>NW_027167977.1:739166-1478333 GCF_040954835.1 Lepisosteus oculatus
CTGCCCTCACTGCGGCCGGCGCTTTGCCCCCAGGCCGGCACAGAGGCACATCCCCAAGTGTCAGCACATCAGGAGCCGCCCTCCTCCTCCTCCTCGCAGATGAAAACTGATGTGAAGAAGAGCAAAAGAGTCATGATCTTGGCTCACGACTCACGTCCTGCTTTTTCTTTTTAGAAACACATTTAGCACAGTTCATCCGTATGATGATGAAAAAAAAATGTTACCTTATTTTAATTAAATGATTTTTTTTTGGTGGACTGGTGTTTGCGTAGCTGTGGTTATTTCAGTTTTTCTCTTATCATTCATACACCTTGACCTCCTAAAAATAATTTTTCAACCTGGAACGTACAATTAGCAGGCAATAGAACAGGTCACATTGGTCTTGGAACCATCAAAAAGCAGTATTCACACATTCTCGGCATCAATTTTCCTTAAAAACAACTGAAAAAGCAAGGTAAAGAGTGATTGATTTTTTTAATGAAAGTTATTTGATTTAATTTATTTAATTTTCATAATATTTGAAATATGTTGGGATTAATGTGACTCAATATTATCTGCAGCTCTTACACTCCAGGCACCTGATAAAGTGGAACGCAGTGTCTTTGCCTTACATGGCGCTCAGCTCTTCCTCAATCCCAGCAGAAGCACCAGCAGAAGCAGCAGCCTCCGGGTCCTGCCTCATGCACAGCTTAAAATGCAACACCAAGTAATACAACAAACAACAGGGAAAACCATTCACGATCAGACACATCCGTTGATTGCTGGCTCTCAGTAAAGGGACATTGCATCATTACATCACAAAATAGACTACATTTCAAGGTTAAAGAATTACCATGTTCTGCGATTCAGAACGAGGCAGCAAAACTTCCTATAATCTGTTGTGGCCCTATGACATTGTAAAGGAGCAGGCTTGTGAATACATCTCGTTTAATCCAATGGAAATATAACTCTCAACTTTTTTACGTTTTTGCCAATAAATAATACTACATTGTTAACTCTGCATAAAGAACCTTGGAATGGAACGTTTTTTGCAGTGAAATGTTTGCTGCATAACCTATACCCTTTCTCTCCTACATCACATTGCATTAGTCATTACAGTGATTAGTGAGCAGGAAGGGCTGCATCACATCGCAATTTGTGTGGAACTTGAATGCGAATTTGTTACAACATGGCGTAACTTACAGTCCTTTCACAAAATTCATGATTTTGTGCTCAATTTTGAGTTTGTAAAGTTTTTCTATAATGTCAATGATTTTATTTTGTGACTGAAATTAAATAATTTTGTGTCTGCAAAATTGGGACTGTAGTTCCACCTTAACCTACTAGTACTGTATGTCTTTGGACTGTGGGAAGAAACTGGAGCACCTGGAAGAAATCCACACAAATGAAGGGAGAACATACAATTCCATCCAGACTGCACCCCAGGAATTGAACCCAGGACCCCAGATCTGTGAACCACAGTGCCAGCTCATTGCTATAGTCACTATAATTAATGTCAAAACTCATTTGCAAATGAGCAGCCTGGGATCCAAAAGGATCAAGACAAGGATCCAAACAAAGCACTATCCCAAAGCTTGGCTTTGTACCGTATATAATACAGGGCTTGATGCAGAAGGCAGATAATCAAAGTCCATGCAATAATTGCTAAGGGAAAGTGACTTTGTGTTCTTGGAGGGAAGTCACTCAACACGGAGCTGTGTTAGTGAAATGATTGTTCTGATGTACGGCTGATGTCCAAACACTGAAAACATGATTGTGTATGCAATCGCACTCCTGAGCTCCATTGGGTATGGTTAAAATAACTTTTTATAGTTCATCACATTCAAAGTGTGTGTACTTGATGAAAGTGTAACACGCATTTGGAGGAGTTATTCAGGATTTTCTTTCATTCAACTATTTCAAGACCCATTATTTTCAGATGTTGTAGTATACGTGAATAATGAAAGGCCTTCATATTACACAATGAAGGAATGACTTCGCAGGTGTGAAGAATGAAAGATTAATTCAGCTCACTTTGGGGAGTTTCACAATGGCCCTCCTTATAGAAATGTGGGTTTGATTAAAGGAGTGAAGAAAAAGCACTGAATAATATTTGCTTCTGTAAACGTAATCATCTCAAAATATGGTTGAAGAAATTGAAGAAGGTTAAACATAATCCAAAACGTATAAGGTCAATTTAAGTACAACCAGAATTCTAGTGTTTATGCAATGCATCTGTGGGTTGATATGAAATATGGCCGTACTTAAACTAAACGAGGTTATCGAGAGCATATTCCGAATACGGCTTTGGCCAGTTGTACTGTGAACTGCGAGGACCGTATCTTATCCTGAACTGGCTGTGCGAATACCGTCCTCTGCTGGCAGAAGGAATAGATTACAACGGCACTGTATTGGCGATTAGTCCTATTGCTAGAATATTGAAACAACAAGGAGTCCGCGGAGTCAAGCAATGCTGAATAAACAAGTACCTGAAATTCAATAGGATTTTGTGTATTGATTACAAATAGGTGTGGAATTCTCATGTACAGTGGTATTCATGGATTCCTTACACAAGCAGCAGTTGTTATGATGCTTTCGTAATCTGAATATAAATCTGTTATCTACTTAAAACTGTAATTATTGAATAGATTAATGTCTTTGAAATGCTTCATTAACTGGGCAGTTTCCATGTTTGGAAATGTTTTTATTTTGATTGCTGATTGCTAGATACTGTATGTTTAATAGGCATACTGTTAATATTTTCTACAAATAAGACAGTTATGCTGTAGTAAGTTCTATATAAGTTATATAACATAAGTTATATTTTGTTCTGAGGTCAATTTGAATCTCATACTAAATAACTGGTGTCCTTTTATCTGAGAAACACTACCTGATTGATCACCTGATGCCTAGAAATTAGCATGCACAGTAGCCCAGTGTTTAGCATTGCTAGCTCACAGTGCTGAGGCCCTGGGTACACTTCTGGACCTGGGGTGCTATCTGTATGGAGCTTGTATGTTCTCCCCATGTTTGCATGAGTTTGCTTTGGGTGCTCCGGCTTCCTCCCACACTTCAAAGAACTACTGGTAGGTTAATTGGCTTCTGGGATAATTGGTGAGTGTCTGTGTCTTCCCTGCATTGGACTACCATCCAGTCCCAGGTATCTCCTGCTTATTACTTTCTGAGGCTCTGGCTCCCCCGTGCCCCGCGACCCCCTGACCCCCTGACCCTGAATTGGATGAAGCGGTTAGAAAATGGGTGGTTTCTGTTATGCTCTGGTCATGCTCTGCCATAGCAACAACTTGTAAAAAATGCAGATGCTAGGATTTAACTCAAAGAAGGAGCTCAGATCACTGTGTTGGCATCACTGTACAGGTGTCCGGTGTGTTTTAGAACATATGTTAAAATCTTATTTACTAACTTCTAGACTTTTTACCCCCCATATCAGTCTGCAGGTGCACAGTGGTCTGTGGACACCCTCCTTGCTCTGTCGTAAAACAGGAAATAAAAAGCAACTGGTTTTGACTTTAATGCACTGAGACTGTGGAACTCACAGAACTCTCTTGTCAGAAAGGCAGCTTCTAACAGCTTTTAAGTGAAGACTAAGAACACTTTTCTATTTTATTAAAATAGATTATATATGTTTTGTTTAAATATATGTTATAAATGTTAAAACGACAGCTCGTATAAGCTTGTATTTTTACCTTTCGATCATTTTTATAATTGCTTTGAGTTGCTTTTACCATGATAAACAGTACAAAATATGAGGTGTTGAACTTGTCTAAAGTTTTAAAGCGCTTTATGACGTAAAGTGTGATGACAGTCCTTGGCGGTCTATGTAACAATTCTTCTTGAAGTAGGTCATCGGGCCAACAGTATACAAACATTACAGCTCAAGTGCTTTTGTATCTGAACGCTTTTAGGTAAGTTATTTAGCAGCTGCGGTATTAATAATGATTTTAATGGCAAATTCAATTGCAGGTAAAATAAAAATGGCGGATAACTTTCTTTCTAGCTTCGTGAAGCGGTCGCGCTATATTATACATATATACCATAATAAGAAACATAATATGTACAGTAGAATTTTTCACTTTAAGCTGGCATTATCCAGAACCGGGTCAGGGCCCGGACCCGGACCGTGCAGTGTGGTCCGTCGGCCTTCTAAAGATGTTTAGGAGATCGAGGCGCCCTTGGATTTGATTAGAAACTTGCATAATTTCTTAACTTGACCCCATTATCTTAAAAAAAACGGCCAGGCCAAGACCAAAGCATGAAGGCTGCGAGGATCGGGGGACTCTCATTTTTGGTCACAGCGTACAGTAGTAGATCAGTAACCTCTGTTTATCGTGATAACCTTTAATTATTTTCCAGTACTTTTTTAAATGATAAAACACATTGTCTCGCCAGTTTTGCTAAAGATACGGTTTTAGTGTTTACGCATAAATTTGTAAGCCGTAGGTTTAAATCTCGTGGTCTTATTTTCTGCATTTTCATCGTAAGGGAAGGCGCTCGTTTGCGATTTACGCGCTGAATATTGTAAGCAGAGGAGCCTTAAGGCACAGCCTCGCCTTAACACCATCGTTTGCATTGTCATTGTCATCCAGAAAAGCAGTCGTAAGAAAATGAATCTGTGGCGGCTCCGAACATTAAAAAAACTATATCTAGACTGCAAATACATCCCAATCTTACTATCAACACGTTTTAAGACCCCTCTCCTTTCCACCGGTATACAAGCTAAGAGAGAAATATTGGAAATCCCATCTGAAGTAGCCCTCGTCTCACCTTCGGAGCTGTGAGCGATGGGGATCATAATTAAAAGGGGTACAGTTACTTTGAAAATGTGTATGTGATACTTAAATTTAAATAAAATAAAAAGATAAATTATATAACACAGACTGCTATCTATGTCCATGTGTTTAAGACGTATGAATCGGTTTTAAAACAGGCACACCCCTTCTCACAAATCCGACTGGAGTCTCAGTCCGTCGTCGCGATGAATTAGGAGCTCAGATGTAGGCTAAGTGATTGCAATTT
Organism: Lepisosteus oculatus; assembly: GCF_040954835.1. Classification (NCBI taxonomy): domain Eukaryota; kingdom Metazoa; phylum Chordata; class Actinopteri; order Semionotiformes; family Lepisosteidae; genus Lepisosteus; species Lepisosteus oculatus. The sequence continues at coordinate 744,180 of NW_027167977.1, forward strand.
ACTTATTTAAAAGAACCACTTCAAATCAAAAGGGAGACATTTTGTAATGGTAGTTATCGTATTATAGTATACGATAACTGTATACGTAGTATACGTAATTGTAGATATTGTAACGCAACGGGGGCTCAGGCGGGCGCCCTTGCCCCATTTGGTCGGCCCCTGCACCCTCCGGGGCTCGAACCCGGGACTTCCGCGTCTCTCTGCAGCGACCCAGCCCCGTGAGCTAAAGAGAGATCTCTCCACAGCCCAGTAGCTGTGGTCCTGCTATCACAGGGAAGGGCTGTGACGTCACCCGCTCTGGTACGCCGGCTGTTACACACAGTGCTTGTCGGCCGTAAGCGTTACACTCTCCCCCGCTTAAATCGCCGTCCCCGGCGAAGGGCTATCCCGCCCCACTTCTGACACCAATGTAACGCAACGGGGGCTCAGGCGGGCGCCCTTGCCGCATCTGGTCGGCCCCATCCCGACTGGAGGCTCGAACCCGGGACTTCCGCGTCTCTCTGCAGTGACCTAGCCCCGTGAGCTAAAGAGAGATCTCTCTTTACCATCTCTTTACCGAGAGATGGAGGGCAGGTCCGGCGAAGGCCGAGGGACGCGGGCTTGCCGGAGCCGGGGGAACAAGAGGCAGCGGCGGCGGCGGCGGCGTCAGTCGCCGGGGCAGACCAGGCCTGCGAGCCGGGGAGCGAGCGTGCCGGATCCTGCCCCTGAGTCGGCCGGGGGGCCAGACAAGGCGGCGGCGGGGGCCGAGCGTTGCGTGGAAGCGAAGCGTGCCGTTGAGGACCTCTTCCAGCGGAGCTGCGAGGGCCTCGATCAGGACCAGCGGCAGCGGCTCCAGGAGCTACTCGCCCAGAACGAAGACCTCTTTGCGGCGAGGGATGAGGACTGCACCCGCACTGCCCTGGTCCAACACGAGATCAACACCGGCGACGCTCGGCCCATCCGCATCCCACCAGGACGCATGGTCCACGCCAAGCGGACCGCCGCCGAGGAAAAGATCCGGGAGATGGCCGCAGCGGGGGTGATTGAGCCCTCCGCGAGCCCGTGGTCGGCGCCAGCCGTTCTGGTTAAAAAAAAAGACGGCTCGTGGAGGTTCTGCGTCAACTACCGCAAGCTGAATGAGGTCACCCGGAAAGATTCCTACCCCCTGCCGAGGATAGATGACGCCCTGGACTACATCACCGGGTCGACCTGGTTCAGCTCCCTGGACCTCCGCTGCGGCTACTGGCAGGTACCGCTTGCTCCCGATGCTCGCCCGAAGACGGCCTTTTCCATCGGCCAGGGCCTCTGGCAGTTTACTGTCATGCCTTTTGGCCTGTGCAATGCCCCGGCGACGTTCGAGAGGCTGATGGAGAGGGTGCTGGCATCGGTCCCGCGGAACCAGTGCGTGTTATATCTGGACGATCTGCTGGTTCATGCACGGAGTTTCGACCAGGCCTTGACGAACCTCCAGGCGGTGCTGGCCTGCATCCGCCGTGCTGGCCTGAGGCTCAACCCCCGCAAGTGCGAGCTCCTGCGGCGGGAGGTGACCTTCCTGGGACATGTTGTTGGACCGCGAGGGGTGGCTACGGACCCAGGTAAGGTCGCCGCAGTGAGGGGCTGGCCGACTCCACGCACCGTCGCGGAGCTCCGCAGCTTTCTGGGGTTGGCCTCGTACTATCGGAGGTTTGTCCGGGACTTTGCCAGCATCGCCGCCCCGCTGCACCGCCTCACCGACAAGGGCCGCCGTTTTGACTGGGACTCGGGCTGTGAGACTGCCTTTGGCCGGTTGCGCAAAGCTCTGGTGGGGGCCCCCGTGCTGGCCTACCCCGACCCGCGGTTGCCGTATATTCTCAACACCGACGCGAGTGACTCGGGGGTGGGGGCGGTGTTGGCGCAGGAGGGGCCGGATGGGGAGCGCGTAGTGGCCTACTATAGTCGGGCTCTGACTAGGCCTGAGCGGAACTACTGCGTGACCCGTCGCGAGCTGCTGGCGGTGATGGCGGCGGTCCACCATTTCAGGCCGTACCTGTTCGGGACCCGGTTCCGGTTGTGGACCGACCATGCGTCCCTCACCTGGCTGCTCCACTTTAAGGAGCCAGAGGGACAGATGGCGCGATGGATAGAGATCCTGCAGGAGTACGACTTCACTGTCGTGCACCGGGCGGGGTCTCGCCATCTCAATGCCGACGCTCTCTCGCGGCGCCCCTGCGAGGCCGCGGACTGCCATCACTGCGCCCGGCGGGAGCTGTCCGACCGTGGCGGGGGTGAGTGCCGCGGCCACGGCCCGGGAGGGGCCGCTGGGGGTGGGCCTGCCAGACCTGGCGCAGCGTCAGGCAGCTGATCCTGACGTGGGCCCGGTGCTCCGCTGGAGGGCAGCAGGAGTGCGGCCTACACGAGAGGAGCTCGCCCCGCACCCGAAGTCCGTCAAGGCCCTCTGCGCCCTGTGGGAGGCCTTGGAGGTAAAGGACGGGGTGCTGCGCCGGGGGTGGCGGGTACCCTCCAGTGGCGAGGTACGGTGGCAGCTGGTGGTGCCTCGGTCGCTCCGCGGGGCGGTGCTCCGAGCGGTGCACGGCCAACCGGGTGTGGGGCACTTCGGCGGTAAAAAAACCCTGCAGCGTCTCCGAGGCCATTTTTATTGGGGTCTTTGCCACCGGGACGTGGATCGGTACTGCCGAACGTGTGCGGTGTGCGTGGCGCAGAAGGGTCCCCCCGAGCGCTCTCGGGCCCCCCTCCAACAACACCAGGTGGGGGCTCCTATGGAGCGGGTGGGAGTGGACGTTTTGGGCCCGTTTCCGCGCACCGAGGCCGGGAACCGCTACGTCTTGGTGGCTATGGATTACTTTACGAAGTGGCCGGAGGCCTACGCCCTCCCGGACCAGAGTGCCCCCACGGTGGCCGATGCACTGCTGGAGGGGATGTTTGCCAGGCTGGGGGTGCCGGAGGAGTTACACAGTGACCAGGGGCGTAACTTCGAGTCCCAGGTCTTCGCCAGAGTGTGCCAGCGCCTGGGGATTACTAAGACGCGGACCACCCCGCTGCATCCCCAGAGCGACGGGTTGGTAGAGCGGTTTAATCAGACGCTCGCCACCCAGCTGGCCACCCTGGTGTCCCGGCACCAACGGGACTGGGACCGCCACCTCCCCCTTGCGCTCTGGGCGTATCGGACCGCGGTCCAGGAATCCACCGGGTGCACCCCGGCCTCGCTCATGCTGGGCCGGGAAATGCGAACACCGGTGGACCTGGTCTTCGGCCCGCCGCCCGGAGACGGGTCGGCACCGCCGGCTGGACCGGACTACGAGTGGGACCTGCGGCAGCGGATGCAGCGGGTGCACAGCTTTGCACGGACCCACCTGACACAGGCGGGGGTCCGGCAGAAGCGGTACTACGACCTGCGCTGCAGGGGGCCTGCCTTCCAGCCCGGGGACTCGGTTTGGGTGTACAACCCCCGGCGCCGCAAAGGCCTCAGTCCTAAGCTGGCGCCGTCGTGGGAGGGGCCCGCTGAGGTACTCGGGGTGGTGGGCGAGGTCTGCTACCGCGTCCGGTTGCGAACACGGGGGAGAGTGGTGGTCCTGCACCAAGACCGCCTGGCCCCCTACCGGGCCCGGGAGGAGGAGCCGTGTGGGGAGGCTCCAGAGGAGCAACCGGGGCCGGAGCCGGCCGATAGTGGGGCGTCCGTGGATCGCCAGCCGTCACCGCGGCGCAGCGGCCGCTCACGCAGGGTTCCGCAGCAGTTGGCCGAATACGAGTACAGCCTGAGGGGGGTGTTCGACGTCGGCGAGACGCCAGACGCTTCAGGTGGGGGCAGTGTAACGCCCTCGCCTGGTGGTGAGGAGAAAGCGCCCCTAGGCGCTCGTAGTACCGCTGGGCATGCTGGGAGTGGTAGCCGGGAAGAGTCTGAGGGTCAGCACGATGACCAGCGGCTGACCCTACCTGTGTAAATAATGTCCTAGTAATTCTAGTGCCCTGTGTAGTCCTGTAAAAGTAGAGTGTGTTGTTAGGTAATTACCACCCTAAATGTGTGTACGTGTTCGTCAGTCTCCTCATGTGTGTGTAGATCCTGTGTTTGGTTTTGGTGTGGTTGTAAAATAAAGCCAGTGCTTGGTTAATCGCGTCTCCATTGTTCTTTAGTTCTGAAAAAGAACCTGCAAAACGCTACAATATACAGTACATAAAGGGTATGAATAGGTGTGAGCTTTTACTGTATATTTAATATTTTATCTGACCCACTTGTAGAAACCGCCTACTCAGATTTATTTAAGTGGTCTGCCACCATAAAGACAGAAAAATATAATGACACCCTGTTACATTAACTGTAAAATAAACGCCGTAACTGCGGCCATATGAAAATTTGGATAAAGATTATACAAACATCCTAAGGAGCTCTATGACATATGAGCGTCGTAATAATGGTTGATGACCTGACGTAACAGTGCTCCCTGAATTACGTGATCTGTATATACCCAAATACAGATATATCACATAGGGAGATGCAGTCAAACATTGCATTGCTATCGTCGTGGTGAACTATTTCTCCGCTGTTTAAAACTTGTTTGGTAAGTGTCATCAAATATGCTTGTCAATTTGTAGCGAAATCGATATACTGTATCATAATCCTTCAGCTATCTATAATGTAGTGAAACGGCTAATTAATATTGATAAATTCCCTTATTCACAGTGACTTTTGCTCAAACCCCTGTTGCATAATGGGTTAATTTTATATAAAAAAACATTTATATCATAGATATAATACAAGCTTTGAAATGAAATAGCACATTTCCAGGTTTCAGTTAAACATTTTTAAAAAAGCTCATGACTTTAAGCATTCTGAACATTGAGAATGTTATTTGGGAAACAAATGTTTATTATAATGTTTATGTTTAGGATCTGTCTCCTACTGAGTCAGCATGCAGCATTCAACACCATTAGGTTTAATATTAAAAAGTTGTGTATTTCCTGAATTGTTTTTTTTTATTCTTTTCTATTAGACCATACTAGACTGTGCAGGATATCATTTATTTGCCATTTTTGCCTTTTCCAGATACCTGGGAAACAAAGCTCATATCTCATTTGCCAATGGAGCCCAGTCCTAAGCCTGGTGCTCTGTCCCCCTCCCCGAAGGACACAGACTCGAATCGACCCGCGCCCTTAAGGCAACAGGATCTGATCTCCACGTACTGCCCGCCTCCCAAGATACAGCTTCTGAAGGACACCTTCCAAGAGAAACTGATGCAGGAAAAGGAGAAAAAAATGATCGCCATGTACAATCGGCGGCAGGAGGCAGCTCTACAGAAGATGAGAAAATGTTTCCAATATGTCAAATACGCTGCGGAGAAGAAGATGGGGAACAGCTATCGCTTCCAAGCCCAACAGGGCCCCGAGAAGAACATTGTGGGGTATGATCGGTCTTACCCCCTGAAGCCTATGGGTAACAGGAAAGTCTCCGGCCCTGGTGAGGTTCGGGCTGTGGACCGCCCGGACGCACAGAGTGATTCCTTGTTTGCCCCCACCCCGCCTCAGGATGGTCATGAGAGGCCCTGCGAGAGGCCGGGCAGGAGGGGCTCAAGAGTACGCAAACCTAAGGACAGGACTGTCCTCCCCATGGTGGCGACCCCTCCAGGGCAATGCCCTTCTCATGCCAATGGGAAGGAGCACTTTCAGTTGCAAGAGGAGCTACGAAAAGTGGCCGAGGCAGAGGCCGCGCTGAAGGAGGAGCATCGCCGGAGGGAGGCCAGCCTGCAGGATGAGATGCGCCGGAAGGAGGCCATGATGAAGGACGAGATTCGCCAGAAGGAGGCCATGATGCAGGCGAAGCTCTTCAGAGCTCAGGAGGAGCTGAGGATGGTTCCGAGAGAGATGGAAGACTCCAGAGAGGTGGCCGGAAGGGAAAATAGAGGCGAGGCAGAGCGAGCTTTGCCCCAGAGGACCATGGGCCAACCACCGCTCTAAGGCCGTGCCTCTTCTGACCTGCAGAATGGAGAAGCAAAAAGCCTTCACTCCAAGGAAAGCCCTTCCTATCAGAGGAGACAACCTTGATTATGGTTCTCCAATGGAAGATGGCGGATGCGCAGAATCGCACTTTCCCTCTGCGCTTTATTACTGTATTGATATTTTCTTGCCTTGTGAATGGTTTGCGACCAGACTGTGTACGCAGTGCTAGTCTGGAGTTTTTCTGGAAGCTGTTTTATTGGTTTCATTTCCTGTTCCCAGCTGAGAAAGAACAACTGGAGGCAGAAGCACGAGGATTTCATTCGGAGCATCAAACAGGCCAGGGAGGTGCAGCTGGTGATCACGCAAGGAGGGAAAGTTGTGAACCTGCCCCAGCCCCCCGCGAATCCAAACCCCGACTACGTGCCCTGCCCTCACTGCGGCCGGCGCTTTGCCCCCAGGCCGGCACAGAGGCACTTCCCCAAGTGTCAGCACATCAGGAGCCGCCCTCCTCCTCCTCCTCGCAGATGAAAACTGATGTGAAGAAGAGCAAAAGAGTCATGATCTTGGCTCACGACTCACGTCCTGCTTTTTCTTTTTAGAAACACATTTAGCACAGTTCATCCGTATGATGATGAAAAAAAAATGTTACCTTATTTTAATTAAATGATTTTTTTTTGGTGGACTGGTGTTTGCGTAGCTGTGGTTATTTCAGTTTTTCTCTTATCATTCATACACCTTGACCTCCTAAAAATAATTTTTCAACCTGGAACGTACAATTAGCAGGCAATAGAACAGGTCACATTGGTCTTGGAACCATCAAAAAGCAGTATTCACACATTCTCGGCATCAATTTTCCTTAAAAACAACTGAAAAAGCAAGGTAAAGAGTGATTGATTTTTTTAATGAAAGTTATTTGATTTAATTTATTTAATTTTCATAATATTTGAAATATGTTGGGATTAATGTGACTCAATATTATCTGCAGCTCTTACACTCCAGGCACCTGATAAAGTGGAACGCAGTGTCTTTGCCTTACATGGCGCTCAGCTCTTCCTCAATCCCAGCAGAAGCACCAGCAGAAGCAGCAGCCTCCGGGTCCTGCCTCATGCACAGCTTAAAATGCAACACCAAGTAATACAACAAACAACAGGGAAAACCATTCACGATCAGACACATCCGTTGATTGCTGGCTCTCAGTAAAGGGAGATTGCATCATTACATCACAAAATAGACTACATTTCAAGGTTAAAGAATTAGCATGTTCTGCGATTCAGAACGAGGCAGCAAAACTTCCTATAATCTGTTGTGGCCCTATGACATTGTAAAGGAGCAGGCTTGTGAATACATCTCGTTTAATCCAATGGAAATATAACTCTCAACTTTTTTACGTTTTTGCCAATAAATAATACTACATTGTTAACTCTGCATAAAGAACCTTGGAATGGAACGTTTTTTGCAGTGAAATGTTTGCTGCATAACCTATACCCTTTCTCTCCTACATCACATTGCATTAGTCATTACAGTGATTAGTGAGCAGGAAGGGCTGCATCACATCGCAATTTGTGTGGAACTTGAATGCGAATTTGTTACAACATGGCGTAACTTACAGTCCTTTCACAAAATTCATGATTTTGTGCTCAATTTTGAGTTTGTAAAGTTTTTCTATAATGTCAATGATTTTATTTTGTGACTGAAATTAAATACTTTTGTGTCTGCAAAATTGGGACTGTAGTTCCACCTTAACCTACTAGTACTGTATGTCTTTGGACTGTGGGAAGAAACTGGAGCACCTGGAAGAAATCCACACAAATGAAGGGAGAACATACAATTCCATCCAGACTGCACCCCAGGAATTGAACCCAGGACCCCAGCTCTGTGAACCACAGTGCCAGCTCATTGCTATAGTCACTATAATTAATGTCAAAACTCATTTGCAAATGAGCAGCCTGGGATCCAAAAGGATCAAGACAAGGATCCAAACAAAGCACTATCCCAAAGCTTGGCTTTGTACCGTATATAATACAGGGCTTGATGCAGAAGGCAGATAATCAAAGTCCATGCAATAATTGCTAAGGGAAAGTGACTTTGTGTTCTTGGAGGGAAGTCACTCAACATGGAGCTGTGTTAGTGAAATGATTGTTCTGATGTACGGCTGATGTCCAAACACTGAAAACATGATTGTGTATGCAATCGCACTCCTGAGCTCCATTGGGTATGGTTAAAATAACTTTTTATAGTTCATCACATTCAAAGTGTGTGTACTTGATGAAAGTGTAACACGCATTTGGAGGAGTTATTCAGGATTTTCTTTCATTCAACTATTTCAAGACCCATTATTTTCAGATGTTGTAGTATACGTGAATAATGAAAGGCCTTCATATTACACAATGTAGGAATGACTTCGCAGGTGTGAAGAATAAAAGATTAATTCAGCTCACTTTGGGGAGTTTCACAATGGCCCTCCTTATAGAAATGTGGGTTTGATTAAAGGAGTGAAGAAAAAGCACTGAATAATATTTGCTTCTGTAAACGTAATCATCTCAAAATATGGTTGAAGAAATTGAAGAAGGTTAAACATAATCCAAAACGTATAAGGTCAATTTAAGTACAACCAGAATTCTAGTGTTTATGCAATGCATCTGTGGGTTGATATGAAATATGGCCGTACTTAAACTAAACGAGGTTATCGAGAGCATATTCCGAATACGGCTTTGGCCAGTTGTACTGTGAACTGCGAGGACCGTATCTTATCCTGAACTGGCTGTGCGAATACCGTCCTCTGCTGGCAGAAGGAATAGATTACAACGGCACTGTATTGGCGATTAGTCCTATTGCTAGAATATTGAAACAACAAGGAGTCCGCGGAGTCAAGCAATGCTGAATAAACAAGTACCTGAAATTCAATAGGATTTTGTGTATTGATTACAAATAGGTGTGGAATTCTCATGTACAGTGGTATTCATGGATTCCTTACACAAGCAGCAGTTGTTATGATGCTTTCGTAATCTGAATATAAATCTGTTATCTACTTAAAACTGTAATTATTGAATAGATTAATGTCTTTGAAATGCTTCATTAACTGGGCAGTTTCCATGTTTGGAAATGTTTTTATTTTGATTGCTGATTGCTAGATACTGTATGTTTAATAGGCATGCTGTTAATATTTTCTACAAGAGCCAAATAAGACAGTTATGCTGTAGTAAGTTCTATATAAGTTATATAACATAAGTTATATTTTGTTCTGAGGTCAATTTGAATCTCATACTAAATAACTGGTGTCCTTTTATCTGAGAAACACTACCTGATTGATCACCTGATGCCTAGAAATTAGCATGCACAGTAGCCCAGCGTTTAGCATTGCTAGCTCACAGTGCTGAGGCCCTGGGTACACTTCTGGACCTGGGGTGCTATCTGTATGGAGCTTGTATGTTCTCCCCATGTTTGCATGAGTTTGCTTTGGGTGCTCCGGCTTCCTCCCACAGTTCAAAGAACTACTGGTAGGTTAATTGGCTTCTGGGATAATTGGTGAGTGTCTGTGTCTTCCCTGCATTGGACTACCATCCAGTCCCAGGTATCTCCTGCTTATTACTTTCTGAGGCTCTGGCTCCCCCGTGCCCCGCGACCCCCTGACCCCCTGACCCTGAATTGGATGAAGCGGTTAGAAAATGGGTGGTTTCTGTTATGCTCTGGTCATGCTCTGCCATAGCAACAACTTGTAAAAAATGCAGATGCTAGGATTTAACTCAAAGAAGGAGCTCAGATCACTGTGTTGGCATCACTGTACAGGTGTCCGGTTTGTTTTAGAACATGTGCTAAAATCTTATTTACTAACTTCTAGACTTTTTACCCCCCATATCAGCCTGCAGGTGCACAGTGGTCTGTGGACACCCTCCTTGCTCTGTCGTAAAACAGGAAATAAAAAGCAACTGGTTTTGACTTTAATGCACTGAGACTGTGGAACTCACAGAACTCTCTTGTCAGAAAGGCAGCTTCTAACAGCTTTTAAGTGAAGATTAAGAACACTTTTCTATTTTATTAAAATAGATTATATATGTTTTGTTTAAATATATGTTATAAATGTTAAAACGACAGCTCGTATAAGCTTGTATTTTTACCTTTCGATCATTTTTAGAATTGCTTTGAGTTGCTTTTACCATGATAAACAGTACAAAATATGAGGTGTTGAACTTGTCTAAAGTTTTAAAGCGCTTTATGACGTAAAGTGTGATGACAGTCCTTGGCGGTCTATGTAACAATTCTTCTTGAAGTAGGTCATCGGGCCAACAGTATACAAACATTACAGCTCAAGTGCTTTTGTATCTGAACGCTTTTAGGTAAGTTATTTAGCAGCTGCGGTATTAATAATGATTTTAATGGCAAATTCAATTGCAGGTCAAATAAAAATGGCGGATAACTTTCTTTCTAGCTTCGTGAAGCGGTCGCGCTATATTATACATATATACCATAATAAGAAACATAATATGTACAGTAGAATTTTTCACTTTAAGCTGGCATTATCCAGAACCGGGTCAGGGCCCGGACCCGGACCGTGCAGTGTGGTCCGCCGGCCTTCTAAAGATGTTTAGGAGATCGAGGCGCCCTTGGATTTGATTAGAAACTTGCATAATTTCTTAACTTGACCCCATTATCTTAAAAAAAACGGCCAGGCCAAGACCAAAGCATGAAGGCTGCGAGGATCGGGGGACTCTCATTTTTGGTCACAGCGTACAGTAGTAGATCAGTAACCTCTGTTTATCGTGATAACCTTTAATTATTTTCCAGTACTTTTTTAAATGATAAAACACATTGTCTCGCCAGTTTTGCTAAAGATACGGTTTTAGTGTTTACGCATAAATTTGTAAGCCGTAGGTTTAAATCTCGTGGTCTTATTTTCTGCATTTTCATCGTAAGGGAAGGCGCTCGTTTGCGATTTACGCGCTGAATATTGTAAGCAGAGGAGCCTTAAGGCACAGCCTCGCCTTAACACCATCGTTTGCATTGTCATTGTCATCCAGAAAAGCAGTCGTAAGAAAATGAATCTGTGGCGGCTCCGAACATTAAAAAAACTATATCTAGACTGCAAATACATCCCAATCTTACTATCAACACGTTTTAAGACCCCTCTCCTTTCCACCGGTATACAAGCTAAGAGAGAAATATTGGAAATCCCATCTGAAGTAGCCCTCGTCTCACCTTCGGAGCTGTGAGCGATGGGGATCATAATTAAAAGGGGTACAGTTACTTTGAAAATGTGTATGTGATACTTAAATTTAAATAAAATAAAAAGATAAATTATATAACACAGACTGCTATCTATGTCCATGTGTTTAAGACGTATGAATCGGTTTTAAAACAGGCACACCCCTTCTCACAAATCCGACTGGAGTCTCAGTCCGTCGTCGCGATGAATTAGGAGCTCAGATGTAGGCTAAGTGATTGCAATTTACTTATTTAAAAGAACCACTTCAAATCAAAAGGGAGACATTTTGTAATGGTAGTTATCGTATTATAGTATACGATAACTGTATACGTAGTATACGTAATTGTAGATATTGTAACGCAACGGGGGCTCAGGCGGGCGCCCTTGCCGCATTTGGTCGGCCCCTGCACCCTCCGGGGCTCGAACCCGGGACTTCCGCGTCTCTCTGCAGCGACCCAGCCCCGTGAGCTAAAGAGAGATCTCTCCACAGCCCAGTAGCTGTGGTCCTGCTATCACAGGGAAGGGCGGTGACGTCACCCGCTCTGGTACGCCGGCTCTTACACACAGTGCTTGTCGGCCGTAAGCGTTACACTCTCCCCCGCTTAAATCGCCGTCCCCGGCGAAGGGCTATCCCGCCCCGCTTCTGACACCAATGTAACGCAACGGGGGCTCAGGCGGGCGCCCTTGCCGCATCTGGTCGGCCCCATCCCGACTGGAGGCTCGAACCCGGGACTTCCGCGTCTCTCTGCAGCGACCTAGCCCTGTGAGCTAAAGGGAATCCAGCGAGGGGGAAGAGGAGCCAGCCCGTGCAGCGACCGCCGGGGGAACAGCCCCGCACGCTGATTTGCGACCGCTGCGGGAAAAGAGGACACCGAGCCCGGTTCTGCCGGGCACCCGAACCTCGCTCTCCCCGATCGGCGTCGGGAAACGGGAACGGGGCGGCTCAGCGCGGGGAAGGCCGCCCTTGAACACCTCAACCCCCGCTCCGTGGGGCGAGTCGGCTGTAGCCGGGGCCTGTACCTCCACTGCCGGATTGAGGACCAACCCTGCCTGGCCCTACTCGACACCGGTTCATCAGTGACCCTACTTCGGCCGGGCGTCCTCCCCGACACCGAGGGCACCAACCCCCCAGGATGGGAGGCCTCCAGCCTGCGGCTAAGGACCGTGACGGGACAGCTCGCTGCAGTCCGGGGGAAACGGGTGCTTGCCTTCCGTCTGGGTGCAGCGACGGTGCGCCACCCCTGCTACCTTGCACCCATCCAGGAGGACTGCATTCTGGGGCTGGACCTACTGCATCGAGTGGGGGCCAGGTTGGACTTGGACCGGCAGGAGTTGGTGTGGCAGGGGGAGCGACTGCACCTGGTGGAGGGCAGGTCCGGCGAAGGCCGAGGGACGCGGGCTTGCCGGAGCCGGGGGAACAAGAGGCAGCGGCGGCGGCGGCGGCGTCAGTCGCCGGGGCAGACCAGGCATGCGAGCCGGGGAGCGAGCGTGCCGGATCCTGCCCCTGAGTCGGCCGGGGGGCCAGACAAGGCGGCGGCGGGGGCCGAGCGTTGCGTGGAAGCGAAGCGTGCCGTTGAGGACCTCTTCCAGCGGAGCTGCGAGGGCCTCGATCAGGACCAGCGGCAGCGGCTCCAGGAGCTACTCGCCCAGAACGAAGACCTCTTTGCGGCGAGGGATGAGGACTGCACCCGCACTGCCCTGGTCCAACACGAGATCAACACCGGCGACGCTCGGCCCATCCGCATCCCACCAGGACGCATGGTCCACGCCAAGCGGACCGCCGCCGAGGAAAAGATCCGGGAGATGGCCGCAGCGGGGGTGATTGAGCCCTCCGCGAGCCCGTGGTCGGCGCCAGCCGTACTGGTTAAAAAAAAAGACGGCTCGTGGAGGTTCTGCGTCAACTACCGCAAGCTGAATGAGGTCACCCGGAAAGATTCCTACCCCCTGCCGAGGATAGATGACGCCCTGGACTACATCACCGGGTCGACCTGGTTCAGCTCCCTGGACCTCCGCTGCGGCTACTGGCAGGTACCGCTTGCTCCCGATGCTCGCCCGAAGACGGCCTTTTCCATCGGCCAGGGCCTCTGGCAGTTTACTGTCATGCCTTTTGGCCTGTGCAATGCCCCGGCGACGTTCGAGAGGCTGATGGAGAGGGTGCTGGCATCGGTCCTGCGGAACCAGTGCGTGTTATATCTGGACGATCTGCTGGTTCATGCACGGAGTTTCGACCAGGCCTTGACGAACCTCCAGGCGGTGCTGGCCTGCATCCGCCGTGCTGGCCTGAGGCTCAACCCCCGCAAGTGCGAGCTCCTGCGGCGGGAGGTGACCTTCCTGGGACATGTTGTTGGACCGCGAGGGGTGGCTACGGACCCAGGTAAGGTCGCCGCAGTGAGGGGCTGGCCGACTCCACGCACCGTCGCGGAGCTCCGCAGCTTTCTGGGGTTGGCCTCGTACTATCGGAGGTTCGTCCGGGACTTTGCCAGCATCGCCGCCCCGCTGCACCGCCTCACCGACAAGGGCCGCCGTTTTGACTGGGACTCGGGCTGTGAGACTGCCTTTGGCCGGTTGCGCGAAGCTCTGGTGGGGGCCCCCGTGCTGGCCTACCCCGACCCGCGGTTGCCGTATATTCTCGATATTCTCGGGGCGGTGTTGGCGCAGGAGGGGCCGGATGGGGAGCGCGTAGTGGCCTACTATAGTCGGGCTCTGACTAGGCCTGAGCGGAACTACTGCGTGACCCGTCGCTAGCTGCTGGCGGTGATGGCGGCGGTCCACCATTTCAGGCCGTACCTGTTCGGGACCCGGTTCCGGTTGAGGACCGACCATGCGTCCCTCACCTGGCTGCTCCACTTTAAGGAGCCAGAGGGACAGATGGCGCGATGGATAGAGATCCTGCAGGAGTACGACTTCACTGTCGTGCACCGTGCGGGGTCTCGCCATCTCAATGCCGACGCTCTCTCGCGGCGCCCCTGCGAGGCCGCGGACTGCCATCACTGCGCCCGGCGGGAGCAGCGTGAGGAGGCTGTCCGCACCGTGGTGGGGGTGAGCGCCGCGGCCACGGCCCGGGAGGGGCCGCTGGGGGTGGGCCTGCCAGACCTGGCGCAGCGTCAGGCAGCTGATCCTGACGTGGGCCCGGTGCTCCGCTGGAGGGCAGCAGGAGTGCGGCCTACACGAGAGGAGCTCGCCCCGCACCCGAAGTCCGTCAAGGCCCTCTGCGCCCTGTGGGAGGCCTTGGAGGTAAAGGACGGGGTGCTGCGCCGGGGGTGGCGGGTACCCTCCAGTGGCGAGGTACGGTGGCAGCTGGTGGTGCCTCGGTCGCTCCGCGGGGCGGTGCTCCGAGCGGTGCACGGCCAACCGGGTGTGGGGCACTTCGGCGGTAAAAAAACCCTGCAGCGTCTCCGAGGCCATTTTTATTGGGGTCTTTGCCACCGGGACGTGGAGCGGTACTGCCGAACGTGTGCGGTGTGCGTGGCGCAGAAGGGTCCCCCCGAGCGCTCTCGGGCCCCCCTCCAACAACACCAGGTGGGGGCTCCTATGGAGCGGGTGGGAGTGGACGTTTTGGGCCCGTTTCCGCGCACCGAGGCCGGGAACCGCTACGTCTTGGTGGCTATGGATTACTTTACGAAGTGGCCGGAGGCCTACGCCCTCCCGGACCAGAGTGCCCCCACGGTGGCCGATGCACTGCTGGAGGGGATGTTTGCCAGGCTGGGGGTGCCGGAGGAGTTACACAGTGACCAGGGGCGTAACTTCGAGTCCCAGGTCTTCGCCAGAGTGTGCCAGCGCCTGGGGATTACTAAGACGCGGACCACCCCGCTGCATCCCCAGAGCGACGGGTTGGTAGAGCGGTTTAATCGGACGCTCGCCACCCAGCTGGCCACCCTGGTGTCCCGGCACCAATGGGACTGGGACCGCCACCTCCCCCTTGCGCTCTGGGCGTATCGGACCGTGGTCCAGGAATCCACCGGGTGCACCCCAGCCTCGCTCATGCTGGGCCGGGAAATGCGAACACCGGTGGACCTGGTCTTCGGCCCGCCGCCCGGAGACGGGTCGGCACCGCCGGCTGGACCGGACTACGAGTGGGACCTGCGGCAGCGGATGCAGCGGGTGCACAGCTTTGCACGGACCCACCTGACACAGGCGGGGGTCCGGCAGAAGCGGTACTACGACCTGCGCTGCAGGGGGCCTGCCTTCCAGCCCGGGGACTCGGTTTGGGTGTACAACCCGCAGCGCCGCAAAGGCCTCAGTCCTAAGCTGGCGCCGTCGTGGGAGGGGCCCGCTGAGGTACTCGGGGTGGTGGGCGAGGTCTGCTACCGTGTCCGGTTGCGAACACGGGGGAGAGTGGTGGTCCTGCACCGAGACCGCCTGGCCCCCTACCGGGCCCGGGAGGAGGAGCCGTGTGGGGAGGCTCCAGAGGAGCAGCCGGGGCCGGAGCCGGCCGATAGTGGGGCGTCCGTGGATCGCCAGCCGTCACCGCGGCGCAGCGGCCGCTCGCGCAGGGTTTCGCAGCAGTTAGCCGAGTACGAGTACAGCCTGAGGGGGGTGTTCGACGTCGGCGAGACGCCAGACGCTTCAGGTGGGGGCAGTGTAACGCCCTCGCCTGGTGGTGAGGAGGAAGCGCCCCTAGGCGCTCGTAGTACCGCTGGGCATGCTGGGAGTGGTAGCCGGGAAGAGTCTGAGGGTCAGCACGATGACCAGCGGCTGACCCTACCTGTGTAAATAATGTCCTAGTAATTCTAGTGCCCTGTGTAGTCCTGTAAAAGTAGAGTGTGTTGTTAGGTAATTACCACCCTAAATGTGTGTACGTGTTCGTCAGTCTCCTCATGTGTGTGTAGATCCTGTGTTTGGTTTTGGTGTGGTTGTAAAATAAAGCCAGTGCTTGGTTAATCGCGTCTCCACTGTTCTTTAGTTCTGAAAAAGAACCTGCAAAACGCTACAATATACAGTGCATAAAGGGTATGAATAGGTGTGAGCTTTTACTGTATATTTAATATTTTATCTGACCCACTTGTAGAAACCACCTACTCAGATTTATTTAAGTGGTCTGCCACCATAAAGACAGAAAAATATAATGACACCCTGTTACATTAACTGTAAAATAAACGCCGTAACTGCGGCCATATGAAAATTTGGATAAAGATTATACAAACATCCTAAGGAGCTCTATGACATATGAGCGTCGTAATAATGGTTGGTGACCTGACGTAACAGTGCTCCCTGAATTACGTGATCTGTATATACCCAAATACAGATATATCACATAGGGAGATGCAGTCAAACATTGCATTGCTATCGTCGTGGTGAACTATTTCTCCGCTGTTTAAAACTTGTTTGGTAAGTGTCATCAAATATGCTTGTCAATTTGTAGCGAAATCGATATACTGTATCATAATCCTTCAGCTATAATGTAGTGAAACGGCTAATTAATATTGATAAATTCCCTTATTCACAGTGACTTTTGCTCAAACCCCTGTTGCATAATGGGTTAATTTTATATAAAAAAAACATTTATATCATAGATATAATACAAGCTTTGAAATGAAATAGCACATTTCCAGGTTTCAGTTAAACATTTTTAAAAAAGCTCATGACTTTAAGCATTCTGAACATTGAGAATGTTATTTGGGAAACAAATGTTTATTATAATGTTTATGTTTAGGATCTGTCTCCTACTGAGTCAGCATGCAGCATTCAACACCATTAGGTTTAATATTAAAAAGTTGTGTATTTCCTGAATTGTTTTTTTTTATTCTTTTCTATTTGACCATACTAGACTGTGCAGGATATCATTTATTTGCCATTTTTGCCTTTTCCAGATACCTGGGAAACAAAGCTCATATCTCATTTGCCAATGGAGCCCAGTCCTAAGCCTGGTGCTCTGTCCCCCTCCACGAAGGACACAGACTCGAATCGACCCGCGCCCTTAAGGCAACAGGATCTGATCTCCACGTACTGCCCGCCTCCCAAGATACAGCTTCTGAAGGACACCTTCCAAGAGAAACTGATGCAGGAAAAGGAGAAAAAAATGATCGCCATGTACAATCGGCGGCAGGAGGCAGCTCTACAGAAGATGAGAAAATGTTTCCAATATGTCAAATACGCTGCGGAGAAGAAGATGGGGAACAGCTATCGCTTCCAAGCCCAACAGGGCCCCGAGAAGAACATTGTGGGGTATGATCGGTCTTACCCCCTGAAGCCTATGGGTAACAGGAAAGTCTCCGGCCCTGGTGAGGTTCGGGCTGTGGACCGCCCGGACGCACAGAGTGATTCCTTGTTTGCCCCCACCCCGCCTCAGGATGGTCATGAGAGGCCCTGCGAGAGGCCGGGCAGGAGGGGCTCAAGAGTACGCAAACCTAAGGACAGGACTGTCCTCCCCATGGTGGCGACCCCTCCAGGGCAATGCCCTTCTCATGCCAATGGGAAGGAGCACTTTCAGTTGCAAGAGGAGCTACGAAAAGTGGCCGAGGCAGAGGCCGCGCTGAAGGAGGAGCATCGCCGGAGAGAGGCCAGCCTGCAGGATGAGATGCGCCGGAAGGAGGCCATGATGAAGGACGAGATTCGCCAGAAGGAGGCCATGATGCAGGCGAAGCTCTTCAGAGCTCAGGAGGAGCTGAGGATGGTTCCGAGAGAGATGGAAGACTCCAGAGAGGTGGCCGGAAGGGAAAATAGAGGCGAGGCAGAGCGAGCTTTGCCCCAGAGGACCATGGGCCAACCACCGCTCTAAGGCCGTGCCTCTTCTGACCTGCAGAATGGAGAAGCAAAAAGCCTTCACTCCAAGGAAAGCCCTTCCTATCAGAGGAGACAACCTTGATTATGGTTCTCCAATGGAAGATGGCGGATGCGCAGAATCGCACTTTCCCTCTGCGCTTTCCCATCAGGAGAGACGTCAAGTGAGCCCTTGCAGCCGTGGGCTAGAAGACGTCCCCTGTGGAAGGAGAAAGTATCTCAAGAAAGCAAGGCTCCCTGAAAGCGACGTGTCAGCGGCACAGGCCGCGCAGGGCCACTTCAGAAATAACACCACATGTCTGGATGAACAAACTCTGTCAGTGGAAAACAGATATTTGTCCCCTACAAGTCTGATGTGCCCTACCGCTGAGCAATTTCCATATGAGAATAGCCAGAGTGGAAACCCTCAGCTGGTGCCCTGTGAACTGTGTCACGGGAAGTTTGCTGTAGAGAGGCTGGAGAAACACAGCAAGATCTGCAAGAAGCTTCAGAATTCAAAGAGGAAGGTTTTTGACTCTTTCAAGCACAGGGCCAAGGGAACAGAACTGGAGACATACATCCATAAGAAGAAGGTTAAACCGCCAATCGTGGTAAGGGCTATCCTTAAACTCTTTCCAAGCTTCCCTTTTTTTCTCCTAGAGTCAGACTCAGCTTATAAATCAATGTAGACAATAAATAAGTGTTTTATGAAGTACTCTTCTGAAAAACTGCCGCAAAGGCACATTTGCCAGACAGAATAAATGTGTCTTAGTGACTTCTGAATTCTGTTGTAAAAATCTACATATCAAGCAAATAGCACTCACAGGAAACAAAACCATAACTACGTAAATTGTACTCTCTACCCAATGACCTGAAAGGTAGCCCCAGAAAGCTACGTTATTACTGTATTGATATTTTCTTGCCTTGTGAATGGTTTGCGACCAGACTGTGTACGCAGTGCTAGTCTGGACTTTTTCTGGAAGCTGTTTTATTGGTTTCATTTCCTGTTCCCAGCTGAGAAAGAACAACTGGAGGCAGAAGCACGAGGATTTCATTCGGAGCATCAAACAGGCCAGGGAGGTGCAGCAGGTGATCACGCAAGGAGGGAAAGTTGTGAACCTGCCCCAGCCCCCCGCGAATCCAAACCCCGACTACGTGCCCTGCCCTCACTGCGGCCGGCGCTTTGCCCCCAGGCCGGCACAGAGGCACTTCCCCAAGTGTCAGCACATCAGGAGCCGCCCTCCTCCTCCTCCTCGCAGATGAAAACTGATGTGAAGAAGAGCAAAAGACTCATGATCTTGGCTCACGACTCACTTCCTGCTTTTTCTTTTTAGAAACACATTTAGCACAGTTCATCCGTATGATGATGAAAAAAAAATGTTACCTTATTTTAATTAAATGATTTTTTTTTTGGTGGACTGGTGTTTGCGTAGCTGTGGTTATTTCAGTTTTTCTCTTATCATTCATACACCTTGACCTCCTAAAAATAATTTTTCAACCTGGAACGTACAATTAGCAGGCAATAGAACAGGTCACATTGGTCTTGGAACCATCAAAAAGCAGTATTCACACATTCTCGGCATCAATTTTCCTTAAAAACAACTGAAAAAGCAAGGTAAAGAGTGATTGATTTTTTTAATGAAAGTTATTTGATTTAATTTATTTAATTTTCATAATATTTGAAATATGTTGGGATTAATGTGACTCAATATTATCTGCAGCTCTTACACTCCAGGCACCTGATAAAGTGGAACGCAGTGTCTTTGCCTTACATGGCGCTCAGCTCTTCCTCAATCCCAGCAGAAGCACCAGCAGAAGCAGCAGCCTCCGGGTCCTGCCTCATGCACAGCTTAAAATGCAACACCAAGTAATACAACAAACAACAGGGAAAACCATTCACGATCAGACACATCCATTGATTGCTGGCTCTCAGTAAAGGGACATTGCATCATTACATCACAAAATAGACTACATTTCAAGGTTAAAGAATTACCATGTTCTGCGATTCAGAACGAGGCAGCAAAACTTCCTGTAATCTGATGTGGCCCTGTGACATTGTAAAGGAGCAGGCTTGTGAATACATCTCGTTTAATCCAATGGAAATATAACTCTCAACTTTTTTACGTTTTTGCCAATAAATAATACTACATTGTTAACTCTGCATAAAGAACCTTGGAATGGAACGTTTTTTGCAGTGAAATGTTTGCTGCATAACCTATACCCTTTCTCTCCAACATCACATTGCATTAGTCATTACAGTGATTAGTGAGCAGGAAGGCTGCATCACATCGCAATTTGTGTGGAACTTGAATGCGAATTTGTTACAACATGGCGTAACTTACAGTCCTTTCACAAAATTCATGATTTTGTGCTCAATTTTGAGTTTGTAAAGTTTTTCTATAATGTCAATGATTTTATTTTGTGACTGAAATTAAATAATTTTGTGTCTGCAAAATTGGGACTGTAGTTCCACCTTAACCTACTAGTACTGTATGTCTTTGGACTGTGGGAAGAAACTGGAGCACCTGGAAGAAATCCACACAAATGAAGGGAGAACATACAATTCCATCCAGACTGCACCCCAGGAATTGAACCCAGGACCCCAGCTCTGTGAACCACAGTGCCAGCTCATTGCTATAGTCACTATAATTAATGTCAAAACTCATTTGCAAATGAGCAGCCTGGGATCCAAAAGGATCAAGACAAGGATCCAAACAAAGCACTATCCCAAAGCTTGGCTTTGTACCGTATATAATACAGGGCTTGATGCAGAAGGCAGATAATCAAAGTCCATGCAATAATTGCTAAGGGAAAGTGACTTTGTGTTCTTGGAGGGAAGTCACTCAACATGGAGCTGTGTTAGTGAAATGATTGTTCTGATGTACGGCTGATGTCCAAACACTGAAAACATGATTGTGTATGCAATCGCACTCCTGAGCTCCATTGGGTATGGTTAAAATAACTTTTTATAGTTCATCACATTCAAAGTGTGTGTACTTGATGAAAGTGTAACACGCATTTGGAGGAGTTATTCAGGATTTTCTTTCATTCAACTATTTCAAGACCCATTATTTTCAGATGTTGTAGTATACGTGAATAATGAAAGGCCTTCATATTACACAATGTAGGAATGACTTCGCAGGTGTGAAGAATAAAAGATTAATTCAGCTCACTTTGGGGAGTTTCACAATGGCCCTCCTTATAGAAATGTGGGTTTGATTAAAGGAGTGAAGAAAAAGCACTGAATAATATTTGCTTCTGTAAACGTAATCATCTCAAAATATGGTTGAAGAAATTGAAGAAGGTTAAACATAATCCAAAACGTATAAGGTCAATTTAAGTACAACCAGAATTCTAGTGTTTATGCAATGCATCTGTGGGTTGATAGGAAATATGGCCGTACTTAAACTAAACGAGGTTATCGAGAGCATATTCCGAATACGGCTTTGGCCAGTTGTACTGTGAACTGCGAGGACCGTATCTTATCCTGAACTGGCTGTGCGAATACCGTCCTCTGCTGGCAGAAGGAATAGATTACAACGGCACTGTATTGGCGATTAGTCCTATTGCTAGAATATTGAAACAACAAGGAGTCCGCGGAGTCAAGCAATGCTGAATAAACAAGTACCTGAAATTCAATAGGATTTTGTGTATTGATTACAAATAGGTGTGGAATTCTCATGTACAGTGGTATTTATGGATTCCTTACACAAGCAGCAGTTGTTATGATGCTTTCGTAATCTGAATATAAATCTGTTATCTACTTAAAACTGTAATTATTGAATAGATTAATGTCTTTGAAATGCTTCATTAACTGGGCAGTTTCCATGTTTGGAAATGTTTTTATTTTGATTGCTGATTGCTAGATACTGTATGTTTAATAGGCATGCTGTTAATTTTTTCTACAAGAGCCAAATAAGACAGTTATGCTGTAGTAAGTTCTATATAAGTTATATAACATAAGTTATATTTTGTTCTGAGGTCAATTTGAATCTCATACTAAATAACTGGTGTCCTTTTATCTGAGAAACACTACCTGATTGATCACCTGATGCCTAGAAATTAGCATGCACAGTAGCCCAGCGTTTAGCATTGCTAGCTCACAGTGCTGAGGCCCTGGGTACACTTCTGGACCTGGGGTGCTATCTGTATGGAGCTTGTATGTTCTCCCCATGTTTGCATGAGTTTGCTTTGGGTGCTCCGGCTTCCTCCCACAGTTCAAAGAACTACTGGTAGGTTAATTGGCTTCTGGGATAATTGGTGAGTGTCTGTGTCTTCCCTGCATTGGACTACCATCCAGTCCCAGGTATCTCCTGCTTATTACTTTCTGAGGCTCTGGCTCCCCCGTGCCCCGCGACCCCCTGACCCCCTGACCCTGAATTGGATGAAGCGGTTAGAAAATGGGTGGTTTCTGTTATGCTCTGGTCATGCTCTGCCATAGCAACAACTTGTAAAAAATGCAGATGCTAGGATTTAACTCAAAGAAGGAGCTCAGATCACTGTGTTGGCATCACTGTACAGGTGTCCGGTGTGTTTTAGAACATGTGCTAAAATCTTATTTACTAACTTCTAGACTTTTTACCCCCCATATCAGTCTGCAGGTGCACAGTGGTCTGTGGACACCCTCCTTGCTCAGTCGTAAAAGAGGAAATAAAAAGCAACTGGTTTTGACTTTAATGCACTGAGACTGTGGAACTCACAGAACTCTCTTGTCAGAAAGGCAGCTTCTAACAGCTTTTAAGTGAAGACTAAGAACACTTTTCTATTTTATTAAAATAGATTATATATGTTTTGTTTAAATATATGTTATAAATGTTAAAACGACAGCTCGTATAAGCTTGTATTTTTACCTTTCGATCATTTTTATAATTGCTTTGAGTTGCTTTTACCATGATAAACAGTACAAAATATGAGGTGTTGAACTTGTCTAAAGTTTTAAAGCGCTTTATGACGTAAAGTGTGATGACAGTCCTTGGCGGTCTATGTAACAATTCTTCTTGAAGTAGGTCATCGGGCCAACAGTATACAAACATTACAGCTCAAGTGCTTTTGTATCTGAACGCTTTTAGGTAAGTTATTTAGCAGCTGCGGTATTAATAATGATTTTAATGGCAAATTCAATTGCAGGTAAAATAAAAATGGCGGATAACTTTCTTTCTAGCTTCGTGAAGCGGTCGCGCTATATTATACATATATACCATAATAAGAAACATAATATGTACAGTAGAATTTTTCACTTTAAGCTGGCATTATCCAGAACCGGGTCAGGGCCCGGACCCGGACCGTGCAGTGTGGTCCGCCGGCCTTCTAAAGATGTTTAGGAGATCGAGGCGCCCTTGGATTTGATTAGAAACTTGCATAATTTCTTAACTTGACCCCATTATCTTAAAAAAAACGGCCAGGCCAAGACCAAAGCATGAAGGCTGCGAGGATCGGGGGACTCTCATTTTTGGTCACAGCGTACAGTAGTAGATCAGTAACCTCTGTTTATCGTGATAACCTTTAATTATTTTCCAGTACTTTTTTAAATGATAAAACACATTGTCTCGCCAGTTTTGCTAAAGATACGGTTTTAGTGTTTACGCATAAATTTGTAAGCCGTAGGTTTAAATCTCGTGGTCTTATTTTCTGCATTTTCATCGTAAGGGAAGGCGCTCGTTTGCGATTTACGCGCTGAATATTGTAAGCAGAGGAGCCTTAAGGCACAGCCTCGCCTTAACACCATCGTTTGCATTGTCATTGTCATCCAGAAAAGCAGTCGTAAGAAAATGAATCTGTGGCGGCTCCGAACATTAAAAAAAACTATATCTAGACTGCAAATACATCCCAATCTTACTATCAACACGTTTTAAGACCCCTCTCCTTTCCACCGGTATACAAGATAAGAGAGAAATATTGGAAATCCCATCTGAAGTAGCCCTCGTCTCACCTTCGGAGCTGTGAGCGATGGGGATCATAATTAAAAGGGGTACAGTTACTTTGAAAATGTGTATGTGATACTTAAATTTAAATAAAATAAAAAGATAAATTATATAACACAGACTGCTATCTATGTCCATGTGTTTAAGACGTATGAATCGGTTTTAAAACAGGCACACCCCTTTACTTCTCACAAATCCAACTGGAGTCTCAGTCCGTCGTCGCGATGAATTAGGAGCTCAGATGTAGGCTAAGTGATTGCAATTTACTTATTTAAAAGAACCACTTCAAATCAAAAGGGAGACATTTTGTAATGGTAGTTATCGTATTATAGTATACGATAACTGTATACGTAGTATACGTAATTGTAGATATACAGTACATAAAGGGTATGAATAGGTGTGAGCTTTTTACTGTATATTTAATATTTTATCTGACCCACTTGTAGAAACCGCCTACTCAGATTTATTTAAGTGGTCTGCCACCATAAAGACAGAAAAATATAATGACACCCTGTTACATTAACTGTAAAATAAACGCCGTAACTGCGGCCATATGAAAATTTGGATAAAGATTATACAAACATCCTAAGGAGCTCTATGACATATGAGCGTCGTAATAATGGTTGGTGACCTGACGTAACAGTGCTCCCTGAATTACGTGATCTGTATATACCCAAATACAGATATATCACATAGGGAGATGCAGTCAAACATTGCATTGCTATCGTCGTGGTGAACTATTTCTCCGCTGTTTAAAACTTGTTTGGTAAGTGTCATCAAATATGCTTGTCAATTTGTAGCGAAATCGATATACTGTATCATAATCCTTCAGTTATCTATAATGTAGTGAAACGGCTAATTAATATTGATAAATTCCCTTATTCACAGTGACTTTTGCTCAAACCCCTGTTGCATAATGGGTTAATTTTATATAAAAAAACATTTATATCATAGATATAATACAAGCTTTGAAATGAAATAGCACATTTCCAGGTTTCAGTTAAACATTTTTAAAAAAGCTCATGACTTTAAGCATTCTGAACATTGAGAATGTTATTTGGGAAACAAATGTTTATTATAATGTTTATGTTTAGGATCTGTCTCCTACTGAGTCAGCATGCAGCATTCAACACCATTAGGTTTAATATTAAAAAGTTGTGTATTTCCTGAATTGTTTTTTTTTATTCTTTTCTATTAGACCATACTAGACTGTGCAGGATATCATTTATTTGCCATTTTTGCCTTTTCCAGATACCTGGGAAACAAAGCTCATATCTCATTTGCCAATGGAGCCCAGTCCTAAGCCTGGTGCTCTGTCCCCCTCCCCGAAGGACACAGACTCGAATCGACCCGCGCCCTTAAGGCAACAGGATCTGATCTCCACGTACTGCCCGCCTCCCAAGATACAGCTTCTGAAGGACACCTTCCAAGAGAAACTGATGCAGGAAAAGGAGAAAAAAATGATCGCCATGTACAATCGGCGGCAGGAGGCAGCTCTACAGAAGATGAGAAAATGTTTCCAATATGTCAAATACGCTGCGGAGAAGAAGATGGGGAACAGCTATCGCTTCCAAGCCCAACAGGGCCCCGAGAAGAACATTGTGGGGTATGATCGGTCTTACCCCCTGAAGCCTATGGGTAACAGGAAAGTCTCCGGCCCTGGTGAGGTTCGGGCTGTGGACCGCCCGGAAGCACAGAGTGATTCCTTGTTTGCCCCCACCCCGCCTCAGGATGGTCATGAGAGGCCTTGCGAGAGGCCGGGCAGGAGGGGCTCAAGAGTACGCAAACCTAAGGACAGGACTGTCCTCCCCATGGTGGTGACCCCTCCAGGGCAATGCCCTTCTCATGCCAATGGGAAGGAGCACTTTCAGTTGCAAGAGGAGCTGCGAAAAGTGGCCGAGGCAGAGGCCGCGCTGAAGGAGGAGCATCGCCGGAGGGAGGCCAGCCTGCAGGATGAGATGCGCCGGAAGGAGGCCATGATGAAGGACGAGATTCGCCAGAAGGAGGCCATGATGCAGGCGAAGCTCTTCAGAGCTCAGGAGGAGCTGAGGATGGTTCCGAGAGAGATGGAAGACTCCAGAGAGGTGGCCGGAAGGGAAAATAGAGGCGAGGCAGAGCGAGCTTTGCCCCAGAGGACCATGGGCCAACCACCGCTCTAAGGCCGTGCCTCTTCTGACCTGCAGAATGGAGAAGCAAAAAGCCTTCACTCCAAGGAAAGCCCTTCCTATCAGAGGAGACAACCTTGATTATGGTTCTCCAATGGAAGATGGCGGATGCGCAGAATCGCACTTTCCCTCTGCGCTTTCCCATCAGGAGAGACGTCAAGTGAGCCCTTGCAGCCGTGGGCTAGAAGACGTCCCCTGTGGAAGGAGAAAGTATCTCAAGAAAGCAAGGCTCCCTGAAAGCGACGTGTCAGCGGCACAGGCCGCGCAGGGCCACTTCAGAAATAACACCACATGTCTGGATGAACAAACTCTGTCAGTGGAAAACAGATATTTGTCCCCTACAAGTCTGATGTGCCCTACCGCTGAGCAATTTCCATATGAGAATAGCCAGAGTGGAAACCCTCAGCTGGTGCCCTGTGAACTGTGTCACGGGAAGTTTGCTGTAGAGAGGCTGGAGAAACACAGCAAGATCTGCAAGAAGCTTCAGAATTCAAAGAGGAAGGTTTTTGACTCTTTCAAGCACAGGGCCAAGGGAACAGAACTGGAGACATACATCCATAAGAAGAAGGTTAAACCGCCAATCGTGGTAAGGGCTATCCTTAAACTCTTTCCAAGCTTCCCTTTTTTTCTCCTAGAGTCAGACTCAGCTTATAAATCAATGTAAACAATAAATAAGTGTTTTATGAAGTACTCTTCTGAAAAACTGCCGCAAAGGCACATTTGCCAGACAGAATAAATGTGTCTTAGTGACTTCTGAATTCTGTTGTAAAAATCTACATATCAAGCAAATAGCACTCACAGGAAACAAAACCATAACTACATAAATTGTACTCTCTACCCAATGACCTGAAAGGTAGCCCCAGAAAGCTACGTTATTACTGTATTGATATTTTCTTGCCTTGTGAATGGTTTGCGACCAGACTGTGTACGCAGTGCTAGTCTGGACTTTTTCTGGAAGCTGTTTTATTGGTTTCATTTCCTGTTCCCAGCTGAGAAAGAACAACTGGAGGCAGAAGCACGAGGATTTCATTCGGAGCATCAAACAGGCCAGGGAGGTGCAGCAGGTGATCACGCAAGGAGGGAAAGTTGTGAACCTGCCCCAGCCCCCCGCGAATCCAAACCCCGACTACGTGCCCTGCCCTCACTGCGGCCGGCGCTTTGCCCCCAGGCCGGCACAGAGGCACTTCCCCAAGTGTCAGCACATCAGGAGCCGCCCTCCTCCTCCTCCTCGCAGATGAAAACTGATGTGAAGAAGAGCAAAAGAGTCATGATCTTGGCTCACGACTCACGTCCTGCTTTTTCTTTTTAGAAACACATTTAGCACAGTTCATCCGTATGATGATGAAAAAAAAATGTTACCTTATTTTAATTAAATGATTTTTTTTTGGTGGACTGGTGTTTGCGTAGCTGTGGTTATTTCAGTTTTTCTCTTATCATTCATACACCTTGACCTCCTAAAAATAATTTTTCAACCTGGAACGTACAATTAGCAGGCAATAGAACAGGTCACATTGGTCTTGGAACCATCAAAAAGCAGTATTCACACATTCTCGGCATCAATTTTCCTTAAAAACAACTGAAAAAGCAAGGTAAAGAGGGATTGATTTTTTTAATGAAAGTTATTTGATTTAATTTATTTAATTTTCATAATATTTGAAATATGTTGGGATTAATGTGACTCAATATTATCTGCAGCTCTTACACTCCAGGCACCTGATAAAGTGGAACGCAGTGTCTTTGCCTTACATGGCGCTCAGCTCTTCCTCAATCCCAGCAGAAGCACCAGCAGAAGCAGCAGCCTCCGGGTCCTGCCTCATGCACAGCTTAAAATGCAACACCAAGTAATACAACAAACAACAGGGAAAACCATTCACGATCAGACACATCCGTTGATTGCTGGCTCTCAGTAAAGGGACATTGCATCATTACATCACAAAATAGACTACATTTCAAGGTTAAAGAATTACCATGTTCTGCGATTCAGAACGAGGCAGCAAAACTTCCTATAATCTGTTGTGGCCCTATGACATTGTAAAGGAGCAGGCTTGTGAATACATCTCGTTTAATCCAATGGAAATATAACTCTTAACTTTTTTACGTTTTTGCCAATAAATAATACTACATTGTTAACTCTGCATAAAGAACCTTGGAATGGAACGTTTTTTGCAGTGAAATGTTTGCTGCATAACCTATACCCTTTCTCTCCTACATCACATTGCATTAGTCATTACAGTGATTAGTGAGCAGGAAGGGCTGCATCACATCGCAATTTGTGTGGAACTTGAATGCGAATTTGTTACAACATGGCGTAACTTACAGTCCTTTCACAAAATTCATGATTTTGTGCTCAATTTTGAGTTTGTAAAGTTTTTCTATAATGTCAATGATTTTATTTTGTGACTGAAATTAAATAATTTTGTGTCTGCAAAATTGGGACTGTAGTTCCACCTTAACCTACTAGTACTGTATGTCTTTGGACTGTGGGAAGAAACTGGAGCACCTGGAAGAAATCCACACAAATGAAGGGAGAACATACAATTCCATCCAGACTGCACCCCAGGAATTGAACCCAGGACCCCAGCTCTGTGAACCACAGTGCCAGCTCATTGCTATAGTCACTATAATTAATGTCAAAACTCATTTGCAAATGAGCAGCCTGGGATCCAAAAGGATCAAGACAAGGATCCAAACAAAGCACTATCCCAAAGCTTGGCTTTGTACCGTATATAATACAGGGCTTGATGCAGAAGGCAGATAATCAAAGTCCATGCAATAATTGCTAAGGGAAAGTGACTTTGTGTTCTTGGAGGGAAGTCACTCAACATGGAGCTGTGTTAGTGAAATGATTGTTCTGATGTACGGCTGATGTCCAAACACTGAAAACATGATTGTGTATGCAATCGCACTCCTGAGCTCCATTGGGTATGGTTAAAATAACTTTTTATAGTTCATCACATTCAAAGTGTGTGTACTTGATGAAAGTGTAACACGCATTTGGAGGAGTTATTCAGGATTTTCTTTCATTCAACTATTTCAAGACCCATTATTTTCAGATGTTGTAGTATACGTGAATAATGAAAGGCCTTCATATTACACAATGTAGGAATGACTTCGCAGGTGTGAAGAATAAAAGATTAATTCAGCTCACTTTGGGGAGTTTCACAATGGCCCTCCTTATAGAAATGTGGGTTTGATTAAAGGAGTGAAGAAAAAGCACTGAATAATATTTGCTTCTGTAAACGTAATCATCTCAAAATATGGTTGAAGAAATTGAAGAAGGTTAAACATAATCCAAAACGTATAAGGTCAATTTAAGTACAACCAGAATTCTAGTGTTTATGCAATGCATCTGTGGGTTGATATGAAATATGGCCGTACTTAAACTAAACGAGGTTATCGAGAGCATATTCCGAATACGGCTTTGGCCAGTTGTACTGTGAACTGCGAGGACCGTATCTTATCCTGAACTGGCTGTGCGAATACCGTCCTCTGCTGGCAGAAGGAATAGATTACAACGGCACTGTATTGGCGATTAGTCCTATTGCTAGAATATTGAAACAACAAGGAGTCCGCGGAGTCAAGCAATGCTGAATAAACAAGTACCTGAAATTCAATAGGATTTTGTGTATTGATTACAAATAGGTGTGGAATTCTCATGTACAGTGGTATTCATGGATTCCTTACACAAGCAGCAGTTGTTATGATGCTTTCGTAATCTGAATATAAATCTGTTATCTACTTAAAACTGTAATTATTGAATAGATTAATGTCTTTGAAATGCTTCATTAACTGGGCAGTTTCCATGTTTGGAAATGTTTTTATTTTGATTGCTGATTGCTAGATACTGTATGTTTAATAGGCATGCTGTTAATATTTTCTACAAGAGCCAAATAAGACAGTTATGCTGTAGTAAGTTCTATATAAGTTATATAACATAAGTTATATTTTGTTCTGAGGTCAATTTGAATCTCATACTAAATAACTGGTGTCCTTTTATCTGAGAAACACTACCTGATTGATCACCTGATGCCTAGAAATTAGCATGCACAGTAGCCCAGCGTTTAGCATTGCTAGCTCACAGTGCTGAGGCCCTGGGTACACTTCTGGACCTGGGGTGCTATCTATATGGAGCTTGTATGTTCTCCCCATGTTTGCATGAGTTTGCTTTGGGTGCTCCGGCTTCCTCCCACAGTTCAAAGAACTACTGGTAGGTTAATTGGCTTCTGGGATAATTGGTTAGTGTCTGTGTCTTCCCTGCATTGGACTACCATCCAGTCCCAGGTATCTCCTGCTTATTACTTTCTGAGGCTCTGGCTCCCCCGTGCCCCGCGACCCCCTGACCCCCTGACCCTGAATTGGATGAAGCGGTTAGAAAATGGGTGGTTTCTGTTATGCTCTGGTCATGCTCTGCCATAGCAACAACTTGTAAAAAATGCAGATGCTAGGATTTAACTCAAAGAAGGAGCTCAGATCACTGTGTTGGCATCACTGTACAGGTGTCCGGTTTGTTTTAGAACATGTGCTAAAATCTTATTTACTAACTTCTAGACTTTTTACCCCCCATATCAGTCTGCAGGTGCACAGTGGTCTGTGGACACCCTCCTTGCTCTGTCGTAAAACAGGAAATAAAAAGCAACTGGTTTTGACTTTAATGCACTGAGACTGTGGAACTCACAGAACTCTCTTGTCAGAAAGGCAGCTTCTAACAGCTTTTAAGTGAAGACTAAGAACACTTTTCTATTTTATTAAAATAGATTATATATGTTTTGTTTAAATATATGTTATAAATGTTAAAACGACAGCTCGTATAAGCTTGTATTTTTACCTTTCGATCATTTTTATAATTGCTTTGAGTTGCTTTTACCATGATAAACAGTACAAAATATGAGGTGTTGAACTTGTCTAAAGTTTTAAAGCGCTTTATGACGTAAAGTGTGATGACAGTCCTTGGCGGTCTATGTAACAATTCTTCTTGAAGTAGGTCATCGGGCCAACAGTATACAAACATTACAGCTCAAGTGCTTTTGTATCTGAACGCTTTTAGGTAAGTTATTTAGCAGCTGCGGTATTAATAATGATTTTAATGGCAAATTCAATTGCAGGTAAAATAAAAATGGCGGATAACTTTCTTTCTAGCTTCGTGAAGCGGTCGCGCTATATTATACATATAGACCATAATAAGAAACATAATATGTACAGTAGAATTTTTCACTTTAAGCTGGCATTATCCAGAACCGGGTCAGGGCCCGGACCCGGACCGTGCAGTGTGGTCCGTCGGCCTTCTAAAGATGTTTAGGAGATCGGGGCGCCCTTGGATTTGATTAGAAACTTGCATAATTTCTTAACTTGACCCCATTATCTTAAAAAAAACGGCCAGGCCAAGACCAAAGCATGAAGGCTGCGAGGATCGGGGGACTCTCATTTTTGGTCACAGCGTACAGTAGTAGATCAGTAACCTCTGTTTATCGTGATAACCTTTAATTATTTTCCAGTACTTTTTTAAATGATAAAACACATTGTCTCGCCAGTTTTGCTAAAGATACGGTTTTAGTGTTTACGCATAAATTTGTAAGCCGTAGGTTTAAATCTCGTGGTCTTATTTTCTGCATTTTCATCGTAAGGGAAGGCGCTCGTTTGCGATTTACGCGCTGAATATTGTAAGCAGAGGAGCCTTAAGGCACAGCCTCGCCTTAACACCATCGTTTGCATTGTCATTGTCATCCAGAAAAGCAGTCGTAAGAAAATGAATCTGTGGCGGCTCCGAACATTAAAAAAACTATATCTAGACTGCAAATACATCCCAATCTTACTATCAACACGTTTTAAGACCCCTCTCCTTTCCACCGGTATACAAGCTAAGAGAGAAATATTGGAAATCCCATCTGAAGTAGCCCTCGTCTCACCTTCGGAGCTGTGAGCGATGGGGATCATAATTAAAAGGGGTACAGTTACTTTGAAAATGTGTATGTGATACTTAAATTTAAATAAAATAAAAAGATAAATTATATAACACAGACTGCTATCTATGTCCATGTGTTTAAGACGTATGAATCGGTTTTAAAACAGGCACACCCCTTTACTTCTCACAAATCCGACTGGAGTCTCAGTCCGTCGTCGCGATGAATTAGGAGCTCAGATGTAGGCTAAGTGATTGCAATTTACTTATTTAAAAGAACCACTTCAAATCAAAAGGGAGACATTTTGTAATGGTAGTTATCGTATTATAGTATACGATAACTGTATACGTAGTATACGTAATTGTAGATATACAGTACATAAAGGGTATGAATAGGTGTGAGCTTTTACTGTATATTTAATATTTTATCTGACCCACTTGTAGAAACCGCCTACTCAGATTTATTTAAGTGGTCTGCCACCATAAAGACAGAAAAATATAATGACACCCTGTTACATTAACTGTAAAATAAACGCCGTAACTGCGGCCATATGAAAATTTGGATAAAGATTATACAAACATCCTAAGGAGCTCTATGACATATGAGCGTCGTAATAATGGTTGGTGACCTGACGTAACAGTGCTCCCTGAATTACGTGATCTGTATATACCCAAATACAGATATATCACATAGGGAGATGCAGTCAAACATTGCATTGCTATCGTCGTGGTGAACTATTTCTCCGCTGTTTAAAACTTGTTTGGTAAGTGTCATCAAATATGCTTGTCAATTTGTAGCGAAATCGATATACTGTATCATAATCCTTCAGCTATCTATAATGTAGTGAAACGGCTAATTAATATTGATCAATTCCCTTATTCACAGTGACTTTTGCTCAAACCCCTGTTGCATAATGGGTTAATTTTATATAAAAAAACATTTATATCATAGATATAATACAAGCTTTGAAATGAAATAGCACATTTCCAGGTTTCAGTTAAACATTTTTAAAAAAGCTCATGACTTTAAGCATTCTGAACATTGAGAATGTTATTTGGGAAACAAATGTTTATTATAATGTTTATGTTTAGGATCTGTCTCCTACTGAGTCAGCATGCAGCATTCAACACCATTAGGTTTAATATTAAAAAGTTGTGTATTTCCTGAATTGTTTTTTTTTATTCTTTTCTATTAGACCATACTAGACTGTGCAGGATATCATTTATTTGCCATTTTTGCCTTTTCCAGATACCTGGGAAACAAAGCTCATATCTCATTTGCCAATGGAGCCCAGTCCTAAGCCTGGTGCTCTGTCCCCCTCCCCGAAGGACACAGACTCGAATCGACCCGCGCCCTTAAGGCAACAGGATCTGATCTCCACGTACTGCCCGCCTCCCAAGATACAGCTTCTGAAGGACACCTTCCAAGAGAAACTGATGCAGGAAAAGGAGAAAAAAATGATCGCCATGTACAATCGGCGGCAGGAGGCAGCTCTACAGAAGATGAGAAAATGTTTCCAATATGTCAAATACGCTGCGGAGAAGAAGATGGGGAACAGCTATCGCTTCCAAGCCCAACAGGGCCCCCGAGAAGAACATTGTGGGGTATGATCGGTCTTACCCCCTGAAGCCTATGGGTAACAGGAAAGTCTCCGGCCCTGGTGAGGTTCGGGCTGTGGACCGCCCGGACGCACAGAGTGATTCCTTGTTTGCCCCCACCCCGCCTCAGGATGGTTATGAGAGGCCCTGCGAGAGGCCGGGCAGGAGGGGCTCAAGAGTACGCAAACCTAAGGACAGGACTGTCCTCCCCATGGTGGCGACCCCTCCAGGGCAATGCCCTTCTCATGCCAATGGGAAGGAGCACTTTCAGTTGCAAGAGGAGCTACGAAAAGTGGCCGAGGCAGAGGCCGCGCTGAAGGAGGAGCATCGCCGGAGGGAGGCCAGCCTGCAGGATGAGATGCGCCGGAAGGAGGCCATGATGAAGGACGAGATTCGCCAGAAGGAGGCCATGATGCAGGCGAAGCTCTTCAGAGCTCAGGAGGAGCTGAGGATGGTTCCGAGAGAGATGGAAGACTCCAGAGAGGTGGCCGGAAGGGAAAATAGAGGCGAGGCAGAGCGAGCTTTGCCCCAGAGGACCATGGGCCAACCACCGCTCTAAGGCCGTGCCTCTTCTGACCTGCAGAATGGAGAAGCAAAAAGCCTTCACTCCAAGGAAAGCCCTTCCTATCAGAGGAGACAACCTTGATTATGGTTCTCCAATGGAAGATGGCGGATGCGCAGAATCGCACTTTCCCTCTGCGCTTTCCCATCAGGAGAGACGTCAAGTGAGCCCTTGCAGCCGTGGGCTAGAAGACGTCCCCTGTGGAAGGAGAAAGTATCTCAAGAAAGCAAGGCTCCCTGAAAGCGACGTGTCAGCGGCACAGGCCGCGCAGGGCCACTTCAGAAATAACACCACATGTCTGGATGAACAAACTCTGTCAGTGGAAAACAGATATTTGTCCCCTACAAGTCTGATGTGCCCTACCGCTGAGCAATTTCCATATGAGAATAGCCAGAGTGGAAACCCTCAGCTGGTGCCCTGTGAACTGTGTCACGGGAAGTTTGCTGTAGAGAGGCTGGAGAAACACAGCAAGATCTGCAAGAAGCTTCAGAATTCAAAGAGGAAGGTTTTTGACTCTTTCAAGCACAGGGCCAAGGGAACAGAACTGGAGACATACATCCATAAGAAGAAGGTTAAACCGCCAATCGTGGTAAGGGCTATCCTTAAACTCTTTCCAAGCTTCCCTTTTTTTCTCCTAGAGTCAGACTCAGCTTATAAATCAATGTAGACAATAAATAAGTGTTTTATGAAGTACTCTTCTGAAAAACTGCCGCAAAGGCACATTTGCCAGACAGAATAAATGTGTCTTAGTGACTTCTGAATTCTGTTGTAAAAATCTACATATCAAGCAAATAGCACTCACAGGAAACAAAACCATAACTACGTAAATTGTACTCTCTACCCAATGACCTGAAAGGTGGCCCCAGAAAGCTACGTTATTACTGTATTGATATTTTCTTGCCTTGTGAATGGTTTGCGACCAGACTGTGTACGCAGTGCTAGTCTGGACTTTTTCTGGAAGCTGTTTTATTGGTTTCATTTCCTGTTCCCAGCTGAGAAAGAACAACTGGAGGCAGAAGCACGAGGATTTCATTCGGAGCATCAAACAGGCCAGGGAGGTGCAGCAGGTGATCACGCAAGGAGGGAAAGTTGTGAACCTGCCCCAGCCCCCCGCGAATCCAAACCCCGACTACGTGCCCTGCCCTCACTGCGGCCGGCGCTTTGCCCCCAGGCCGGCACAGAGGCACTTCCCCAAGTGTCAGCACATCAGGAGCCGCCCTCCTCCTCCTCCTTGCAGATGAAAACTGATGTGAAGAAGAGCAAAAGAGTCATGATCTTGGCTCACGACTCACGTCCTGCTTTTTCTTTTTAGAAACACATTTAGCACAGTTCATCCGTATGATGATGAAAAAAAAATGTTACCTTATTTTAATTAAATGATTTTTTTTTGGTGGACTGGTGTTTGCGTAGCTGTGGTTATTTCAGTTTTTCTCTTATCATTCATACACCTTGACCTCCTAAAAATAATTTTTCAACCTGGAACGTACAATTAGCAGGCAATAGAACAGGTCACATTGGTCTTGGAACCATCAAAAAGCAGTATTCACACATTCTCGGCATCAATTTTCCTTAAAAACAACTGAAAAAGCAAGGTAAAGAGTGATTGATTCTTTTAATGAAAGTTATTTGATTTAATTTATTTAATTTTCATAATATTTGAAATATGTTGGGATTAATGTGACTCAATATTATCTGCAGCTCTTACACTCCAGGCACCTGATAAAGTGGAACGCAGTGTCTTTGCCTTACATGGCGCTCAGCTCTTCCTCAATCCCAGCAGAAGCACCAGCAGAAGCAGCAGCCTCCGGGTCCTGCCTCATGCACAGCTTAAAATGCAACACCAAGTAATACAACAAACAACAGGGAAAACCATTCACGATCAGACACATCCGTTGATTGCTGGCTCTCAGTAAAGGGACATTGCATCATTACATCACAAAATAGACTACATTTCAAGGTTAAAGAATTACCATGTTCTGCGATTCAGAACGAGGCAGCAAAACTTCCTATAATCTGTTGTGGCCCTATGACATTGTAAAGGAGCAGGCTTGTGAATACATCTCGTTTAATCCAATGGAAATATAACTCTCAACTTTTTTACGTTTTTGCCAATAAATAATACTACATTGTTAACTCTGCATAAAGAACCTTGGAATGGAACGTTTTTTGCAGTGAAATGTTTGCTGCATAACCTATACCCTTT
Source organism: Lepisosteus oculatus (assembly GCF_040954835.1). Taxonomy (NCBI): domain Eukaryota; kingdom Metazoa; phylum Chordata; class Actinopteri; order Semionotiformes; family Lepisosteidae; genus Lepisosteus; species Lepisosteus oculatus. The sequence continues at coordinate 780,332 of NW_027167977.1, forward strand.
CTCTCCTACATCACATTGCATTAGTCATTACAGTGATTAGTGAGCAGGAAGGGCTGCATCACATCGCAATTTGTGTGGAACTTGAATGCGAATTTGTTACAACATGGCGTAACTTACAGTCCTTTCACAAAATTCATGATTTTGTGCTCAATTTTGAGTTTGTAAAGTTTTTCTATAATGTCAATGATTTTATTATGTGACTGAAATTAAATAATTTTGTGTCTGCAAAATTGGGACTGTAGTTCCACCTTAACCTACTAGTACTGTATGTCTTTGGACTGTGGGAAGAAACTGGAGCACCTGGAAGAAATCCACACAAATGAAGGGAGAACATACAATTCCATCCAGACTGCACCCCAGGAATTGAACCCAGGACCCCAGATCTGTGAACCACAGTGCCAGCTCATTGCTATAGTCACTATAATTAATGTCAAAACTCATTTGCAAATGAGCAGCCTGGGATCCAAAAGGATCAAGACAAGGATCCAAACAAAGCACTATCCCAAAGCTTGGCTTTGTACCGTATATAATACAGGGCTTGATGCAGAAGACAGATAATCAAAGTCCATGCAATAATTGCTAAGGGAAAGTGACTTTGTGTTCTTGGAGGGAAGTCACTCAACACGGAGCTGTGTTAGTGAAATGATTGTTCTGATGTACGGCTGATGTCCAAACACTGAAAACATGATTGTGTATGCAATCGCACTCCTGAGCTCCATTGGGTATGGTTAAAATAACTTTTTATAGTTCATCACATTCAAAGTGTGTGTACTTGATGAAAGTGTAACACGCATTTGGAGGAGTTATTCAGGATTTTCTTTCATTCAACTATTTCAAGACCCATTATTTTCAGATGTTGTAGTATACGTGAATAATGAAAGGCCTTCATATTACACAATGAAGGAATGACTTCGCAGGTGTGAAGAATAAAAGATTAATTCAGCTCACTTTGGGGAGTTTCACAATGGCCCTCCTTATAGAAATGTGGGTTTGATTAAAGGAGTGAAGAAAAAGCACTGAATAATATTTGCTTCTGTAAACGTAATCATCTCAAAATATGGTTGAAGAAATTGAAGAAGGTTAAACATAATCCAAAACGTATAAGGTCAATTTAAGTACAACCAGAATTCTTGTGTTTATGCAATGCATCTGTGGGTTGATATGAAATATGGCCGTACTTAAACTAAACGAGGTTATCGAGAGCATATTCCGAATACGGCTTTGGCCAGTTGTACTGTGAACTGCGAGGACCGTATCTTATCCTGAACTGGCTGTGCGAATACCGTCCTCTGCTGGCAGAAGGAATAGATTACAACGGCACTGTATTGGCGATTAGTCCTATTGCTAGAATATTGAAACAACAAGGAGTCCGCGGAGTCAAGCAATGCTGAATAAACAAGTACCTGAAATTCAATAGGATTTTGTGTATTGATTACAAATAGGTGTGGAATTCTCATGTACAGTGGTATTCATGGATTCCTTACACAAGCAGCAGTTGTTATGATGCTTTCATAATCTGAATATAAATCTGTTATCTACTTAAAACTGTAATTATTGAATAGATTAATGTCTTTGAAATGCTTCATTAACTGGGCAGTTTCCATGTTTGGAAATGTTTTTATTTTGATTGCTGATTGCTAGATACTGTATGTTTAATAGGCATGCTGTTAATATTTTCTACAAGAGCCAAATAAGACAGTTATGCTGTAGTAAGTTCTATATAAGTTATATAACATAAGTTATATTTTGTTCTGAGGTCAATTTGAATCTCATACTAAATAACTGGTGTCCTTTTATCTGAGAAACACTACCTGATTGATCACCTGATGCCTAGAAATTAGCATGCACAGTAGCCCAGCGTTTAGCATTGCTAGCTCACAGTGCTGAGGCCCTGGGTACACTTCTGGACCTGGGGTGCTATCTGTATGGAGCTTGTATGTTCTCCCCATGTTTGCATGAGTTTGCTTTGGGTGCTCCGGCTTCCTCCCACAGTTCAAAGAACTACTGGTAGGTTAATTGGCTTCTGGGATAATTGGTGAGTGTCTGTGTCTTCCCTGCATTGGACTACCATCCAGTCCCAGGTATCTCCTGCTTATTACTTTCTGAGGCTCTGGCTCCCCCGTGCCCCGCGACCCCCTGACCCCCTGACCCTGAATTGGATGAAGCGGTTAGAAAATGGGTGGTTTCTGTTATGCTCTGGTCATGCTCTGCCATAGCAACAACTTGTAAAAAATGCAGATGCTAGGATTTAACTCAAAGAAGGAGCTCAGATCACTGTGTTGGCATCACTGTACAGGTGTCCGGTGTGTTTTAGAACATATGTTAAAATCTTATTTACTAACTTCTAGACTTTTTACCCCCCATATCAGTCTGCAGGTGCACAGTGGTCTGTGGACACCCTCCTTGCTCTGTCGTAAAACAGGAAATAAAAAGCAACTGGTTTTGACTTTAATGCACTGAGACTGTGGAACTCACAGAACTCTCTTGTCAGAAAGGCAGCTTCTAACAGCTTTTAAGTGAAGACTAAGAACACTTTTCTATTTTATTAAAATAGATTACATATGTTTTGTTTAAATATATGTTATAAATGTTAAAACGACAGCTCGTATAAGCTTGTATTTTTACCTTTCGATCATTTTTAGAATTGCTTTGAGTTGCTTTTACCATGATAAACAGTACAAAATATGAGGTGTTGAACTTGTCTAAAGTTTTAAAGCGCTTTATGACGTAAAGTGTGATGACAGTCCTTGGCGGTCTATGTAACAATTCTTCTTGAAGTAGGTCATCGGGCCAACAGTATACAAACATTACAGCTCAAGTGCTTTTGTATCTGAACGCTTTTAGGTAAGTTATTTAGCAGCTGCGGTATTAATAATGATTTTAATGGCAAATTCAATTGCAGGTAAAATAAAAATGGCGGATAACTTTCTTTCTAGCTTCGTGAAGCGGTCGCGCTATATTATACATATATACCATAATAAGAAACATAATATGTACAGTAGAATTTTTCACTTTAAGCTGGCATTATCCAGAACCGGGTCAGGGAACGGACCCGGACCGTGCAGTGTGGTCCGTCGGCCTTCTAAAGATGTTAAGGAGATCGAGGCGCCCTTGGATTTGATTAGAAACTTGCATAATTTCTTAACTTGACCCCATTATCTTAAAAAAAACGGCCAGGCCAAGACCAAAGCATGAAGGCTGCGAGGATCGGGGGACTCTCATTTTTGGTCACAGCGTACAGTAGTAGATCAGTAACCTCTGTTTATCGTGATAACCTTAAATTATTTTCCAGTACTTTTTTAAATGATAAAACACATTGTCTCGCCAGTTTTGCTAAAGATACGGTTTTAGTGTTTACGCATAAATTTGTAAGCCGTAGGTTTAAATCTCGTGGTCTTATTTTCTGCATTTTCATCGTAAGGGAAGGCGCTCGTTTGCGATTTACGCGCTGAATATTGTAAGCAGAGGAGCCTTAAGGCACAGCCTCGCCTTAACACCATCGTTTGCATTGTCATTGTCATCCAGAAAAGCAGTCGTAAGAAAATGAATCTGTGGCGGCTCCGAACATTAAAAAAACTATATCTAGACTGCAAATACATCCCAATCTTACTATCAACACGTTTTAAGACCCCTCTCCTTTCCACCGGTATACAAGCTAAGAGAGAAATATTGGAAATCCCATCTGAAGTAGCCCTCGTCTCACCTTCGGAGCTGTGAGCGATGGGGATCATAATTAAAAGGGGTACAGTTACTTTGAAAATGTGTATGTGATACTTAAATTTAAATAAAATAAAAAGATAAATTATATAACACAGACTGCTATCTATGTCCATGTGTTTAAGACGTATGAATCGGTTTTAAAACAGGCACACCCCTTTACTTCTCACAAATCCGACTGGAGTCTCAGTCCGTCGTCGCGATGAATTAGGAGCTCAGATGTAGGCTAAGTGATTGCAATTTACTTATTTAAAAGAACCACTTCAAATCAAAAGGGAGACATTTTGTAATGGTAGTTATCGTATTATAGTATACGATAACTGTATACGTAGTATACGTAATTGTAGATATACAGTACATAAAGGGTATGAATAGGTGTGAGCTTTTACTGTATATTTAATATTTTATCTGACCCACTTGTAGAAACCGCCTACTCAGATTTATTTAAGTGGTCTGCCACCATAAAGACAGAAAAATATAATGACACCCTGTTACATTAACTGTAAAATAAACGCCGTAACTGCGGCCATATGAAAATTTGGATAAAGATTATACAAACATCCTAAGGAGCTCTATGACATATGAGCGTCGTAATAATGGTTGGTGACCTGACGTAACAGTGCTCCCTGAATTACGTGATCTGTATATACCCAAATACAGATATATCACATAGGGAGATGCAGTCAAACATTGCATTGCTATCGTCGTGGTGAACTATTTCTCCGCTGTTTAAAACTTGTTTGGTAAGTGTCATCAAATATGCTTGTCAATTTGTAGCGAAATCGATATACTGTATCATAATCCTTCAGCTATCTATAATGTAGTGAAACGGCTAATTAATATTGATCAATTCCCTTATTCACAGTGACTTTTGCTCAAACCCCTGTTGCATAATGGGTTAATTTTATATAAAAAAACATTTATATCATAGATATAATACAAGCTTTGAAATGAAATAGCACATTTCCAGGTTTCAGTTAAACATTTTTAAAAAAGCTCATGACTTTAAGCATTCTGAACATTGAGAATGTTATTTGGGAAACAAATGTTTATTATAATGTTTATGTTTAGGATCTGTCTCCTACTGAGTCAGCATGCAGCATTCAACACCATTAGGTTTAATATTAAAAAGTTGTGTATTTCCTGAATTGTTTTTTTTTATTCTTTTCTATTAGACCATACTAGACTGTGCAGGATATCATTTATTTGCCATTTTTGCCTTTTCCAGATACCTGGGAAACAAAGCTCATATCTCATTTGCCAATGGAGCCCAGTCCTAAGCCTGGTGCTCTGTCCCCCTCCCCGAAGGACACAGACTCGAATCGACCCGCGCCCTTAAGGCAACAGGATCTGATCTCCACGTACTGCCCGCCTCCCAAGATACAGCTTCTGAAGGACACCTTCCAAGAGAAACTGATGCAGGAAAAGGAGAAAAAAATGATCGCCATGTACAATCGGCGGCAGGAGGCAGCTCTACAGAAGATGAGAAAATGTTTCCAATATGTCAAATACGCTGCGGAGAAGAAGATGGGGAACAGCTATCGCTTCCAAGCCCAACAGGGCCCCCGAGAAGAACATTGTGGGGTATGATCGGTCTTACCCCCTGAAGCCTATGGGTAACAGGAAAGTCTCCGGCCCTGGTGAGGTTCGGGCTGTGGACCGCCCGGACGCACAGAGTGATTCCTTGTTTGCCCCCACCCCGCCTCAGGATGGTTATGAGAGGCCCTGCGAGAGGCCGGGCAGGAGGGGCTCAAGAGTACGCAAACCTAAGGACAGGACTGTCCTCCCCATGGTGGCGACCCCTCCAGGGCAATGCCCTTCTCATGCCAATGGGAAGGAGCACTTTCAGTTGCAAGAGGAGCTACGAAAAGTGGCCGAGGCAGAGGCCGCGCTGAAGGAGGAGCATCGCCGGAGGGAGGCCAGCCTGCAGGATGAGATGCGCCGGAAGGAGGCCATGATGAAGGACGAGATTCGCCAGAAGGAGGCCATGATGCAGGCGAAGCTCTTCAGAGCTCAGGAGGAGCTGAGGATGGTTCCGAGAGAGATGGAAGACTCCAGAGAGGTGGCCGGAAGGGAAAATAGAGGCGAGGCAGAGCGAGCTTTGCCCCAGAGGACCATGGGCCAACCACCGCTCTAAGGCCGTGCCTCTTCTGACCTGCAGAATGGAGAAGCAAAAAGCCTTCACTCCAAGGAAAGCCCTTCCTATCAGAGGAGACAACCTTGATTATGGTTCTCCAATGGAAGATGGCGGATGCGCAGAATCGCACTTTCCCTCTGCGCTTTCCCATCAGGAGAGACGTCAAGTGAGCCCTTGCAGCCGTGGGCTAGAAGACGTCCCCTGTGGAAGGAGAAAGTATCTCAAGAAAGCAAGGCTCCCTGAAAGCGACGTGTCAGCGGCACAGGCCGCGCAGGGCCACTTCAGAAATAACACCACATGTCTGGATGAACAAACTCTGTCAGTGGAAAACAGATATTTGTCCCCTACAAGTCTGATGTGCCCTACCGCTGAGCAATTTCCATATGAGAATAGCCAGAGTGGAAACCCTCAGCTGGTGCCCTGTGAACTGTGTCACGGGAAGTTTGCTGTAGAGAGGCTGGAGAAACACAGCAAGATCTGCAAGAAGCTTCAGAATTCAAAGAGGAAGGTTTTTGACTCTTTCAAGCACAGGGCCAAGGGAACAGAACTGGAGACATACATCCATAAGAAGAAGGTTAAACCGCCAATCGTGGTAAGGGCTATCCTTAAACACTTTCCAAGCTTCCCTTTTTTTCTCCTAGAGTCAGACTCAGCTTATAAATCAATGTAGACAATAAATAAGTGTTTTATGAAGTACTCTTCTGAAAAACTGCCGCAAAGGCACATTTGCCAGACAGAATAAATGTGTCTTAGTGACTTCTGAATTCTGTTGTAAAAATCTACATATCAAGCAAATAGCACTCACAGGAAACAAAACCATAACTACGTAAATTGTACTCTCTACCCAATGACCTGAAAGGTGGCCCCAGAAAGCTACGTTATTACTGTATTGATATTTTCTTGCCTTGTGAATGGTTTGCGACCAGACTGTGTACGCAGTGCTAGTCTGGACTTTTTCTGGAAGCTGTTTTATTGGTTTCATTTCCTGTTCCCAGCTGAGAAAGAACAACTGGAGGCAGAAGCACGAGGATTTCATTCGGAGCATCAAACAGGCCAGGGAGGTGCAGCAGGTGATCACGCAAGGAGGGAAAGTTGTGAACCTGCCCCAGCCCCCCGCGAATCCAAACCCCGATTACGTGCCCTGCCCTCACTGCGGCCGGCGCTTTGCCCCCAGGCCGGCACAGAGGCACTTCCCCAAGTGTCAGCACATCAGGAGCCGCCCTCCTCCTCCTCCTTGCAGATGAAAACTGATGTGAAGAAGAGCAAAAGAGTCATGATCTTGGCTCACGACTCACGTCCTGCTTTTTCTTTTTAGAAACACATTTAGCACAGTTCATCCGTATGATGATGAAAAAAAAATGTTACCTTATTTTAATTAAATGATTTTTTTTTGGTGGACTGGTGTTTGCGTAGCTGTGGTTATTTCAGTTTTTCTCTTATCATTCATACACCTTGACCTCCTAAAAATAATTTTTCAACCTGGAACGTACAATTAGCAGGCAATAGAACAGGTCACATTGGTCTTGGAACCATCAAAAAGCAGTATTCACACATTCTCGGCATCAATTTTCCTTAAAAACAACTGAAAAAGCAAGGTAAAGAGTGATTGATTTTTTTAATGAAAGTTATTTGATTTAATTTATTTAATTTTCATAATATTTGAAATATGTTGGGATTAATGTGACTCAATATTATCTGCAGCTCTTACACTCCAGGCACCTGATAAAGTGGAACGCAGTGTCTTTGCCTTACATGGCGCTCAGCTCTTCCTCAATCCCAGCAGAAGCACCAGCAGAAGCAGCAGCCTCCGGGTCCTGCCTCATGCACAGCTTAAAATGCAACACCAAGTAATACAACAAACAACAGGGAAAACCATTCACGATCAGACACATCCGTTGATTGCTGGCTCTCAGTAAAGGGACATTGCATCATTACATCACAAAATAGACTACATTTCAAGGTTAAAGAATTACCATGTTCTGCGATTCAGAACGAGGCAGCAAAACTTCCTATAATCTGTTGTGGCCCTGTGACATTGTAAAGGAGCAGGCTTGTGAATACATCTCGTTTAATCCAATGGAAATATAACTCTCAACTTTTTTACGTTTTTGTCAATAAATAATACTACATTGTTAACTCTGCATAAAGAACCTTGGAATGGAACGTTTTTTGCAGTGAAATGTTTGCTGCATAACCTATACCCTTTCTCTCCTACATCACATTGCATTAGTCATTACAGTGATTAGTGAGCAGGAAGGGCTGCATCACATCGCAATTTGTGTGGAACTTGAATGCGAATTTGTTACAACATGGCGTAACTTACAGTCCTTTCACAAAATTCATGATTTTGTGCTCAATTTTGAGTTTGTAAAGTTTTTCTATAATTTCAATGATTTTATTATGTGACTGAAATTAAATAATTTTGTGTCTGCAAAATTGGGACTGTAGTTCCACCTTAACCTACTAGTACTGTATGTCTTTGGACTGTGGGAAGAAACTGGAGCACCTGGAAGAAATCCACACAAATGAAGGGAGAACATACAATTCCATCCAGACTGCACCCCAGGAATTGAACCCAGGACCCCAGATCTATGAACCACAGTGCCAGCTCATTGCTATAGTCACTATAATTAATGTCAAAACTCATTTGCAAATGAGCAGCCTGGGATCCAAAAGGATCAAGACAAGGATCCAAACAAAGCACTATCCCAAAGCTTGGCTTTGTACCGTATATAATACAGGGCTTGATGCAGAAGGCAGATAATCAAAGTCCATGCAATAATTGCTAAGGGAAAGTGACTTTGTGTTCTTGGAGGGAAGTCACTCAACACGGAGCTGTGTTAGTGAAATGATTGTTCTGATGTACGGCTGATGTCCAAACACTGAAAACATGATTGTGTATGCAATCGCACTCCTGAGCTCCAATGGGTATGGTTAAAATAACTTTTTATAGTTCATCACATTCAAAGTGTGTGTACTTGATGAAAGTGTAACACGCATTTGGAGGAGTTATTCAGGATTTTCTTTCATTCAACTATTTCAAGACCCATTATTTTCAGATGTTGTAGTATACGTGAATAATGAAAGGCCTTCATATTACACAATGAAGGAATGACTTCGCAGGTGTGAAGAATAAAACATTAATTCAGCTCACTTTGGGGAGTTTCACAATGGCCCTCCTTATAGAAATGTGGGTTTGATTAAAGGAGTGAAGAAAAAGCACTGAATAATATTTGCTTCTGTAAACGTAATCATCTCAAAATATGGTTGAAGAAATTGAAGAAGGTTAAACATAATCCAAAACGTATAAGGTCAATTTAAGTACAACCAGAATTCTAGTGTTTATGCAATGCATCTGTGGGTTGATATGAAATATGGCCGTACTTAAACTAAACGAGGTTATCGAGAGCATATTCGAATACGGCTTTGGCCAGTTGTACTGTGAACTGCGAGGACCGTATCTTATCCTGAACTGGCTGTGCGAATACCGTCCTCTGCTGGCAGAAGGAATAGATTACAACGGCACTGTATTGGCGATTAGTCCTATTGCTAGAATATTGAAACAACAAGGAGTCCGCGGAGTCAAGCAATGCTGAATAAACAAGTACCTGAAATTCAATAGGATTTTGTGTATTGATTACAAATAGGTGTGGAATTCTCATGTACAGTGGTATTCATGGATTCCTTACACAAGCAGCAGTTGTTATGATGCTTTCATAATCTGAATATAAATCTGTTATCTACTTAAAACTGTAATTATTGAATAGATTAATGTCTTTGAAATGCTTCATTAACTGGGCAGTTTCCATGTTTGGAAATGTTTTTATTTTGATTGCTGATTGCTAGATACTGTATGTTTAATAGGCATGCTGTTAATATTTTCTACAAATAAGACAGTTATGCTGTAGTAAGTTCTATATAAGTTATATAACATAAGTTATATTTTGTTCTGAGGTCAATTTGAATCTCATACTAAATAACTGGTGTCCTTTTATCTGAGAAACACTACCTGATTGATCACCTGATGCCTAGAAATTAGCATGCACAGTAGCCCAGCGTTTAGCATTGCTAGCTCACAGTGCTGAGGCCCTGGGTACACTTCTGGACCTGGGGTGCTATCTGTATGGAGCTTGTATGTTCTCCCCATGTTTGCATGAGTTTGCTTTGGGTGCTCCGGCTTCCTCCCACAGTTCAAAGAACTACTGGTAGGTTAATTGGCTTCTGGGATAATTGGTGAGTGTCTGTGTCTTCCCTGCATTGGACTACCATCCAGTCCCAGGTATCTCCTGCTTATTACTTTCTGAGGCTCTGGCTCCCCCGTGCCCCGCGACCCCCTGACCCCCTGACCCTGAATTGGATGAAGCGGTTAGAAAATGGGTGGTTTCTGTTATGCTCTGGTCATGCTCTGCCATAGCAACAACTTGTAAAAAATGCAGATGCTAGGATTTAACTCAAAGAAGGAGCTCAGATCACTGTGTTGGCATCACTGTACAGGTGTCCGGTGTGTTTTAGAACATATGTTAAAATCTTATTTACTAACTTCTAGACTTTTTACCCCCCATATCAGTCTGCAGGTGCACAGTGGTCTGTGGACACCCTCCTTGCTCTGTCGTAAAAGAGGAAATAAAAAGCAACTGGTTTTGACTTTAATGCACTGAGACTGTGGAACTCACAGAACTCTCTTGTCAGAAAGGCAGCTTCTAACAGCTTTTAAGTGAAGACTAAGAACACTTTTCTATTTTATTAAAATAGATTATATATGTTTTGTTTAAATATATGTTATAAATGTTAAAACGACAGCTCGTATAAGCTTGTATTTTTACCTTTCGATCATTTTTATAATTGCTTTGAGTTGATTTTACCATGATAAACAGTACAAAATATGAGGTGTTGAACTTGTCTAAAGTTTTAAAGCGCTTTATGACGTAAAGTGTGATGACAGTCCTTGGCGGTCTATGTAACAATTCTTCTTGAAGTAGGTCATCGGGCCAACAGTATACAAACATTACAGCTCAAGTGCTTTTGTATCTGAACGCTTTTAGGTAAGTTATTTAGCAGCTACGGTATTAATAATGATTTTAATGGCAAATTCAATTGCAGGTAAAATAAAAATGGCGGATAACTTTCTTTCTAGCTTCGTGAAGCGGTCGCGCTATATTATACATATATACCATAATAAGAAACATAATATGTACAGTAGAATTTTTCACTTTAAGCTGGCATTATCCAGAACCGGGTCAGGGCCCGGACCCGGACCGTGCAGTGTGGTCCGCCGGCCTACTAAAGATGTTTAGGAGATCGAGGCGCCCTTGGATTTGATTAGAAACTTGCATAATTTCTTAACTTGACCCCATTATCTTAAAAAAAACGGCCAGGCCAAGACCAAAGCATGAAGGCTGCGAGGATCGGGGGACTCTCATTTTTGGTCACAGCGTACAGTAGTAGATCAGTAACCTCTGTTTATCGTGATAACCTTTAATTATTTTCCAGTACTTTTTTAAATGATAAAACACATTGTCTCGCCAGTTTTGCTAAAGATACGGTTTTAGTGTTTACGCATAAATTTGTAAGCCGTAGGTTTAAATCTCGTGGTCTTATTTTCTGCATTTTCATCGTAAGGGAAGGCGCTCGTTTGCGATTTACGCGCTGAATATTGTAAGCAGAGGAGCCTTAAGGCACAGCCTCGCCTTAACACCATCGTTTGCATTGTCATTGTCATCCAGAAAAGCAGTCGTAAGAAAATGAATCTGTGGCGGCTCCGAACATTAAAAAAACTATATCTAGACTGCAAATACATCCCAATCTTACTATCAACACGTTTTAAGACCCCTCTCCTTTCCACCGGTATACAAGCTAAGAGAGAAATATTGGAAATCCCATCTGAAGTAGCCCTCGTCTCACCTTCGGAGCTGTGAGCGATGGGGATCATAATTAAAAGGGGTACAGTTACTTTGAAAATGTGTATGTGATACTTAAATTTAAATAAAATAAAAAGATAAATTATATAACACAGACTGCTATCTATGTCCATGTGTTTAAGACGTATGAATCGGTTTTAAAACAGGCACACCCCTTCTCACAAATCCGACTGGAGTCTCAGTCCGTCGTCGCGATGAATTAGGAGCTCAGATGTAGGCTAAGTGATTGCAATTTACTTATTTAAAAGAACCACTTCAAATCAAAAGGGAGACATTTTGTAATGGTAGTTATCGTATTATAGTATACGATAACTGTATACGTAGTATACGTAATTGTAGATATACAGTACATAAAGGGTATGAATAGGTGTGAGCTTTTACTGTATATTTAATATTTTATCTGACCCACTTGTAGAAACCGCCTACTCAGATTTATTAAAGTGGTCTGCCACCATAAAGACAGAAAAATATAATGACACCCTGTTACATTAACTGTAAAATAAACGCCGTAACTGCGGCCATATGAAAATTTGGATAAAGATTATACAAACATCCTAAGGAGCTCTATGACATATGAGCGTCGTAATAATGGTTGGTGACCTGACGTAACAGTGCTCCCTGAATTACGTGATCTGTATATACCCAAATACAGATATATCACATAGGGAGATGCAGTCAAACATTGCATTGCTATCGTCGTGGTGAACTATTTCTCCGCTGTTTAAAACGTGTTTGGTAAGTGTCATCAAATATGCTTGTCAATTTGTAGCGAAATCGATATACTGTATCATAATCCTTCAGCTATCTATAATGTAGTGAAACGGCTAATTAATATTGATAAATTCCCTTATTCACAGTGACTTTTGCTCAAACCCCTGTTGCATAATGGGTTAATTTTATATAAAAAAACATTTATATCATAGATATAATACAAGCTTTGAAATGAAATAGCACATTTCCAGGTTTCAGTTAAACATTTTTAAAAAAGCTCATGACTTTAAGCATTCTGAACATTGAGAATGTTATTTGGGAAACAAATGTTTATTATAATGTTTATGTTTAGGATCTGTCTCCTACTGAGTCAGCATGCAGCATTCAACACCATTAGGTTTAATATTAAAAAGTTGTGTATTTCCTGAATTGTTTTTTTTTATTCTTTTCTATTAGACCATACTAGACTGTGCAGGATATCATTTATTTGCCATTTTTGCCTTTTCCAGATACCTGGGAAACAAAGCTCATATCTCATTTGCCAATGGAGCCCAGTCCTAAGCCTGGTGCTCTGTCCCCCTCCCCGAAGGACACAGACTCGAATCGACCCGCGCCCTTAAGGCAACAGGATCTGATCTCCACGTACTGCCCGCCTCCCAAGATACAGCTTCTGAAGGACACCTTCCAAGAGAAACTGATGCAGGAAAAGGAGAAAAAAATGATCGCCATGTACAATCGGCGGCAGGAGGCAGCTCTACAGAAGATGAGAAAATGTTTCCAATATGTCAAATACGCTGCGGAGAAGAAGATGGGGAACAGCTATCGCTTCCAAGCCCAACAGGGCCCCGAGAAGAACATTGTGGGGTATGATCGGTCTTACCCCCTGAAGCCTATGGGTAACAGGAAAGTCTCCGGCCCTGGTGAGGTTCGGGCTGTGGACCGCCCGGACGCACAGAGTGATTCCTTGTTTGCCCTCACCCCGCCTCAGGATGGTCATGAGAGGCCCTGCGAGAGGCCGGGCAGGAGGGGCTCAAGAGTACGCAAACCTAAGGACAGGACTGTCCTCCCCATGGTGGCGACCCCTCCAGGGCAATGCCCTTCTCATGCCAATGGGAAGGAGCACTTTCAGTTGCAAGAGGAGCTACGAAAAGTGGCCAAGGCAGAGGCCGCGCTGAAGGAGGAGCATCGCCGGAGGGAGGCCAGCCTGCAGGATGAGATGCGCCGGAAGGAGGCCATGATGAAGGACGAGATTCGCCAGAAGGAAGCCATGATGCAGGCGAAGCTCTTCAGAGCTCAGGAGGAGCTGAGGATGGTTCCGAGAGAGATGGAAGACTCCAGAGAGGTGGCCGGAAGGGAAAATAGAGGCGAGGCAGAGCGAGCTTTGCCCCAGAGGACCATGGGCCAACCACCGCTCTAAGGCCGTGCCTCTTCTGACCTGCAGAATGGAGAAGCAAAAAGCCTTCACTCCAAGGAAAGTCCTTCCTATCAGAAGAGACAACCTTGATTATGGTTCTCCAATGGAAGATGGCGGATGCGCAGAATCGCACTTTCCCTCTGCGCTTTCCCATCAGGAGAGACGTCAAGTGAGCCCTTGCAGCCGTGGGCTAGAAGACGTCCCCTGTGGAAGGAGAAAGTATCTCAAGAAAGCAAGGCTCCCTGAAAGCGACGTGTCAGCGGCACAGGCCGCGCAGGGCCACTTCAGAAATAACACCACATGTCTGGATGAACAAACTCTGTCAGTGGAAAACAGATATTTGTCCCCTACAAGTCTGATGTGCCCTACCGCTGAGCAATTTCCATATGAGAATAGCCAGAGTGGAAACCCTCAGCTGGTGCCCTGTGAACTGTGTCACGGGAAGTTTGCTGTAGAGAGGCTGGAGAAACACAGCAAGATCTGCAAGAAGCTTCAGAATTCAAAGAGGAAGGTTTTTGACTCTTTCAAGCACAGGGCCAAGGGAACAGAACTGGAGACATACATCCATAAGAAGAAGGTTAAACCGCCAATCGTGGTAAGGGCTATCCTTAAACTCTTTCCAAGCTTCCCTTTTTTTCTCCTAGAGTCAGACTCAGCTTATAAATCAATGTAAACAATAAATAAGTGTTTTATGAAGTACTCTTCTGAAAAACTGCCGCAAAGGCACATTTGCCAGACAGAATAAATGTGTCTTAGTGACTTCTGAATTCTGTTGTAAAAATCTACATATCAAGCAAATAGCACTCACAGGAAACAAAACCAAAACTACGTAAATTGTACTCTCTACCCAATGACCTGAAAGGTGGCCCCAGAAAGCTACGTTATTACTGTATTGATATTTTCTTGCCTTGTGAATGGTTTGCGACCAGACTGTGTACGCAGTGCTAGTCTGGACTTTTTCTGGAAGCTGTTTTATTGGTTTCATTTCCTGTTCCCAGCTGAGAAAGAACAACTGGAGGCAGAAGCACGAGGATTTCATTCGGAGCATCAAACAGGCCAGGGAGGTGCAGCAGGTGATCACGCAAGGAGGGAAAGTTGTGAACCTGCTCCAGCCCCCCGCGAATCCAAACCCCGACTACGTGCCCTGCCCTCACTGCGGCCGGCGCTTTGCCCCCAGGCCGGCACAGAGGCACATCCCCAAGTGTCAGCACATCAGGAGCCGCCCTCCTCCTCCTCCTTGCAGATGAAAACTGATGTGAAGAAGAGCAAAAGAGTCATGATCTTGGCTCACGACTCACGTCCTGCTTTTTCTTTTTAGAAACACATTTAGCACAGTTCATCCGTATGATGATGAAAAAAAAATGTTACCTTATTTTAATTAAATGATTTTTTTTTGGTGGACTGGTGTTTGCGTAGCTGTGGTTATTTCAGTTTTTCTCTTATCATTCATACACCTTGACCTCCTAAAAATAATTTTTCAACCTGGAACGTACAATTAGCAGGCAATAGAACAGGTCACATTGGTCTTGGAACCATCAAAAAGCAGTATTCACACATTCTCGGCATCAATTTTCCTTAAAAACAACTGAAAAAGCAAGGTAAAGAGTGATTGATTTTTTTAATGAAAGTTATTTGATTTAATTTATTTAATTTTCATAATATTTGAAATATGTTGGGATTAATGTGACTCAATATTATCTGCAGCTCTTACACTCCAGGCACCTGATAAAGTGGAACGCAGTGTCTTTGCCTTACATGGCGCTCAGCTCTTCCTCAATCCCAGCAGAAGCACCAGCAGAAGCAGCAGCCTCCGGGTCCTGCCTCATGCACAGCTTAAAATGCAACACCAAGTAATACAACAAACAACAGGGAAAACCATTCACGATCAGACACATCCGTTGATTGCTGGCTCTCAGTAAAGGGACATTGCATCATTACATCACAAAATAGACTACATTTCAAGGTTAAAGAATTACCATGTTCTGCGATTCAGAACGAGGCAGCAAAACTTCCTATAATCTGTTGTGGCCCTATGACATTGTAAAGGAGCAGGCTTGTGAATACATCTCGTTTAATCCAATGGAAATATAACTCTCAACTTTTTTACGTTTTTGCCAATAAATAATACTACATTGTTAACTCTGCATAAAGAACCTTGGAATGGAACGTTTTTTGCAGTGAAATGTTTGCTGCATAACCTATACCCTTTCTCTCCTACATCACATTGCATTAGTCATTACAGTGATTAGTGAGCAGGAAGGGCTGCATCACATCGCAATTTGTGTGGAACTTGAATGCGAATTTGTTACAACATGGCGTAACTTACAGTCCTTTCACAAAATTCATGATTTTGTGCTCAATTTTGAGTTTGTAAAGTTTTTCTATAATGTCAATGATTTTATTTTGTGACTGAAATTAAATAATTTTGTGTCTGCAAAATTGGGACTGTAGTTCCACCTTAACCTACTAGTACTGTATGTCTTTGGACTGTGGGAAGAAACTGGAGCACCTGGAAGAAATCCACACAAATGAAGGGAGAACATACAATTCCATCCAGACTGCACCCCAGGAATTGAACCCAGGACCCCAGCTCTGTGAACCACAGTGCCAGCTCATTGCTATAGTCACTATAATTAATGTCAAAACTCATTTGCAAATGAGCAGCCTGGGATCCAAAAGGATCAAGACAAGGATCCAAACAAAGCACTATCCCAAAGCTTGGCTTTGTACCGTATATAATACAGGGCTTGATGCAGAAGGCAGATAATCAAAGTCCATGCAATAATTGCTAAGGGAAAGTGACTTTGTGTTCTTGGAGGGAAGTCACTCAACATGGAGCTGTGTTAGTGAAATGATTGTTCTGATGTACGGCTGATGTCCAAACACTGAAAACATGATTGTGTATGCAATCGCACTCCTGAGCTCCATTGGGTATGGTTAAAATAACTTTTTATAGTTCATCACATTCAAAGTGTGTGTACTTGATGAAAGTGTAACACGCATTTGGAGGAGTTATTCAGGATTTTCTTTCATTCAACTATTTCAAGACCCATTATTTTCAGATGTTGTAGTATACGTGAATAATGAAAGGCCTTCATATTACACAATGTAGGAATGACTTCGCAGGTGTGAAGAATAAAAGATTAATTCAGCTCACTTTGGGGAGTTTCACAATGGCCCTCCTTATAGAAATGTGGGTTTGATTAAAGGAGTGAAGAAAAAGCACTGAATAATATTTGCTTCTGTAAACGTAATCATCTCAAAATATGGTTGAAGAAATTGAAGAAGGTTAAACATAATCCAAAACGTATAAGGTCAATTTAAGTACAACCAGAATTCTAGTGTTTATGCAATGCATCTGTGGGTTGATATGAAATATGGCCGTACTTAAACTAAACGAGGTTATCGAGAGCATATTCCGAATACGGCTTTGGCCAGTTGTACTGTGAACTGCGAGGACCGTATCTTATCCTGAACTGGCTGTGCGAATACCGTCCTCTGCTGGCAGAAGGAATAGATTACAACGGCACTGTATTGGCGATTAGTCCTATTGCTAGAATATTGAAACAACAAGGAGTCCGCGGAGTCAAGCAATGCAGAATAAACAAGTACCTGAAATTCAATAGGATTTTGTGTATTGATTACAAATAGGTGTGGAATTCTCATGTACAGTGGTATTCATGGATTCCTTACACAAGCAGCAGTTGTTATGATGCTTTCGTAATCTGAATATAAATCTGTTATCTACTTAAAACTGTAATTATTGAATAGATTAATGTCTTTGAAATGCTTCATTAACTGGGCAGTTTCCATGTTTGGAAATGTTTTTATTTTGATTGCTGATTGCTAGATACTGTATGTTTAATAGGCATGCTGTTAATTTTTTCTACAAGAGCCAAATAAGACAGTTATGCTGTAGTAAGTTCTATATAAGTTATATAACATAAGTTATATTTTGTTCTGAGGTCAATTTGAATCTCATACTAAATAACTGGTGTCCTTTTATCTGAGAAACACTACCTGATTGATCACCTGATGCCTAGAAATTAGCATGCACAGTAGCCCAGCGTTTAGCATTGCTAGCTCACAGTGCTGAGACCCTGGGTACACTTCTGGACCTGGGGTGCTATCTGTATGGAGCTTGTATGTTCTCCCCATGTTTGCATGAGTTTGCTTTGGGTGCTCCGGCATCCTCCCACAGTTCAAAGAACTACTGGTAGGTTAATTGGCTTCTGGGATAATTGGTGAGTGTCTGTGTCTTCCCTGCATTGGACTACCATCCAGTCCCAGGTATCTCCTGCTTATTACTTTCTGAGGCTCTGGCTCCCCCGTGCCCCGCGACCCCCTGACCCCCTGACCCTGAATTGGATGAAGCGGTTAGAAAATGGGTGGTTTCTGTTATGCTCTGGTCATGCTCTGCCATAGCAACAACTTGTAAAAAATGCAGATGCTAGGATTTAACTCAAAGAAGGAGCTCAGATCACTGTGTTGGCATCACTGTACAGGTGTCCGGTGTGTTTTAGAACATATGTTAAAATCTTATTTACTAACTTCTAGACTTTTTACCCCCCATATCAGTCTGCAGGTGCACAGTGGTCTGTGGACACCCTCCTTGCTCTGTCGTAAAAGAGGAAATAAAAAGCAACTGGTTTTGACTTTAATGCACTGAGACTGTGGAACTCACAGAACTCTCTTGTCAGAAAGGCAGCTTCTAACAGCTTTTAAGTGAAGACTAAGAACACTTTTCTATTTTATTAAAATAGATTATATATGTTTTGTTTAAATATATGTTATAAATGTTAAAACGACAGCTCGTATAAGCTTGTATTTTTACCTTTCGATCATTTTTATAATTGCTTTGAGTTGCTTTTACCATGATAAACAGTACAAAATATGAGGTGTTGAACTTGTCTAAAGTTTTAAAGCGCTTTATGACGTAAAGTGTGATGACAGTCCTTGGCGGTCTATGTAACAATTCTTCTTGAAGTAGGTCATCGGGCCAACAGTATACAAACATTACAGCTCAAGTGCTTTTGTATCTGAACGCTTTTAGGTAAGTTATTTAGCAGCTGCGGTATTAATAATGATTTTAATGGCAAATTCAATTGCAGGTAAAATAAAAATGGCGGATAACTTTCTTTCTAGCTTCGTGAAGCGGTCGCGCTATATTATACATATATACCATAATAAGAAACATAATATGTACAGTAGAATTTTTCACTTTAAGCTGGCATTATCCAGAACCGGGTCAGGGCCCGGACCCGGACCGTGCAGTGTGGTCCGCCGGCCTACTAAAGATGTTTAGGAGATCGAGGCGCCCTTGGATTTGATTAGAAACTTGCATAATTTCTTAACTTGACCCCATTATCTTAAAAAAAACGGCCAGGCCAAGACCAAAGCATGAAGGCTGCGAGGATCGGGGGACTCTCATTTTTGGTCACAGCGTACAGTAGTAGATCAGTAACCTCTGTTTATCGTGATAACCTTTAATTATTTTCCAGTACTTTTTTAAATGATAAAACACATTGTCTCGCCAGTTTTGCTAAAGATACGGTTTTAGTGTTTACGCATAAATTTGTAAGCCGTAGGTTTAAATCTCGTGGTCTTATTTTCTGCATTTTCATCGTAAGGGAAGGCGCTCGTTTGCGATTTACGCGCTGAATATTGTAAGCAGAGGAGCCTTAAGGCACAGCCTCGCCTTAACACCATCGTTTGCATTGTCATTGTCATCCAGAAAAGCAGTCGTAAGAAAATGAATCTGTGGCGGCTCCGAACATTAAAAAAACTATATCTAGACTGCAAATACATCCCAATCTTACTATCAACACGTTTTAAGACCCCTCTCCTTTCCACCGGTATACAAGCTAAGAGAGAAATATTGGAAATCCCATCTGAAGTAGCCCTCGTCTCACCTTCGGAGCTGTGAGCGATGGGGATCATAATTAAAAGGGGTACAGTTACTTTGAAAATGTGTATGTGATACTTAAATTTAAATAAAATAAAAAGATAAATTATATAACACAGACTGCTATCTATGTCCATGTGTTTAAGACGTATGAATCGGTTTTAAAACAGGCACACCCCTTCTCACAAATCCGACTGGAGTCTCAGTCCGTCGTCGCGATGAATTAGGAGCTCAGATGTAGGCTAAGTGATTGCAATTTACTTATTTAAAAGAACCACTTCAAATCAAAAGGGAGACATTTTGTAATGGTAGTTATCGTATTATAGTATACGATAACTGTATACGTAGTATACGTAATTGTAGATATACAGTACATAAAGGGTATGAATAGGTGTGAGCTTTTACTGTATATTTAATATTTTATCTGACCCACTTGTAGAAACCGCCTACTCAGATTTATTAAAGTGGTCTGCCACCATAAAGACAGAAAAATATAATGACACCCTGTTACATTAACTGTAAAATAAACGCCGTAACTGCGGCCATATGAAAATTTGGATAAAGATTATACAAACATCCTAAGGAGCTCTATGACATATGAGCGTCGTAATAATGGTTGGTGACCTGACGTAACAGTGCTCCCTGAATTACGTGATCTGTATATACCCAAATACAGATATATCACATAGGGAGATGCAGTCAAACATTGCATTGCCATCGTCGTGGTGAACTATTTCTCCGCTGTTTAAAACGTGTTTGGTAAGTGTCATCAAATATGCTTGTCAATTTGTAGCGAAATCGATATACTGTATCATAATCCTTCAGCTATCTATAATGTAGTGAAACGGCTAATTAATATTGATAAATTCCCTTATTCACAGTGACTTTTGCTCAAACCCCTGTTGCATAATGGGTTAATTTTATATAAAAAAACATTTATATCATAGATATAATACAAGCTTTGAAATGAAATAGCACATTTCCAGGTTTCAGTTAAACATTTTTAAAAAAGCTCATGACTTTAAGCATTCTGAACATTGAGAATGTTATTTGGGAAACAAATGTTTATTATAATGTTTATGTTTAGGATCTGTCTCCTACTGAGTCAGCATGCAGCATTCAACACCATTAGGTTTAATATTAAAAAGTTGTGTATTTCCTGAATTGTTTTTTTTTATTCTTTTCTATTAGACCATACTAGACTGTGCAGGATATCATTTATTTGCCATTTTTGCCTTTTCCAGATACCTGGGAAACAAAGCTCATATCTCATTTGCCAATGGAGCCCAGTCCTAAGCCTGGTGCTCTGTCCCCCTCCCCGAAGGACACAGACTCGAATCGACCCGCGCCCTTAAGGCAACAGGATCTGATCTCCACGTACTGCCTGCCTCCCAAGATACAGCTTCTGAAGGACACCTTCCAAGAGAAACTGATGCAGGAAAAGGAGAAAAATGATCGCCATGTACAATCGGCGGCAGGAGGCAGCTCTACAGAAGATGAGAAAATGTTTCCAATATGTCAAATACGCTGCGGAGAAGAAGATGGGGAACAGCTATCGCTTCCAAGCCCAACAGGGCCCCGAGAAGAACATTGTGGGGTATGATCGGTCTTACCCCCTGAAGCCTATGGGTAACAGGAAAGTCTCCGGCCCTGGTGAGGTTCGGGCTGTGGACCGCCCGGACGCACAGAGTGATTCCTTGTTTGCCCCCACCCCGCCTCAGGATGGTCATGAGAGGCCCTGCGAGAGGCCGGGCAGGAGGGGCTCAAGAGTACGCAAACCTAAGGACAGGACTGTCCTCCCCATGGTGGCGACCCCTCCAGGGCAATGCCCTTCTCATGCCAATGGGAAGGAGCACTTTCAGTTGCAAGAGGAGCTACGAAAAGTGGCCGAGGCAGAGGCCGCGCTGAAGGAGGAGCATCGCCGGAGGGAGGCCAGCCTGCAGGATGAGATGCGCCGGAAGGAGGCCATGATGAAGGACGAGATTCGCCAGAAGGAGGCCATGATGCAGGCGAAGCTCTTCAGAGCTCAGGAGGAGCTGAGGATGGTTCCGAGAGAGATGGAAGACTCCAGAGAGGTGGCCGGAAGGGAAAATAGAGGCGAGGCAGAGCGAGCTTTGCCCCAGAGGACCATGGGCCAACCACCGCTCTAAGGCCGTGCCTCTTCTGACCTGCAGAATGGAGAAGCAAAAAGCCTTCACTCCAAGGAAAGCCCTTCCTATCAGAGGAGACAACCTTGATTATGGTTCTCCAATGGAAGATGGCGGATGCGCAGAATCGCACTTTCCCTCTGCGCTTTCCCATCAGGAGAGACGTCAAGTGAGCCCTTGCAGCCGTGGGCTAGAAGACGTCCCCTGTGGAAGGAGAAAGTATCTCAAGAAAGCAAGGCTCCCTGAAAGCGACGTGTCAGCGGCACAGGCCGCGCAGGGCCACTTCAGAAATAACACCACATGTCTGGATGAACAAACTCTGTCAGTGGAAAACAGATATTTGTCCCCTACAAGTCTGATGTGCCCTACCGCTGAGCAATTTCCATATGAGAATAGCCAGAGTGGAAACCCTCAGCTGGTGCCCTGTGAACTGTGTCACGGGAAGTTTGCTGTAGAGAGGCTGGAGAAACACAGCAAGATCTGCAAGAAGCTTCAGAATTCAAAGAGGAAGGTTTTTGACTCTTTCAAGCACAGGGCCAAGGGAACAGAACTGGAGACATACATCCATAAGAAGAAGGTTAAACCGCCAATCGTGGTAAGGGCTATCCTTAAACTCTTTCCAAGCTTCCCTTTTTTTCTCCTAGAGTCAGACTCAGCTTATAAATCAATGTAAACAATAAATAAGTGTTTTATGAAGTACTCTTCTGAAAAACTGCCGCAAAGGCACATTTGCCAGACAGAATAAATGTGTCTTAGTGACTTCTGAATTCTGTTGTAAAAATCTACATATCAAGCAAATAGCACTCACAGGAAACAAAACCATAACTACGTAAATTGTACTCTCTACCCAATGACCTGAAAGGTAGCCCCAGAAAGCTACGTTATTTCTGTATTGATATTTTCTTGCCTTGTGAATGGTTTGCGACCAGACTGTGTACGCAGTGCTAGTCTGGACTTTTTCTGGAAGCTGTTTTATTGGTTTCATTTCCTGTTCCCAGCTGAGAAAGAACAACTGGAGGCAGAAGCACGAGGATTTCATTCGGAGCATCAAACAGGCCAGGGAGGTGCAGCAGGTGATCACGCAAGGAGGGAAAGTTGTGAACCTGCCCCAGCCCCCCGCGAATCCAAACCCCGACTACGTGCCCTGCCCTCACTGCGGCCGGCGCTTTGCCCCCAGGCCGGCACAGAGGCACTTCCCCAAGTGTCAGCACATCAGGAGCCGCCCTCCTCCTCCTCCTCGCAGATGAAAACTGATGTGAAGAAGAGCAAAAGAGTCATGATCTTGGCTCACGACTCACGTCCTGCTTTTTCTTTTTAGAAACACATTTAGCACAGTTCATCCGTATGATGATGAAAAAAAAATGTTACCTTATTTTAATTAAATGATTTTTTTTTTGGTGGACTGGTGTTTGCGTAGCTGTGGTTATTTCAGTTTTTCTCTTATCATTCATACACCTTGACCTCCTAAAAATAATTTTTCAACCTGGAACGTACAATTAGCAGGCAATAGAACAGGTCACATTGGTCTTGGAACCATCAAAAAGCAGTATTCACACATTCTCGGCATCAATTTTCCTTAAAAACAACTGAAAAAGCAAGGTAAAGAGTGATTGATTTTTTTAATGAAAGTTATTTGATTTAATTTATTTAATTTTCATAATATTTGAAATATGTTGGGATTAATGTGACTCAATATTATCTGCAGCTCTTACACTCCAGGCACCTGATAAAGTGGAACGCAGTGTCTTTGCCTTACATGGCGCTCAGCTCTTCCTCAATCCCAGCAGAAGCACCAGCAGAAGCAGCAGCCTCCGGGTCCTGCCTCATGCACAGCTTAAAATGCAACACCAAGTAATACAACAAACAACAGGGAAAACCATTCACGATCAGACACATCCGTTGATTGCTGGCTCTCAGTAAAGGGACATTGCATCATTACATCACAAAATAGACTACATTTCAAGGTTAAAGAATTACCATGTTCTGCGATTCAGAACGAGGCAGCAAAACTTCCTATAATCTGTTGTGGCCCTGTGACATTGTAAAGGAGCAGGCTTGTGAATACATCTCGTTTAATCCAATGGAAATATTGCTCTCAACTTTTTTACGTTTTTGCCAATAAATAATACTACATTGTTAACTCTGCATAAAGAACCTTGGAATGGAACGTTTTTTGCAGTGAAATGTTTGCTGCATAACCTATACCCTTTCTCTCCTACATCACATTGCATTAGTCATTACAGTGATTAGTGAGCAGGAAGGGCTGCATCACATCGCAATTTGTGTGGAACTTGAATGCGAATTTGTTACAACATGGCGTAACTTACAGTCCTTTCACAAAATTCATGATTTTGTGCTCAATTTTGAGTTTGTAAAGTTTTTCTATAATGTCAATGATTTTATTTTGTGACTGAAATTAAATACTTTTGTGTCTGCAAAATTGGGACTGTAGTTCCACCTTAACCTACTAGTACTGTATGTCTTTGGACTGTGGGAAGAAACTGGAGCACCTGGAAGAAATCCACACAAATGAAGGGAGAACATACAATTCCATCCAGACTGCACCCCAGGAATTGAACCCAGGACCCCAGATCTGTGAACCACAGTGCCACCTCATTGCTATAGTCACTATAATTAATGTCAAAACTCATTTGCAAATGAGCAGCCTGGGATCCAAAAGGATCAAGACAAGGATCCAAACAAAGCACTATCCCAAAGCTTGGCTTTGTACCGTATATAATACAGGGCTTGATGCAGAAGGCAGATAATCAAAGTCCATGCAATAATTGCTAAGGGAAAGTGACTTTGTGTTCTTGGAGGGAAGTCACTCAACACGGAGCTGTGTTAGTGAAATGATTGTTCTGATGTACGGCTGATGTCCAAACACTGAAAACATGATTGTGTATGCAATCGCACTCCTGAGCTCCATTGGGTATGGTTAAAATAACTTTTTATAGTTCATCACATTCAAAGTGTGTGTACTTGATGAAAGTGTAACACGCATTTGGAGGAGTTATTCAGGATTTTCTTTCATTCAACTATTTCAAGACCCATTATTTTCAGATGTTGTAGTATACGTGAATAATGAAAGGCCTTCATATTACACTGAAGAAAGATGTGAAGACGGGGGTTTGTATTTAATCTTTTCTGTAGGGGGTTTAGACTTCCAAGTCACAAGCAGGGGTTTATGGCAGGAAAGGGGGTTAACTGATAAGGAGTGCAGATGCCAGCTAGGAACCCCCCTGGGTGTAATGTTAAACTGACCATTTGCCCAGAACATCATAAACTGGCCAAATACCATGAACCCCCCTCTTTACCATCAGACCGAGTGACGTCAGAAACGGAGAAGAAAACTGTATATAACCCAAAAGTTTGTAACAATACGGGGAACAATACTTCGGTTTTGTTGTTTCTTGCGGGAAACAAGACTTCGGCTTTATTGTTCCTTGCATGCAATAAACTCATCTGTTTCACTTCATCTCGGGATCAAGAACCTTATTTCTTCTGTTACAACAAATTTGGCGTAGTCGGCGGATGCTCCAGAAGGCGCAGAACTTCCCATCGGCAGGAGAGACGGTCAGCGCGCACATAACTAAGAGGTAAGGACTCCTCTTTTATTTAAAAGTCCCGACTCTCTCTGACCGATTGGGAAATCTCTGCTCCCTGCGAGAATCGCCCGAGATGACGGAGTAAACGTGAGTTTCTGAATTCCTCTGGCCCGGGGAAGGCACCGGTGTATGTAATGGGTTGTTTGCTGTAAGCCCAGAATTTGGTCTGGCAGGGGTTCCGCGGTATTGTGTACAGGCGTTCGAAGCTGGTGTATGCCTTAATTGCGCGTGGAGTTTTGAACGGGTTTTGGACCCTTACCGTGAAGTCAGGACTGGTGTGGGTCTTAATTGCACCCGGAGTTCTGAAGCTCAGAACTGGTTTGGGTCTTAATTGCACCCGGAGTTCTGAGGCTCTGAATCGGTGTGGGCCTTAATTGCGCCCGGGGTTCTAGAGCAAGTGGTGCATTAAATGCACGTAGTTCAGGACTGGTGTGGGTCTTAGTTGCACCCGGAGTTCTGAAGGTCAGAACTGGTGTGGGTCTTAATTGCACCCGGAGTTCTGTGGCTCGGGATCGGTGTGGGCCTTAATTGCGCCCGGGGTTCTGGAGCTGAGTGGTGCATTAAATGCACGTATAATCCAGGATTGGTGTGGGCTTTAATTACGCCCGGGGTCCTGAGATTAGCTACGCCTTGATCGTGCACAGATTGGCGTGGCGTGGTTTTTTTTTTGTTTTAAAGGAAGCAGGAGTGGAGGAGATATATGTATGTATGTTTTTGGTGTTTTCCTTGTTTGTGAAATACATATACACACGCACGACACTAACATAAACACACCTCATAATAAAAGAGCAAAGCATTAAGTAGCAGGATTTAAAGGACGTTGAGACCCGAGAATCGCCCTGATTGAGCTCAGTGCGTAAGTCCACCCCGGGGCAAAAGCAGCGATGCTGGCGTTCTGGGGATGGTGAATTACTGATCAAGAAAGGGGGTTTTCGAGGTCTCGTTTCTTACCTGTGAACAGTGCGGTGTAAATCCTCTCTAAAGTCTCTGAGAGGTATTTAGATCTGGAGGTAACAGACGCCCTTAGCTGAATGAGTGCAGTAATGCACAGGATTTTCCAAGTGAAAACATCCCCCTACTGAATGAGCTGTGACCTCACACACGACAAAAGTAAATCTTAAAGAGACCGAACATGTGCGCTAACTGATGGTTTGAGAAAGTGGTGGAAGGGTCCGTTTAAATATCGGAAAAGTGTAAGTTGACGGAAAAGAAGGAGAAAAATATGGAAAAAGCTGAGCTTGTCAGAGGGAATTTGGGGCGAAGACGCCTGGAAAGAAAGCATATATGAGTATTGATTGGCAAAAGCACAAGCATGTAGCTCCCACCCTGGTGCACGGCCGGCACCAGTAGTGGCAGATACATGACGAAAAAGAAAGAAATTGGGATGTGACTTAAAAGTGTGTTTACGGGGAAAATAAAAACCCGGAAAAAAAATATACTTTACTCACTACGAAAGAGTATAGGAAAAAAAAGCTAAAAGAGGCAGTACAGGAGAGTGAGAAACGAATTAGGAATTAACTCCTGGTCACGCTGCACTGGTAAATGTGCTGCAGCCAGCGACTAAGTTATGTCCTGCTCTCCCACAGGGGAACAAACAGGCAGGAAACGAAAATAATTGGGATCAATTCCCTCAGTGGCCATATGGAGAAGGGGGGTCTGATTGGTATAACACTTGGTATGAGTGTGATAAAAACGGATCAGGGTCTCCCCTGTTAGAGGGAGGGCGCCCGCAGATCTGTACTCTCACTCGAAGTGGGAAAGGACTTGATGTAGCAGGGGCTGGCGCCGTTGATGACAGCGCCACTCTAACACTGTCTCGCACCCCGTCGAGGGGGTCTGCAATCGCACCTACCTTCCCTGATTTCCCCCATACGATCAAATCCAAAACCGTAAGATATTGACCGGTGGGCTAAAGTACCGCACCCGAAATTAGAAATGCAGCGAACCTGGAGTGCGCTTCAGGAATTAAAAGGATTCATGTAAAAGTAAAACAAGAATACAGCACATTGTATTACGAAGAGAAAAATATATTCTCGATGTGTATGTGTGTTTTATGAATTTGTGTGCCGGCATGTATGTGTGTAACTGTGAGTTTTGGTCTACTAAATGACGGTGTGAGTGTGTTTAGCCAGCGGGACTGGCTAGAGACGTAACTAAAGAGACTTGACGAAAATCAACTTAAGGAGATTGGAAAATATAAGAGCGTCTGAAACGTATAAGTACAGTACAGGTGGACGTAAAAGTAGTTAAACAGTTTTTGTATTATTATAAATTATTATAAATTGTAATTTATAAAATTAGTTGCAATAGTGGAAACAATTTGGTTTTATTCGAATGTCTCGAAACCAGACATGCTGAAACGCTGTAGGTTTAGAATCGAGACTGGGGAGAATAACGTCTTGTGAGAAAATCTGTTTACCTAACGATTAGATCCTGTAAATCCCTTGTAGCCTCCCTAAGTCTGTCCCAGTCCAGTGGATAAAAATGTACTGTTAATGGAGTGTTGGTTTTTCTGTAGGGGATACTGGAGCACTACTGTCATGCTTGTTTCACTCCTCTGTTCAACAGTGTACTATAGAGCAATGTATAGGGGAAGATGGCAGGAGGCCACAGGAGTATTGGGACAGCAAGTTTTACTTGCCGAGTACCAGATTTTAATGGGTGGTTTGATCCCAGATCTATTGGGTTGAAATATTATGCATTACAAAGAATGACTATGCAGAACAGGGTATCACGTGGCTTCAACTGGCTGTGATCACTCAGTATGTTGATGGTATTCTGAGTGCTTCCCCTGACGAGGAAACCCACAAGTCTGAGTTGCTTCAGCTTTAGAGTGTCTAATAGAAGCAGTTATGATAAGGCCCTTTTGTGTCTAGCATTGTGGAATTTTAACAGGGCCTGGGTAATATGTTTTTTGCAGGGTGAGCACAACTCTTAACAGATCTGCTTAAGGGGGGAGTGCAGTACAAGGACAAGATTGCCTTGGTTCCTGCAGCAAAAGCCGCCTTTAATAATTTGAAACAAGTTCTCTTACAGGTGCTGAGACTGGGGTTTCCTCAGAGGGATCAACCATTCCTTTGTATTATTGCAAGTAGCTGACAGAGGCCACCCAAGGAGCCCGCGAGCAGGTCCTGGAGGCGTGGGGACCACCACCTGAAGGAGGGCACAACCTCATCCCAGGAGAGTGGGTGTGGATCAGGAAATTTCCTTCACAGGTTCTCCAGCCCAGGTGGGATCCAGATCCTGTTGACAACCGAGTCTGCGGTTCGAGTGGAAGGAAAAGATCGCTGGATCCACGCGCCACACTGCCGACGAGCCTCATCCCCATTTACAGACTCAGAATGAAATCATTTCTGTCAATAATGATAATTGTTGCTGTAGAACTATGTTCCGCAGGGATTAATGATCATCTCTCCCACAAAGGAGAACATGGAATTAATTCCTTTTTAGGCCTCTCCTATCTGACAGCTAAGAAAACCAACCAAAGTGCCTGCTGGGTGTGTGCAGCATTACCCAAATATGTACAGGGAGGACTTCCTATGGGAGCCATTCCTTGGCGTCTCGAGGAAGTCATAGGCATGATCATTTGGAGGGATAATTTAGGAGATTTTAATATGACAAACTATGGGGGTTGCCATAACACGACTTTAACCTGCACAACATTACAGTATCTACAGGAGCGAGGCTTAGAGCCCACGAGTTTCACAGGCTCTTACGCTCCTAAATATAACAGAAGCCATACACCACCATACCTGACTCTAAATAAGGAATGTGAGGGAAACATATGTTTTCAGCACACTAATGGTCTGCACTTGGTTGGATGGAGTCGTTGCAACCTTACCATCGCTGCAAATATATCCACCTCTACCTTCCAAATTCCAGGATGGGATCGGCACACCCCACAATTCGGTATAAGTTTCTTATTTTCAGAGGCATGGGGAGCGCCAAACGGAACATATTTCATTTGTGGAAAACGAGCCTACCCATGGTTGCCAGCCCAGTGGTCTGGCTCATGTTATTTAGGATATGTGGTTCCTCATATCCGTGTTCAAACCCACACCCCCTTCGGACCTAACCACAGACCACAAAGAAAATTGGCTGATTGGGAATATTATTTAGGTATAATATTTCCACAAGCCGGCATGAACTTTCTGAGTCGAGAGTTAATTCAAATGGCTTCGACTTTAGAAGAATTAGCAAATTCTACCTCATCTAGTCTGAAGGCTGTTAATGATGAGATGGTAGCCCTCAGAACAGTGGCCATGCAGAACCGACTAGCTTTAGATTATGTACTGGCGGCCCAAGGAGGAACTTGTGCAGTAATTGGCACTGAATGCTGCACATATATCCCTGATAATTCTGAGCACATCTCAGATCTGGCCCAACACATTTACAATGAGGGACAGAAATATCAGGACTATTATACTGAAAATTGGGGAATTGGATCTTGGGTAAAGTCTGTGTTTGGGGCCTGGGGCGGAACTTTTTTACAGTGTTTATTTGTAGGAATAGTATTGTTTATATGTGTAATTGTAATCATCACGTGCACAAAAACATGTATCACATCTTGCCATAACCGTGGAACGAACAATGTCATGGCAATACATACCTGTTCGCCAAGAAAGGAAAGATCTGCCCTGACATTGTATGTATAAAAATAGGCTACACTGACGTATGCCATATTTTATAAGGGGGGAATGAAGAAAGATGTGAAGACGGGGGTTTGTATTTAATCTTTTCTGTAGGGGGTTTAGACTTCCAAGTCACAAGCAGGGGTTTATGGCAGGAAAGGGGGTTAACTGATAAGGAGTGCAGATGCCAGCTAGGAACCCCCCTGGGTGTAATGTTAAACTGACCATTTGCCCAGAACATCATAAACTGGCCAAATACCATGAACCCCCCTCTTTACCATCAGACCGAGTGACGTCAGAAACGGAGAAGAAAACTGTATATAACCCAAAAGTTTGTAACAATACGGGGAACAATACTTCGGTTTTGTTGTTTCTTGCGGGAAACAAGACTTCGGCTTTATTGTTCCTTGCATGCAATAAACTCATCTGTTTCACTTCATCTCGGGATCAAGAACCTTATTTCTTCTGTTACAACATCACTAAGACACATTTATTCTGTCTGGCAAATGTGCCTTTGCGGCAGTTTTTCAGAAGAGTACTTCATAAAACACTTATTTATTGTTTACATTGATTTATAAGCTGAGTCTGACTCTAGGAGAAAAAAAGGGAAGCTTGGAAAGAGTTTAAGGATAGCCCTTACCACGATTGGCGGTTTAACCTTCTTCTTATGGATGTATGTCTCCAGTTCTGTTCCCTTGGCCCTGTGCTTGAAAGAGTCAAAAACCTTCCTCTTTGAATTCTGAAGCTTCTTGCAGATCTTGCTGTGTTTCTCCAGCCTCTCTACAGCAAACTTCCCGTGACACAGTTCACAGGGCACCAGCTGAGGGTTTCCACTCTGGCTATTCTCATATGGAAATTGCTCAGCGGTAGGGCACATCAGACTTGTAGGGGACAAATATCTGTTTTCCACTGACAGAGTTTGTTCATCCAGACATGTGGTGTTATTTCTGAAGTGGCCCTGCGCGGCCTGTGCCGCTGACACGTCGCTTTCAGGGAGCCTTGCTTTCTTGAGATACTTTCTCCTTCCACAGGGGACGTCTTCTAGCCCACGGCTGCAAGGGCTCACTTGACGTCTCTCCTGATGGGAAAGCGCAGAGGGAAAGTGCGATTCTGCGCATCCGCCATCTTCCATTGGAGAACCATAATCAAGGTTGTCTCCTCTGATAGGAAGGACTTTCCTTGGAGTGAAGGCTTTTTGCTTCTCCATTCTGCAGGTCAGAAGAGGCACGGCCTTAGAGCGGTGGTTGGCCCATGGTCCTCTGGGGCAAAGCTCGCTCTGCCTCGCCTCTATTTTCCCTTCCGGCCACCTCTCTGGAGTCTTCCATCTCTCTCGGAACCATCCTCAGCTCCTCCTGAGCTCTGAAGAGCTTCGCCTGCATCATGGCCTCCTTCTGGCGAATCTCGTCCTTCATCATGGCCTCCTTCCGGCGCATCTCATCCTGCAGGCTGGTCTCCCTCCGGCGATGCTCCTCCTTAAGCGCGGCCTCTGCCTCGGCCACTTTTCGTAGCTCCTCTTGCAACTGAAAGTGCTCCTTCCCATTGGCATGAGAAGGGCATTGCCCTGGAGGGGTCGCCACCATGGGGAGGACAGTCCTGTCCTTAGGTTTGCGTACTCTTGAGCCCCTCCTGCCCGGCCTCTCGCAGGGCCTCTCATGACCATCCTGAGGCGGGGTGGGGGCAAACAAGGAATCACTCTGTGCGTCCGGGCGGTCCACAGCCCGAACCTCACCAGGGCCGGAGACTTTCCTGTTACCCATAGGCTTCAGGGGGTAAGACCGATCATACCCCACAATGTTCTTCTCGGGGCCCTGTTGGGCTTGGAAGCGATAGCTGTTCCCCATCTTCTTCTCCGCAGCGTATTTGACATATTGGAAACATTTTCTCATCTTCTGTAGAGCTGCCTCCTGCCGCCGATTGTACATGGCGATCATTTTTTTCTCCTTTTCCTGCATCAGTTTCTCTTGGAAGGTGTCCTTCAGAAGCTGTATCTTGGGAGGCGGGCAGTACGTGGAGATCAGATCCTGTTGCCTTAAGGGCGCGGGTCGATTCGAGTCTGTGTCCTTCGGGGAGGGGGACAGAGCACCAGGCTTAGGACTGGGCTCCATTGGCAAATGAGATATGAGCTTTGTTTCCCAGGTATCTGGAAAAGGCAAAAATGGCAAATAAATGATATCCTGCACAGTCTAGTATGGTCTAATAGAAAAGAATAAAAAAAAACAATTCAGGAAATACACAACTTTTTAATATTAAACCTAATGGTGTTGAATGCTGCATGCTGACTCAGTAGGAGACAGATCCTAAACATAAACATTATAATAAACATTTGTTTCCCAAATAACATTCTCAATGTTCAGAATGCTTAAAGTCATGAGCTTTTTTAAAAATGTTTAACTGAAACCTGGAAATGTGCTATTTCATTTCAAAGCTTGTATTATATCTATGATATAAATGTTTTTTTATATAAAATTAACCCATTATGCAACAGGGGTTTGAGCAAAAGTCACTGTGAATAAGGGAATTTATCAATATTAATTAGCCGTTTCACTACATTATAGATAGCTGAAGGATTATGATACAGTATATCGATTTCGCTACAAATTGACAAGCATATTTGATGACACTTACCAAACAAGTTTTAAACAGCGGAGAAATAGTTCACCACGACGATAGCAATGCAATGTTTGACTGCATCTCCCTATGTGATATATCTGTATTTGGGTATATACAGATCACGTAATTCAGGGAGCACTGTTACGTCAGGTCACCAACCATTATTACGACGCTCATATGTCATAGAGCTCCTTAGGATGTTTGTATAATCTTTATCCAAATTTTCATATGGCCGCAGTTACGGCGTTTATTTTACAGTTAATGTAACAGGGTGTCATTATATTTTTCTGTCTTTATGGTGGCAGACCACTTAAATAAATCTGAGTAGGCGGTTTCTACAAGTGGGTCAGATAAAATATTAAATATACAGTAAAAGCTCACACCTATTCATACCCTTTATGTACTGTATATCTACAATTACGTATACTACGTATACAGTTATCGTATACTATAATACGATAACTACCATTACAAAATGTCTCCCTTTTGATTTGAAGTGGTTCTTTTAAATAAGTAAATTGCAATCACTTAGCCTACATCTGAGCTCCTAATTCATCGCGACGACGGACTGAGACTCCAGTCGGATTTGTGAGAAGGGGTGTGCCTGTTTTAAAACCGATTCATACGTCTTAAACACATGGACATAGATAGCAGTCTGTGTTATATAATTTATCTTTTTATTTTATTTAAATTTAAGTATCACATACACATTTTCAAAGTAACTGTACCCCTTTTAATTATGATCCCCATCGCTCACAGCTCCGAAGGTGAGACGAGGGCTACTTCAGATGGGATTTCCAATATTTCTCTCTTAGCTTGTATACCGGTGGAAAGGAGAGGGGTCTTAAAACGTGTTGATAGTAAGATTGGGATGTATTTGCAGTCTAGATATAGTTTTTTTACTGTTCGGAGCCGCCACAGATTCATTTTCTTACGACTGCTTTTCTGGATGACAATGACAATGCAAACGATGGTGTTAAGGCGAGGCTGTGCCTTAAGGCTCCTCTGCTTACAATATTCAGCGCGTAAATCGCAAACGAGCGCCTTCCCTTACGATGAAAATGCAGAAAATAAGACCACGAGATTTAAACCTACGGCTTATAAATTTATGCGTAAACACTAAAACCGTATCTTTAGCAAAACTGGCGAGACAATGTGTTTTATCATTTAAAAAAGTACTGGAAAATAATTAAAGGTTATCACGATAAACAGAGGTTACTGATCTACTACTGTACGCTGTGACCAAAAATGAGAGTCCCCCGATCCTCGCAGCCTTCATGCTTTGGTCTTGGCCTGGCCGTTTTTTTTAAGATAATGGGGTCAAGTTAAGAAATTATGCAAGTTTCTAATCAAATCCAAGGGCGCCTCGATCTCCTAAACATCTTTAGAAGGCCGACGGACCACACTGCACGGTCCGGGTCCGGGCCCTGACCCGGTTCTGGATAATGCCAGCTTAAAGTGAAAAATTCTACTGTACATATTATGTTTCTTATTATGGTATATATGTATAATATAGCGCGACCGCTTCACGAAGCTAGAAAGAAAGTTATCCGCCATTTTTATTTTACCTGCAATTGAATTTGCCATTAAAATCATTATTAATACCGCAGCTGCTAAATAACTTACCTAAAAGCGTTCAGATACAAAAGCACTTGAGCTGTAATGTTTGTATACTGTTGGCCCGATGACCTACTTCAAGAAGAATTGTTACATAGACCGCCAAGGACTGTCATCACACTTTACGTCATAAAGCGCTTTAAAACTTTAGACAAGTTCAACACCTCATATTTTGTACTGTTTATCATGGTAAAAGCAACTCAAAGCAATTCTAAAAATGATCGAAAGGTAAAAATACAAGCTTATACGAGCTGTCGTTTTAACATTTATAACATATAACATATAACATATAACATATAACATATTTATAACAAAACATATATAATCTATTTTAATAAAATAGAAAAGTGTTATTAGTCTTCACTTAAAAGCTGTTAGAAGCTGCCTTTCTGACAAGAGAGTTCTGTGAGTTCCACAGTCTCAGTGCATTAAAGTCAAAACCAGTTGCTTTTTATTTCCTGTTTTACGACAGAGCAAGGAGGGTGTCCACAGACCACTGTGCACCTGCAGACTGATATGGGGGGTAAAAAGTCTAGAAGTTAGTAAATAAGATTTTAACATATGTTCTAAAACACACCGGACACCTGTACAGTGATGCCAACACAGTGATCTGAGCTCCTTCTTTGAGTTAAATCCTAGCATCTGCATTTTTTACAAGTTGTTGCTATGGCAGAGCATGACCAGAGCATAACAGAAACCACCCATTTTCTAACCGCTTCATCCAATTCAGGGTCAGGGGGTCAGGGGGTCGCGGGGCACGGGGGAGCCAGAGCCTCAGAAAGTAATAAGCAGGAGATACCTGGGACTGGATGGTAGTCCAATGCAGGGAAGACACAGACACTCACCAATTATCCCAGAAGCCAATTAACCTACCAGTAGTTCTTTGAACTGTGGGAGGAAGCCGGAGCACCCAAAGCAAACTCATGCAAACATGGGGAGAACATACAAGCTCCATACAGATAGCACCCCAGGTCCAGAAGTGTACCCAGGGCCTCAGCACTGTGAGCTAGCAATGCTAAACGCTGGGCTACTGTGCATGCTAATTTCTAGGCATCAGGTGATCAATCAGGTAGTGTTTCTCAGATAAAAGGACACCAGTTATTTAGTATGAGATTCAAATTGACCTCAGAACAAAATATAACTTATGTTATATAACTTATATAGAACTTACTACAGCATAACTGTCTTATTTGGCTCTTGTAGAAAATATTAACAGCATGCCTATTAAACATACAGTATCTAGCAATCAGCAATCAAAATAAAAACATTTCCAAACATGGAAACTGCCCAGTTAATGAAGCATTTCAAAGACATTAATCTATTCAATAATTACAGTTTTAAGTAGATAACAGATTTATATTCAGATTATGAAAGCATCATAACAACTGCTGCTTGTGTAAGGAATCCATGAATACCACTGTACATGAGAATTCCACACCTATTTGTAATCAATACACAAAATCCTATTGAATTTCAGGTACTTGTTTATTCAGCATTGCTTGACTCCGCGGACTCCTTGTTGTTTCAATATTCTAGCAATAGGACTAATCGCCAATACAGTGCCGTTGTAATCTATTCCTTCTGCCAGCAGAGGACGGTATTCGCACAGCCAGTTCAGGATAAGATACGGTCCTCGCAGTTCACAGTACAACTGGCCAAAGCCGTATTCGGAATATGCTCTCGATAACCTCGTTTAGTTTAAGTACGGCCATATTTCATATCAACCCACAGATGCATTGCATAAACACAAGAATTCTGGTTGTACTTAAATTGACCTTATACGTTTTGGATTATGTTTAACCTTCTTCAATTTCTTCAACCATATTTTGAGATGATTACGTTTACAGAAGCAAATATTATTCAGTGCTTTTTCTTCACTCCTTTAATCAAACCCACATTTCTATAAGGAGGGCCATTGTGAAACTCCCCAAAGTGAGCTGAATTAATCTTTTATTCTTCACACCTGCGAAGTCATTCCTTCATTGTGTAATATGAAGGCCTTTCATTATTCACGTATACTACAACATCTGAAAATAATGGGTCTTGAAATAGTTGAATGAAAGAAAATCCTGAATAACTCCTCCAAATGCGTGTTACACTTTCATCAAGTACACACACTTTGAATGTGATGAACTATAAAAAGTTATTTTAACCATACCCAATGGAGCTCAGGAGTGCGATTGCATACACAATCATGTTTTCAGTGTTTGGACATCAGCCGTACATCAGAACAATCATTTCACTAACACAGCTCCGTGTTGAGTGACTTCCCTCCAAGAACACAAAGTCACTTTCCCTTAGCAATTATTGCATGGACTTTGATTATCTGTCTTCTGCATCAAGCCCTGTATTATATACGGTACAAAGCCAAGCTTTGGGATAGTGCTTTGTTTGGATCCTTGTCTTGATCCTTTTGGATCCCAGGCTGCTCATTTGCAAATGAGTTTTGACATTAATTATAGTGACTATAGCAATGAGCTGGCACTGTGGTTCACAGATCTGGGGTCCTGGGTTCAATTCCTGGGGTGCAGTCTGGATGGAATTGTATGTTCTCCCTTCATTTGTGTGGATTTCTTCCAGGTGCTCCAGTTTCTTCCCACAGTCCAAAGACATACAGTACTAGTAGGTTAAGGTGGAACTACAGTCCCAATTTTGCAGACACAAAATTATTTAATTTCAGTCACATAATAAAATCATTGACATTATAGAAAAACTTTACAAACTCAAAATTGAGCACAAAATCATGAATTTTGTGAAAGGACTGTAAGTTACGCCATGTTGTAACAAATTCGCATTCAAGTTCCACACAAATTGCGATGTGATGCAGCCCTTCCTGCTCACTAATCACTGTAATGACTAATGCAATGTGATGTAGGAGAGAAAGGGTATAGGTTATGCAGCAAACATTTCACTGCAAAAAACGTTCCATTCCAAGGTTCTTTATGCAGAGTTAACAATGTAGTATTATTTATTGGCAAAAACGTAAAAAAGTTGAGAGTTATATTTCCATTGGATTAAACGAGATGTATTCACAAGCCTGCTCCTTTACAATGTCATAGGGCCACAACAGATTATAGGAAGTTTTGCTGCCTCGTTCTGAATCGCAGAACATGGTAATTCTTTAACCTTGAAATGTAGTCTATTTTGTGATGTAATGATGCAATGTCCCTTTACTGAGAGCCAGCAATCAACGGATGTGTCTGATCGTGAATGGTTTTCCCTGTTGTTTGTTGTATTACTTGGTGTTGCATTTTAAGCTGTGCATGAGGCAGGACCCGGAGGCTGCTGCTTCTGCTGGTGCTTCTGCTGGGATTGAGGAAGAGCTGAGCGCCATGTAAGGCAAAGACACTGCGTTCCACTTTATCAGGTGCCTGGAGTGTAAGAGCTGCAGATAATATTGAGTCACATTAATCCCAACATATTTCAAATATTATGAAAATTAAATAAATTAAATCAAATAACTTTCATTAAAAAAATCAATCACTCTTTACCTTGCTTTTTCAGTTGTTTTTAAGGAAAAGTGATGCCGAGAATGTGTGAATACTGCTTTTTGATGGTTCCAAGACCAATGTGACCTGTTCTATTGCCTGCTAATTGTACGTTCCAGGTTGAAAAATTATTTTTAGGAGGTCAAGGTGTATGAATGATAAGAGAAAAACTGAAATAACCACAGCTACGCAAACACCAGTCCACCAAAAAAAAATCATTTAATTAAAATAAGGTAACATTTTTTTTTCATCATCATACGGATGAACTGTGCTAAATGTGTTTCTAAAAAGAAAAAGCAGGACGTGAGACGTGAGCCAAGATCATGACTCTTTTGCTCTTCTTCACATCAGTTTTCATCTGCGAGGAGGAGGAGGAGGGCGGCTCCTGATGTGCTGACACTTGGGGATGTGCCTCTGTGCCGGCCTGGGGGCAAAGCGCCGGCCGCAGTGAGGGCAGGGCACGTAGTCGGGGTTTGGATTCGCGGGGGGCTGGGGCAGGTTCACAACTTTCCCTCCTTGCGTGATCACCTGCTGCACCTCCCTGGCCTGTTTGATGCTCCGAATGAAATCCTCGTGCTTCTGCCTCCAGTTGTTCTTTCTCAGCTGGGAACAGGAAATGAAACCAATAAAACAGCTTCCAGAAAAAGTCCAGACCAGCACTGCGTACACAGTCTGGTCGCAAACCATTCACAAGGCAAGAAAATATCAATACAGTAATAACGTAGCTTTCTGGGGCCACCTTTCAGGTCATTGGGTAGAGAGTACAATTTACGTAGTTATGGTTTTGTTTCCTGTGAGTGCTATTTGCTTGATATGTAGATTTTTACAACAGAATTCAGAAGTCACTAAGACACATTTATTCTGTCTGGCAAATGTGCCTTTGCGGCAGTTTTTCAGAAGAGTACTTCATAAAACACTTATTTATTGTCTACATTGATTTATAAGCTGAGTCTGACTCTAGGAGAAAACAAGGGAAGCTTGGAAAGAGTTTAAGGATAGCCCTTACCACGATTGGCGGTCTAACCTTCTTCTTATGGATGTATGTCTCCAGTTCTGTTCCCTTGGCCCTGTGCTTGAAAGAGTCAAAAACCTTCCTCTTTGAATTCTGAAGCTTCTTGCAGATCTTGCTGTGTTTCTCCAGCCTCTCTACAGCAAACTTCCCGTGACACAGTTCACAGGGCACCAGCTGAGGGTTTCCACTCTGGCTATTCTCATATGGAAATTGCTCAGCGGTAGGGCACATCAGACTTGTAGGGGACAAATATCTGTTTTCCACTGACAGAGTTTGTTCATCCAGACATGTGGTGTTATTTCTGAAGTGGCCCTGCGCGGCCTGTGCCGCTGACACGTCGCTTTCAGGGAGCCTTGCTTTCTTGAGATACTTTCTCCTTCCACAGGGGACGTCTTCTAGCCCACGGCTGCAAGGGCTCACTTGACGTCTCTCCTGATGGGAAAGCGCAGAGGGAAAGTGCGATTCTGCGCATCCGCCATCTTCCATTGGAGAACCATAATCAAGGTTGTCTCCTCTGATAGGAAGGGCTTTCCTTGGAGTGAAGGCTTTTTGCTTCTCCATTCTGCAGGTCAGAAGAGGCACGGCCTTAGAGCGGTGGTTGGCCCATGGTCCTCTGGGGCAAAGCTCGCTCTGCCTCGCCTCTATTTTCCCTTCCGGCCACCTCTCTGGAGTCTTCCATCTCTCTCGGAACCATCCTCAGCTCCTCCTGAGCTCTGAAGAGCTTCGCCTGCATCATGGCCTCCTTCTGGCGAATCTCGTCCTTCATCATGGCCTCCTTCCGGCGCATCTCATCCTGCAGGCTGGCCTCCCTCCGGCGATGCTCCTCCTTCAGCGCGGCCTCTGCCTCGGCCACTTTTCGTAGCTCCTCTTGCAACTGAAAGTGCTCCTTCCCATTGGCATGAGAAGGGCATTGCCCTGGAGGGGTCGCCACCATGGGGAGGACAGTCCTGTCCTTAGGTTTGCGTACTCTTGAGCCCCTCCTGCCCGGCCTCTCGCAGGGCCTCTCATGACCATCCTGAGGCGGGGTGGGGGCAAACAAGGAATCACTCTGTGCGTCCGGGCGGTCCACAGCCCGAACCTCACCAGGGCCGGAGACTTTCCTGTTACCCATAGGCTTCAGGGGGTAAGACCGATCATACCCCACAATGTTCTTCTCGGGGCCCTGTTGGGCTTGGAAGCGATAGCTGTTCCCCATCTTCTTCTCCGCAGCGTATTTGACATATTGGAAACATTTTCTCATCTTCTGTAGAGCTGCCTCCTGCCGCCGATTGTACATGGCGATCATTTTTTTCTCCTTTTCCTGCATCAGTTTCTCTTGGAAGGTGTCCTTCAGAAGCTGTATCTTGGGAGGCGGGCAGTACGTGGAGATCAGATCCTGTTGCCTTAAGGGCGCGGGTCGATTCCAGTCTGTGTCCTTCGGGGAGGGGGACAGAGCACCAGGCTTAGGACTGGGCTCCATTGGCAAATGAGATATGAGCTTTGTTTCCCAGGTATCTGGAAAAGGCAAAAATGGCAAATAAATGATATCCTGCACAGTCTAGTATGGTCTAATAGAAAAGAATAAAAAAAAACAATTCAGGAAATACACAACTTTTGAATATTAAACCTAATGGTGTTGAATGCTGCATGCTGACTCAGTAGGAGACAGATCCTAAACATAAACATTATAATAAACATTTGTTTCCCAAATAACATTCTCAATGTTCAGAATGCTTAAAGTCATGAGCTTTTTTAAAAATGTTTAACTGAAACCTGGAAATGTGCTATTTCATTTCAAAGCTTGTATTATATCTATGATATAAATGTTTTTTTATATAAAATTAACCCATTATGCAACAGGGGTTTGAGCAAAAGTCACTGTGAATAAGGGAATTGATCAATATTAATTAGCCGTTTCACTACATTATAGATAGCTGAAGGATTATGATACAGTATATCGATTTCGCTACAAATTGACAAGCATATTTGATGACACTTACCAAACAAGTTTTAAACAGCGGAGAAATAGTTCACCACGACGATAGCAATGCAATGTTTGACTGCATCTCCCTATGTGATATATCTGTATTTGGGTATATACAGATCACGTAATTCAGGGAGCACTGTTACGTCAGGTCACCAACCATTATTACGACGCTCATATGTCATAGAGCTCCTTAGGATGTTTGTATAATCTTTATCCAAATTTTCATATGGCCGCAGTTACGGCGTTTATTTTACAGTTAATGTAACAGGGTGTCATTATATTTTTCTGTCTTTATGGTGGCAGACCACTTAAATAAATCTGAGTAGGCGGTTTCTACAAGTGGGTCAGATAAAATATTAAATATACAGTAAAAGCTCACACCTATTCATACCCTTTATGTACTGTATATCTACAATTACGTATACTGTATAATACGATAACTACCATTACAAAATGGCTCCCTTTTGATTTGAAGTGGTTCTTTTAAATAAGTAAATTGCAATCACTTAGCCTACATCTGAGCTCCTAATTCATCGCGACGACGGACTGAGACTCCAGTTGGATTTGTGAGAAGGGGTGTGCCTGTTTTAAAACCGATTCATACGTCTTAAACACATGGACATAGATAGCAGTCTGTGTTATATAATTTATCTTTTTATTTTATTTAAATTTAAGTATCACATACACATTTTCAAAGTAACTGTACCCCTTTTAATTATGATCCCCATCGCTCACAGCTCCGAAGGTGAGACGAGGGCTACTTCAGATGGGATTTCCAATATTTCTCTCTTAGCTTGTATACCGGTGGAAAGGAGAGGGGTCTTAAAACGTGTTGATAGTAAGATTGGGATGTATTTGCAGTCTAGATATAGTTTTTTTAATGTTCGGAGCCGCCACAGATTCATTTTCTTACGACTGCTTTTCTGGATGACAATGACAATGCAAACGATGGTGTTAAGGCGAGGCTGTGCCTTAAGGCTCCTCTGCTTACAATGTTCAGCGCGTAAATCGCAAACGAGCGCCTTCCCTTACGATGAAAATGCAGAAAATAAGACCACGAGATTTAAACCTACGGCTTACAAATTTATGCGTAAACACTAAAACCGTATCTTTAGCAAAACTGGCGAGACAATGTGTTTTATCATTTAAAAAAGTGCTGGAAAATAATTAAAGGTTATCACGATAAACAGAGGTTACTGATCTACTACTGTACGCTGTGACCAAAAATGAGAGTCCCCCGATCCTCGCAGCCTTCATGCTTTGGTCTTGGCCTGGCCGTTTTTTTTTTAAGATAATGGGGTCAAGTTAAGAAATTATGCAAGTTTCTAATCAAATCCAAGGGCGCCTCCATCTCCTAAACATCTTTAGAAGGCCGACGGACCACACTGCACGGTCCGGGTCCGGGCCCTGACCCGGTTCTGGATAATGCCAGCTTAAAGTGAAAAATTCTACTGTACATATTATGTTTCTTATTATGGTATATATGTATAATATAGAGCGACCGCTTCACGAAGCTAGAAAGAAAGTTATCCGCCATTTTTATTTTACCTGCAATTGAATTTGCCATTAAAATCATTATTAATACCGCAGCTGCTAAATTACTTACCTAAAAGCGTTCAGATACAAAAGCACTTGAGCTGTAATGTTTATATACTGTTGGCCCGATGACCTACTTCAAGAAGAAGTGTTACATAGACCGCCAAGGACTGTCATCACACTTTACGTCATAAAGCGCTTTAAAACGTTTGACAAGTTCAACACCTCATATTTTGTACTGTTTATCGTGGTAAAAGCAACTCAAAGCAATTCTAAAAATGATCGAAAGGTAAAAATACAAGCTTATACGAGCTGTCATTTTAACATTTATAACATATATTTAAACAAAATATATATAATCTATTTGAATAAAATAGAAAAGTGTTCTTAGTCTTCCCTTAAAAGCTGTTAGAAGCTGCCTTTCTGACAAGAGAGTTCTGTGAGTTCCACAGTCTCAGTGCATTAAAGTCAAAACCAGTTGCTTTTTATTTCCTGTTTTACGACAGAGCAAGGAGGGTGTCCACAGACCACTGTGCACCTGCAGGCTGATATGGGGGGTAAAAAGTCTAGAAGTTAGTAAATAAGATTTTAACATATGTTCTAAAACAAACCGGACACCTGTACAGCGATGCCAACACAGTGATCTGAGCTCCTTCTTTGAGTTAAATCCTAGCATCTGCATTTTTTACAAGTTGTTGCTATGGCAGAGCATGACCAGAGCATAACAGAAACCACCCATTTTCTAACCGCTTCATCCAATTCAGGGTCAGGGGGTCAGGGGGTCGCGGGGCACGGGGGAGCCAGAGCCTCAGAAAGTAATAAGCAGGAGATACCTGGGACTGGATGGTAGTCCAATGCAGGGAAGACACAGACACTCACCAATTATTCCAGAAGCCAATTAACCTACCAGTAGTTCTTTGAAGTGTGGGAGGAAGCCGGAGCACCCAAAGCAAACTCATGCAAACATGGGGAGAACATACAAGCTCCATACAGATAGCACCCCAGGTCCAGAAGTGTACCCAGGGCCTCAGCACTGTGAGCTAGCAATGCTAAACGCTGGGCTACTGTGCATGCTAATTTCTAGGCATCAGGTGATCAATCAGGTAGTGTTTCTCAGATAAAAGGACACCAGTAATTTAGTATGAGATTCAAATTGACCTCAGAACAAAAAACTGTATAACTTATGTTATATAACTTATGTATAACTTACTACAGCATAACTGTCTTATTTGGCTCTTGTAGAAAATATTAACAGCATGCCTATTAAACATACAGTATCTAGCAATCAGCAATCAAAATAAAAACATTTCCAAACATGGAAACTGCCCAGTTAATGAAGCATTTCAAAGACATTAATCTATTCAATAATTACAGTTTTAAGTAGATAACAGATTTATATTCAGATTACGAAAGTATCATAACAATGGCTGCTTGTGTAAGGAATCCATGAATAGCACTGTACATGAGAATTCCACACCTATTTGTAATCAATACACAAAATCCTATTGAATTTCAGGTACTTGTTTATTCAGCATTGCTTGACTCCGCGGACTCCTTGTTGTTTCAATATTCTAGCAATAGGACTAATCGCCAATACAGTGCCGTTGTAATCTATTCCTTCTGCCAGCAGAGGACGGTATTCGCACAGCCCGTTCAGGATAAGATACGGTCCTCGCAGTTCACAGTACAACTGGCCACAGCCGTACTCGGAATATGCTCTCGATAACCTCGTTTAGTTTAAGTACGGCCGTATTTCATATCAACCCACAGATGCATTGCATAAACACTAGAATTCTGGTTGTACTTAAATTGACCTTATACGTTTTGGATTATGTTTAACCTTCTTCAATTTCTTCAACTATATTTTGAGATGATTACGTTTACAGAAGCAAATATTATTCAGTGCTTTTTCTTCACTCCTTTAATCAAACCCACATTTCTATAAGGAGGGCCATTGTGAAACTCCCCAAAGTGAGCTGAATTAATCTTTTATTCTTCACACCTGCGAAGTCATTCCTTCATTGTGTAATATGAAGGCCTTTCATTATTCACGTATACTACAACATCTGAAAATAATGGGTCTTGAAATAGTTGAATGAAAGAAAATCCTGAATAACTCCTCCAAATGCGTGTTACACTTTCATCAAGTACACACACTTTGAATGTGATGAACTATTAAAAGTTATTTTAACCATA
This sequence comes from Lepisosteus oculatus, assembly GCF_040954835.1. Lineage (NCBI taxonomy): Eukaryota > Metazoa > Chordata > Actinopteri > Semionotiformes > Lepisosteidae > Lepisosteus > Lepisosteus oculatus. Next base: position 824,945 of record NW_027167977.1, read on the forward strand.
CCCAATGGAGCTCGGGAGTGCGATTGCATACACAATCATGTTTTCAGTGTTTGGACATCAGCCGTACATCAGAACAATCATTTCACTAACACAGCTCCGTGTTGAGTGATATATCTGTATTTGGGTATATACAGATCATGTAATTCAGGGAGCACTGTTACGTCAGGTCACCAACCATTATTACGACGCTCATATGTCATAGAGCTCCTTAGGATGTTTGTATAATTTGTATCCAAATTTTCATATGGCCGCAGTTACGGCGTTTATTTTAAAGTTAATGTAACAGGGTGTCATTATATTTTTCTGTCTTTATGGTGGCAGACCACTTAACTAAATCTGAGTAGGCGGTTTCTACAAGTGGGTCAGATAAAATATTAAATATACAGTAAAAGCTCACACCTATTCATATCCTTTATGTACTGTATATCTACAATTACGTATACTGTATAATACGATAACTACCATTACAAAATGGCTCCCTTTTGATTTGAAGTGGTTCGATTAAATAAGTAAATTGCAATCACTTAGCCTACATCTGAGCTCCTAATTCATCGCGACGACGGACTGAGACTCCAGTTGGATTTGTGAGAAGTAAAGGGGTGTGCCTGTTTTAAAACTGATTCATACGTCTTAAACACATGGACATAGATAGCAGTCTGTGTTATATAATTTATCTTTTTATTTTATTTAAATTTAAGTATCACATACACATTTTCAAAGTAACTGTACCCCTTTTAATTATGATCCCCATCGCTCACAGCTCCGAAGGTGAGACGAGGGCTACTTCAGATGGGATTTCCAATATTTCTCTCTTAGCTTGTATACCGGTGGAAAGGAGAGGGCTCTTAAAATGTGTTGATAGTAAGATTGGGATGTATTTGCAGTCTAGATATAGTTTTTTTAATGTTCGGAGCCGCCACAGATTCATTTTCTTACGACTGCTTTTCTGGATGACAATGACAATGCAAACGATGGTGTCAAGGCGAGGCTGTGCCTTAAGGCTCCTCTGCTTACAATGTTCAGCGCGTAAATCGCAAACGAGCGCCTTCCCTTACGATGAAAATGCAGAAAATAAGACCACGAGATTTAAACCTACGGCTTACAAATTTATGCGTAAACACTAAAACCGTATCTTTAGCAAAACTGGCGAGACAATGTGTTTTATCATTTAAAAAAGTACTGGAAAATAATTAAAGGTTATCACGATAAACAGAGGTTACTGATCTACTACTGTACGCTGTGACCAAAAATGAGAGTCCCCCGATCCTCGCAGCCTTCATGCTTTGGTCTTGGCCTGGCCGTTTTTTTTTTAAGATAATGGGGTCAAGTTAAGAAATTATGCAAGTTTCTAATCAAATCCAAGGGCGCCTCCATCTCCTAAACATCTTTAGAAGGCCGACGGACCACACTGCACGGTCCGGGTCCGGGCCCTGACCCGGTTCTGGATAATGCCAGCTTAAAGTGAAAAATTCTACTGTACATATTATGTTTCTTATTATGGTATATATGTATAATATAGAGCGACCGCTTCACGAAGCTAGAAAGAAAGTTATCCGCCATTTTTATTTTACCTGCAATTGAATTTGCCATTAAAATCATTATTAATACCGCAGCTGCTAAATTACTTACCTAAAAGCGTTCAGATACAAAAGCACTTGAGCTGTAATGTTTATATACTGTTGGCCCGATGACCTACTTCAAGAAGAATTGTTACATAGACCGCCAAGGACTGTCATCACACTTTACGTCATAAAGCGCTTTAAAACTTTTGACAAGTTCAACACCTCATATTTTGTACTGTTAATCGTGGTAAAAGCAACTCAAAGCAATTATAAAAATGATCGAAAGGTAAAAATACAAGCTTATACGAGCTGTCATTTTAACATTTATAACATTTATTTAAACAAAATATATATAATCTATTTGAATAAAATAGAAAAGTGTTCTTAGTCTTCACTTAAAAGCTGTTAGAAGCTGCCTTTCTGACAAGAGAGTTCTGTGAGTTCCACAGTCTCAGTGCATTAAAGTCAAAACCAGTTGCTTTTTATTTCCTGTTTTACGACAGAGCAAGGAGGGTGTCCACAGACCACTGTGCACCTGCAGACTGATATGGGGGGTAAAAAGTCTAGAAGTGAGTAAATAAGATTTTAGCACATGTTCTAAAACAAACCGGACACCTGTACAGCGATGCCAACACAGTGATCTGAGCTCCTTCTTTGAGTTAAATCCTAGCATCTGCATTTTTTACAAGTTGTTGCTATGGCAGAGCATGACCAAAGCATAACAGAAACCACCCATTTTCTAACCGCTTCATCCAATTCAGGGTCAGGGGGTCAGGGGGTCGCGGGGCACGGGGGAGCCAGAGCCTCAGAAAGTAATAAGCAGGAGATACCTGGGACTGGATGGTAGTCCAATGCAGGGAAGACACAGACACTCACCAATTATCCCAGAAGCCAATTAACCTACCAGTAGTTCTTTGAAGTGTGGGAGGAAGCCGGAGCACCCAAAGCAAACTCATGCAAACATGGGGAGAACATACAAGCTCCATACAGATAGCACCCCAGGTCCAGAAGTGTACCCAGGGCCTCAGCACTGTGAGCTAGCAATGCTAAACGCTGGGCTACTGTGCATGCTAATTTCTAGGCATCAGGTGATCAATCAGGTAGTGTTTCTCAGATAAAAGGACACCAGTAATTTAGTATGAGATTCAAATTGACCTCAGAACAAAAAACTGTATAACTTATGTTATATAACTTATGTATAACTTACTACAGCATAACTGTCTTATTTGGCTCTTGTAGAAAATATTAACAGCATGCCTATTAAACATACAGTATCTAGCAATCAGCAATCAAAATAAAAACATTTCCAAACATGGAAACTGCCCAGTTAATGAAGCATTTCAAAGACATTAATCTATTCAATAATTACAGTTTTAAGTAGATAACAGATTTATATTCAGATTACGAAAGTATCATAACAACGGCTGCTTGTGTAAGGAATCCATGAATACCACTGTACATGAGAATTCCACACCTATTTGTAATCAATACACAAAATCCTATTGAATTTCAGGTACTTGTTTATTCAGCATTGCTTGACTCCGCGGACTCCTTGTTGTTTCAATATTCTAGCAATAGGACTAATCGCCAATACAGTGCCGTTGTAATCTATTCCTTCTGCCAGCAGAGGACGGTATTCGCACAGCCCGTTCAGGATAAGATACGGTCCTCGCAGTTCACGGTACAACTGGCCAAAGCCGTATTCGGAATATGCTCTCGATAACCTCGTTTAGTTTAAGTACGGCCGTATTTCATATCAACCCACAGATGCATTGCATAAACACTAGAATTCTGGTTGTACTTAAATTGACCTTATACGTTTTGGATTATGTTTAACCTTCTTCAATTTCTTCAACCATATTTTGAGATGATTACGTTTACAGAAGCAAATATTATTCAGTGCTTTTTCTTCACTCCTTTAATCAAACCCACATTTCTATAAGGAGGGCCATTGTGAAACTCCCCAAAGTGAGCTGAATTAATCTTTTATTCTTCACACCTGCGAAGTCATTCCTTCATTGTGTAATATGAAGGCCTTTCATTATTCACGTATACTACAACATCTGAAAATAATGGGTCTTGAAATAGTTGAATGAAAGAAAATCCTGAATAACTCCTCCAAATGCGTGTTACACTTTCATCAAGTACACACACTTTGAATGTGATGAACTATAAAAAGTTATTTTAACCATACCCAATGGAGCTCGGGAGTGCGATTGCATACACAATCATGTTTTCAGTGTTTGGACATCAGCCGTACATCAGAACAATCATTTCACTAACACAGTTCCGTGTTGAGTGATATATCTGTATTTGGGTATATACAGATCATGTAATTCAGGGAGCACTGTTACGTCAGGTCACCAACCATTATTACGACGCTCATATGTCATAGAGCTCCTTAGGATGTTTGTATAATTTGTATCCAAATTTTCATATGGCCGCAGTTACGGCGTTTATTTTACAGTTAATGTAACAGGGTGTCATTATATTTTTCTGTCTTTATGGTGGCAGACCACTTAACTAAATCTGAGTAGGTGGTTTCTACAAGTGGGTCAGATAAAATATTAAATATACAGTAAAAGCTCACACCTATTCATACCCTTTATGTACTGTATATCTACAATTACGTATACTGTATAATACGATAACTACCATTACAAAATGGCTCCCTTTTGATTTGAAGTGGTTCTTTTAAATAAGTAAATTGCAATCACTTAGCCTACATCTGAGCTCCTAATTCATCGCGACGACGGACTGAGACTCCAGTTGGATTTGTGAGAAGTAAAGGGGTGTGCCTGTTTTAAAACCGATTCATACGTCTTAAACACATGGACATAGATAGCAGTCTGTGTTATATAATTTATCTTTTTATTTTATTTAAATTTAAGTATCACATACACATTTTCAAAGTAACTGTACCCCTTTTAATTATGATCCCCATCGCTCACAGCTCCAAAGGTGAGACGAGGGCTACTTCAGATGGGATTTCCAATATTTCTCTCTTAGCTTGTATACCGGTGGAAAGGAGAGGGTCTTAAAACGTGTTGATAGTAAGATTGGGATGTATTTGCAGTCTAGATATAGTTTTTTTAATGTTCGGGGCCGCCACAGATTCATTTTCTTACGACTGCTTTTCTGGATGACAATGACAATGCAAACGATGGTGTTAAGGCGAGGCTGTGCCTTAAGGCTCCTCTGCTTACAATGTTCAGCGCGTAAATCGCAAACGAGCGCCTTCCCTTACGATGAAAATGCAGAAAATAAGACCACGAGATTTAAACCTACGGCTTACAAATTTATGCGTAAACACTAAAACCGTATCTTTAGCAAAACTGGCGAGACAATGTGTTTTATCATTTAAAAAAGTACTGGAAAATAATTAAAGGTTATCACGATAAACAGAGGTTACTGATCTACTACTGTACGCTGTGACCAAAAATGAGAGTCCCCCGATCCTCGCAGCCTTCATGCTTTGGTCTTGGCCTGGCCGTTTTTTTTTTAAGATAATGGGGTCAAGTTAAGAAATTATGCAAGTTTCTAATCAAATCCAAGGGCACCTCCATCTCCTAAACATCTTTAGAAGGCCAACGGACCACACTGCACGGTCCGGGTCCGGGCCCTGACCCGGTTCTGAATAATGCCAGCTTAAAGTGAAAAATTCTACTGTACATATTATGTTTCTTATTATGGTATATATGTATAATATAGCGCGACCGCTTCACGAAGCTAGAAAGAAAGTTATCCGCCATTTTTATTTTACCTGCAATTGAATTTGCCATTAAAATCATTATTAATACCGCAGCTGCTAAATTACTTACCTAAAAGCGTTCAGATACAAAAGCACTTGAGCTGTAATGTTTATATACTGTTGGCCCGATGACCTACTTCAAGAAGAATTGTTACATAGACCGCCAAGGACTGTCATCACACTTTACGTCATAAAGCGCTTTAAAACTTTTGACAAGTTCAACACCTCATATTTTGTACTGTTAATCGTGGTAAAAGCAACTCAAAGCAATTATAAAAATGATCGAAAGGTAAAATTACAAGCTTATACGAGCTGTCATTTTAACATTTATAACATATATTTAAACAAAATATATATAATCTATTTGAATAAAATAGAAAAGTGTTCTTAGTCTTCACTTAAAAGCTGTTAGAAGCTGCCTTTCTGACAAGAGAGTTCTGTGAGTTCCACAGTCTCAGTGCATTAAAGTCAAAACCAGTTGCTTTTTATTTCCTGTTTTACGACAGAGCAAGGAGGGTGTCCACAGACCACTGTGCACCTGCAGGCTGATATGGGGGGTAAAAAGTCTAGAAGTTAGTAAATAAGATTTTAACACATGTTCTAAAACAAACCGGACACCTGTACAGTGATGCCAACACAGTGATCTGAGCTCCTTCTTTGAGTTAAATCCTAGCATCTGCATTTTTTACAAGTTGTTGCTATGGCAGAGCATGACCAGAGCATAACAGAAACCACCCATTTTCTAACCGCTTCATCCAATTCAGGGTCAGGGGGTCAGGGGGTCGCGGGGCACGGGGGAGCCAGAGCCTCAGAAAGTAATAAGCAGGAGATACCTGGGACTGGATGGTAGTCCAATGCAGGGAAGACACAGACACTCACCAATTATTCCAGAAGCCAATTAACCTACCAGTAGTTCTTTGAAGTGTGGGAGGAAGCCGGAGCACCCAAAGCAAACTCATGCAAACATGGGGAGAACATACAAGCTCCATACAGATAGCACCCCAGGTCCAGAAGTGTACCCAGGGCCTCAGCACTGTGAGCTAGCAATGCTAAACACTGGGCTACTGTGCATGCTAATTTCTAGGCATCAGGTGATCAATCAGGTAGTGTTTCTCAGATAAAAGGACACCAGTAATTTAGTATGAGATTCAAATTGACCTCAGAACAAAAAACTGTATAACTTATGTTATATAACTTATGTATAACTTACTACAGCATAACTGTCTTATTTGGCTCTTGTAGAAAATATTAACAGCATGCCTATTAAACATACAGTATCTAGCAATCAGCAATCAAAATACTGTCTTTTCTGGATGACAATGACAATGCAAACGATGGTGTCAAGACGATGCTGTGCCTTAAGGCTCCTCTGCTTACAATGTTCAGCGCGTAAATCGCAAACGAGCGCCTTCCCTTACGATGAAAATGCAGAAAATAAGACCACGAGATTTAAACCTACGGCTTACAAATTTATGCGTAAACACTAAAACCGTATCTTTAGCAAAACTGGCGAGACAATGTGTTTTATCATTTAAAAAAGTACTGGAAAATAATTAAAGGTTATCACGATAAACAGAGGTTACTGATCTACTACTGTACGCTGTGACCAAAAATGAGAGTCCCCCGATCCTCGCAGCCTTCATGCTTTGGTCTTGGCCTGGCCGTTTTTTTTTTAAGATAATGGGGTCAAGTTAAGAAATTATGCAAGTTTCTAATCAAATCCAAGGGCACCTCCATCTCCTTCTCAGATAAAAGGACACCAGTAATTTAGTATGAGATTCAAATTGACCTCAGAACAAAAAACTGTATAACTTATGTTATATAACTTATGTATAACTTACTACAGCATAACTGTCTTATTTGGCTCTTGTAGAAAATATTAACAGCATGCCTATTAAACATACAGTATCTAGCAATCAGCAATCAAAATAAAAACATTTCCAAACATGGAAACTGCCCAGTTAATGAAGCATTTCAAAGACATTAATCTATTCAATAATTACAGTTTTAAGTAGATAACAGATTTATATTCAGATTACGAAAGTATCATAACAACGGCTGCTTGTGTAAGGAATCCATGAATACCACTGTACATGAGAATTCCACACCTATTTGTAATCAATACACAAAATCCTATTGAATTTCAGGTACTTGTTTATTCAGCATTGCTTGACTCCGCGGACTCCTTGTTGTTTCAATATTCTAGCAATAGGACTAATCGCCAATACAGTGCCGTTGTAATCTATTCCTTCTGCCAGCAGAGGACGGTATTCGCACAGCCCGTTCAGGATAAGATACGGTCCTCGCAGTTCACAGTACAACTGGCCACAGCCGTACTCGGAATATGCTCTCGATAACCTCGTTTAGTTTAAGTACGGCCGTATTTCATATCAACCCACAGATGCATTGCATAAACACTAGAATTCTGGTTGTACTTAAATTGACCTTATACGTTTTGGATTATGTTTAACCTTCTTCAATTTCTTCAACCATATTTTGAGATGATTACGTTTACAGAAGCAAATATTATTCAGTGCTTTTTCTTCACTCCTTTAATCAAACCCACATTTCTATAAGGAGGGCCATTGTGAAACTCCCCAAAGTGAGCTGAATTAATCTTTTATTCTTCACACCTGCGAAGTCATTCCTTCATTGTGTAATATGAAGGCCTTTCATTATTCACGTATACTACAACATCTGAAAATAATGGGTCTTGAAATAGTTGAATGAAAGAAAATCCTGAATAACTCCTCCAAATGCGTGTTACACTTTCATCAAGTACACACACTTTGAATGTGATGAACTATTAAAAGTTATTTTAACCATACCCAATGGAGCTCGGGAGTGCGATTGCATACACAATCATGTTTTCAGTGTTTGGACATCAGCCGTACATCAGAACAATCATTTCACTAACACAGCTCCGTGTTGAGTGATATATCTGTATTTGGGTATATACAGATCATGTAATTCAGGGAGCACTGTTACGTCAGGTCACCAACCATTATTACGACGCTCATATGTCATAGAGCTCCTTAGGATGTTTGTATAATTTGTATCCAAATTTTCATATGGCCGCAGTTACGGCGTTTATTTTAAAGTTAATGTAACAGGGTGTCATTATATTTTTCTGTCTTTATGGTGGCAGACCACTTAACTAAATCTGAGTAGGCGGTTTCTACAAGTGGGTCAGATAAAATATTAAATATACAGTAAAAGCTCACACCTATTCATATCCTTTATGTACTGTATATCTACAATTACGTATACTGTATAATACGATAACTACCATTACAAAATGGCTCCCTTTTGATTTGAAGTGGTTCGATTAAATAAGTAAATTGCAATCACTTAGCCTACATCTGAGCTCCTAATTCATCGCGACGACGGACTGAGACTCCAGTTGGATTTGTGAGAAGTAAAGGGGTGTGCCTGTTTTAAAACTGATTCATACGTCTTAAACACATGGACATAGATAGCAGTCTGTGTTATATAATTTATCTTTTTATTTTATTTAAATTTAAGTATCACATACACATTTTCAAAGTAACTGTACCCCTTTTAATTATGATCCCCATCGCTCACAGCTCCGAAGGTGAGACGAGGGCTACTTCAGATGGGATTTCCAATATTTCTCTCTTAGCTTGTATACCGGTGGAAAGGAGAGGGCTCTTAAAACGTGTTGATAGTAAGATTGGGATGTATTTGCAGTCTAGATATAGTTTTTTTAATGTTCGGAGCCGCCACAGATTCATTTTCTTACGACTGCTTTTCTGGATGACAATGACAATGCAAACGATGGTGTCAAGGCGAGGCTGTGCCTTAAGGCTCCTCTGCTTACAATGTTCAGCGCGTAAATCGCAAACGAGCGCCTTCCCTTACGATGAAAATGCAGAAAATAAGACCACGAGATTTAAACCTACGGCTTACAAATTTATGCGTAAACACTAAAACCGTATCTTTAGCAAAACTGGCGAGACAATGTGTTTTATCATTTAAAAAAGTACTGGAAAATAATTAAAGGTTATCACGATAAACAGAGGTTACTGATCTACTACTGTACGCTGTGACCAAAAATGAGAGTCCCCCGATCCTCGCAGCCTTCATGCTTTGGTCTTGGCCTGGCCGTTTTTTTTTTAAGATAATGGAGTCAAGTTAAGAAATTATGCAAGTTTCTAATCAAATCCAAGGGCGCCTCCATCTCCTAAACATCTTTAGAAGGCCGACGGACCACACTGCACGGTCCGGGTCCGGGCCCTGACCCGGTTCTGGATAATGCCAGCTTAAAGTGAAAAATTCTACTGTACATATTATGTTTCTTATTATGGTATATATGTATAATATAGAGCGACCGCTTCACGAAGCTAGAAAGAAAGTTATCCGCCATTTTTATTTTACCTGCAATTGAATTTGCCATTAAAATCATTATTAATACCGCAGCTGCTAAATTACTTACCTAAAAGCGTTCAGATACAAAAGCACTTGAGCTGTAATGTTTATATACTGTTGGCCCGATGACCTACTTCAAGAAGAATTGTTACATAGACCGCCAAGGACTGTCATCACACTTTACGTCATAAAGCGCTTTAAAACTTTTGACAAGTTCAACACCTCATATTTTGTACTGTTAATCGTGGTAAAAGCAACTCAAAGCAATTATAAAAATGATCGAAAGGTAAAAATACAAGCTTATACGAGTTGTCATTTTAACATTTATAACATATATTTAAACAAAATATATATAATCTATTTGAATAAAATAGAAAAGTGTTCTTAGTCTTCACTTAAAAGCTGTTAGAAGCTGCCTTTCTGACAAGAGAGTTCTGTGAGTTCCACAGTCTCAGTGCATTAAAGTCAAAACCAGTTGCTTTTTATTTCCTGTTTTACGACAGAGCAAGGAGGGTGTCCACAGACCACTGTGCACCTGCAGACTGATATGGGGGGTAAAAAGTCTAGAAGTGAGTAAATAAGATTTTAGCACATGTTCTAAAACAAACCGGACACCTGTACAGCGATTCCAACACAGTGATCTGAGCTCCTTCTTTGAGTTAAATCCTAGCATCTGCATTTTTTACAAGTTGTTGCTATGGCAGAGCATGACCAGAGCATAACAGAAACCACCCATTTTCTAACCGCTTCATCCAATTCAGGGTCAGGGGGTCAGGGGGTCAGGGGGTCGCGGGGCACGGGGGAGCCAGAGCCTCAGAAAGTAATAAGCAGGAGATACCTGGGACTGGATGGTAGTCCAATGCAGGGAAGACACAGACACTCACCAATTATCCCAGAAGCCAATTAACCTACCAGTAGTTCTTTGAAGTGTGGGAGGAAGCCGGAGCACCCAAAGCAAACTCATGCAAACATGGGGAGAACATACAAGCTCCATACAGATAGCACCCCAGGTCCAGAAGTGTACCCAGGGCCTCAGCACTGTGAGCTAGCAATGCTAAACGCTGGGCTACTGTGCATGCTAATTTCTAGGCATCAGGTGATCAATCAGGTAGTGTTTCTCAGATAAAAGGACACCAGTAATTTAGTATGAGATTCAAATTGACCTCAGAACAAAAAACTGTATAACTTATGTTATATAACTTATGTATAACTTACTACAGCATAACTGTCTTATTTGGCTCTTGTAGAAAATATTAACAGCATGCCTATTAAACATACAGTATCTAGCAATCAGCAATCAAAATAAAAACATTTCCAAACATGGAAACTGCCCAGTTAATGAAGCATTTCAAAGACATTAATCTATTCAATAATTACAGTTTTAAGTAGATAACAGATTTATATTCAGATTACGAAAGTATCATAACAACGGCTGCTTGTGTAAGGAATCCATGAATACCACTGTACATGAGAATTCCACACCTATTTGTAATCAATACACAAAATCCTATTGAATTTCAGGTACTTGTTTATTCAGCATTGCTTGACTCCGCGGACTCCTTGTTGTTTCAATATTCTAGCAATAGGACTAATCGCCAATACAGTGCCGTTGTAATCTATTCCTTCTGCCAGCAGAGGACGGTATTCGCACAGCCCGTTCAGGATAAGATACGGTCCTCGCAGTTCACGGTACAACTGGCCAAAGCCGTATTCGGAATATGCTCTCGATAACCTCGTTTAGTTTAAGTACGGCCGTATTTCATATCAACCCACAGATGCATTGCATAAACACTAGAATTCTGGTTGTACTTAAATTGACCTTATACGTTTTGGATTATGTTTAACCTTCTTCAATTTCTTCAACCATATTTTGAGATGATTACGTTTACAGAAGCAAATATTATTCAGTGCTTTTTCTTCACTCCTTTAATCAAACCCACATTTCTATAAGGAGGGCCATTGTGAAACTCCCCAAAGTGAGCTGAATTAATCTTTTATTCTTCACACCTGCGAAGTCATTCCTTCATTGTGTAATATGAAGGCCTTTCATTATTCACGTATACTACAACATCTGAAAATAATGGGTCTTGAAATAGTTGAATGAAAGAAAATCCTGAATAACTCCTCCAAATGCGTGTTACACTTTCATCAAGTACACACACTTTGAATGTGATGAACTATTAAAAGTTATTTTAACCATACCCAATGGAGCTCGGGAGTGCGATTGCATACACAATCATGTTTTCAGTGTTTGGACATCAGCCGTACATCAGAACAATCATTTCACTAACACAGCTCCATGTTGAGTGACTTCCCTCCAAAAACACAAAGTCACTTTCCCTTAGCAATTATTGCATGGACTTATCTGCCTTCTGCATCAAGCCCTGTATGATATACTGTACAAAGCCAAGCTTTGGGATAGTGCTTTGTTTGGATCCTTGTCTTGATCCTTTTGGATCCCAGGCTGCTCATTTGGAAATGTGTTTTGACATTAATTATAGTGACTATAGCAATGAGGTGGCACTGTGGTTCACAGAGCTGGGGTCCTGGGTTCAATTCCTGGGGTGCAGTCTGGATGGAATTGTATGTTCTCCCTTCATTTGTGTGGATTTCTTCCAGGTGCTCCAGTTTCTTCCCACAGTCCAAAGACATACAGTACTAGTAGGTTAAGGTGAAACTACAGTCCCAATTTTGCAGACACAAAAGTATTTAATTTCAGTCACAAAATAAAATCATTGACATTATAGAAAAACTTTACAAACTCAAAATTGAGCACAAAATCATGAATTTTGTGAAAGTACTGTAAGTTACGCCATGTTGTAACAAATTCGCATTCAAGTTCCACACAAATTGCGATGTGATGCAGCCCTTCCTGCTCACTAATCACTGTAATGACTAATGCAATGTGATGTAGGAGAGAAAAGGTATAGGTTATGCAGTAAACATTTCACTGCAAAAAACGTTCCATTCCAAGGTTCTTTATGCAGAGTTAACAATGTAATATTATTTATTGGCAAAAACGTAAAAAAGTTGAGAGCAATATTTCCATTGGATTAAACGAGATGTATTCACAAGCCTGCTCCTTTACAATGTCACAGGGCCATATCAGATTACAGGAAGTTTTGCTGCCTCGTTCTGAATCGCAGAACATGGTAATTCTTTAACCTTGAAATGTAGTCTATTTTGTGATGTAAATTGGAGGTTTTACAAGTTATTGTGTGTTCCCCTTTAGATGGCTTCTGGGAAAACTGGCCTCAACACTGTATTGGATAAGGCACTTAGAAAACAGATTCATGCGTGGACCACAGCAATGTCCCTTTACTGAGAGCCAGCAATCAACGGATGTGTCTGATCGTGAATGGTTTTCCCTGTTGTTTGTTGTATTACTCGGTGTTGCATTTTAAGCTGTGCATGAGGCAGGACCCGGAGGCTGCTGCTTCTGCTGGGATTGAGGAAGAGCTGAGCGCCATGTAAGGCAAAGACACTGCGTTCCACTTTATCAGGTGCCTGGAGTGTAAGAGCTGCAGATAATATTGAGTCACATTAATCCCAACATATTTCAAATATTATGAAAATTAAATAAATTAAATCAAATAACTTTAATTAAAAAAATCAATCACACTTTACCTTGCTTTTTCAGTTGTTTTAAAGGAAAATTGATGCAGAGAATGTGTGAATACTACTTTTTGATAGTTCCAAGGCCAATGTGACCTGTTCTATTGCCTGCTAATTGTACGTTCCAGGTTGAACAGAATTCAGAAGTCACTAAGACCCATTTATTCTGTCTGGCAAATGTGCCTTTGCGGCAGTTTTTCAGAAGAGTACTTCATAAAACACTTATTTATTGTTTACATTGATTTATAAGCTGAGTCTGACTCTAGGAGAAAACAAGGGAAGCTTGGAAAGAGTTTAAGGATAGCCCTTACCACGATTGGCGGTCTAACCTTCTTCTTATGGATGTATGTCTCCAGTTCTGTTCCCTTGGCCCTGTGCTTGAAAGAGTCAAAAACCTTCCTCTTTGAATTCTGAAGCTTCTTGCAGATCTTGCTGTGTTTCTCCAGCCTCTCTACAGCAAACTTCCTGTCACACAGTTCACAGGGCACCAGCTGACGGTTTCCACTCTGGCTATTCTCATATGGAAATTGATCAGCGGTAGGGCACATCAGACTTGTAGGGGACTGGTGTAACAGAAGAGATAAGGTTCTTGATCCCGAGATGAAGTAAAACAAATGAGTTTATTGCATGCAAGGAACAATAAAGCCGAAGTCTTGTTTCCCGCAAGAAACAACAAAACCGAAGTATTGTTCGCCGTACTGTTACAAACTTTTGGGTTATATAGTGTTTTCTTCTCCGTTTCTGACGTCACTTGGTCTGATGGTAAAGAGGGGGTTCATGGTATTTGGCCAGTTTACGATGTTCTGGACAAATGGTCAGTTTAAGATTACACCCAGGGGGGTTCCTAGCTTGCATCTGCAGTCCTTATCAGTTAATCCCCTTTCCTGCCATAAACCCCAGCTTGTGACTTAGAAGTCTAAACCCCCTACAGAAAGGATTAAATTCAAACCCCCGTCTTCACATCATTCTTCAATGTCAAGTGGCAAATGTTGACTGGTGATGTTATGTGAATCATAGGAAATGGCCATTTTTCAATCGAGTCTATGTTTCTCAGAATTTGAGACAGAGAGGTCAATCTCTGCAATCCGAGCTGAGGGCATTTCTTGGAATGGAAAGGTAAGAGCAACGTGTTCTTTGATATTCTCTTAAGACTCTTCGCCAGATTTTACGATGAAAAATGTAAATAATAATAACAAACATTATTTGATATAGTGCCTTGAAAGGTGGCTTCTTTACAGAATGACAAAACCAACTACAATAAATAATACACAAGATATGCATAATGACAATACACAGTTAGAGGAGACAGTAGATGGTCATTGTCAGTGTATTCTGAAGGTAGTTTTCCAATTTTTTGGAACGGGGTAAAAGAGGCCACCTCTACTAGAATCTTTGTCCTAACCAAAAATGTAACAAAGTATAATAATAATATTAAAAATAATAATAATAAACTTTATCTTTAGAGCACCTTTCATACAAATAGTGCTTTGGTGCTTTAAAAACCAAGCGTAAAAATAAAATATTAAAATTGAGAGATATACTTTCAGTTGTAAAGGAAAATACAGCAATACAGTAAAGCAACATACATGTCAATTAAATAAATAAAAATTAGGAAAGTCGTAATAAAATAAGAACAATTAAAGAGAACTAAAAAAAGAAACAGAAATAGAAAGAACAAAGAACCACTTTAACTAAAAGCAACATTTTCAAATGCTTTTTAAAACAATGTACCGAGCTTGACTGCCTAATAAAAAGTGGAAGTGAGTTTCATAATTTAGAAGCATAAAAACAAAAAGCAGCCTCTCCACTCTTTCTGCATTTCACAAGTGGTATTTGCAGTAGGCCAGTATGTGCAGATCTCAGGTCACGTATAGGAACATATGAAGACAGACATTCAGTAAGGTACAGACGTGCTAGGTCGCTTAAAGCTTTAAAAACAAGTAAAAGAACTTTCAAATTTATCCTAGATAATACAGGTGACCAGTGAAGTTTTTTCAAAACAGGAATGATATTCTCTTTCTTGTATTTGTTAGGATCTGTGCTACTGCATTTCGAACAAGTAGTAAGGGATTTATTGTTTTCTTGGGAAGCCCACAAAACAGAGCATTATAATCATATCCACATCAATGTGAGCAATGGAGAAGTCAAATTAACGTGTCTAAATATCATCTAGTTCTATCCCAGGGAAGAGGGCTTTTGCCTACACAGACGACAAGACACAAAACGCTCAACCGTGCAAAACACGCATAAGGACATCAGTCAGGAGGAACAAGGTAAAGTGTTTTTTCTTCTTCACCATGGTCATGTAGTTTCACTCCAAGCACTGTCATATGAAATAACTGTGGAAACGACCTCCCCAACATTTTGGGTTGTTGCATTTTGCTTCAATGAATTTTAACCTTTTCTTTTAGACATTAAGAGGAAGGACACATTCACCCTTGGTAGAGATTCAGTTGTTCTATGAGATGTCAAGGTGAGAATTAACCACTTCAGGGATAAGTCAATCCACATAACTGAAAAAGGGGCAATGAACAGGATATGGGGATTTTGATAGTTATAAAGTACAATAATCATCATTACATGATCTAGGACTACTGAAGTATAAGCTGTGTCCCTGACTGATAAATAGCAAATTCATCTTTGTAGAGTGCAGCTACTATCTATTCAGTGGCATTTCCTTAAAACAATTGTATTCCCACATTCTGAATATGGAGTGAGATCATGTAGAGAATGTTGGACTTGTAATAACTAATTGAAGGATAATAATAATCAACGAAAGTGCTTAAAAGTATCAACAAATGCCTTCAAAGTACTTGACACGTACTTTGCTTTCAAAAGTGAAACATAATTAATGCTTACGTAAGATTTCTCTTGACTTCTCAGGAGTATACTAACTCCAAGGACAAGTAACATCACAAACCATTATTTAAGTGCTGATGTTGGACCTGCAATACTACTACCAAGACAAAAAATGATACAGGTAACACTGCTTTCAGATTTCTAAGGATTGCTAAAATAGTTTGTTTACAGAGCATTCAGAGTTGAGAATATGACAAGTTCCTACCATCTCAAACACTGCCAATCTAGAACAAAAAGAAAGTACTTGAACGCCTGCAGTAATCGAACACAAACCAAAATTTTGACTGTAGTTCCACCTTAACCTAATAGTACTGTATGTCTTTGGACTGTGGGAAGAAACTGGAGCACCTGGAAGAAATCCACACAAATGAAGGGAGAACATACAATTCCATCCAGACTGCACCCCAGGAATTGAACCCAGGACCCCAGCTCTATGAACCACAGTGCCACCTCATTGCTATAGTCACTATAATTAATGTCAAAACTCATTTGCAAATGAGCAGCCTGGGATCCAAAAGGATCAAGACAAGGATCCAAACAAAGCACTATCCCAAAGCTTGGCTTTGTACAGTATATCATACAGGGCTTGATGCAGAAGGCAGATAATCTAAGTCCATGCAATAATTGCTAAGGGAAAGTGACTTTGTGTTTTTGGAGGGAAGTCACTCAACATGGAGCTGTGTTAGTGAAATGATTGTTCTGATGTACGGCTGATGTCCAAACACTGAAAACATGATTGTGTATGCAATCGCACTCCTGAGCTCCATTGGGTATGATTAAAATAACTTTTTATCGTTCATCACATTCAAAGTGTGTGTACTTGATGAAAGTGTAACACGCATTTGGAGGAGTTATTCACGATTTTCTTTCATTCAACTATTTCAAGACCCATTATTTTCAGATGTTGTAGTATACGTGAATAATGAAAGGCCTTCATATTACACAATGAAGGAATGACTTCGCAGGTGAGAAGAATAAAAGATTAATTCAGCTCACTTTGGGGAGTTTCACAATGGCCCTCCTTAAAGAAATGTGGGTTTGATTAAAGGAGTGAAGAAAAAGCACTGAATAATATTTGGTTTTATAAACGTAATCATCTCAAAATATGGTTGAAGAAATTGAAGAAGGTTAAACATAATCCAAAACGTATAAGGTCAATTTAAGTACAACCAGAATTCTAGTGTTTATGCAATGCATCTGTGGGTTGATATGAAATACGGCCGTACTTAAACTAAACGAGGTTATCGAGAGCATATTCCGAGTACGGCTGTGGCCAGTTGTACTGTGAACTGCGAGGACCGTATCTTATCCTGAACTGGCTGTGCGAATACCGTCCTCTGCTGGCAGAAGAAATAGATTACAACGGCACTGTATTGGCGATTAGTCCTATTGCTAGAATATTGAAACAACAAGGAGTCCGCTGAGTCAACCAATGCTGAATAAACAAGTACCTGAAATTCAATAGGATTTTGTGTATTGATTACAAATAGGTGTGGAATTCTCATGTACAGTGGTATTCATGGATTCCTTACACAAGCAGCCGTTGTTATGATACTTTCGTAATCTGAATATAAATCTGTTATCTACTTAAAACTGTAATTATTGAATAGATTAATGTCTTTGAAATGCTTCTTTAACTGGGCAGTTTCCATGTTTGGAAATGTTTTTATTTTGATTGCTGATTGCTAGATTCTGTATGTTTAATAGGCATGCTGTTAATATTTTCTACAAGAGCCAAATAAGACAGTTATGCTGTAGTAAGCTATATATAAGTTATATAACACAAGTTATATTTTGTTCTGAGGTCAATTTGAATCTCATACTAAATTACTTGTAACGAACAGTTCTTTCCGGACCCTATGCGGACGACACAGTCCGACGAAGTGGGGGAACACTGGGGAAACGTCATGCAGGAAAACGGGGCTGAAGACAGGGGGGCGTGTCCAAGGTGCGCTGGTGCACGGAGGAGGTGTGGCCGAGGCGAACAATCCCAAAGAATAATCCATAGAGTATCCAAAACACGAAGGTAAGCCCAAAACCAGGAGATCCATCAGAACTCGGAATTAAAACCACGAAGGCCGGGTCGGAACTTTCTGAGGCTCTGGCTCCCCCGTGCCCCGCGACCCCCTGATCCCCTGACCCTGAATTGGATGAAGCGGTTAGAAAATGGGTGGTTTCTGTTATGCTCTGGTCATGCTCTGCCATAGCAACAACTTGTAAAAAATGCAGATGCTAGGATTTAACTCAAAGAAGGAGCTCAGATCACTGTGTTGGCATCGCTGTACAGGTGTCCGGTTTGTTTTAGAACATGTGCTAAAATCTTATTTACTCACTTCTAGACTTTTTACCCCCCATATCAGCCTGCAGGTGCACAGTGGTCTGTGGACACCCTCCTTGCTCTGTCGTAAAACAGGAAATAAAAAGCAACTGGTTTTGACTTTAATGCACTGAGACTGTGGAACTCACAGAACTCTCTTGTCAGAAAGGCAGCTTCTAACAGCTTTTAAGTGAAGACTAAGAACACTTTTATATTTTATTAAAATAGATTATATATGTTTTGTTTAAATATATGTTATAAATGTTAAAACGACAGCTCGTATAAGCTTGTATTTTTACCTTTCGATCATTTTTATAATTGCTTTGAGTTGCTTTTACCATGATAAACAGTACAAAATATGAGGTGTTGAACTTGTCTAAAGTTTTAAAGCGCTTTATGATGTAAAGTGTGATGACAGTCCTTGGCGGTCTATGTAACAATTCTTCTTGAAGTAGGTCATCGGGCCAACAGTATATAAACATTACAGCTCAAGTGCTTTTGTATCTGAACGCTTTTAGGTAAGTAATTTAGCAGCTGCGGTATTAATAATGATTTTAATGGCAAATTCAATTGCAGGTAAAATAAAAATGGCGGATAACTTTCTTTCTAGCTTCGTGAAGCGGTCGCGCCACATTATACATATATACCATAATAAGAAACATAATATGTACAGTAGAATTTTTCACTTTAAGCTGGCATTATCCAGAACCGGGTCAGGGCCCGGACCCGGACCGTGCAGTGTGGTCCGTCGGCCTTCTAAAGATGTTTAGGAGATCGAGGCGCCCTTGGATTTGATTAGAAACTTGCATAATTTCTTAACTTGACCCCATTATCTTAAAAAAAAAACGGCCAGGCCCAGACCAAAGCATGAAGGCTGCGAGGATCGGGGGACTCTCATTTTTGGTCACAGCGTACAGTAGTAGATCAGTAACCTCTGTTTATCGTGATAACCTTTAATTATTTTCCAGTACTTTTTCAAATGATAAAACACATTGTCTCGCCAGTTTTGCTAAAGATACGGTTTTAGTGTTTACGCATAAATTTGTAAGCCGTAGGTTTAAATCTCGTGTTCTTATTTTCTGCATTTTCATCGTAAGGGAAGGCGCTCGTTTGCGATTTACGCGCTGAACATTGTAAGCAGAGGAGCCTTAAGGCACAGCCTCGCCTTAACACCATCGTTTGCATTGTCATTGTCATCCAGAAAAGCAGTCGTAAGAAAATGAATCTGTGCCGGCTCCGAACATTAAAAAAACTATGTCTAGACTGCAAATACATCCCAATCTTACTATCAACACGTTTTAAGAGCCCTCTCCTTTCCACCGGTATACAAGCAAAAAGAGAAATACTGGAAATCCGATCTGAAGTAGCCCTCGTCTCACCTTCGGAGCTGTGAGCGATGGGGATCATAATTAAAAGGGGTACAGTTACTTTGAAAATGTGTATGTGATACTTAAATTTAAATAAAATAAAAAGATAAATTATATAACACAGACTGCTATCAATGTCCATGTGTTTAAGACGTATGAATCGGTTTTAAAACAGGCACACCCCTTTACTTCTCACAAATCCAACTGGAGTCTCAGTCCGTCGTCGCGATGAATTAGGAGCTCAGATGTAGGCTAAGTGATTGCAATTTACTTATTTAAAAGAACCACTTCAAATCAAAAGGGAGACATTTTGTAATGGTAGTTATCGTATTATACAGTAAACGTAATTGAAGATATACAGTACATAAAGGGTATGAAAAGGTGTGAGCTTTTTCTGTATATTTAATATTTTATCTGACCCATTTGTAGAAACCGCCTACTCAGATTTAGTTAAGTGGTCTGCCACCATTAAGACAGAAAAATATAATGACACCCTGTTACATTAACTGTAAAATAAACGCCGTAACTGCGGCCATATGAAAATTTGGATAAAGATTATACAAACATCCTAAGGAGCTCTATGACATATGAGCGTCGTAATAATGGTTGGTGACCTGACGTAACAGTGCTCCCTGAATTACGTGATCTGTATATACCCAAATACAGATATATCACATAGGGAGATGCAGTCAAACATTGCATTGCTATCGTCGTGGTGAACTATTTCTCCGCTGTTTAAAACTTGTTTGGTAAGTGTCATCAAATATGCTTGTCAATTTGTAGCGAAATCGATATACTGTATCATAATCCTTCAGCTATCTATAATGTAGTGAAACGGCTAATTAATATTGATAAATTCCCTTATTCACAGTGACTTTTGCTCAAACCCCTGTTGCATAATGGGTTAATTTTATATAAAAAAAGACTTATATCATAGATATAATACAAGCTTTGAAATGAAATAGCACATTTCCAGGTTTCAGTTAAACATTTTTTAAAAAGCTCATGACTTTAAGCATTCTGAACATTGAGAATGTTATTTGGGAAACAAATGTTTATTATAATGTTTATGTTTAGGATCTGTCTCCTACTGAGTCAGCATGCAGCATTCAACACCATTAGGTTTAATATTAAAAAGTTGTGTATTTCCTGAATTGTTTTTTTTATTCTTTTCTATTAGACCATACTAGACTGTGCAGGATATCATTTATTTGCCATTTTTGCCTTTTCCAGATACCTGGGAAACAAAGCTCATATCTCATTTGCCAATGGAGCCCAGTCCTAAGCCTGGTGCTCTGTCCCCCTCCCCGAAGGACACAGACTCGAATCGACCCGCGCCCTTAAGGCAACAGGATCTGATCTCCACGTACTGCCTGCCTCCCAAGATACAGGTTCTGAAGGACACCTTCCAAGAGAAACTGATGCAGGAAAAGGAGAAAAAAATGATCGCCATGTACAATCGGCGGCAGGAGGCAGCTCTACAGAAGATGAGAAAATGTTTCCAATATGTCAAATACGCTGCGGAGAAGAAGATGGGGAACAGCTATCGCTTCCAAGCCCAACAGGGCCCCGAGAAGAACATTGTGGGGTATGATCGGTCTTACCCCCTGAAGCCTATGGGTAACAGGAAAGTCTCCGGCCCTGGTGAGGTTCAGGCTGTGGACCGCCCGGAAGCACAGAGTGATTCCTTGTTTGCCCCCACCCCGCCTCAGGATGGTCATGAGAGGCCCTGCGAGAGGCCGGGCAGGAGGGGCTCAAGAGTACGCAAACCTAAGGACAGGACTGTCCTCCCCATGGTGGCGACCCCTCCAGGGCAATGCCCTTCTCATGCCAATGGGAAGGAGCACTTTCAGTTGCAAGAGGAGCTACGAAAAGTGGCCGAGGCAGAGGCCGCGCTGAAGGAGGAGCATCGCCGGAGGGAGGCCAGTCTGCAGGATGTGATGCGCCGGAAGGAGGCCATGATGAAGGACGAGATTCGCCAGAAGGAGGCCATGATGCAGGCGAAGCTCTTTAGAGCTCAGGAGGAGCTGAGGATGGTTCAGAGAGAGATGGAAGACTCCAGAGAGGTGGCCGGAAGGGAAAATAGAGGCGAGGCAGAGCGAGCTTTGCCCCAGAGGACCATGGGCCAACCACCGCTCTAAGGCCGTGCCTCTTCTGACCTGCAGAATGGAGAAGCAAAAAGCCTTCACTCCAAGGAAAGCCCTTCCTATCAGAGGAGACAACCTTGATTATGGTTCTCCAATGGAAGATGGCGGATGCGCAGAATCGCACTTTCCCTCTGCGCTTTCCCATCAGGAGAGACGTCAAGTGAGCCCTTGCAGCCGTGGGCTAGAAGACGTCCCCTGTGGAAGGAGAAAGTATCTCAAGAAAGCAAGGCTCCCTGAAAGCGACGTGTCAGCGGCACAGGCCGCGCAGGGCCACTTCAGAAATAACACCACATGTCTGGATGAACAAACTCTGTCAGTGGAAAACAGATATTTGTCCCCTACAAGTCTGATCTGCCCTACCGCTGAGCAATTACCATATGAGAATAGCCAGAGTGGAAACCCTCAGCTGGTGCCCTGTGAACTGTGTCATGGGAAGTTTGCTGTAGAGAGGCTGGAGAAACACAGCAAGATCTGCAAGAAGCTTCAGAATTCAAAGAGGAAGGTTTTTGACTCTTTCAAGCACAGGGCCAAGGGAACAGAACTGGAGACATACATCCATAAGAAGAAGGTTAGACCGCCAATCGTGGTAAGGGCTATCCTTAAACTCTTTCCAAGCTTCCCTTGTTTTCTCCTAGAGTCAGACTCAGCTTATAAATCAATGTAAACAATAAATAAGTGTTTTATGAAGTACTCTTCTGAAAAACTGCCGCAAAGGCACATTTGCCAGACAGAATTAATGTGTCTTAGTGACTTCTGAATTCTGTTGTAAAAATCTACATATCAAGCAAATAGCACTCACAGGAAACAAAACCATAACTATGTAAATTGTACTCTCTACCCAATGACCTGAAAGGTAGCCCCAGAAAGCTAAGTTATTACTGTATTGATATTTTCTTGCCTTGTGAATGGTTTGCGACCAGACTGTGTACGCAGTGCTAGTCTGGACTTTTTCTGGAAGCTGTTTTATTGGTTTCATTTCCTGTTCCCAGCTGAGAAAGAACAACTGGAGGCAGAAGCACGAGGATTTCATTCGGAGCATCAAACAGGCCAGGGAGGTGCAGCAGGTGATCACGCAAGGAGGGAAAGTTGTGAACCTGCCCCAGCCCCCCGCGAATCCAAACCCCGACTACGTGCCCTGCCCTCACTGCGGCCGGCGCTTTGCCCCCAGGCCGGCACAGAGGCACATCCCCAAGTGTCAGCACATCAGGAGCCGCCCTCCTCCTCATCCTCACAGATGAAAACTGATGTGAAGAAGAGTAAAAGAGTCATGATCTTGGCTCACGACTCACGTCCTGCCTTTTCTTTTTAGAAATAT
This sequence comes from Lepisosteus oculatus, assembly GCF_040954835.1. Classification (NCBI taxonomy): domain Eukaryota; kingdom Metazoa; phylum Chordata; class Actinopteri; order Semionotiformes; family Lepisosteidae; genus Lepisosteus; species Lepisosteus oculatus. The sequence goes on from NW_027167977.1 coordinate 848,267, forward strand.
ATTTAGCACAGTTCATCCGTATGATGATAAAAAAAATGTTACCTTGTTTTAATAAAATGATTTTTTTTTGGTGGACTGGTGTTTGCGTAACTGTGGTTATTTCAGTTTTTTTCCCTTACGAAAATGTGTGTCGACCGTGAAAATAAATTTCAAGCTGTTCTTATCATTCATACACCTCGACCTCCTAAAAATAATTGTTCAACCTGGAACGTACAATTAGCAGGCAATAGAAAAGGTCACATTGGCCTTGGAACCATCAAAAAGTAGTATTCACACATTCTCTGCATCAATTTTCCTTTAAAACAACTGAAAAAGCAAGGTAAAGTGTGATTGATTTTTTTAATGAAAGTTATTTGATTTAATTTATTTAATTTTCATAATATTTGAAATATGTTGGGATTAATGTGACTCAATATTATCTGCAGCTCTTACACTCCAGGCACCTGATAAAGTGGAACGCAGTGTCTTTGCCTTACATGGCGCTCAGCTCTTCCTCAATCCCAGCAGAAGCAGCAGCCTCCGGGTCCTGCCTCATGCACAGCTTAAAATGCAACACCGAGTAATACAACAAACAACAGGGAAAACCATTCACGATCAGACACATCCGTTGATTGCTGGCTCTCAGTAAAGGGACATTGCTGTGGTCCACGCATGAATCTGTTTTCTAAGTGCCTTATCCAATACAGTGTTGAGGCCAGTTTTCCCAGAAGCCATCTAAAAGGGAACACACAATAACTTGTAAAACCTCCAATTTACATCACAAAATAGACTACATTTCAAGGTTAAAGAATTACCATGTTCTGCGATTCAGAACGAGGCAGCAAAACTTCCTGTAATCTGATGTGGCCCTGTGACATTGTAAAGGAGCAGGCTTGTGAATACATCTCGTTTAATCCAATGGAAATATTGCTCTCAACTTTTTTATGTTTTTGCCAATAAATAATATTACATTGTTAACTCTGCATAAAGAACCTTGGAATGGAAGTTTTTTGCAGTGAAATGTTTGCTGCATAACCTATACCTTTTCTCTCCTACATCACATTGCATTAGTCATTACAGTGATTAGTGAGCAGGAAAGGCTGCATCACATCGCAATTTGTGTGGAACTGGAATGCGAATTTGTTACAACATGGCGTAACTTACAGTACTTTCACAAAATTCATGATTTTGTGCTAAATTTTGAGTTTGTAAAGTTTTTCTATAATGTCAATGATTTTATTTTGTGACTGAAATTAAATACTTTTGTGTCTGCAAAATTGGGACTGTAGTTCCACCTTAACCTACTAGTACTGTATGTCTTTGGACTGTGGGAAGAAACTGGAGCACCTGGAAGAAATCCACACAAATGAAGGGAGAACATACAATTCCATCCAGACTGCACCCCAGGAATTGAACCCAGGACCCCAGCTCTGTGAACCACAGTGCCACCTCATTGCTATAGTCACTATAATTAATGTCAAAACACATTTGCAAATGAGCAGCCTGGGATCCAAAAGGATAAAGACAAGGATCCAAACAAAGCACTTTCCCAAAGCTTGGCTTTGTACAGTATATCATACAGGGCCTGATGCAGAAGGCAGATAATCAAAGTCCATGCAATAATTGCTAAGGGAAAGTGACTTTGTGTTTTTGGAGGGAAGTCACTCAACATGGAGCTGTGTTAGTGAAATGATTGTTGTGATGTACGGCTGATGTCCAAACACTGAAAACATGATTGTGTATGCAATCGCACTCCCGAGCTCCATTGGGTATGGTTAAAATAACTTTTTATAGTTCATCACATTCAAAGTGTGTGTACTTGATGAAAGTGTAACACGCATTCGGAGGAGTTATTCAGGATTTTCTTTCATTCAACTATTTCAAGACCTATTATTTTCAGATGTTGTAGTATACGTGAATAATGAAAGGCCTTCATATTACACAATGAAGGAATGACTTTGCAGGTGTGAAGAATAAAAGATTAATTCAGCTCACTTTGGGGAGTTTCACAATGGCCCTCCTTATAGAAATGTGGGTTTGATTAAAGGAGTGAAGAAAAAGCACTGAATAATATTTGTTTCTGTAAACGTAATCATCTCAAAATATGGTTGAAGAAATTGAAGAAGGTTAAACATAATCCAAAACGTATAAGGTCAATTTAAGTACAACCAGAATTCTAGTGTTTATGCAATGCATCTGTGGGTTGATATGAAATATGGCCGTACTGCATTTCGAACAAGTTGTAAGGGATTTAGCCAGGAGAGGTATTCTCATTCACTCAGTAAGGTCTTTATTCATTTTGCAATATGGGAAAAAGCCATCACCTGTCTGCGCAGAGAAGTGAAAGCTGATTCAAAAGCAAGCAGGGAGACCCCTTGTTTTATATCTTTTTTAAGCTGATGCAACACTTCAAGGACAGGCAAAGCAGTCATTTTCCATTCCTTATAGGTTTTTGCTTTAAGCAAAGAAGAGCAGTTATTCAAATGGTTTCTCACACTCCCTTCTTCAAGCAGCCGAGATAAACAGTATTAAAACATCCTGTGCCCTTGACAAGTTGGGTGCTATCACACTTTGTTCTAAGTATCCAGCTGCTTCTGCAGCACAGCTCTGTCCGTAAACAACATAGAATAAAACACTTTTTCTCAGTAACTTTTCATTACATTCCCTCCTTTTTATCCTTAAATGTGTTCATACCACAGAGTCCTCATAGGGGTCACCCTAGTCAGACAACAGCACAACAGCAAAAACACTACAACAGGCATGAATAGCTTTAAGAAAAACAGTCCCCAAGACCATGAAAAGAAGGGGAACTCATTGCCAATGCCCTGTTCTTGATTTACCCTGTTCTTAAGTTCTTTCAGCCGGTGTATTGCGAGGGTGAGGTGACCATGGTCATCATCACTAGCAGTGATATACAGATGCAGCCATTCAAAACAAGCGGGCGATACCGCATTATTTTGCGGTGTGCTTATCGCTGTGTAACACAAGTTACCATATTAATACCGTGTATTCTCGCATAGTACCGCATAATACCACATGTTCTAATGAATGACCTTGGACAAGCTGTAAACTCAAAGTATTGCCCTGGTCCACATTCTTTTTTTCATTGACCGTCTTTGTAAAAGTAGCACCACAGCATTTCGTTGATCCAATCACGCATTTGTTTCCAATCATGCAAAGTACAGTCATTTTTGAGAATCTCCAATTCACCATGCCTTTTGCATGCTCATAAGAGATATTGATTTAGGAACATAAACATATTACTGTATGCAAACTGTACTGTATACAGTATGTATATGTATATTTAATGTCTTTACTGTGCCCGTTTAAGTATTAAATATTTATATGGAATTTTACCACTGAAGGGAAATCTTAGTAGCTGAGCATAAAAAGAATAGGAGCATAACGCGTGTGAAGGCCATAAACGATATTAATTTTGGAACATAAATATACAGTATTACATTTTGTAAACTGTATATGGCTGGTCTCGGTACAAAAATACACACCAGTATTCCATTTCTCCCTAAACAATATTAAGCATCGAAGTCTTTAACTAACGTGAAATAACGTGTGTATAAAAAGTGGTAGTTTTAAGCTTTTCTGCAAATACGCTCAATACAGGAGCAAACAAGCATACTTTTAGAATTTGATTAATAGGGAATATAATATGGAATCGCATATCTAAAGAAATTAATAATGATATAATTCTATTCATGTGCTGAACTTGTAAGCGAGAGGTTGGCTGTTCAAATCCAGCCTGTGCCATGACTTTTCTTTTAACAAGCATTTCTTTGAAGAAATAAAATAGCAACATTATGGACAATTAATTGACTTTTTATATTTCTAAATATCACAACATGTTCGAATCTAAGTCATTTTTTAATAACAATGAATAGTCACCACGCATGCTTACACAGCTCCCTGGGTAAAGTATCACAAAGTCTTAGAGAACTTAACATTTTTATTATCAACAAATTGTAAATACGCTGTTTACATTGGGGTTATTCATATTTCACTTGAGTGTATGGGGGATTGTCAGCAGACCCCCCCCCCTTAGACTGCGCAAACAATTTTTTTAATTTTTAGAAAGAAATGGCGGCTGTATGCTTTACAATATAAACATTTACTGTCAAACTTTAAATCAACAATTGATTTAAAGATGATCTGTCAAAGTGCAATGGAAAACAATATTGTTTTTGTTTTTGTTGTTTTTATCCCGTAAGGCACTTTGAGAAGCCACCTTTAAAGGCGCTATATAAAGGCACTGATTCCTATGGAATGTGTATTCTTTCTTCTTTTTTTCAGCATGGAATAAACCTATTACGTGATTTTAAGGTTTGTGTGAGAAGCCAGGGTATCAGCTTGTTCCCCCCTCCCGCACCTCTCTCTGTACAGTAGAGCCTCCTGTCCTGACTGGTGGAGCTCATACAGCTGTGTCTGGAGGGGATCCATGGTATCAGGGTCAACCCCATGGCTATGCAGCTTGTTTCCCCCCCTGCACCTCTCTGTGTACAGTAGAGCCTCCTGTCCTGACTGGTGGAGCTCATTCAGCTGTATCTGGAGAGGATCAAGCGGGGTATCAGCTTCAAACCCATGGCTGGGCAGCTTGTTCCCCCCTCCTGCCCCCCTCTGTGTACAGTAGAGCATTCCTTCATGACTGGTGGAGCTCATACAGCTGTGTCTCGAGAGGATCCAGGGTATCAGCTTCAACCCCATGGCTGGGTAGCTTGTTCCCCCCTCCCACCCCTCTCTGTGTACAGTAGAGCCTCCTTCCTGACTGGTGGAGCTCATACAGCTGTATCTGGAGAGGGAGGGAGAGAGGGGTGCGGAACCAGGGAACTATTTACATGGAAAACGGGCGATCTCCCCAGCCCGTATGCCCCTTTCACTGTGTGGCAGCTGCAATAGTCAGCGGCCTACCTAAACCCCGCCCTGACCACTCCTGTCCTGCCCCTCACCGCGCACCCCAGCCGGGTGTTCTTCAGCCGCCCCCCAGGGCGAAAGCGCTACAATGCTAAAAATAAGATACACTCTGCAGACATTCACAACAGTGACTGTCAGAAGATAGGACACAGCAACTCAGACACCCATTGAATGGAAAAGGACACTTTAATGTTCTGTGCGGGTGGTACAGCACCCCACCGCGCCCGCGCGCCAGCAAAGAGAGAGATACACACCAGTTTTCATTGTCAAAAAGTAATTGTTTTTTACTTTTGTACACCAACGCATTAGCAAGTTAAAGCTATCCCATTGAGGAGCTGGGCGCAATAATTGTTTTGTTCCTTGATTTTCTAATCTGCAAGGCCATTTGAATTCTGTCTGGCATTGCCAGATTGTGAAAAAATAAAAGTATTTAAATCATAAGATACAATCTACAGACATTCACAACATATACATATCTTAAAACATTTACATATCTTGTTAAATTATTACTTTAAATATGTACTTTAAGTTACTGAAACAGCCAGTTAATAAAATCGTTGCAATTTTGTTCTTGTTTGGAGGTGGGGATATTCTGACAACAATTGATTTAAAGACAATCGGTCAAAGTGAAATGAAATACAATATTACGCTGGGTAAACGTTCCGAGGTCAAATTCTTCCGTGATGGGGGTACCTTTAAAGGTCTAAGCCGGAAACCATCATTATGTCTCATTTTTGATTCTCTCTTCCAAACGAGAACAAAATTGCGACAATTTTATTAGCGGGCTGTTTCAGTAACTCAAAGTATTCATTTAAAGTAATAATTTAACAATAAATCCCGCACCCAGCAGAAGAATCCTACTCCGTTGGGCTGCTGAGCAAGGCCCTTAACCCCAACTGCTCCAGGGGCGCTGTACAATGGCTGACCCTGTACTCTGACCACAGGCTCTCTCCCTATCTCTTTCATCTGTGTGTCTGTGTATCTCATGGAGAGCAAGCTGGGGTATGCGAAAAGATAATTACTAATGCAAGAAATTGTAAAGGTTTAATAAAATAATGTTGTTGTATATCTAAGCAAGTGTTCCTGCATCCCTCTTCTGCACTAAAGGCATGGCTTTTATTCTGTTTGCTCCATTTCTAAAACTTTTTGCTCATGTGCATTTTTGTATTTTTTTACACCTCTAGCACTTTAACGTCCTGAATTTTCATTTGCCTTAATTTGTAGAATGAATTTGAGTTTTAGCCTTAAAAATCTTAAGTTTTCACTATCTTTTGTTTCTTGTCCTACAACTGTTATTATTGATCACCACGACTTCATTCAGCCTTTCCTGAACGTCTATGACAGGCAGAGAGAGTGCTGTTTCTGGGGCGATCTTTTGCAGCTGACATTTCACTGTTTTAAACGAACAAGAAATTAGATTGCTCATAAATCACTTATATTATATAAATACAGCGTAATTGCCCTCCGAAAATCCTCTTTTTCTTGTTCGTTTTAGAGACCTTGATCGAAACTGATTATAGATGTCAGAAAGGATTTATTTTCTCTGTATTTCCTACATTGCTTTGTCGAGATTTTAACTTTATATTTAGTCTCAGATTTCAACTATAAATCGTACACTAATTAATAGCAGTAAATACTGATGTTTTGCTCCCTCTTACCACAAAAATATATATGTTTTGTAGCTGGGATGAACTTTATTTCGTACGCGTAGCTACTGCGATTTGGACACGAAGCGGTTAAAGATGGCGGCAAATCAGGCACCCAGAGAGGGGGGGGGGGGCGTCTTCTCGCCTCCATAACTAAAATGCCAAATAGGAGTGGCTTAAGCGACATACACAGTCGTGTAACTGACAGTTTGAGGTAGCCTATCGTGTCAATTTCGCTTTGTTGCTGATAGGTTAAGCTTTCGAAACTCTGCCCCAAAGTCATGTGACTGATTTTTCGCCCTGTTTCGTTGGTTAAACGCAATGATCACAAGCACCACCATGGTAACTGGGATGTGTAGTTTTTAATTCCGTTTGAATTATAACTGTACGTACTGTCTTCATATTTGGCCAGGGCTTTAAAGAGAAGGCGCGCCAAAACATTTCGGTGCCGTCGTCTCCGCTTTAAAGGTACAACCGTGCTGAAGAATTTGACCTCGGAAGTTTGCCCAGCGCACTTCAAGTACTGCACCTTCTCACACGTGTAGCCAGCTGCGTTGAGCCGTGGTTATATGATGTCATCTTTTATTGTATTATTTTATTTTGTGAACTTCCCCCAGATGAGTTCCGTTTTTCTGTATGGAGTTGGCTTTGCGACAGCCCTTGGGGTTTGTGAAGGTGCCCCTGGGGTCACAGGCGGCTCGTTTCTCTGGGGAGCCCTCAGACGCGCTGTGGCCGCCAGTCGGGTGAGACGCCAGCGGCATTTTTAATTTTATTTTCATTACAGATTCGAGTGGCGACATTATATATATTATTTCTGTAGTGGTACAGTTGTGTGCCAGATGAATCGCGGTAATGCACGAAGGTGATGTTTAATGCCTCACACGGTGTTGACCCACATGTTGTGTTTTGCTGAGCAGGAGAGAGAGAGACATTCAGCGTGTGTGACGCCAACGGGTTTTCTGTTCTAGAGGCTCTGTCATCCGTTGTGTTATAATTGTTTTCTTTCTTATTTAGTATTTCAGGTGTGTCGATTTTATGAACCAAATGTGAACGTACAACACGGGAAAAGGTGCATTGTAGAGTAAGATAACGGATATCGGCTTGTATCGTGGAGAGGACGTATAATGTGCTGAAAGATGGGAAGAGAAAGGGGCGATTTCTGCGCGCATTCTAATCATTGTGATTGATTTGATATTGATCTGATATGTGTGGTCATGTGAATGTACATAGATGGTGGGTATGGTGTTAATAATATATGATATGATATAATTACTTGTATATATCATATATCATTCTTTCTATTTTGATATATGGTAATCCTTCTAGATATTATGATTCTGTTTCCCGAAAGCTCGTAGCGCTAAGAACATCGTAAACTCGCTCTTAAGCTCGATCGTTAATTGACGAGTGTTTCCCAAAACCCATCGTAACTGAAGTAGCACGTTAAATCCTTCGTCATCTACGTGCTCCCCGACCCGCTCGTTCATCACTAAGTGCTTCTTAAACTGGCCTCCTCCTGCCCACCCTGAGCGCCAGAGATCGCCAGACAGAGCACAGTCACTTCACGGCAGGGGCATCCTCTGGGAATACAGGACACTAAGAGTTTATATGAAGGACTTTGATATTGTGTTGTACTGTGTCAGAGGAAATTCGAAAAAAGAACATTTATTTATACTCATGAATTTATGAGTCATCTTGGGTATATTTCATATTCATTTTTATACTTGACTAGATGATATTATTTTCAGTATGAAGTGCAGCAATGCATTATTTTAGTGAAATCATTGGGCCTAACATGTATTTATAATGTAGCGCCACGCAGGGCGCTTTAGTCCTGCGCACGCAAGGCGGGCTGAGAACAGCACCTGGGTTCTACCGGACTGTATAGCGGGACGGAGGCTGGGATACAGTCTCTTCCCTTCAGGTGTGTGTGTGTGTGTGTTAGTGAAGGTGCAGCGCTGTAACCCCTGTCCCTGTGTGTGTACCTTTCCCGATTCGAGTTAATAAATGTGTTGTTCAGCCCCAGTCCTGAGTCCCACGCCTGCTCCATTCCGTACCCAAACCCGCGGTCGATACCGCGTAGTTCAACACCGTTTGATGTTCTGTCGTGATTGTTGACGGTAAAGCTTAGATCTGCTTGTTTTTAAATTTGATTATAGGTCCTGTATTTGTTGAGTGACACATGCCAAGCTTAGTAGTTAATGTTTCCATTGAGTTCCAGTACACCCAATAACTCTAAATAACAGTTTTTTCTCATGAAATATTGATTCTTAACTATGGCAGCGCGCCAAAAAATATTGCTTTAAATCAAGGACGTCGTGCGGGACGCATACACTGTCCACGCAGTTAATCTTGGTTTTCTTTTACGGCATGTCAGTCATTTCTTTTCTTTGCTCTTAGAAACAATAAGGTCCCTTTTTGTGCCTATCTATACGCTTTTGCTTAAATTATGATGTCAAGTTTACTTCATATTCCTTTTCACAACTTTATTTCATCCCACTGAAGGACCAAAACCGACACCATATAATGAAAGAATTGTCAATCGATTGTTTACATACGTACATACGTACATCGTAAAGTTGCTTGAAAGTCTCTAAGAATAGTTGTTTTCGGGAAACTCACCCCTGTTCTTTATCCTTCTGCTCTCACTGTGTTTATTACCACCATCTACTGTCTCCTCTAACTGTGTATTGTCAGCATGCATATCTTGTGTATTATTTATTGTTGTTGGTTTTGTCATTCTATTAAGACGCCACCTTTCAAGGCGCTATATAAATTAATGTTTATTATTTTCATTTATTTTTTTAAAGTTGTACATTCTGACGCCATGAGATTTTTAGATTTTGAGATTCTCATATTTTTGGCTTCTACAGCAAACAGTAACAATGCGCTTGAATGGTTCTGCAAAAGTTTAGCTGTATCTTTAAAGCCATCCTCATCTTTATCAGGTACAAAGAAAAGAAGGTAGGCCGGCTTCTGTTTGGAATGTTTTAGTTAGTTTTAATTTTTTAAACCCCAAGTAAACATATTTTGTGCCTTTCTCTGAACTTTTTTGCATTTCAGTTCAGTTGTTTTTAAGCTTATTTTACAGTTGCTAGGTTCCTGAACTGTGCAGTATTTCTTTTGGGTTTTGTGCAAATCATATTCTAACGGTTTGGGGGAAAAAGCACAGGTGCCATCCCACCATTAAACCCTGAAACTTACCTTAGCCGATTCTTCAACTAAACCAGACATGTTAACTAAGTGTTACAGTATGTTCTTTGAATGTGTGTCAGCCAATCAGATTTCAGGACTGGAATTATTGGTTTTGTAATAGGGAATATGGTATGGAATCACGTATCTAAAGAAATGAATAATGATATTAATTTAAGGATCTGAATATCTAAAAATATGTATCTATATAGCAGGTAGTATTACTGTATTCCACTTTCTTTGTAAATACGGAATAACAGATTCACAACGCGAAGCTGTGTCACTCTTCTGGGTAAAAAAAACTTTTTGAACACCCTGTTTTTAGTAAGCTGCTGAGTAAAGAACAGGAATGTTCCTGCTGTCAGTCTTTACCGAAGATATCCCTAATAGTATTAATAATGAATGACCTTGGACAAGCTGTAAACTCAAAGTATTACCCTGGTCCACATTCTTTGTAATCGTCTTTGTAAACGAAAAAACTTTATTTTGTGTGACGATATAAAGTTTTCACGAAACCTCCTCGAGTTGTGAGAACACGTGCTTTGTGTATACAGCACATTGTGAATGTTTTCACAGCCTTCATTTTGTCATTTTTATGGCATTTTTTGACCACGCACGAATATTCTTATGTCCATATCTTCGCAGGGGAATCAGTGCGAATTGTAATACTAATTAAATGACCGCGGGCACTTTCCACCCCCTCTACATTCTCCGAGTAGAATAGGCTAACCTTCTAATGAAAGACAGTCCACCCTCCCCCACGGAAAGGAAAAGTGCCCGCAGGCAGGCAGTATGGTCAGTAACAGTGAACAGTTTTAACTGCACTGCATCCCAGAGAATACCAGGGCGCATTTTTTCTACTCCCTGGCGGAAACGGGCTTCCATAAGAATCAGTATAGCTTCTGGGAAATCCATTTTTCCTGCATTAAAGTTGAACTCGTTCAGAGCGCCGTACATTGCAAACTCCAAGTGTTTCATTATGAGCTGAAGACCCTCACAGCTGAAGAAGGATTCACAGCCGAAACAATATTATTAGAGTTCATAAAGCCTGTATTACGTACTATGCCTATGTCTGCAATACACCTTTGCTAGTTAATGCTACAGTACTTCACTTTCTCGGGCGTGATTTTTTTAGGTAAAATCCAGGCTAGCAGGCTTGTTTTGTGATCTTCCTAAGATTGTTGAGCGCGGTGTCAAAATGTTTCCATATGAAAGGCAGTGACGTCACCATCCTGAGGTGTGTGTAGTAGATCTGTGATGTGGTTGAGCGTGAATTGTGGTTCACGAATTGTAATTCTCCTAAAAAGAGAATTAAAGTTTCACATAACAAGGCATGAGGTGTGCTGGCAGCTGTGGGATGCAGTGGTGGCCTGGCACGTTGAGGTGGGCTTTCAGCTGTGTGTGGTCTGACGCAGTGGTGGCCTGGCACGGTGAGGTGTGCTGGCAGCTGTTTGACGCAGTGGTGGCTTGGCACGGTGAGGTGCGCTTTCAGCTGTGTGTGGTCTGACGCAGTGGTGGCCTGGCACGGTGAGGTGCGCTGGCAGCTGTGTGGTGTGACGCAGTGGTGGCCTGGCACGGTGAGGTGCGCTGGCAGCTGTGTGACGCAGTGGTGGGCTTGCACGCTCAGGTGTTCTGGCAGGTGTGTGACGCAGTGGTGGCCTGGCACGGTGAGGTACGCTGGCAGCTGTGTGGTGTGACGCATTGGTGGCCGGGTACTTTGAGGTGCGCTGGCAATTCTATGATGAAGTGGTGGCCTGGCACGGTGAGGTGCACTGGCATCTGTGTGGTGTGACACAGTGGTGGCCTGGCACGGTGAGGTGCGCTGGTGGCTGTGTGGTGTGACGCAGTGGCGGCCTGACACGCTGAGGTGCACTGGCAGCTGTGTGGTGTGACGCAGTGGTGGCCTGGCACGGTGAGGTGCACTGGCAGCTGTGTGGTGTGACACAGTGGTGGCCTGGCACGGTGAGTTGTGCTTTCAGCTGTGTGATGCAGTGGCTGCTGGGCACAGTGAGGTGCTCTGGCACCTGTGTGGTTTGATGTAGTGGTGGCCTGGTATGGTGAGGTGCGCTGGCAGCTGTGTGATGCAGTGGTGGCTTGGCACGGTGAAGTGCGATTTCAGCTGTGTGACGCAGTGGTGGCCTGGCACAGTGATGTGCGCTGGCGGCTGTGTGGAGTGACGCAGTGGTGGCCTGGCACGGTGAGGTGTGCTGGCACCTGTGTGACGCAGTGGTGGTCTGGTACGGTGCGCTGCCACCTGTGTGGTTTGATTCAGTAGTGGCCGGGAACTTTGAGGTGCGCTTGCAGCTGTGTGATGCAGTGGTGGCTGGGCATGGTGAGGTGCGCTGGTAGATGTGTGACGCAGCTGTGGCAGGGTTCAGTGAGGTGCGCTGGCAGCTGTGTGACGCAGTTGTGGCCTGGTACGGTGAGGTGTGCTGGCAGCTGTGTGACGCAGTGGTGGCTTGGCACGGTGAGGTGCGCTTTCAGCTGTGTGACGCAGTGGTGGCCTGGCACAGTGAGGTGCGCTGGCGGCTGTGTGGTGTGACGCAGTGGTGGCCTGGCACATTGAGGTGCGCTGGCAGCTGTATGGTGTGACTCAGTGCTGGCCTGGCATGGTGAGCTGCGCTGGCAGCTGTGTGGTGTGACGCACTGGTGGCCGGGTACTTTGAGGTGCGCTGGCAGCTGTGTGGTGTGATGCAGTGGTGGCCTGGTATGGTGAGGTGCGCTGGCAGCTGTGTGACGCAGTGGTGGCCTGGCATGGTGAGGTGCGCTGGCAGCTGTGTGTTGTGACGCCGTGGTGGCTTGGTACGGTGAGGTGCGCTTTCAGCTGTGTGTGGTCTGACGCAGTGGTGGCCTGGTACGGTGAGGTGTCCTGGCAGCTGTGTGACGCAGTGGTGGCCTGGCACGGTGAGGTGCGCTGGCAGCTGTGTGGTATGACGCAGTGGTGGCCTGGCACGGTGAGGTGTCCTGGCAGCTGTGTGACGCAGTGGTGGCCTGGCACGGTGAGGTGCACTGGCAGCTGTGTGACGCAGTGGTGGACTTGCACGCTCAGGTGTTCTGGCAGGTGTGTGATGTAGTGGTGGCCTTGCACGGTGAGGTGCACTGGCATCTGTGTGGTGTGACACAGTGGTGGCCTGGCACGGTGAGGTGCGCTGGTAGCTGTGTGGTGTGACGCAGTGGTGGCCTGACACGCTGAGGTGCACTGGTAGCTGTGTGGTGTGACGCAGTGGTGGCCTGGCACGGTGAGGTGCACTGGCAGCTGTGTGGTGTGACACAGTGGTGTCCTGTCACGGTGAGTTGTGCTTTCAGCTGTGTGATGCAGTGGCTGCTGGGCACAGTGAGGTGCACTGGCACCTGTGTGGTTTGACGTAGTGGTGGCCTGGTATGGTGAGGTGCGCTGGTAGCTGTGTGATGCAGTGGTGGCCGTGCTCGGTGAGGTGTGCTGGCAGCTGTGTGACGTAGTGGTGGCTTGGCACGGTGAGGTGCGCTGGCAGCTGTGTGGTGTGACGCAGTGGTGGCCTGGCACGGTGAGGTGCGCTGGCAGCTGTATGACGCAGCTGTGGCAGGGTACGGTGAGGTGCGCTGGCAGCTGTGTGATGCAGCTGTGGCCGGGCTCGGTGAGGTGTGCTGGCATCTGTGTGACACAGTTGTGGCCTGGTACGGTGAGGTGTGCTGGCAGCTGTGTGATGCAGTGGTGGCTTGGCACAGTGAGGTGCGCTGGCGGCTGTGTGGTTTGACGTAGTGGTGGCCTGTTATGGTGAGGTGCGCTGGCAGCTGTGTGACGCAGTGGTAGCTGGGCACAGTGAGGTGCACTGGCGGCTGTGTGGTTTGACGTAGTGGTGGCCTGTTATGGTGAGGTGCGCTGGCAGCTGTGTGACGCAGTGGTAGCTGGGCACTTTGAGGTGCACTGGCGGCTGTGTGGTGTGACTCAGTGGTGGCCTGGCACGGTGAGGTGCGCTGGCGGCTGTGTGGTTTGACGTAGTGGTGGCCTGTTATGGTGAGGTGCGCTGGCAGCTGTGTGACGCAGTGGTAGCTGGGCACTTTGAGGTGCACTGGCGGCTGTGTGGTTTGACGTAGTGGTGGCCTGGCACGGTGAGGTGCGTTGGCAGATGTGTGACGCAGTGGTGGTCTGGCACGGTGAGGTGCGCTGGTGGCTGTGTGGCGTGACTCAGTGCTGGCCTGGCATGGTGAGGTGCGCTGGCAGCTGTGTGACGCAGTGGTGGCTGGGCACTTTGAGGTGCACTGGCGGCTGTGTGGTTTGACGTAGTGGCGGCCTGGCACGCTGAGTTGCACTGGCAGCTGTGTGGTGTGACGCAGCGGTGGCCCGGCACGGTGAGGTGTGCTGGCAGATGTGTGGTGTGACTCTGTGGGTGCCTGGCATGGTGAGGTTTGCTGGCAGCTGTGTGGTGTGACGCAGTGGTGTCCTGGCATGGTGAGGTGCACTGGCAGCTGTGTGGTGTGACACAGTGGTGGCCTGGCATGGTGAGGTGCACTGGCAGCTGTGTGGTGTGACACAGTGGTGGCCTGGCATGGTGAGGTGCACTGGCACCTGTGTGGTTTGACGCAGTGGTGGCCTGGCACTGTGAGGTGTGCTGGCAGCTGTGTGACGCAGTGGTGGCCTGGCACGGTGAGGTGCGATGGCAGCTGTGTGACGCAGTGGTGGCCTTGCAGGGTCAGGTGTGCTGGCAGTTGTATGATGAAGTGGTGGCCGGGCACGGTGAGGTGTGCTGGCAGCTGTGTGACGCAGTGGTGTCCTGGTACGGTGAGGTGCGTTGGCAGATGTGTGACGTAGTGGTGGCCTGGCACGGTGAGGTGCGCTGGCAGCTGTGTGACGCAGCTGTGGCAGAATACGGTGAGGTGCGCTGGTAGCTGCGTGATGCAGCTGTGGCCGTGCTCGGTGAGGTGTGCTGGCAGCTGTGTGACGCAGTTGTGGCCTGCTACGGTGAGGTGTGCTGGCAGCTGTGTGACGCAGTGGTGGCTTGGCACGGTGAGGTGCACTGGCGGCTGTGTGGTGTGACGCAGTGGTGGCCTGGCATGGTGAGGTGTGCTTGCAGCTGTGTGATGCAGTGGTGGCCGGGCACAGTGAGGTGCACTCGCAGCTGTGTGGTGTGACGCAGTGGTGTTCATCAGGCACAAGTTCATCAGTGAAATGACCACTGGCATTTTTCCTTCCCCCTACATTCTCAGAGCAGAATCGAATTTAATATTAGCATAATTTATTACAGTGCTAAGTTTAATATTTTTTATTTACTAATAGTTTATGCTAACACCTAACTTTTTTAACGTGAGAAGTACTAATGTAAGTACCTACTGTACTGTACTTAAGTACTACCATAAGAAGTACTGCTGTATGCAACAAAAAAAAGGAGTGGTGAAACAGCCCTACTCATACAGTATCAGTATCAACAGACATTGTATCAGTATCAGTTCTTGCTTTGTGCTGGGTTTAGGAGTTTTCCAAACATAGTCTTTCAGCGAATGCCATACCATCCTTATTGGATTTAAATCTGGAGATTCGGCTGGAGTTTTCACCCAGTTCACTCGTTCTGCTATAAGCCTCGCCCTTGCTGCTGTGTGTTTCGGATCGTTGTCTTGAAAGAGACTGTGCCTTGATCCAATGTGCTCCCTGATATATGGGGCGGCATGCTGTGTGACCCCGACTTCCTCGAAGAATTCCCGATCCATAATTCCTTCTAAATAAAATTGTTTTTCAAGCAATGTAATGCAAGGTGCTTTCTAACGTTGGGCAATGTGTTTTTTCTCGAACTTTTGTTTCGAGAGAGTAGATAAGTAATTCAAGTGTTTATGATATGTCACTGTTGTGAATGTCTGTGGAGTGTATCTTATTAGCCTGTCTTGACTGGTGGAGCTCATCCAGCTGTGTCTGGATATCTTGGTCAAATATTCGGGTAGTATGTTTTGTCTGTTTAGGGTTCTGTAGCATTCCACACGGCTGGGCAGCTTGTTCCCCCCTCCCTCCCCTCTCTGTGTACAGTAGAGCCTCCTGTCCTGGCTGGTAGAGCTCATCCAGCTGTGTCTGGCTAAAATTAAAGCCAGTACTTTAATATTGTTTTCTGTATGTTTATCAATAGTGGGTACTGCCCTAATTCGGTCCTGCACCCGTTGTTAGGTGTTTTTTAGGTGTTGTTATGGCTTCTACCAAATATGAACACATGGCTTTAAAATGTATACAATTGTAATATTTCCTTTTTTCCCATTGAAAGTATAACATATGTGGTGTGAGAAAGAGGTCCTCATTTAATTGCATGAAACTCTGGCACTGGCGCAACAAACTGAACAAAGTTCAAGGGGGTATACGCTTTCTGTAGACACTTTATTTCCTCTTTTTCCATACTCTAAGAAATGATTTGGGAAACCTGTGGGACACTGGAGGTCATTATACATGAGCCTCTTTCTGCACCTTTTAAGCCATTGAAACCTAGTTGCCTTGTTACAAGGTCTAATATTACAGTAGGTGTGGTTTCCGTCTCCTAATTTCTGAGAATGATCAAATTGGGGAATAAGTTGTAGGGAATACCACTCTTGCACTTCTAAGAAAAGACTATCTCAAATGAAACTCGCTATAGAAAGACATCTTGTTGAAAAATTCTTTATTTTTTGTCATTTCTAAAGAAAAAACATTCATCAAGTCCTTCACAAATGTTTTGTTTGTGACTTTCTCTGTTGTTCCCTTTCACACTCAACTGAACTATGTGTTATGTCTTGTAAACGTAATCAAACATTTCACTTAGGTGTGTGGGTTAACACAAACCCATATTGTATGAAACATTCAGTTTTTCATTCAAGTTTTTTCTAACAATTGCATCCATGCTAGGACTACAGTAAACAACACTTTTTACTAAAGTAAATGAAATTGTTCATTAAACAAGACACATTGTTTTAAATGTATGCAATACGACGACACTAAAAACAACACTGAAACTTTTCATTGAAATACTGGACGAGATTGTGCATATTCAATGGATTTCTCCTGGTGCTTTTTTTCATCAGTCTTTTCATATTCTTGTTCTCTACTCAGGTGTCTCCTGTTCCTTTGGTGATGTCTGCTGTACACACATGGTATCATACACTTGAGCAAAGTGTGATACCACCGTTTGTTCTTCTCCAAAAATAAAGATGAACATTGACAAAAGTCAGAAGCACTCTTTTCTTTGACAGACGAACAAAACAATGCAAGAATAACCATACTCTCTGTTCCTTACTCATTTCTACCTACCTGTTTGACCACTTTGTCTGCTTCAGTCAGGACAGGGTGCTGGGGCTGACTCTGAGCAATCTGAGAAGAGCTCTCTGTGATCTTCTCCCCTACAGTGGCTACATTGTACTCTGTTTGAAATCCAGGTATCGCCTCCGGTAAGTTCCTCGGTCCTTTTTGGGACTTGAAAGGGTAGAATCATTTTGTGACTACATTTCCTTGTCATGCACTGATATGTTCTGGTTTGTGTTCGATTACTGCAGGCGTTCAAGTACTTTCTTTTTGTTCTAGATTGGCAGTGTTTGAGATGGTAGGAACTTGTCATATTCTCAACTCTGAATGCTCTGTAAACATACTATTTTAGCAATTCTTAGAAATCTGAAAGCAGTGTTACCTGTATCATTTTTTGTCTTGGTAGTAGTATTGCAGCTCCAACATCAGCACTTAAATAATGGTTTGTGATGTTACTTGTCCTTGGAGTTAGTATGCTCCTGAGAAGTCAAGAGAAATCTTACGTAAGCATTAATTATGTTTCACTTTTGAAAGCAAAGTACGTGTCAAGTACTTTGAAGGCATTTGTTGATACTTTTAAGCACTTTCGTTGATTATTATTATCCTTCAATTAGTTATTACAAGTCCAACATTCTCTACATGATCTCACTCCATATTCAGAATGTGGGAATACAATTGTTTTAAGGAAATGCCACTGAATAGATAGTAGCTGCACTCTACAAAGATGAATTTGCTAATTAATCAGTCAGGGACACAGCTTATACTTCAGTAGTCTTAGATCATGTAATGATGATTATTGTACTTTATAACTATCAAAATCCCCATATCCTGTTCATTGCCCCTTTTTCAGTTATGTGGATTGACTTATCCCTGAAGTGGTTAATTCTCACCTTGACATCTCATAGAACAACTGAATCTCTACCAAGGGTGAATGTGTCCTTCCTCTTAATGTCTAAAAGAAAAGGTTAAAATTCATTGAAGCAAAATGCAACAACCCAAAATGTTGGGGAGGTCGTTTCCACAGTTATTTCATATGACAGTGCTTGGAGTGAAACTACATGACCATGGTGAAGAAGAAAAAACACTTTACCTTGTTCCTCCTGACTGATGTCCTTATGCGTGTTTTGCACAGTTGAGCGTTTTGTGTCTTGTTGTCTGTGTAGGCAACAGCCCTCTTCCCTGGGATAGAACTAGATGATATTAAGACACGTTAATTTGACTTCTCCATTGCTCACATTGATGTGGATATGATTATAATGGTCTGTTTTGTGGGCTTCCCAAGAAAACAATAAATCCCTTACTACTTGTTCGAAATGCAGTAGCACAGATCCTAACAAATACAAGAAAGAGAATATCATTCCTGTTTTGAAAAAACTTCACTGGTCACCTGTATTATCTAGGATAAATTTGAAAGTTCTTTTACTTGTTTTTAAAGCTTTAAGCGACCTAGCACGTCTGTACCTTACTGAATGTCTGTCTTCATATGTTCCTATACGTGACCTGAGATCTGCACATACTGGCCTACTGCAAATACCACATGTGAAATGCAGAAAGAGTGGAGAGGCTGCTTTTTGTTTTTATGCTTCCAAATTATGAAACTCACTTCCACTTTTTATTAGGCAGTCAAGCTCGGTACATTGTTTTAAAAAACATTTGAAAATGTTGCTTTTAGTTAAAGTGGTTCTTTGTTCTTTCTATTTCTGTTTCTTTTTTTAGTTCTCTTTAATTGTTCTTATTTTATTACGACTTTCCTAATTTTTATTTATTTAATTGACATGTATGTTGCTTTACTGTATTGCTGTATTTTCCTTTACAACTGAAAGTATATCTCTCAATTTTAATATTTTATTTTTACGCTTGGTTTTTAAAGCACCAAAGCACTATTTGTATGAAAGGTGCTCTATAGATAAAGTTTATCATTATTATTTTTAATATTATTATTATACTTTGTTACATTTTTGGTTAGGACAAAGATTCTAGTAGAGGTGGCCTCTTTTACCCCGTTCCAAAAAATTGGAAAATTGGAATGACCATCTACTGTCTCCTCTAACTGTGTATTGTCATCATGCATATCTTGTGTATTATTTATTGTAGTTGGTTTTGTCATTCTGTAAAGAAGCCACCTTTCAAGGCACTATATAAAATAATGTTTGTTATTATTATTTACATTTTTCATCGTCAAATCTGGCGAAGAGTCTTAAGAGAATATCAAGGAACACGTTGCTCTTACCTTTCCATTCCAAGAAATGCCCTCAGCTCGGATTGCAGAGATTGACCTCTCTGTCTCAAATTCTGAGAAACATAGACTCGATTGAAAAATGGCCATTTCCTAAGATTCACATAACATCACCAGTCAACATTTGCCACTTGACATCAATAGAAACCATAGAGTACATGACATTTCCAATCAGTTTTCTTTCAAGGTACAATACCAATCGCCTTGCCAGAAGAGTTATACTGCGGTAGATAAATATTACAAATGTCAGATACACGCAGAGTTGTTTGGATTACTATGAAAAGATTGGCAAATATATTTATGTTCATTATATTTCTTGGAGTGACAGAGCTAAAGAGAAAACAATACTTACCTTTATCTCTGCAGACAGGATCGCAAGGGATTCCCTTATACTGGGTTCCTATGTAACAAATAATACATTATTCAAAAAACATTATATTTCTCTGTCCATTGGCAGCATGATTGTTTATCATTACAGTTTTAGTTAGCTTTAATTTTGTAAACCCCAAGTAAACATAGTTTGTGCCTTTCTCTGAACTTTTTGGCATTTCAATTCAGTTGTTTGTAAGCTTATTTTACAGTTGCTAGGTTGATGAAGTTCCTGAACTGTGCAGTATTTCTTTTGGGTTTGGTGCGAATCATTTTCTAGCGGTTGGGGGAAAAAAGCACAGGTGCCATCCCACCATTAAACCCTGAAACTTACCTTAGCCGATTCTTCAACTAAACCAGACATGTTAACTAAGTGTTACAGTATGTTTCAAAGTGTGTATTTTAGCAAACACAACTGAAGTTCTGTTGTCTCCTTGGAGACACCTGGAACTGGTGTGATGCTGGTTCTATGACATCATTCGTTCTAAATGTAAATGCAGGTATTGGCACAACATAGTAAATTGATGTAAAGTTATGGATCCATTTATGATTTTCACTCAGTTTGAAAGAGTTCCTGTCGTGTGGTTAAACTTTGTGTTACGGAGGGTTAACTGGGGTTCTGGCTACTAGTTAGGCTTGGTCATTCAGTCATCTGGTTCATGAAATAGGAAGCTAAGAGATCTGTGTTTTAGTTTTACTGTTTGTTTTTGTTCCATAGAATAAGAAATGTTTTATTAATATTAGTAATAGAGTAGCTGTTTCTCTAAACAGTGTGTGTCAGTTTGCACTGCAGGTGTGCCAGGTAGAGACCATTTAAGAACCCAAAAATATGCTGTCATTTACTGCCGTGGCTAATTTCTGTTAACCTTGTCTCTCACTCACTTTGATGAGCAAAATGTTCATACATAAAGCATACATTTCTGATTGGTCAGAAGAAGCTTCTTAACATATAAGGTATAAAGAAAGTCAGAAAGTTAGGCACTTAGGTCAGCCTTAGGCAGTTAACCAAGACCATAATCTGATAAGAAGCTATTCCCTTTCATGTTGCTAAATCACATGTAGGATACATGAGTTACACCTCCACTTAAGAGACCTTAAAGAGACCTTGGCCAGCCAGGAGTGTAGAAAACCGTAAAACAGTTCTTGAGGACCTAATTGTTAACTCTTAACAGGCAAAGGTTCCTTCAGTCCTATGAGAAATATTTTAGAATTGAACTAAAGTGTGTTTCCGATACAGGAGCATATGTCTGTCAGGGCCTGTTGGAGAGGCCCTGGATGAGAACCCCTGGCTGCAGTTCCACATCCCCCTGAAAGTAAATAGAGCCATAAGCACTGAGCTAAGGACACTGCTCCAGGACATGCTGGCTGTCGATCCTGACCAGCGACCAGAAGCCATCCAGCAGAAGAAGCAAGTCAGGCAAGCCATGGCACGAGAGAAAACATCTTTGTAGTGACTGATAGCAAGATGTCCGTGACCAAGGGCAATTCGTCTGAGTGAAGTCTGATTTCATTTTTATGTCCCGAAAGGCCACTGCCTTTGTGCTGTAGATTTCTGATTTAGACGGGCATTTCTATGGACAACTTTGACTTTTCTGTGGGTCCAATGAAAATAATTTTTTTAACTTATTCTTTGTTATAGTTTTCGAAAGTTTAAAGACATTCACTGAGTTGACGATAAAGGAAAAGTTTCATCTTTCACCTCTTGGAAGGTAGGCCGGTCAGAGGTACAATATATGTCTTCATGTCTTCATCCTCCATGTTTGTAACTACAGGTTTCACAGTGTTGAGCTAAGACACAAAAACACCTACAAATGGCAGATCCAAATGTATAAACCTGGGCTGAAAAAGTGTGTACAGTATATACTCTGTGTAGGTCTGATAAAAGTATTCGAGTCAAAGTGTCATATGGATACAAATTCTCATGATTTTGTATTGTGTGTTTTTTCTCTGTTCTGCTTTATTGAAAGAAATCAGATGCTCTTCCTGAAACTTACCTTAGCTGATTCTTCAGCTAAACCAGACAGACTTCTGAAATTCTCAAATATTATCAAATCTTGTTGGTTCAGAGTTGGTGGAGCCCATTACCAACAGACTCACAGCTGAAATTGCTGTGAAAAGGGCTTCTACCAAATATTAACATGTGGGTGAAAATGTATACAATTGTAATATTTCCTTTTTTCCCTTTGAAAGTATAACATATGTGGTGTGAGAAAGAGGTCCTCATTTAATTGCATGAAACTCTGGCACTGGCGCAGCAAACTGAACAAAGTTCAAGGGGGTATACGCTTTCTGTAGACACTTTATTTCCTCTTTTTCCATACTCTAAGAAATGATTTGGGAAACCTGTGGGACACTGGAGGTCATTATACATGAGCCTCTTTCTGCACCTTTTAAGCCATTGAAACCTAGTTGCCTTGTTACAAGGTCTAATATTACAGTAGGTGTGGTTTCCGTCTCCTAATTTCTGAGAATGATCAAATTGGGGAATAAGTTGTAGGGAATACCACTCTTGCACTTCTAAGAAAAGACTATCTCAAATGAAACTCGCTATAGAAAGACATCTTGTTGAAAAATTCTTTATTTTTTGTCATTTCTAAAGAAAAAACATTCATCAAGTCCTTCACAAATGTTTTGTTTGTGACTTTCTGTTGTTCCCTTTCACACTCAACTGAACTATGTGTTATGTCTTGTAAACGTAATCAAACATTTCACTTAGGTGTGTGGGTTAACACAAACCCATATTGTATGAAACATTCAGTTTTTCATTCAAGTTTTTTCTAACAATTGCATCCATGCTAGGACTACAGTAAACAACACTTTTTACTAAAGTAAATCAAATTGTTCATTAAACAAGACACATTGTTTTAAATGTATGCAATACGACGACACTAAAAACAACACTGAAACTTTTCATTGAAATACTGGACGAGATTGTGCATATTCAATGGATTTCTCCTGGTGCTTTTTTTCATCAGTCTTTTCATATTCTTGTTCTCTACTCAGGTGTCTCCTGTTTCTTTGGTGATGTCTGCTGTACACACATGGTATCATACACTTGAGCAAAGTGTGATACCACCGTTTGTTCTTCTCCTAAAATAAAGATGAACATTGACAAAAGTCAGAAGCACTCTTTTCTTTGACAGACGAACAAAACAATGCAAGAATAACCATACTCTCTGTTCCTTACTCATTTCTACCTACCTGTTTGACCACTTTGTCTGCTTCAGTCAGGACAGGGTGCTGGGGCTGACTCTGAGCAATCTGAGAAGAGCTCTCTGTGATCTTCTCCCCTACAGTGGCTACATTGTACTCTGTTTGAAATCCAGGTATCGCCTCCGGTAAGTTCCTCGGTCTTTTTTGGGACTTGAAAGGGTAGAATCATTTTGTGACTACATTTCCTTGTCATGCACTGATATGTTCTGGTTTGTGTTCGATTACTGCAGGCGTTCAAGTACTTTCTTTTTGTTCTAGATTGGCAGTGTTTGAGATGGTAGGAACTTGTCATATTCTCAACTCTGAATGCTCTGTAAACATGCTATTTTAGCAATTCTTAGAAATCTGAAAGCAGTGTTACCTGTATCATTTTTTGTCTTGGTAGTAGTATTGCAGCTCCAACATCAGCACTTAAATAATGGTTTGTGATGTTACTTGTCTTTGGAGTTAGTATACTCCTGAGAAGTCAAGAGAAATCTTACGTAAGCATTAATTATGTTTCACTTTTGAAAGCAAAGTACGTGTCAAGTACTTTGAAGGCATTTGTTGATACTTTTAAGCACTTTCGTTGATTATTATTATCCTTCAATTAGTTATTACAAGTCCAACATTCTCTACATGATCTCACTCCATATTCAGAATGTGGGAATACAATTGTTTTAAGGAAATGCCACTGAATAGATAGTAGCTGCACTCTACAAAGATGAATTTGCTAATTAATCAGTCAGGGACACAGCTTATACTTCAGTAGTCTTAGATCATGTAATGATGATTATTGTACTTTATAACTAGCAAAATCCCCATATCCTGTTCATTGCCCCTTTTTCAGTTATGTGGATTGACTTATCCCTGAAGTGGTTAATTCTCACCTTGACATCTCATAGAACAACTGAATCTCTACCAAGGGTGAATGTGTCCTTCCTCTTAATGTCTAAAAGAAAAGGTTAAAATTCATTGAAGCAAAATGCAACAACCCAAAATGTTGGGGAGGTCGTTTCCACAGTTATTTCATATGACAGTGCTTGGAGTGAAACTACATGACCATGGTGAAGAAGAAAAAACACTTTACCTTGTTCCTCCTGACTGATGTCCTTATGCGTGTTTTGCACAGTTGAGCGTTTTGTGTCTTGTTGTCTGTGTAGGCAACAGCCCTCTTCCCTGGGATAGAACTAGATGATATTAAGACACGTTAATTTGACTTCTCCATTGCTCACATTGATGTGGATATGATTATAATGGTCTGTTTTGTGGGCTTCCCAAGAAAACAATAAATCCCTTACTACTTGTTCGAAATGCAGTAGCACAGATCCTAACAAATACAAGAAAGAGAATATCATTCCTGTTTTGAAAAAACTTCACTGGTCACCTGTATTATCTAGGATTAATTTGAAAGTTCTTTTACTTGTTTTTAAAGCTTTAAGCGACCTAGCACGTCTGTACCTTACTGAATGTCTGTCTTCATATGTTCCTATACGTGACCTGAGATCTGCACATACTGGCCTACTGCAAATACCACATGTGAAATGCAGAAAGAGTGGAGAGGCTGCTTTTTGTTTTTATGCTTCCAAATTATGAAACTCACTTCCACTTTTTATTAGGCAGTCAAGCTCGGTACATTGTTTTAAAAAACATTTGAAAATGTTGCTTTTAGTTAAAGTGGTTCTTTGTTCTTTCTATTTCTGTTTCTTTTTTTAGTTCTCTTTAATTGTTCTTATTTTATTACGACTTTCCTAATTTTTATTTATTTAATTGACATGTATGTTGCTTTACTGTATTGCTGTATTTTCCTTTACAACTGAAAGTATATCTCTCAATTTTAATATTTTATTTTTACGCTTGGTTTTTAAAGCACCAAAGCACTATTTGTATGAAAGGTGCTCTATAGATAAAGTTTATTATTATTATTTTTAATATTATTATTATACTTTGTTACATTTTTGGTTAGGACAAAGATTCTAGTAGAGGTGGCCTCTTTTACCCCGTTCCAAAAAATTGGAAAACTACCTTCAGAATACACTGACAATGACCATCTACTGTCTCCTCTAACTGTGTATTGTCATCATGCATATCTTGTGTATTATTTATTGTAGTTGGTTTTGTCATTCTGTAAAGAAGCCACCTTTCAAGGCACTATATAAAATCATGTTTGTTATTATTATTTACATTTTTCATCATAAAATCTGGCGAAGAGTCTTAAGAGAATAACAAAGAACACGTTGCTCTTACCTTTCCATTCCAAGAAATGCCCTCAGCTCGGATTGCAGAGATTGACCTCTCTGTCTCAAATTCTGAGAAACATAGACTCGATTGAAAAATGACCATTTCCTAAGATTCACATAACATCACCAGTCAACATTTACCACTTGACATCAATAGAAACCATAGAGTACATGACATTTCCACTCAGTTTTCTTTCAAGGTACAATACCAATCGCCTTGCCAGTAGAGTTATACTGCGGTAGATAAATATTACAAATGTCAGATACACGCAGAGTTGTTTGGATTACTATGAAAAGATTGGCAAATATATTTATGTTCATTATATTTCTTGGAGTGACAGAGCTAAAGAGAAAACAATACTTACCTTTATCTCTGCAGACAGGATCGCAAGGGATTCCCTTATACTGGGTTCCTATGTAACAAATAATACATTATTCAAAAAACATGATATTTCTCTGTCCATTGGCAGCATGATTGTTTATCATTACAGTTTTAGTTAGCTTTAATTTTGTAAACCCCAAGTAAACATAGTTTGTGCCTTTCTCTGAACTTTTTGGCATTTCAATTCAGTTGTTTGTAAGCTTATTTTACAGTTGTTAGGTTGATGAAGTTCCTGAACTGTGCAGTATTTCTTTTGGGTTTGGTGCGAATCATATTCTAGCGGTTGGGGGAAAAAAGCACAGGTGTTATCCCACAATTAAACCTTGAAACTTACCTTAGCCGATTCTTCAACTAAACCAGACATGTTAACTAAGTGTTACAGTATGTTTCAAAGTGTGTATTTTAGCAAACACAACTGAAGTTCTGTTGTCTCCTTGGAGACACCTGGAACTGGTGTGATGCTGGTTCTATGACATCATTCGTTCTAAATGTAAATGCAGGTATTGGCACAACATAGTAAATTGATGTAAAGTTATGGATCCATTTATGATTTTCACTCAGTTTGAAAGAGTTCCTGTCGTGTGGTTAAACTTTGTGTTACGGAGGGTTAACTGGGGTTCTGGCTACTAGTTAGGCTTGGTCATTCAGTCATCTGGTTCATGAAATAGGAAGCTAAGAGATCTGTGTTTTAGTTTTACTGTTTGTTTTTGTTCCATAGAATAAGAAATGTTTCATTAATATTAGTAATAGAGTAGCTGTTTCTCTAAACAGTGTGTGTCAGTTTGCACTGCAGGTGTGCCAGGTAGAGACCATTTAAGAACCCAAAAATATGCTGTCATTTACTGCCGTGGCTAATTTCTGTTAACCTTGTCTCTCACTCACTTTGATGAGCAAAATGTTCATACATAAAGCATACATTTCTGATTGGTCAGAAGAAGCTTCTTAACATATAAGGTATAAAGAAAGTCAGAAAGTTAGGCACTTAGGTCAGCCTTAGGCAGTTAACCAAGACCATAATCCGATAAGAAGCTATTCCCTTTCATGTTGCTAAATCACATGTAGGATACATGAGTTACACCTCCACTTAAGAGACCTTAAAGAGACCTTGGCCAGCCAGGAGTGTAGAAAACCGTAAAACAGTTCTTGAGGACCTAATTGTTAACTCTTAACAGGCAAAGGTTCCTTCAGTCCTATGAGAAATATTTTAGAATTGAACTAAAGTGTGTTTCCGATACAGGAGCATATGTCTGTCAGGGCCTGTTGGAGAGGCCCTGGATGAGAACCCCTGGCTGCAGTTCCACATCCCCCTGAAAGTAAATAGAGCCATAAGCACTGAGCTAAGGACACTGCTCCAGGACATGCTGGCTGTCGATCCTGACCAGCGACCAGAAGCCATCCAGCAGAAGAAGCAAGTCAGGCAAGCCATGGCACGAGAGAAAACATCTTTGTAGTGACTGATAGCAAGATGTCCGTGACCAAGGGCAATTCGTCTGAGTAAAGTCTGATTTCATTTTTATGTCCCGAAAGGCCACTGCCTTTGTGCTGTAGATTTCTGATTTAGAGGGGCATTTCTATGGACAACTTTGACTTTTCTGTGGGTCCAATGAAAATATTTTTTTTAACTTATTCTTTGTTATAGTTTTCGAAAGTTTAAAGACATTCACTGAGTTGACGATAAAGGAAAAGTTTCATCTTTCACCTCTTGGAAGGTAGGCCGGTCAGAGGTACAATATATGTCTTCATGTCTTCATCCTCCATGTTTGTAACTACAGGTTTCACAGTGTTGAGCTAAGACACAAAAACACCTACAAATGGCAGATCCAAATGTATAAACCTGGGCTGAAAAAGTGTGTACAGTATATACTCTGTGTAGGTCTGATAAAAGTATTCGAGTCAAAGTGTCATATGGATACAAATTCTCATGATTTTGTATTGTGTGTTTTTTCTCTGTTCTGCTTTATTGAAAGAAATCAGATGCTCTTCCTGAAACTTACCTTAGCTGATTCTTCAGCTAAACCAGACAGACTTCTGAAATTCTCAAATATTATCAAATCTTGTTGGTTCAGAGTTGGTGGAGCCCATTACCAACAGACTCACAGCTGAAATTGCTGTGAAAAGGGCTTCTACCAAATATTAACATGTGGGTGAAAATGTATACAATTGTAATATTTCCTTTTTTCCCTTTGAAAGTATAACATATGTGGTGTGAGAAAGAGGTCCTCATTTAATTGCATGAAACTCTGGCACTGGCGCAACAAACTGAACAAAGTTCAAGGGGGTATACGCTTTCTGTAGACACTTTATTTCCTCTTTTTCCATACTCTAAGAAATGATTTGGGAAACCTGTGGGACACTGGAGGTCATTATACATGAGCCTCTTTCTGCACCTTTTAAGCCATTGAAACCTAGTTGCCTTGTTACAAGGTCTAATATTACAGTAGGTGTGGTTTCCGTCTCCTAATTTCTGAGAATGATCAAATTGGGGAATAAGTTGTAGGGAATACCACTCTTGCACTTCTAAGAAAAGACTATCTCAAATGAAACTCGCTATAGAAAGACATCTTGTTGAAAAATTCTTTATTTTTTGTCATTTCTAAAGAAAAAACATTCATCAAGTCCTTCACAAATGTTTTGTTTGTGACTTTCTGTTGTTCCCTTTCACACTCAACTGAACTATGTGTTATGTCTTGTAAACGTAATCAAACATTTCAGTTAGGTGTGTGGGTTAACACAAACCCATATTGTATGAAACATTCAGTTTTTCATTCAAGTTTTTTCTAACAATTGCATCCATGCTAGGACTACAGTAAACAACACTTTTTACTAAAGTAAATGAAATTGTTCATTAAACAAGACACATTGTTTTAAATGTATGCAATACGACGACACTAAAAACAACACTGAAACTTTTCATTGAAATACTGTACGAGATTGTGCATATTCAATGGATTTCTCCTGGTGCTTTTTTTCATCAGTCTTTTCATATTCTTGTTCTCTACTCAGGTGTCTCCTGTTTCTTTGGTGATGTCTGCTGTACACACATGGTATCATACACTTGAGCAAAGTGTGATACCACCGTTTGTTCTTCTCCTAAAATAAAGATGAACATTGACAAAAGTCAGAAGCACTCTTTTCTTTGACAGACGAACAAAACAATGCAAGAATAACCATACTCTCTGTTCCTTACTCATTTCTACCTACCTGTTTGACCACTTTGTCTGCTTCAGTCAGGACAGGGTGCTGGGGCTGACTCTGAGCAATCTGAGAAGAGCTCTCTGTGATCTTCTCCCCTACAGTGGCTACATTGTACTCTGTTTGAAATCCAGGTATCGCCTCCGGTAAGTTCCTCGGTCCTTTTTGGGACTTGAAAGGGTAGAATCATTTTGTGACTACATTTCCTTGTCATGCACTGATATGTTCTGGTTTGTGTTCGATTACTGCAGGCGTTCAAGTACTTTCTTTTTGTTCTAGATTGGCAGTGTTTGAGATGGTAGGAACTTGTCATATTCTCAACTCTGAATGCTCTGTAAACATACTATTTTAGCAATTCTTAGAAATCTGAAAGCAGTGTTACCTGTATCATTTTTTGTCTTGGTAGTAGTATTGCAGCTCCAACATCAGCACTTAAATAATGGTTTGTGATGTTACTTGTCCTTGGAGTTAGTATACTCCTGAGAAGTCAAGAGAAATCTTACGTAAGCATTAATTATGTTTCACTTTTGAAAGCAAAGTACGTGTCAAGTACTTTGAAGGCATTTGTTGATACTTTTAAGCACTTTCGTTGATTATTATTATCCTTCAATTAGTTATTACAAGTCCAACATTCTCTACATGATCTCACTCCATATTCAGAATGTGGGAATACAATTGTTTTAAGGAAATGCCACTGAATAGATAGTAGCTGCACTCTACAAAGATGAATTTGCTAATTAATCAGTCAGGGACACAGCTTATACTTCAGTAGTCTTAGATCATGTAATGATGATTATTGTACTTTATAACTAGCAAAATCCCCATATCCTGTTCATTGCCCCTTTTTCAGTTATGTGGATTGACTTATCCCTGAAGTGGTTAATTCTCACCTTGACATCTCATAGAACAACTGAATCTCTACCAAGGGTGAATGTGTCCTTCCTCTTAATGTCTAAAAGAAAAGGTTAAAATTCATTGAAGCAAAATGCAACAACCCAAAATGTTGGGGAGGTCGTTTCCACAGTTATTTCATATGACAGTGCTTGGAGTGAAACTACATGACCATGGTGAAGAAGAAAAAACACTTTACCTTGTTCCTCCTGACTGATGTCCTTATGCGTGTTTTGCACAGTTGAGCGTTTTGTGTCTTGTTGTCTGTGTAGGCAACAGCCCTCTTCCCTGGGATAGAACTAGATGATATTAAGACACGTTAATTTGACTTCTCCATTGCTCACATTGATGTGGATATGATTATAATGGTCTGTTTTGTGGGCTTCCCAAGAAAACAATAAATCCCTTACTACTTGTTCGAAATGCAGTAGCACAGATCCTAACAAATACAAGAAAGAGAATATCATTCCTGTTTTGAAAAAACTTCACTGGTCACCTGTATTATCTAGGATAAATTTGAAAGTTCTTTTACTTGTTTTTAAAGCTTTAAGCGACCTAGCACGTCTGTACCTTACTGAATGTCTGTCTTCATATGTTCCTATACGTGACCTGAGATCTGCACATACTGGCCTACTGCAAATACCACATGTGAAATGCAGAAAGAGTGGAGAGGCTGCTTTTTGTTTTTATGCTTCCAAATTATGAAACTCACTTCCACTTTTTATTAGGCAGTCAAGCTCGGTACATTGTTTTAAAAAACATTTGAAAATGTTGCTTTTAGTTAAAGTGGTTCTTTGTTCTTTCTATTTCTGTTTCTTTTTTTAGTTCTCTTTAATTGTTCTTATTTTATTACGACTTTCCTAATTTTTATTTATTTAATTGACATGTATGTTGCTTTACTGTATTGCTGTATTTTCCTTTACAACTGAAAGTATATCTCTCAATTTTAATATTTTATTTTTACGCTTGGTTTTTAAAGCACCAAAGCACTATTTGTATGAAAGGTGCTCTATAGATAAAGTTTATCATTATTATTTTTAATATTATTATTATACTTTGTTACATTTTTGGTTAGGACAAGGATTCTAGTAGAGGTGGCCTCTTTTACCCCGTTCCAAAAAATTGGAAAACTACCTTCAGAATACACTGACAATGACCATCTACTGTCTCCTCTAACTGTGTATTGTCATCAT
This sequence comes from Lepisosteus oculatus, assembly GCF_040954835.1. Classification (NCBI taxonomy): domain Eukaryota; kingdom Metazoa; phylum Chordata; class Actinopteri; order Semionotiformes; family Lepisosteidae; genus Lepisosteus; species Lepisosteus oculatus. The sequence goes on from NW_027167977.1 coordinate 878,927, forward strand.
GCATATCTTGTGTATTATTTATTGTAGTTGGTTTTGTCATTCTGTAAAGAAGCCACCTTTCAAGGCACTATATAAAATAATGTTTGTTATTATTATTTACATTTTTCATCATAAAATCTGGCGAAGAGTCTTAAGAGAATAACAAAGAACACGTTGCTCTTACCTTTCCATTCCAAGAAATGCCCTCAGCTCGGATTGCAGAGATTGACCTCTCTGTCTCAAATTCTGAGAAACATAGACTCGATTGAAAAATGACCATTTCCTAAGATTCACATAACATCACCAGTCAAAATTTGCCACTTGACATCAATAGAAACCATAGAGTACATGACATTTCCAATCAGTTTTCTTTCAAGGTACAATACCAATCGCCTTGCCAGAAGAGTTATACTGCGGTAGATAAATATTTCAAATGTCAGATACACGCAGAGTTGTTTGGATTACTATGAAAAGATTGGCAAATATATTTATGTTCATTATATTTCTTGGAGTGACAGAGCTAAAGAGAAAACAATACTTACCCTTATCTCTGCAGACACTGATCGCAAGGGATTCCCTTATACTGGGTTCCTATGTAACAAATAATACATTATTCAAAAAACATGATATTTCTCTGTCCATTGGCAGCATGATTGTTTATCATTACAGTTTTAGTTAGCTTTAATTTTGTAAACCCCAAGTAAACATAGTTTGTGCCTTTCTCTGAACTTTTTGGCATTTCAATTCAGTTGTTTGTAAGCTTATTTTACAGTTGCTAGGTTGATGAAGTTCCTGAACTGTGCAGTATTTCTTTTGGGTTTGGTGCGAATCATATTCTAGCGGTTGGGGGAAAAAAGCACAGGTGCCATCCCACCATTAAACCCTGAAACTTACCTTAGCCGATTCTTCAACTAAACCAGACATGTTAACTAAGTGTTACAGTATGTTTCAAAGTGTGTATTTTAGCAAACACAACTGAAGTTCTGTTGTCTCCTTGGAGACACCTGGAACTGGTGTGATGCTGGTTCTATGACATCATTCGTTCTAAATGTAAATGCAGGTATTGGCACAACATAGTAAATTGATGTAAAGTTATGGATCCATTTATGATTTTCACTCAGTTTGAAAGAGTTCCTGTCGTGTGGTTAAACTTTGTGTTACGGAGGGTTAACTGGGGTTCTGGCTACTAGTTAGGCTTGGTCATTCAGTCATCTGGTTCATGAAATAGGAAGCTAAGAGATCTGTGTTTTAGTTTTACTGTTTGTTTTTGTTCCATAGAATAAGAAATGTTTCATTAATATTAGTAATAGAGTAGCTGTTTCTCTAAACAGTGTGTGTCAGTTTGCACTGCAGGTGTGCCAGGTAGAGACCATTTAAGAACCCAAAAATATGCTGTCATTTACTGCCGTGGCTAATTTCTGTTAACCTTGTCTCTCACTCACTTTGATGAGCAAAATGTTCATACATAAAGCATACATTTCTGATTGGTCAGAAGAAGCTTCTTAACATATAAGGTATAAAGAAAGTCAGAAAGTTAGGCACTTAGGTCAGCCTTAGGCAGTTAACCAAGACCATAATCCGATAAGAAGCTATTCCCTTTCATGTTGCTAAATCACATGTAGGATACATGAGTTACACCTCCACTTAAGAGACCTTAAAGAGACCTTGGCCAGCCAGGAGTGTAGAAAACCGTAAAACAGTTCTTGAGGACCTAATTGTTAACTCTTAACAGGCAAAGGTTCCTTCAGTCCTATGAGAAATATTTTAGAATTGAACTAAAGTGTGTTTCCGATACAGGAGCATATGTCTGTCGGGGCCTGTTGGAGAGGCCCTGGATGAGAACCCCTGGCTGCAGTTCCACATCCCCCTGAAAGTAAATAGAGCCATAAGCACTGAGCTAAGGACACTGCTCCAGGACATGCTGGCTGTCGATCCTGACCAGCGACCAGAAGCCATCCAGCAGAAGAAGCAAGTCAGGCAAGCCATGGCACGAGAGAAAACATCTTTGTAGTGACTGATAGCAAGATGTCCGTGACCAAGGGCAATTCGTCTGAGTAAAGTCTGATTTCATTTTTATGTCCCGAAAGGCCACTGCCTTTGTGCTGTAGATTTCTGATTTAGACGGGCATTTCTATGGACAACTTTGACTTTTCTGTGGGTCCAATGAAAATAAGTTTTTTAACTTATTCTTTGTTACAGTTTTCGAAAGTTTAAAGACATTCACTGAGTTGACGATGAAACTTTTCCTTTATCTTTCACCTCTTGGAAGGTAGGCCGGTCAGAGGTACAATATATGTCTTCATGTCTTCATCCTCCATGTTTGTAACTACAGGTTTCACAGTGTTGAGCTAAGACACAAAAACACCTACAAATGGCAGATCCAAATGTATAAACCTGGGCTGAAAAAGTGTGTACAGTATATACTCTGTGTAGGTCTGATAAAAGTATTCGAGTCAAAGTGTCATATGGATACAAATTCTCATGATTTTGTATTGTGTGTTTTTTCTCTGTTCTGCTTTATTGAAAGAAATCAGATGCTCTTCCTGAAACTTACCTTAGCTGATTCTTCAGCTAAACCAGACAGACTTCTGAAATTCTCAAATATTATCAAATCTTGTTGGTGCAGAGGTGGTGGAGCCCATTACCAACAGACTCACAGCTGAAATTGCTGTGAAAAGGGATTCTACCAAATATTAACATGTGGGTGAAAATGTATACAATTGTAATATTTCCTTTTTTCCATTTGAAAGTATAACATATGTGGTGTGAGAAAGAGGTCCTCATTTAATTGCATGAAACTCTGGCACTGGCGCAACAAACTGAACAAAGTTCAAGGGGGTATACGCTTTCTGTAGACACTTTATTTCCTCTTTTTCCATACTCTAAGAAATGATTTGGGAAACCTATGGGACACTGGAGGTCATTATACATGAGCCTCTTTCTGCACCTTTTAAGCCATTGAAACCTAGTTGCCTTGTTACAAGGTCTAATATTACAGTAAGTGTGGTTTCCGTCTCCTAATTTCTGAGAATGATCAAATTGGGGAATAAGTTGTAGGGAATACCACTCTTGCACTTCTAAGAAAAGACTATCTCAAATGAAACTCGCTATAGAAAGACATCTTGTTGAAAAATTCTTTATTTTTTGTCATTTCTAAAGAAAAAACATTCATCAAGTCCTTCACAAATGTTTTGTTTGTGACTTTCTCTGTTGTTCCCTTTCACACTCAACTGAACTATGTGTTATGTCTTGTAAACGTAATCAAACATTTCACTTAGGTGTGTGGGTTAACACAAACCCATATTGTATGAAACATTCAGTTTTTCATTCCCGTTTTTTCTAACAATTGCATCCATGCTAGGACTACAGTAAACAACACTTTTTACTAAAGTAAATGAAATTGTTCATTAAACAAGACACATTGTTTTAAATGTATGCAATACGACGACACTAAAAACAACACTGAAACTTTTCATTGAAATACTGGACGAGATTGTGCATATTCAATGGATTTCTCCTGGTGCTTTTTTTCATCAGTCTTTTCATATTCTTGTTCTCTACTCAGGTGTCTCCTGTTCCTTTGGTGATGTCTGCTGTACACACATGGTATACACTTGAGCAAAGTGTGATACCACCGTTTGTTCTTCTCCTAAAATAAAGATGAACATTGACAAAAGTCAGAAGCACTCTTTTCTTTGACAGACGAACAAAACAATGCAAAAATAACCATACTCTCTGTTCCTTACTCATTTCTACCTACCTGTTTGACCACTTTGTCTGCTTCAGTCAGGACAGGGTGCTGGGGCTGACTCTGAGCAATCTGAGAAGAGCTCTCTGTGATCTTCTCCCCTACAGTGGCTACATTGTACTCTGTTTGAAATCCAGGTATCGCCTCCGGTAAGTTCCTCGGTCCTTTTTGGGACTTGAAAGGGTAGAATCATTTTGTGACTACATTTCCTTGTCATGCACTGATATGTTCTGGTTTGTGTTCGATTACTGCAGGCGTTCAAGTACTTTCTTTTTGTTCTAGATTGGCAGTGTTTGAGATGGTAGGAACTTGTCATATTCTCAACTCTGAATGCTCTGTAAACATACTATTTTAGCAATTCTTAGAAATCTGAAAGCAGTGTTACCTGTATCATTTTTTGTCTTGGTAGTAGTATTGCAGCTCCAACATCAGCACTTAAATAATGGTTTGTGATGTTACTTGTCCTTGGAGTTAGTATACTCCTGAGAAGTCAAGAGAAATCTTACGTAAGCATTAATTATGTTTCACTTTTGAAAGCAAAGTACGTGTCAAGTACTTTGAAGGCATTTGTTGATACTTTTAAGCACTTTCGTTGATTATTATTATCCTTCAATTAGTTATTACAAGTCCAACATTCTCTACATGATCTCACTCCATATTCAGAATGTGGGAATACAATTGTTTTAAGGAAATGCCACTGAATAGATAGTAGCTGCACTCTACAAAGATGAATTTGCTAATTAATCAGTCAGGGACACAGCTTATACTTCAGTAGTCTTAGATCATGTAATGATGATTATTGTACTTTATAACTAGCAAAATCCCCATATCCTGTTCATTGCCCCTTTTTCAGTTATGTGGATTGACTTATCCCTGAAGTGGTTAATTCTCACCTTGACATCTCATAGAACAACTGAATCTCTACCAAGGGTGAATGTGTCCTTCCTCTTAATGTCTAAAAGAAAAGGTTAAAATTCATTGAAGCAAAATGCAACAACCCAAAATGTTGGGGAGGTCGTTTCCACAGTTATTTCATATGACAGTGCTTGGAGTGAAACTACATGACCATGGTGAAGAAGAAAAAACACTTTACCTTGTTCCTCCTGACTGATGTCCTTATGCGTGTTTTGCACAGTTGAGCGTTTTGTGTCTTGTTGTCTGTGTAGGCAACAGCCCTCTTCCCTGGGATAGAACTAGATGATATTTAGACACGTTAATTTGACTTCTCCATTGCTCACATTGATGTGGATATGATTATAATGGTCTGTTTTGTGGGCTTCCCAAGAAAACAATAAATCCCTTACTACTTGTTCGAAATGCAGTAGCACAGATCCTAACAAATACAAGAAAGAGAATATCATTCCTGTTTTGAAAAAACTTCACTGGTCACCTGTATTATCTAGGATAAATTTGAAAGTTCTTTTACTTGTTTTTAAAGCTTTAAGCGACCTAGCACGTCTGTACCTTACTGAATGTCTGTCTTCATATGTTCCTATACGTGACCTGAGATCTGCACATACTGGCCTACTGCAAATACCACATGTGAAATGCAGAAAGAGTGGAGAGGCTGCTTTTTGTTTTTATGCTTCCAAATTATGAAACTCACTTCCACTTTTTATTAGGCAGTCAAGCTCGGTACATTGTTTTAAAAAACATTTGAAAATGTTGCTTTTGGTTAAAGTGGTTCTTTGTTCTTTCTATTTCTGTTTCTTTTTTTAGTTCTCTTTAATTGTTCTTATTTTATTACTACTTTCCTAATTTTTATTTATTTAATTGACATGTATGTTGCTTTACTGTATTGCTGTATTTTCCTTTACAACTGAAAGTATATCTCTCAATTTTAATATTTTATTTTTACGCTTGGTTTTTAAAGCACCAAAGCACTATTTGTATGAAAGGTGCTCTATAGATAAAGTTTATCATTATTATTTTTAATATTATTATTATACTTTGTTACATTTTTGGTTAGGACAAAGATTCTAGTAGAGGTGGCCTCTTTTACCCCGTTCCAAAAAATTGGAAAACTACCTTCAGAATACACTGACAATGACCATCTACTGTCTCCTCTAACTGTGTATTGTCATCATGCATATCTTGTGTATTATTTATTGTAGTTGGTTTTGTCATTCTGTAAAGAAGCCACCTTTCAAGGCACTATATAAAATCATGTTTGTTATTATTATTTACATTTTTCATCATAAAATCTGGCGAAGAGTCTTAAGAGAATAACAAAGAACACGTTGCTCTTACCTTTCCATTCCAAGAAATGCCCTCAGCTCGGATTGCAGAGATTGACCTCTCTGTCTCAAATTCTGAGAAACATAGACTCGATTGAAAAATGACCATTTCCTAAGATTCACATAACATCACCAGTCAACATTTACCACTTGACATCAATAGAAACCATAGAGTACATGACATTTCCACTCAGTTTTCTTTCAAGGTACAATACCAATCGCCTTGCCAGTAGAGTTATACTGCGGTAGATAAATATTACAAATGTCAGATACACGCAGAGTTGTTTGGATTACTATGAAAAGATTGGCAAATATATTTATGTTCATTATATTTCTTGGAGTGACAGAGCTAAAGAGAAAACAATACTTACCTTTATCTCTGCAGACAGGATCGCAAGGGATTCCCTTATACTGGGTTCCTATGTAACAAATAATACATTATTCAAAAAACATGATATTTCTCTGTCCATTGGCAGCATGATTGTTTATCATTACAGTTTTAGTTAGCTTTAATTTTGTAAACCCCAAGTAAACATAGTTTGTGCCTTTCTCTGAACTTTTTGGCATTTCAATTCAGTTGTTTGTAAGCTTATTTTACAGTTGCTAGGTTGATGAAGTTCCTGAACTGTGCAGTATTTCTTTTGGGTTTGGTGCGAATCATATTCTAGCGGTTGGGGGAAAAAAGCACAGGTGTTATCCCACAATTAAACCTTGAAACTTACCTTAGCCGATTCTTCAACTAAACCAGACATGTTAACTAAGTGTTACAGTATGTTTCAAAGTGTGTATTTTAGCAAACACAACTGAAGTTCTGTTGTCTCCTTGGAGACACCTGGAACTGGTGTGATGCTGGTTCTATGACATCATTCGTTCTAAATGTAAATGCAGGTATTGGCACAACATAGTAAATTGATGTAAAGTTATGGATCCATTTATGATTTTCACTCAGTTTGAAAGAGTTCCTGTCGTGTGGTTAAACTTTGTGTTACGGAGGGTTAACTGGGGTTCTGGCTACTAGTTAGGCTTGGTCATTCAGTCATCTGGTTCATGAAATAGGAAGCTAAGAGATCTGTGTTTTAGTTTTACTGTTTGTTTTTGTTCCATAGAATAAGAAATGTTTCATTAATATTAGTAATAGAGTAGCTGTTTCTCTAAACAGTGTGTGTCAGTTTGCACTGCAGGTGTGCCAGGTAGAGACCATTTAAGAACCCAAAAATATGCTGTCATTTACTGCCGTGGCTAATTTCTGTTAACCTTGTCTCTCACTCACTTTGATGAGCAAAATGTTCATACATAAAGCATACATTTCTGATTGGTCAGAAGAAGCTTCTTAACATATAAGGTATAAAGAAAGTCAGAAAGTTAGGCACTTAGGTCAGCCTTAGGCAGTTAACCAAGACCATAATCCGATAAGAAGCTATTCCCTTTCATGTGGCTAAATCACATGTAGGATACATGAGTTACACCTCCACTTAAGAGACCTTAAAGAGACCTTGGCCAGCCAGGTCCTATGAGAAATATTTTAGAATTGAACTAAAGTGTGTTTCCGATACAGGAGCATATGTCTGTCAGGGCCTGTTGGAGAGGCCCTGGATGAGAACCCCTGGCTGCAGTTCCACATCCCCCTGAAAGTAAATAGAGCCATAAGCACGGAGCTAAGGACACTGCTCCAGGACATGCTGGCTGTCGATCCTGACCAGCGACCAGAAGCCATCCAGCAGAAGAAGCAAGTCAGGCAAGCCATGGCATGAGAGAAAACATCTTTGTAGTGACTGATAGCAAGATGTCCGTGACCAAGGGCAATTCGTCTGAGTAAAGTCTGATTTCATTTTTATGTCCCGAAAGGCCACTGCCTTTGTGCTGTAGATTTCTGATTTAGACGGGCATTTCTATGGACAACTTTGACTTTTCTGTGGGTCCAATGAAAATAAGTTTTTTAACTTATTCTTTGTTACAGTTTTCGAAAGTTTAAAGACATTCACTGAGTTGACGATGAAACTTTTCCTTTATCTTTCACCTCTTGGAAGGTAGGCCGGTCAGAGGTACAATATATGTCTTCATGTCTTCATCCTCCATGTTTGTAACTACAGGTTTCACAGTGTTGAGCTAAGACACAAAAACACCTACAAATGGCAGATCCAAATGTATAAACCTGGGCTGAAAAAGTGTGTACAGTATATACTCTGTGTAGGTCTGATAAAAGTATTCGAGTCAAAGTGTCATATGGATACAAATTCTCATGATTTTGTATTGTGTGTTTTTTCTCTGTTCTGCTTTATTGAAAGAAATCAGATGCTCTTCCTGAAACTTACCTTAGCTGATTCTTCAGCTAAACCAGACAGACTTCTGAAATTCTCAAATATTATCAAATCTTGTTGGTGCAGAGGTGGTGGAGCCCATTACCAACAGACTCACAGCTGAAATTGCTGTGAAAAGGGCTTCTACCAAATATTAACATGTGGGTGAAAATGTATACAATTGTAATATTTCCTTTTTTCCATTTGAAAGTATAACATATGTGGTGTGAGAAAGAGGTCCTCATTTAATTGTATGAAACTCTGGCACTGGCGCAACAAACTGAACAAAGTTCAAGGGGGTATACGCTTTCTGTAGACACTTTATTTCCTCTTTTTCCATACTCTAAGAAATGATTTGGGAAACCTGTGGGACACTGGAGGTCATTATACATGAGCCTCTTTCTGCACCTTTTAAGCCATTGAAACCTAGTTGCCTTGTTACAAGGTCTAATATTACAGTAGGTGTGGTTTCCGTCTCCTAATTTCTGAGAATGATCAAATTGGGGAATAAGTTGTAGGGAATACCACTCTTGCACTTCTAAGAAAAGACTATCTCAAATGAAACTCGCTATAGAAAGACATCTTGTTGAAAAATTCTTTATTTTTTGTCATTTCTAAAGAAAAAACATTCATCAAGTCCTTCACAAATGTTTTGTTTGTGACTTTCTCTGTTGTTCCCTTTCACACTCAACTGAACTATGTGTTATGTCTTGTAAACGTAATCAAACATTTCACTTAGGTGTGTGGGTTAACACAAACCCATATTGTATGAAACATTCAGTTTTTCATTCAAGTTTTTTCTAACAATTGCATCCATGCTAGGACTACAGTAAACAACACTTTTTACTAAAGTAAATCAAATTGTTCATTAAACAAGACACATTGTTTTAAATGTATGCAATACGACGACACTAAAAACAACACTGAAACTTTTCATTGAAATACTGGACGAGATTGTGCATATTCAATGGATTTCTCCTGGTGCTTTTTTTCATCAGTCTTTTCATATTCTTGTTCTCTACTCAGGTGTCTCCTGTTTCTTTGGTGATGTCTGCTGTACACACATGGTATCATACACTTGAGCAAAGTGTGATACCACCGTTTGTTCTTCTCCTAAAATAAAGATGAACATTGACAAAAGTCAGAAGCACTCTTTTCTTTGACAGACGAACAAAACAATGCAAGAATAACCATACTCTCTGTTCCTTACTCATTTCTACCTACCTGTTTGACCACTTTGTCTGCTTCAGTCAGGACAGGGTGCTGGGGCTGACTCTGAGCAATCTGAGAAGAGCTCTCTGTGATCTTCTCCCCTACAGTGGCTACATTGTACTCTGTTTGAAATCCAGGTATCGCCTCCGGTAAGTTCCTCGGTCCTTTTTGGGACTTGAAAGGGTAGAATCATTTTGTGACTACATTTCCTTGTCATGCACTGATATGTTCTGGTTTGTGTTCGATTACTGCAGGCGTTCAAGTACTTTCTTTTTGTTCTAGATTGGCAGTGTTTGAGATGGTAGGAACTTGTCATATTCTCAACTCTGAATGCTCTGTAAACATACTATTTTAGCAATTCTTAGAAATCTGAAAGCAGTGTTACCTGTATCATTTTTTGTCTTGGTAGTAGTATTGCAGCTCCAACATCAGCACTTAAATAATGGTTTGTGATGTTACTTGTCCTTGGAGTTAGTATACTCCTGAGAAGTCAAGAGAAATCTTACGTAAGCATTAATTATGTTTCACTTTTGAAAGCAAAGTATGTGTCAAGTACTTTGAAGGCATTTGTTGATACTTTTAAGCACTTTCGTTGATTATTATTATCCTTCAATTAGTTATTACAAGTCCAACATTCTCTACATGATCTCACTCCATATTCAGAATGTGGGAATACAATTGTTTTAAGGAAATGCCACTGAATAGATAGTAGCTGCACTCTACAAAGATGAATTTGCTAATTAATCAGTCAGGGACACAGCTTATACTTCAGTAGTCTTAGATCATGTAATGATGATTATTGTACTTTATAACTAGCAAAATCCCCATATCCTGTTCATTGCCCCTTTTTCAGTTATGTGGATTGACTTATCCCTGAAGTGGTTAATTCTCACCTTGACATCTCATAGAACAACTGAATCTCTACCAAGGGTGAATGTGTCCTTCCTCTTAATGTCTAAAAGAAAAGGTTAAAATTCATTGAAGCAAAATGCAACAACCCAAAATGTTGGGGAGGTCGTTTCCACAGTTATTTCATATGACAGTGCTTGGAGTGAAACTACATGACCATGGTGAAGAAGAAAAAACACTTTACCTTGTTCCTCCTGACTGATGTCCTTATGCGTGTTTTGCACAGTTGAGCGTTTTGTGTCTTGTCGTCTGTGTAGGCAACAGCCCTCTTCCCTGGGATAGAACTAGATGATATTTAGACACGTTAATTTGACTTCTCCATTGCTCACATTGATGTGGATATGATTATAATGCTCTGTTTTGTGGGCTTCCCAAGAAAACAATAAATCCCTTACTACTTGTTCGAAATGCAGTAGCACAGATCCTAACAAATACAAGAAAGAGAATATCATTCCTGTTTTGAAAAAACTTCACTGGTCACCTGTATTATCTAGGATAAATTTGAAAGTTCTTTTACTTGTTTTTAAAGCTTTAAGCGACCTAGCACGTCTGTACCTTACTGAATGTCTGTCTTCATATGTTCCTATACGTGACCTGAGATCTGCACATACTGGCCTACTGCAAATACCACATGTGAAATGCAGAAAGAGTGGAGAGGCTGCTTTTTGTTTTTATGCTTCTAAATTATGAAACTCACTTCCACTTTTTATTAGGCAGTCAAGCTCGGTACATTGTTTTAAAAAACATTTGAAAATGTTGCTTTTAGTTAAAGTGGTTCTTTGTTCTTTCTATTTCTGTTTCTTTTTTTAGTTCTCTTTAATTGTTCTTATTTTATTACGACTTTCCTAATTTTTATTTATTTAGTTGACATGTATGTTGCTTTACTGTATTGCTGTATTTTCCTTTACAACTGAAAGTATATCTCTCAATTTTAATATTTTATTTTTACGCTTGGTTTTTAAAGCACCAAAGCACTATTTGTATGAAAGGTGCTCTATAGATAAAGTTTATCATTATTATTTTTAATATTATTATTATACTTTGTTACATTTTTGGTTAGGACAAAGATTCTAGTAGAGGTGGCCTCTTTTACCCCGTTCCAAAAAATTGGAAAACTACCTTCAGAATACACTGACAATGACCATCTACTGTCTCCTCTAACTGTGTATTGTCATCATGCATATCTTGTGTATTATTTATTGTAGTTGGTTTTGTCATTCTGTAAAGAAGCCACCTTTCAAGGCACTATATAAAATAATGTTTGTTATTATTATTTACATTTTTCATCGTTAAATCTGGCGAAGAGTCTTAAGAGAATATCAAAGAACACGTTGCTCTTACCTTTCCATTCCAAGAAATGCCCTCAGCTCAGATTGCAGAGATTGACCTCTCTGTCTCAAATTCTGAGAAACATAGACTCGATTGAAAAATGACCATTTCCTAAGATTCACATAACATCACCAGTCAACATTTGCCACTTGACATCAATAGAAACCATAGAGTACATGACATTTCCAATCAGTTTTCTTTCAAGGTACAATACCAATCGCCTTGCCAGAAGAGTTATACTGCGGTAGATAAATATTACAAATGTCAGATACACGCAGAGTTGTTTGGATTACTATGAAAAGATTGGCAAATATATTTATGTTCATTATATTTCTTGGAGTGACAGAGCTAAAGAGAAAACAATACTTACCTTTATCTCTGCAGACAGGATCGCAAGGGATTCCCTTATACTGGGTTCCTATGTAACAAATAATACATTATTCAAAAAACATGATATTTCTCTGTCCATTGGCAGCATGATTGTTTATCATTACAGTTTTAGTTAGCTTTAATTTTGTAAACCCCAAGTAAACATAGTTTGTGCCTTTCTCTGAACTTTTTGGCATTTCAATTCAGTTGTTTGTAAGCTTATTTTACAGTTGCTAGGTTGATGAAGTTCCTGAACTGTGCAGTATTTCTTTTGGGTTTGGTGCGAATCATATTCTGGCGGTTGGGGGAAAAAAGCACAGGTGCCATCCCACCATTAAACCCTGAAACTTACCTTAGCCGATTCTTCAACTAAACCAGACATGTTAACTAAGTGTTACAGTATGTTTCAAAGTGTGTATTTTAGCAAACACAACTGAAGTTCTGTTGTCTCCTTGGAGACACCTGGAACTGGTGTGATGCTGGTTCTATGACATCATTCGTTCTAAATGTAAATGCAGGTATTGGCACAACATAGTAAATTGATGTAAAGTTATGGATCCATTTATGATTTTCACTCAGTTTGAAAGAGTTCCTGTCGTGTGGTTAAACTTTGTGTTACGGAGGGTTAACTGGGGTTCTGGCTACTAGTTAGGCTTGGTCATTCAGTCATCTGGTTCATGAAATAGGAAGCTAAGAGATCTGTGTTTTAGTTTTACTGTTTGTTTTTGTTCCATAGAATAAGAAATGTTTCATTAATATTAGTAATAGAGTAGCTGTTTCTCTAAACAGTGTGTGTCAGTTTGCACTGCAGGTGTGCCAGGTAGAGACCATTTAAGAACCCAAAAATATGCTGTCATTTACTGCCGTGGCTAATTTCTGTTAACCTTGTCTCTCACTCACTTTGATGAGCAAAATGTTCATACATAAAGCATACATTTCTGATTGGTCAGAAGAAGCTTCTTAACATATAAGGTATAAAGAAAGTCAGAAAGTTAGGCACTTAGGTCAGCCTTAGGCAGTTAACCAAGACCATAATCCGATAAGAAGCTATTCCCTTTCATGTGGCTAAATCACATGTAGGATACATGAGTTACACCTCCACTTAAGAGACCTTAAAGAGACCTTGGCCAGCCAGGAGTGTAGAAAACCGTAAAACAGTTCTTGAGGACCTAATTGTTAACTCTTAACAGGCAAAGGTTCCTTCAGTCCTATGAGAAATATTTTAGAATTGAACTAAAGTGTGTTTCCGATACAGGAGCATATGTCTGTCAGGGCCTGTTGGAGAGGCCCTGGATGAGAACCCCTGGCTGCAGTTCCACATCCCCCTGAAAGTAAATAGAGCCATAAGCACGGAGCTAAGGACACTGCTCCAGGACATGCTGGCTGTCGATCCTGACCAGCGACCAGAAGCCATCCAGCAGAAGAAGCAAGTCAGGCAAGCCATGGCACGAGAGGAAAAATCTTTGTAGTGACTGATAGCAAGATGTCCGTGACCAAGGGCAATTCGTCTGAGTAAAGTCTGATTTCATTTTTATGTCCCGAAAGGCCACTGCCTTTGTGCTGTAGATTTCTGATTTAGACGGGCATTTCTATGGACAACTTTGACTTTTCAGTGGGTCCAATGAAAATAAGTTTTTTAACTTATTCTTTGTTACAGTTTTCGAAAGTTTAAAGACATTCACTGAGTTGACGATAAAGGAAAAGTTTCATCTTTCACCTCTTGGAAGGTAGGCCGGTCAGAGGTACAATATATGTCTTCATGTCTTCATCCTCCATGTTTGTAACTACAGGTTTCACAGTGTTGAGCTAAGACACAAAAACACCTACAAATGGCAGTTCCAAATGTATAAACCTGGGCTGAAAAAGTGTGTACAGTATATACTCTGTGTAGGTCTGATAAAAGTATTCGAGTCAAAGTGTCATATGGATACAAATTCTCATGATTTTGTATTGTGTGTTTTTTCTCTGTTCTGCTTTATTGAAAGAAATCAGATGCTCTTCCTGAAACTTACCTTAGCTGATTCTTCAGCTAAACCAGACAGACTTCTGAAATTCTCAAATATTATCAAATCTTGTTGGTGCAGAGGTGGTGGAGCCCATTACCAACAGACTCACAGCTGAAATTGCTGTGAAAAGGGCTTCTACCAAATATTAACATGTGGGTGAAAATGTATACAATTGTAATATTTCCTTTTTTCCCATTGAAAGTATAACATATGTGGTGTGAGATAGAGGTCCTCATTTAATTGCATGAAACTCTGGCACTGGCGCAACAAACTGAACAAAGTTCAAGGGGGTATACGCTTTCTGTAGACACTTTATTTCCTCTTTTTCCATACTCTAAGAAATGATTTGGGAAACCTGTGGGACACTGGAGGTCATTATACATGAGCCTCTTTCTGCACCTTTTAAGCCATTGAAACCTAGTTGCCTTGTTACAAGGTCTAATATTACAGTAGGTGTGGTTTCCGTCTCCTAATTTCTGAGAATGATCAAATTGGGGAATGAGTTGTAGGGAATACCACTCTTGCACTTCTAAGAAAAGACTATCTCAAATGAAACTCGCTATAGAAAGACATCTTGTTGAAAAATTCTTTATTTTTTGTCATTTCTAAAGAAAAAACATTTATCAAGTCCTTCACAAATGTTTTGTTTGTGACTTTCTCTGTTGTTCCCTTTCACACTCAACTGAACTATGTGTTATGTCTTGTAAACGTAATCAAACATTTCACTTAGGTGTGTGGGTTAACACAAACCCATATTGTATGAAACATTCAGTTTTTCATTCAAGTTTTTTCTAACAATTGCATCCATGCTAGGACTACAGTAAACAACACTTTTTACTAAAGTAAATCAAATTGTTCATTAAACAAGACACATTGTTTTAAATGTATGCAATACGAGGACACTAAAAACAACACTGAAACTTTTCATTGAAATACTGGACGAGATTGTGCATATTCAATGGATTTCTCCTGGTGCTTTTTTTCATCAGTCTTTTCATATTCTTGTTCTCTACTCAGGTGTCTCCTGTTTCTTTGGTGATGTCTGCTGTACACACATGGTATCATACACTTGAGCAAAGTGTGATACCACCGTTTGTTCTTCTCCTAAAATAAAGATGAACATTGACAAAAGTCAAAAGCACTCTTTTCTTTGACAGACGAACAAAACAATGCAAGAATAACCATACTCTCTGTTCCTTACTCATTTCTACCTACCTGTTTGACCACTTTGTCTGCTTCAGTCAGGACAGGGTGCTGGGGCTGACTCTGAGCAATCTGAGAAGAGCTCTCTGTGATCTTCTCCCCTACAGTGGCTACATTGTACTCTGTTTGAAATCCAGGTATTGCCTCCGGTAAGTTCCTCGGTCCTTTTTGGGACTTGAAAGGGTAGAATCATTTTGTGACTACATTTCCTTGTCATGCACTGATATGTTCTGGTTTGTGTTCGATTACTGCAGGCGTTCAAGTACTTTCTTTTTGTTCTAGATTGGCAGTGTTTGAGATGGTAGGAACTTGTCATATTCTCAACTCTGAATGCTCTGTAAACATACTATTTTAGCAATTCTTAGAAATCTGAAAGCAGTGTTACCTGTATCATTTTTTGTCTTGGTAGTAGTATTGCAGCTCCAACATCAGCACTTAAATAATGGTTTGTGATGTTACTTGTCCTTGGAGTTAGTATACTCCTGAGAAGTCAAGAGAAATCTTACGTAAGCATTAATTATGTTTCACTTTTGAAAGCAAAGTACGTGTCAAGTACTTTGAAGGCATTTGTTGATACTTTTAAGCACTTTCGTTGATTATTATTATCCTTCAATTAGTTATTACAAGTCCAACATTCTCTACATGATCTCACTCCATATTCAGAATGTGGGAATACAATTGTTTTAAGGAAATGCCACTGAATAGATAGTAGCTGCACTCTACAAAGATGAATTTGCTAATTAATCAGTCAGGGACACAGCTTATACTTCAGTAGTCTTAGATCATGTAATGATGATTATTGTACTTTATAACTAGCAAAATCCCCATATCCTGTTCATTGCCCCTTTTTCAGTTATGTGGATTGACTTATCCCTGAAGTGGTTAATTCTCAACTTGACATCTCATAGAACAACTGAATCTCTACCAAGGGTGAATGTGTCCTTCCTCTTAATGTCTAAAAGAAAAGGTTAAAATTCATTGAAGCAAAATGCAACAACCCAAAATGTTGGGGAGGTCGTTTCCACAGTTATTTCATATGACAGTGCTTGGAGTGAAACTACATGACCATGGTGAAGAAGAAAAAACACTTTACCTTGTTCCTCCTGACTGATGTCCTTATGCGTGTTTTGCACAGTTGAGCGTTTTGTGTCTTGTCGTCTGTGTAGGCAACAGCCCTCTTCCCTGGGATAGAACTAGATGATATTTAGACACGTTAATTTGACTTCTCCATTGCTCACGTTGATGTGGATATGATTATAATGCTCTGTTTTGTGGGCTTCCCAAGAAAACAATAAATCCCTTACTACTTGTTCGAAATGCAGTAGCACAGATCCTAACAAATACAAGAAAGAGAATATCATTCCTGTTTTGAAAAAACTTCACTGGTCACCTGTATTATCTAGGATAAATTTGAAAGTTCTTTTACTTGTTTTTAAAGCTTTAAGCGACCTAGCACGTCTGTACCTTACTGAATGTCTGTCTTCATATGTTCGTATACGTGACCTGAGATCTGCACATACTGGCCTACTGCAAATACCACATGTGAAATGCAGAAAGAGTGGAGAGGCTGCTTTTTGTTTTTATGCTTCTAAATTATGAAACTCACTTCCACTTTTTATTAGGCAGTCAAGCTCGGTACATTGTTTTAAAAAACATTTGAAAATGTTGCTTTTAGTTAAAGTGGTTCTTTGTTCTTTCTATTTCTGTTTCTTTTTTTAGTTCTCTTTAATTGTTCTTATTTTATTACGACTTTCCTAATTTTTATTTATTTAATTGACATGTATGTTGCTTTACTGTATTGCTGTATTTTCCTTTACAACTGAAAGTATATCTCTCAATTTTAATATTTTATTTTTACGCTTGGTTTTTAAAGCACCAAAGCACTATTTGTATGAAAGGTGCTCTATAGATAAAGTTTATCATTATTATTTTTAATATTATTATTATACTTTGTTACATTTTTGGTTAGGACAAAGATTCTAGTAGAGGTGGCCTCTTTTACCCCGTTCCAAAAAATTGGAAAACTACCTTCAGAATACACTGACAATGACCATCTACTGTCTCCTCTAACTGTGTATTGTCATCATGCATATCTTGTGTATTATTTATTGTAGTTGGTTTTGTCATTCTGTAAAGAAGCCACCTTTCAAGGCACTATATAAAATAATGTTTGTTATTATTATTTACATTTTTCATCATAAAATCTGGCGAAGAGTCTTAAGAGAATAACAAAGAACACGTTGCTCTTACCTTTCCATTCCAAGAAATGCCCTCAGCTCGGATTGCAGAGATTGACCTCTCTGTCTCAAATTCTGAGAAACATAGACTCGATTGAAAAATGACCATTTCCTAAGATTCACATAACATCACCAGTCAACATTTGCCACTTGACATCAATAGAAACCATAGAGTACATGACATTTCCAATCAGTTTTCTTTCAAGGTACAATACCAATCGCCTTGCCAGAAGAGTTATACTGCGGTAGATAAATATTTCAAATGTCAGATACACGCAGAGTTGTTTGGATTACTATGAAAAGATTGGCAAATATATTTATGTTCATTATATTTCTTGGAGTGACAGAGCTAAAGAGAAAACAATACTTACCC
This sequence comes from Lepisosteus oculatus, assembly GCF_040954835.1. Classification (NCBI taxonomy): domain Eukaryota; kingdom Metazoa; phylum Chordata; class Actinopteri; order Semionotiformes; family Lepisosteidae; genus Lepisosteus; species Lepisosteus oculatus. The sequence goes on from NW_027167977.1 coordinate 896,826, forward strand.
TTATCTCTGCAGACAGGATCGCAAGGGATTCCCTTATACTGGGTTCCTATGTAACAAATAATACATTATTCAAAAAACATGATATTTCTCTGTCCATTGGCAGCATGATTGTTTATCATTACAGTTTTAGTTAGCTTTAATTTTGTAAACCCCAAGTAAACATAGTTTGTGCCTTTCTCTGAACTTTTTGGCATTTCAATTCAGTTGTTTGTAAGCTTATTTTACAGTTGCTAGGTTGATGAAGTTCCTGAACTGTGCAGTATTTCTTTTGGGTTTGGTGCGAATCATATTCTAGCGGTTGGGGGAAAAAAGCACAGGTGCCATCCCACCATTAAACCCTGAAACTTACCTTAGCCGATTCTTCAACTAAACCAGACATGTTAACTAAGTGTTACAGTATGTTTCAAAGTGTGTATTTTAGCAAACACAACTGAAGTTCTGTTGTCTCCTTGGAGACACCTGGAACTGGTGTGATGCTGGTTCTATGACATCATTCGTTCTAAATGTAAATGCAGGTATTGGCACAACATAGTAAATTGATGTAAAGTTATGGATCCATTTATGATTTTCACTCAGTTTGAAAGAGTTCCTGTCGTGTGGTTAAACTTTGTGTTACGGAGGGTTAACTGGGGTTCTGGCTACTAGTTAGGCTTGGTCATTCAGTCATCTGGTTCATGAAATAGGAAGCTAAGAGATCTGTGTTTTAGTTTTACTGTTTGTTTTTGTTCCATAGAATAAGAAATGTTTCATTAATATTAGTAATAGAGTAGCTGTTTCTCTAAACAGTGTGTGTCAGTTTGCACTGCAGGTGTGCCAGGTAGAGACCATTTAAGAACCCAAAAATATGCTGTCATTTACTGCCGTGGCTAATTTCTGTTAACCTTGTCTCTCACTCACTTTGATGAGCAAAATGTTCATACATAAAGCATACATTTCTGATTGGTCAGAAGAAGCTTCTTAACATATAAGGTATAAAGAAAGTCAGAAAGTTAGGCACTTAGGTCAGCCTTAGGCAGTTAACCAAGACCATAATCCGATAAGAAGCTATTCCCTTTCATGTTGCTAAATCACATGTAGGATACATGAGTTACACCTCCACTTAAGAGACCTTAAAGAGACCTTGGCCAGCCAGGAGTGTAGAAAACCGTAAAACAGTTCTTGAGGACCTAATTGTTAACTCTTAACAGGCAAAGGTTCCTTCAGTCCTATGAGAAATATTTTAGAATTGAACTAAAGTGTGTTTCCGATACAGGAGCATATGTCTGTCGGGGCCTGTTGGAGAGGCCCTGGATGAGAACCCCTGGCTGCAGTTCCACATCCCCCTGAAAGTAAATAGAGCCATAAGCACGGAGCTAAGGACACTGCTCCAGGACATGCTAGCTGTCGATCCTGACCAGCGACCAGAAGCCATCCAGCAGAAGAAGCAAGTCAGGCAAGCCATGGCACGAGAGAAAACATCTTTGTAGTGACTGATAGCAAGATGTCCGTGACCAAGGGCAATTCGTCTGAGTAAAGTCTGATTTCATTTTTATGTCCCGAAAGGCCACTGCCTTTGTGCTGTAGATTTCTGATTTAGACGGGCATTTCTATGGACAACTTTGACTTTTCTGTGGGTCCAATGAAAATAAGTTTTTTAACTTATTCTTTGTTACAGTTTTCGAAAGTTTAAAGACATTCACTGAGTTGACGATAAAGGAAAAGTTTCATCTTTCACCTCTTGGAAGGTAGGCCGGTCAGAGGTACAATATATGTCTTCATGTCTTCATCCTCCATGTTTGTAACTACAGGTTTCACAGTGTTGAGCTAAGACACAAAAACACCTACAAATGGCAGATCCAAATGTATAAACCTGGGCTGAAAAAGTGTGTACAGTATATACTCTGTGTAGGTCTGATAAAAGTATTCGAGTCAAAGTGTCATATGGATACAAATTCTCATGATTTTGTATTGTGTGTTTTTTCTCTGTTCTGCTTTATTGAAAGAAATCAGATGCTCTTCCTGAAACTTACCTTAGCTGATTCTTCAGCTAAACCAGACAGACTTCTGAAATTCTCAAATATTATCAAATCTTGTTGGTGCAGAGGTGGTGGAGCCCATTACCAACAGACTCACAGCTGAAATTGCTGTGAAAAGGGATTCTACCAAATATTAACATGTGGGTGAAAATGTATACAATTGTAATATTTCCTTTTTTCCATTTGAAAGTATAACATATGTGGTGTGAGAAAGAGGTCCTCATTTAATTGTATGAAACTCTGGCACTGGCGCAACAAACTGAACAAAGTTCAAGGGGGTATACGCTTTCTGTAGACACTTTATTTCCTCTTTTTCCATACTCTAAGAAATGATTTGGGAAACCTATGGGACACTGGAGGTCATTATACATGAGCCTCTTTCTGCACCTTTTAAGCCATTGAAACCTAGTTGCCTTGTTACAAGGTCTAATATTACAGTAAGTGTGGTTTCCGTCTCCTAATTTCTGAGAATGATCAAATTGGGGAATAAGTTGTAGGGAATACCACTCTTGCACTTCTAAGAAAAGACTATCTCAAATGAAACTCGCTATAGAAAGACATCTTGTTGAAAAATTCTTTATTTTTTGTCATTTCTAAAGAAAAAACATTCATCAAGTCCTTCACAAATGTTTTGTTTGTGACTTTCTCTGTTGTTCCCTTTCACACTCAACTGAACTATGTGTTATGTCTTGTAAACGTAATCAAACATTTCACTTAGGTGTGTGGGTTAACACAAACCCATATTGTATGAAACATTCAGTTTTTCATTCCCGTTTTTTCTAACAATTGCATCCATGCTAGGACTACAGTAAACAACACTTTTTACTAAAGTAAATGAAATTGTTCATTAAACAAGACACATTGTTTTAAATGTATGCAATACGACGACACTAAAAACAACACTGAAACTTTTCATTGAAATACTGGACGAGATTGTGCATATTCAATGGATTTCTCCTGGTGCTTTTTTTCATCAGTCTTTTCATATTCTTGTTCTCTACTCAGGTGTCTCCTGTTCCTTTGGTGATGTCTGCTGTACACACATGGTATACACTTGAGCAAAGTGTGATACCACCGTTTGTTCTTCTCCTAAAATAAAGATGAACATTGACAAAAGTCAGAAGCACTCTTTTCTTTGACAGACGAACAAAACAATGCAAAAATAACCATACTCTCTGTTCCTTACTCATTTCTACCTACCTGTTTGACCACTTTGTCTGCTTCAGTCAGGACAGGGTGCTGGGGCTGACTCTGAGCAATCTGAGAAGAGCTCTCTGTGATCTTCTCCCCTACAGTGGCTACATTGTACTCTGTTTGAAATCCAGGTATCGCCTCCGGTAAGTTCCTCGGTCCTTTTTGGGACTTGAAAGGGTAGAATCATTTTGTGACTACATTTCCTTGTCATGCACTGATATGTTCTGGTTTGTGTTCGATTACTGCAGGCGTTCAAGTACTTTCTTTTTGTTCTAGATTGGCAGTGTTTGAGATGGTAGGAACTTGTCATATTCTCAACTCTGAATGCTCTGTAAACATGCTATTTTAGCAATTCTTAGAAATCTGAAAGCAGTGTTACCTGTATCATTTTTTGTCTTGGTAGTAGTATTGCAGCTCCAACATCAGCACTTAAATAATGGTTTGTGATGTTACTTGTCCTTGGAGTTAGTATACTCCTGAGAAGTCAAGAGAAATCTTACGTAAGCATTAATTATGTTTCACTTTTGAAAGCAAAGTACGTGTCAAGTACTTTGAAGGCATTTGTTGATACTTTTAAGCACTTTCGTTGATTATTATTATCCTTCAATTAGTTATTACAAGTCCAACATTCTCTACATGATCTCACTCCATATTCAGAATGTGGGAATACAATTGTTTTAAGGAAATGCCACTGAATAGATAGTAGCTGCACTCTACAAAGATGAATTTGCTAATTAATCAGTCAGGGACACAGCTTATACTTCAGTAGTCTTAGATCATGTAATGATGATTATTGTACTTTATAACTAGCAAAATCCCCATATCCTGTTCATTGCCCCTTTTTCAGTTATGTGGATTGACTTATCCCTGAAGTGGTTAATTCTCACCTTGACATCTCATAGAACAACTGAATCTCTACCAAGGGTGAATGTGTCCTTCCTCTTAATGTCTAAAAGAAAAGGTTAAAATTCATTGAAGCAAGATGCAACAACCCAAAATGTTGGGGAGGTCGTTTCCACAGTTATTTCATATGACAGTGCTTGGAGTGAAACTACATGACCATGGTGAAGAAGAAAAAACACTTTACCTTGTTCCTCCTGACTGATGTCCTTATGCGTGTTTTGCACAGTTGAGCGTTTTGTGTCTTGTCGTCTGTGTAGGCAACAGCCCTCTTCCCTGGGATAGAACTAGATGATATTTAGACACGTTAATTTGACTTCTCCATTGCTCACATTGATGTGGATATGATTATAATGCTCTGTTTTGTGGGCTTCCCAAGAAAACAATAAATCCCTTACTACTTGTTCGAAATGCAGTAGCACAGATCCTAACAAATACAAGAAAGAGAATATCATTCCTGTTTTGAAAAAACTTCACTGGTCACCTGTATTATCTAGGATAAATTTGAAAGTTCTTTTACTTGTTTTTAAAGCTTTAAGCGACCTAGCACGTCTGTACCTTACTGAATGTCTGTCTTCATATGTTCCTATACGTGACCTGAGATCTGCACATACTGGCCTACTGCAAATACCACATGTGAAATGCAGAAAGAGTGGAGAGGCTGCTTTTTGTTTTTATGCTTCCAAATTATGAAACTCACTTCCACTTTTTATTAGGCAGTCAAGCTCGGTACATTGTTTTAAAAAACATTTGAAAATGTTGCTTTTAGTTAAAGTGGTTCTTTGTTCTTTCTATTTCTGTTTCTTTTTTTAGTTCTCTTTAATTGTTCTTATTTTATTACGACTTTCCTAATTTTTATTTATTTAATTGACATGTATGTTGCTTTACTGTATTGCTGTATTTTCCTTTACAACTGAAAGTATATCTCTCAATTTTAATATTTTATTTTTACGCTTGGTTTTTAAAGCACCAAAGCACTATTTGTATGAAAGGTGCTCTATAGATAAAGTTTATCATTATTATTTTTAATATTATTATTATACTTTGTTACATTTTTGGTTAGGACAAAGATTCTAGTAGAGGTGGCCTCTTTTACCCCGTTCCAAAAAATTGGAAAACTACCTTCAGAATACACTGACAATGACCATCTACTGTCTCCTCTAACTGTGTATTGTCATCATGCATATCTTGTGTATTATTTATTGTAGTTGGTTTTGTCATTCTGTAAAGAAGCCACCTTTCAAGGCACTATATAAAATCATGTTTGTTATTATTATTTACATTTTTCATCATAAAATCTGGCGAAGAGTCTTAAGAGAATAACAAAGAACACGTTGCTCTTACCTTTCCATTCCAAGAAATGCCCTCAGCTCGGATTGCAGAGATTGACCTCTCTGTCTCAAATTCTGAGAAACATAGACTCGATTGAAAAATGACCATTTCCTAAGATTCACATAACATCACCAGTCAAAATTTGCCACTTGACATCAATAGAAACCATAGAGTACATGACATTTCCAATCAGTTTTCTTTCAAGGTACAATACCAATCGCCTTGCCAGAAGAGTTATACTGCGGTAGATAAATATTTCAAATGTCAGATACACGCAGAGTTGTTTGGATTACTATGAAAAGATTGGCAATTATATTTATGTTCATTATATTTCTTGGAGTGACAGAGCTAAAGAGAAAACAATACTTACCTTTATCTCTGCAGACAGGATCGCAAGGGATTCCCTTATACTGGGTTCCTATGTAACAAATAATACATTATTCAAAAAACATGATATTTCTCTGTCCATTGGCAGCATGATTGTTTATCATTACAGTTTTAGTTAGCTTTAATTTTGTAAACCCCAAGTAAACATAGTTTGTGCCTTTCTCTGAACTTTTTGGCATTTCAATTCAGTTGTTTGTAAGCTTATTTTACAGTTGCTAGGTTGATGAAGTTCCTGAACTGTGCAGTATTTCTTTTGGGTTTGGTGCGAATCATATTCTAGCGGTTGGGGGAAAAAAGCACAGGTGTTATCCCACAATTAAACCTTGAAACTTACCTTAGCCGATTCTTCAACTAAACCAGACATGTTAACTAAGTGTTACAGTATGTTTCAAAGTGTGTATTTTAGCAAACACAACTGAAGTTCTGTTGTCTCCTTGGAGACACCTGGAACTGGTGTGATGCTGGTTCTATGACATCATTCGTTCTAAATGTAAATGCAGGTATTGGCACAACATAGTAAATTGATGTAAAGTTATGGATCCATTTATGATTTTCACTCAGTTTGAAAGAGTTCCTGTCGTGTGGTTAAACTTTGTGTTACGGAGGGTTAACTGGGGTTCTGGCTACTAGTTAGGCTTGGTCATTCAGTCATCTGGTTCATGAAATAGGAAGCTAAGAGATCTGTGTTTTAGTTTTACTGTTTGTTTTTGTTCCATAGAATAAGAAATGTTTCATTAATATTAGTAATAGAGTAGCTGTTTCTCTAAACAGTGTGTGTCAGTTTGCACTGCAGGTGTGCCAGGTAGAGACCATTTAAGAACCCAAAAATATGCTGTCATTTACTGCCGTGGCTAATTTCTGTTAACCTTGTCTCTCACTCACTTTGATGAGCAAAATGTTCATACATAAAGCATACATTTCTGATTGGTCAGAAGAAGCTTCTTAACATATAAGGTATAAAGAAAGTCAGAAAGTTAGGCACTTAGGTCAGCCTTAGGCAGTTAACCAAGACCATAATCCGATAAGAAGCTATTCCCTTTCATGTTGCTAAATCACATGTAGGATACATGAGTTACACCTCCACTTAAGAGACCTTAAAGAGACCTTGGCCAGCCAGGAGTGTAGAAAACCGTAAAACAGTTCTTGAGAACCTAATTGTTAACTCTTAACAGGCAAAGGTTCCTTCAGTCCTATGAGAAATATTTTAGAATTGAACTAAAGTGTGTTTCCGATACAGGAGCATATGTCTGTCAGGGCCTGTTGGAGAGGCCCTGGATGAGAACCCCTGGCTGCAGTTCCACATCCCCCTGAAAGTAAATAGAGCCATAAGCACGGAGCTAAGGACACTGCTCCAGGACATGCTGGCTGTCGATCCTGACCAGCGACCAGAAGCCATCCAGCAGAAGAAGCAAGTCAGGCAAGCCATGGCATGAGAGAAAACATCTTTGTAGTGACTGATAGCAAGATGTCCGTGACCAAGGGCAATTCGTCTGAGTAAAGTCTGATTTCATTTTTATGTCCCGAAAGGCCACTGCCTTTGTGCTGTAGATTTCTGATTTAGACGGGCATTTCTATGGACAACTTTGACTTTTCTGTGGGTCCAATGAAAATAAGTTTTTTAACTTATTCTTTGTTACAGTTTTCGAAAGTTTAAAGACATTCACTGAGTTGACGATAAAGGAAAAGTTTCATCTTTCACCTCTTGGAAGGTAGGCCGGTCAGAGGTACAATATATGTCTTCATGTCTTCATCCTCCATGTTTGTAACTACAGGTTTCACAGTGTTGAGCTAAGACACAAAAACACCTACAAATGGCAGTTCCAAATGTATAAACCTGGGCTGAAAAAGTGTGTACAGTATATACTCTGTGTAGGTCTGATAAAAGTATTCGAGTCAAAGTGTCATATGGATACAAATTCTCATGATTTTGTATTGTGTGTTTTTTCTCTGTTCTGCTTTATTGAAAGAAATCAGATGCTCTTCCTGAAACTTACCTTAGCTGATTCTTCAGCTAAACCAGACAGACTTCTGAAATTCTCAAATATTATCAAATCTTGTTGGTGCAGAGGTGGTGGAGCCCATTACCAACAGACTCACAGCTGAAATTGCTGTGAAAAGGGCTTCTACCAAATATTAACATGTGGGTGAAAATGTATACAATTTTAATATTTCCTTTTTTCCCTTTGAAAGTATAACATATGTGGTGTGAGATAGAGGTCCTCATTTAATTGCATGAAACTCTGGCACTGGCGCAACAAACTGAACAAAGTTCAAGGGGGTATACGCTTTCTGTAGACACTTTATTTCCTCTTTTTCCATACTCTAAGAAATGATTTGGGAAACCTGTGGGACACTGGAGGTCATTATACATGAGCCTCTTTCTGCACCTTTTAAGCCATTGAAACCTAGTTGCCTTGTTACAAGGTCTAATATTACAGTAGGTGTGGTTTCCGTCTCTTAATTTCTGAGAATGATCAAATTGGGGAATAAGTTGTAGGGAATACCACTCTTGCACTTCTAAGAAAAGACTATCTCAAATGAAACTCGCTATAGAAAGACATCTTGTTGAAAAATTCTTTATTTTTTGTCATTTCTAAAGAAAAAACATTCATCAAGTCCTTCACAAATGTTTTGTTTGTGACTTTCTCTGTTGTTCCCTTTCACACTCAACTGAACTATGTGTTATGTCTTGTAAACGTAATCAAACATTTCACTTAGGTTTGTGGGTTAACACAAACCCATATTGTATGAAACATTCAGTTTTTCATTCAAGTTTTTTCTAACAATTGCATCCATGCTAGGACTACAGTAAACAACACTTTTTACTAAAGTAAATCAAATTGTTCATTAAACAAGACACATTGTTTTAAATGTATGCAATACGACGACACTAAAAACAACACTGAAACTTTTCATTGAAATACTGGACGAGATTGTGCATATTCAATGGATTTCTCCTGGTGCTTTTTTTCATCAGTCTTTTCATATTCTTGTTCTCTACTCAGGTGTCTCCTGTTTCTTTGGTGATGTCTGCTGTACACACATGGTATCATACACTTGAGCAAAGTGTGATACCACCGTTTGTTCTTCTCCTAAAATAAAGATGAACATTGACAAAAGTCAGAAGCACTCTTTTCTTTGACAGACGAACAAAACAATGCAAGAATAACCATACTCTCTGTTCCTTACTCATTTCTACCTACCTGTTTGACCACTTTGTCTGCTTCAGTCAGGACAGGGTGCTGGGGCTGACTCTGAGCAATCTGAGAAGAGCTCTCTGTGATCTTCTCCCCTACAGTGGCTACATTGTACTCTGTTTGAAATCCAGGTATCGCCTCCGGTAAGTTCCTCGGTCCTTTTTGGGACTTGAAAGGGTAGAATCATTTTGTGACTACATTTCCTTGTCATGCACTGATATGTTCTGGTTTGTGTTCGATTACTGCAGGCGTTCAAGTACTTTCTTTTTGTTCTAGATTGGCAGTGTTTGAGATGGTAGGAACTTGTCATATTCTCAACTCTGAATGCTCTGTAAACATACTATTTTAGCAATTCTTAGAAATCTGAAAGCAGTGTTACCTGTATCATTTTTTGTCTTGGTAGTAGTATTGCAGCTCCAACATCAGCACTTAAATAATGGTTTGTGATGTTACTTGTCCTTGGAGTTAGTATACTCCTGAGAAGTCAAGAGAAATCTTACGTAAGCATTAATTATGTTTCACTTTTGAAAGCAAAGTACGTGTCAAGTACTTTGAAGGCATTTGTTGATACTTTTAAGCACTTTCGTTGATTATTATTATCCTTCAATTAGTTATTACAAGTCCAACATTCTCTACATGATCTCACTCCATATTCAGAATGTGGGAATACAATTGTTTTAAGGAAATGCCACTGAATAGATAGTAGCTGCACTCTACAAAGATGAATTTGCTAATTAATCAGTCAGGGACACAGCTTATACTTCAGTAGTCTTAGATCATGTAATGATGATTATTGTACTTTATAACTAGCAAAATCCCCATATCCTGTTCATTGCCCCTTTTTCAGTTATGTGGATTGACTTATCCCTGAAGTGGTTAATTCTCACCTTGACATCTCATAGAACAACTGAATCTCTACCAAGGGTGAATGTGTCCTTCCTCTTAATGTCTAAAAGAAAAGGTTAAAATTCATTGAAGCAAAATGCAACAACCCAAAATGTTGGGGAGGTCGTTTCCACAGTTATTTCATATGACAGTGCTTGGAGTGAAACTACATGACCATGGTGAAGAAGAAAAAACACTTTACCTTGTTCCTCCTGACTGATGTCCTTATGCGTGTTTTGCACAGTTGAGCGTTTTGTGTCTTGTCGTCTGTGTAGGCAACAGCCCTCTTCCCTGGGATAGAACTAGATGATATTTAGACACGTTAATTTGACTTCTCCATTGCTCACATTGATGTGGATATGATTATAATGCTCCGTTTTGTGGGCTTCCCAAGAAAACAATAAATCCCTTACTACTTGTTCGAAATGCAGTAGCACAGATCCTAACAAATACAAGAAAGAGAATATCATTCCTGTTTTGAAAAAACTTCACTGGTCACCTGTATTATCTAGGATAAATTTGAAAGTTCTTTTACTTGTTTTTAAAGCTTTAAGCGACCTAGCACGTCTGTACCTTACTGAATGTCTGTCTTCATATGTTCCTATACGTGACCTGAGATCTGCACATACTGGCCTACTGCAAATACCACATGTGAAATGCAGAAAGAGTGGAGAGGCTGCTTTTTGTTTTTATGCTTCTAAATTATGAAACTCACTTCCACTTTTTATTAGGCAGTCAAGCTCGGTACATTGTTTTAAAAAACATTTGAAAATGTTGCTTTTAGTTAAAGTGGTTCTTTGTTCTTTCTATTTCTGTTTCTTTTTTTAGTTCTCTTTAATTGTTCTTATTTTATTACGACTTTCCTAATTTTTATTTATTTAGTTGACATGTATGTTGCTTTACTGTATTGCTGTATTTTCCTTTACAACTGAAAGTATATCTCTCAATTTTAATATTTTATTTTTACGCTTGGTTTTTAAAGCACCAAAGCACTATTTGTATGAAAGGTGCTCTATAGATAAAGTTTATCATTATTATTTTTAATATTATTATTATACTTTGTTACATTTTTGGTTAGGACAAAGATTCTAGTAGAGGTGGCCTCTTTTACCCCGTTCCAAAAAATTGGAAAACTACCTTCAGAATACACTGACAATGACCATCTACTGTCTCCTCTAACTGTGTATTGTCATCATGCATATCTTGTGTATTATTTATTGTAGTTGGTTTTGTCATTCTGTAAAGAAGCCACCTTTCAAGGCACTATATAAAATAATGTTTGTTATTATTATTTACATTTTTCATCGTTAAATCTGGCGAAGAGTCTTAAGAGAATATCAAAGAACACGTTGCTCTTACCTTTCCATTCCAAGAAATGCCCTCAGCTCAGATTGCAGAGATTGACCTCTCTGTCTCAAATTCTGAGAAACATAGACTCGATTGAAAAATGACCATTTCCTAAGATTCACATAACATCACCAGTCAACATTTGCCACTTGACATCAATAGAAACCATAGAGTACATGACATTTCCAATCAGTTTTCTTTCAAGGTACAATACCAATCGCCTTGCCAGAAGAGTTATACTGCGGTAGATAAATATTACAAATGTCAGATACACGCAGAGTTGTTTGGATTACTATGAAAAGATTGGCAAATATATTTATGTTCATTATATTTCTTGGAGTGACAGAGCTAAAGAGAAAACAATACTTACCTTTATCTCTGCAGACAGGATCGCAAGGGATTCCCTTATACTGGGTTCCTATGTAACAAATAATACATTATTCAAAAAACATGATATTTCTCTGTCCATTGGCAGCATGATTGTTTATCATTACAGTTTTAGTTAGCTTTAATTTTGTAAACCCCAAGTAAACATAGTTTGTGCCTTTCTCTGAACTTTTTGGCATTTCAATTCAGTTGTTTGTAAGCTTATTTTACAGTTGCTAGGTTGATGAAGTTCCTGAACTGTGCAGTATTTCTTTTGGGTTTGGTGCGAATCATATTCTGGCGGTTGGGGGAAAAAAGCACAGGTGCCATCCCACCATTAAACCCTGAAACTTACCTTAGCCGATTCTTCAACTAAACCAGACATGTTAACTAAGTGTTACAGTATGTTTCAAAGTGTGTATTTTAGCAAACACAACTGAAGTTCTGTTGTCTCCTTGGAGACACCTGGAACTGGTGTGATGCTGGTTCTATGACATCATTCGTTCTAAATGTAAATGCAGGTATTGGCACAACATAGTAAATTGATGTAAAGTTATGGATCCATTTATGATTTTCACTCAGTTTGAAAGAGTTCCTGTCGTGTGGTTAAACTTTGTGTTACGGAGGGTTAACTGGGGTTCTGGCTACTAGTTAGGCTTGGTCATTCAGTCATCTGGTTCATGAAATAGGAAGCTAAGAGATCTGTGTTTTAGTTTTACTGTTTGTTTTTGTTCCATAGAATAAGAAATGTTTCATTAATATTAGTAATAGAGTAGCTGTTTCTCTAAACAGTGTGTGTCAGTTTGCACTGCAGGTGTGCCAGGTAGAGACCATTTAAGAACCCAAAAATATGCTGTCATTTACTGCCGTGGCTAATTTCTGTTAACCTTGTCTCTCACTCACTTTGATGAGCAAAATGTTCATACATAAAGCATACATTTCTGATTGGTCAGAAGAAGCTTCTTAACATATAAGGTATAAAGAAAGTCAGAAAGTTAGGCACTTAGGTCAGCCTTAGGCAGTTAACCAAGACCATAATCCGATAAGAAGCTATTCCCTTTCATGTGGCTAAATCACATGTAGGATACATGAGTTACACCTCCACTTAAGAGACCTTAAAGAGACCTTGGCCAGCCAGGAGTGTAGAAAACCGTAAAACAGTTCTTGAGGACCTAATTGTTAACTCTTAACAGGCAAAGGTTCCTTCAGTCCTATGAGAAATATTTTAGAATTGAACTAAAGTGTGTTTCCGATACAGGAGCATATGTCTGTCAGGGCCTGTTGGAGAGGCCCTGGATGAGAACCCCTGGCTGCAGTTCCACATCCCCCTGAAAGTAAATAGAGCCATAAGCACGGAGCTAAGGACACTGCTCCAGGACATGCTGGCTGTCGATCCTGACCAGCGACCAGAAGCCATCCAGCAGAAGAAGCAAGTCAGGCAAGCCATGGCACGAGAGAAAACATCTTTGTAGTGACTGATAGCAAGATGTCCGTGACCAAGGGCAATTCGTCTGAGTAAAGTCTGATTTCATTTTTATGTCCCGAAAGGCCACTGCCTTTGTGCTGTAGATTTCTGATTTAGACGGGCATTTCTATGGACAACTTTGACTTTTCAGTGGGTCCAATGAAAATAAGTTTTTTAACTTATTCTTTGTTACAGTTTTCGAAAGTTTAAAGACATTCACTGAGTTGACGATAAAGGAAAAGTTTCATCTTTCACCTCTTGGAAGGTAGGCCGGTCAGAGGTACAATATATGTCTTCATGTCTTCATCCTCCATGTTTGTAACTACAGGTTTCACAGTGTTGAGCTAAGACACAAAAACACCTACAAATGGCAGTTCCAAATGTATAAACCTGGGCTGAAAAAGTGTGTACAGTATATACTCTGTGTAGGTCTGATAAAAGTATTCGAGTCAAAGTGTCATATGGATACAAATTCTCATGATTTTGTATTGTGTGTTTTTTCTCTGTTCTGCTTTATTGAAAGAAATCAGATGCTCTTCCTGAAACTTACCTTAGCTGATTCTTCAGCTAAACCAGACAGACTTCTGAAATTCTCAAATATTATCAAATCTTGTTGGTGCAGAGGTGGTGGAGCCCATTACCAACAGACTCACAGCTGAAATTGCTGTGAAAAGGGCTTCTACCAAATATTAACATGTGGGTGAAAATGTATACAATTGTAATATTTCCTTTTTTCCCATTGAAAGTATAACATATGTGGTGTGAGATAGAGGTCCTCATTTAATTGCATGAAACTCTGGCACTGGCGCAACAAACTGAACAAAGTTCAAGGGGGTATACGCTTTCTGTAGACACTTTATTTCCTCTTTTTCCATACTCTAAGAAATGATTTGGGAAACCTGTGGGACACTGGAGGTCATTATACATGAGCCTCTTTCTGCACCTTTTAAGCCATTGAAACCTAGTTGCCTTGTTACAAGGTCTAATATTACAGTAGGTGTGGTTTCCGTCTCCTAATTTCTGAGAATGATCAAATTGGGGAATGAGTTGTAGGGAATACCACTCTTGCACTTCTAAGAAAAGACTATCTCAAATGAAACTCGCTATAGAAAGACATCTTGTTGAAAAATTCTTTATTTTTTGTCATTTCTAAAGAAAAAACATTTATCAAGTCCTTCACAAATGTTTTGTTTGTGACTTTCTCTGTTGTTCCCTTTCACACTCAACTGAACTATGTGTTATGTCTTGTAAACGTAATCAAACATTTCACTTAGGTGTGTGGGTTAACACAAACCCATATTGTATGAAACATTCAGTTTTTCATTCAAGTTTTTTCTAACAATTGCATCCATGCTAGGACTACAGTAAACAACACTTTTTACTAAAGTAAATCAAATTGTTCATTAAACAAGACACATTGTTTTAAATGTATGCAATACGAGGACACTAAAAACAACACTGAAACTTTTCATTGAAATACTGGACGAGATTGTGCATATTCAATGGATTTCTCCTGGTGCTTTTTTTCATCAGTCTTTTCATATTCTTGTTCTCTACTCAGGTGTCTCCTGTTTCTTTGGTGATGTCTGCTGTACACACATGGTATCATACACTTGAGCAAAGTGTGATACCACCGTTTGTTCTTCTCCTAAAATAAAGATGAACATTGACAAAAGTCAAAAGCACTCTTTTCTTTGACAGACGAACAAAACAATGCAAGAATAACCATACTCTCTGTTCCTTACTCATTTCTACCTACCTGTTTGACCACTTTGTCTGCTTCAGTCAGGACAGGGTGCTGGGGCTGACTCTGAGCAATCTGAGAAGAGCTCTCTGTGATCTTCTCCCCTACAGTGGCTACATTGTACTCTGTTTGAAATCCAGGTATTGCCTCCGGTAAGTTCCTCGGTCCTTTTTGGGACTTGAAAGGGTAGAATCATTTTGTGACTACATTTCCTTGTCATGCACTGATATGTTCTGGTTTGTGTTCGATTACTGCAGGCGTTCAAGTACTTTCTTTTTGTTCTAGATTGGCAGTGTTTGAGATGGTAGGAACTTGTCATATTCTCAACTCTGAATGCTCTGTAAACATACTATTTTAGCAATTCTTAGAAATCTGAAAGCAGTGTTACCTGTATCATTTTTTGTCTTGGTAGTAGTATTGCAGCTCCAACATCAGCACTTAAATAATGGTTTGTGATGTTACTTGTCCTTGGAGTTAGTATACTCCTGAGAAGTCAAGAGAAATCTTACGTAAGCATTAATTATGTTTCACTTTTGAAAGCAAAGTACGTGTCAAGTACTTTGAAGGCATTTGTTGATACTTTTAAGCACTTTCGTTGATTATTATTATCCTTCAATTAGTTATTACAAGTCCAACATTCTCTACATGATCTCACTCCATATTCAGAATGTGGGAATACAATTGTTTTAAGGAAATGCCACTGAATAGATAGTAGCTGCACTCTACAAAGATGAATTTGCTAATTAATCAGTCAGGGACACAGCTTATACTTCAGTAGTCTTAGATCATGTAATGATGATTATTGTACTTTATAACTAGCAAAATCCCCATATCCTGTTCATTGCCCCTTTTTCAGTTATGTGGATTGACTTATCCCTGAAGTGGTTAATTCTCAACTTGACATCTCATAGAACAACTGAATCTCTACCAAGGGTGAATGTGTCCTTCCTCTTAATGTCTAAAAGAAAAGGTTAAAATTCATTGAAGCAAAATGCAACAACCCAAAATGTTGGGGAGGTCGTTTCCACAGTTATTTCATATGACAGTGCTTGGAGTGAAACTACATGACCATGGTGAAGAAGAAAAAACACTTTACCTTGTTCCTCCTGACTGATGTCCTTATGCGTGTTTTGCACAGTTGAGCGTTTTGTGTCTTGTCGTCTGTGTAGGCAACAGCCCTCTTCCCTGGGATAGAACTAGATGATATTTAGACACGTTAATTTGACTTCTCCATTGCTCACATTGATGTGGATATGATTATAATGCTCTGTTTTATGGGCTTCCCAAGAAAACAATAAATCCCTTACTACTTGTTCGAAATGCAGTAGCACAGATCCTAACAAATACAAGAAAGAGAATATCATTCCTGTTTTGAAAAAACTTCACTGGTCACCTGTATTATCTAGGATAAATTTGAAAGTTCTTTTACTTGTTTTTAAAGCTTTAAGCGACCTAGCACGTCTGTACTTTACTGAATGTCTGTCTTCATATGTTCCTATACGTGACCTGAGATCTGCACATACTGGCCTACTGCAAATACCACATGTGAAATGCAGAAAGAGTGGAGAGGCTGCTTTTTGTTTTTATGCTTCTAAATTATGAAACTCACTTCCACTTTTTATTAGGCAGTCAAGCTCGGTACATTGTTTTAAAAAACATTTGAAAATGTTGCTTTTAGTTAAAGTGGTTCTTTGTTCTTTCTATTTCTGTTTCTTTTTTTAGTTCTCTTTAATTGTTCTTATTTTATTACGACTTTCCTAATTTTTATTTATTTAGTTGACATGTATGTTGCTTTACTGTATTGCTGTATTTTCCTTTACAACTGAAAGTATATCTCTCAATTTTAATATTTTATTTTTACGCTTGGTTTTTAAAGCACCAAAGCACTATTTGTATGAAAGGTGCTCTATAGATAAAGTTTATTATTATTATTTTTAATATTATTATTATACTTTGTTACATTTTTGGTTAGGACAAAGATTCTAGTAGAGGTGGCCTCTTTTACCCCGTTCCAAAAAATTGGAAAACTACCTTCAGAATACACTGACAATGACCATCTACTGTCTCCTCTAACTGTGTATTGTCATCATGCATATCTTGTGTATTATTTATTGTAGTTGGTTTTGTCATTCTGTAAAGAAGCCACCTTTCAAGGCACTATATAAAATAATGTTTGTTATTATTATTTACATTTTTCATCGTTAAATCTGGCGAAGAGTCTTAAGAGAATATCAAAGAACACGTTGCTCTTACCTTTCCATTCCAAGAAATGCCCTCAGCTCAGATTGCAGAGATTGACCTCTCTGTCTCAAATTCTGAGAAACATAGACTCGATTGAAAAATGACCATTTCCTAAGATTCACATAACATCACCAGTCAACATTTGCCACTTGACATCAATAGAAACCATAGAGTACATGACATTTCCAATCAGTTTTCTTTCAAGGTACAATACCAATCGCCTTGCCAGAAGAGTTATACTGCGGTAGATAAATATTACAAATGTCAGATACACGCAGAGTTGTTTGGATTACTATGAAAAGATTGGCAAATATATTTATGTTCATTATATTTCTTGGAGTGACAGAGCTAAAGAGAAAACAATACTTACCTTTATCTCTGCAGACAGGATCGCAAGGGATTCCCTTATACTGGGTTCCTATGTAACAAATAATACATTATTCAAAAAACATGATATTTCTCTGTCCATTGGCAGCATGATTGTTTATCATTACAGTTTTAGTTAGCTTTAATTTTGTAAACCCCAAGTAAACATAGTTTGTGCCTTTCTCTGAACTTTTTGGCATTTCAATTCAGTTGTTTGTAAGCTTATTTTACAGTTGCTAGGTTGATGAAGTTCCTGAACTGTGCAGTATTTCTTTTGGGTTTGGTGCGAATCATATTCTAGCGGTTGGGGGAAAAAAGCACAGGTGCCATCCCACCATTAAACCCTGAAACTTACCTTAGCCGATTCTTCAACTAAACCAGACATGTTAACTAAGTGTTACAGTATGTTTCAAAGTGTGTATTTTAGCAAACACAACTGAAGTTCTGTTGTCTCCTTGGAGACACCTGGAACTGGTGTGATGCTGGTTCTATGACATCATTCGTTCTAAATGTAAATGCAGGTATTGGCACAACATAGTAAATTGATGTAAAGTTATGGATCCATTTATGATTTTCACTCAGTTTGAAAGAGTTCCTGTCGTGTGGTTAAACTTTGTGTTACGGAGGGTTAACTGGGGTTCTGGCTACTAGTTAGGCTTGGTCATTCAGTCATCTGGTTCATGAAATAGGAAGCTAAGAGATCTGTGTTTTAGTTTTACTGTTTGTTTTTGTTCCATAGAATAAGAAATGTTTCATTAATATTAGTAATAGAGTAGCTGTTTCTCTAAACAGTGTGTGTCAGTTTGCACTGCAGGTGTGCCAGGTAGAGACCATTTAAGAACCCAAAAATATGCTGTCATTTACTGCCGTGGCTAATTTCTGTTAACCTTGTCTCTCACTCACTTTGATGAGCAAAATGTTCATACATAAAGCATACATTTCTGATTGTTCAGAAGAAGCTTCTTAACATATAAGGTATAAAGAAAGTCAGAAAGTTAGGCACTTAGGTCAGCCTTAGGCAGTTAACCAAGACCATAATCCGATAAGAAGCTATTCCCTTTCATGTGGCTAAATCACATGTAGGATACATGAGTTACACCTCCACTTAAGAGACCTTAAAGAGACCTTGGCCAGCCAGGAGTGTAGAAAACCGTAAAACAGTTCTTGAGGACCTAATTGTTAACTCTTAACAGGCAAAGGTTCCTTCAGTCCTATGAGAAATATTTTAGAATTGAACTAAAGTGTGTTTCCGATACAGGAGCATATGTCTGTCAGGGCCTGTTGGAGAGGCCCTGGATGAGAACCCCTGGCTGCAGTTCCACATCCCCCTGAAAGTAAATAGAGCCATAAGCACGGAGCTAAGGACACTGCTCCAGGACATGCTGGCTGTCGATCCTGACCAGCGACCAGAAGCCATCCAGCAGAAGAAGCAAGTCAGGCAAGCCATGGCACGAGAGAAAACATCTTTGTAGTGACTGATAGCAAGATGTCCGTGACCAAGGGCAATTCGTCTGAGTAAAGTCTGATTTCATTTTTATGTCCCGAAAGGCCACTGCCTTTGTGCTGTAGATTTCTGATTTAGACGGGCATTTCTATGGACAACTTTGACTTTTCTGTGGGTCCAATGAAAATAAGTTTTTTAACTTATTCTTTGTTACAGTTTTCGAAAGTTTAAAGAGATTCACTGAGTTGACGATAAAGGAAAAGTTTCATCTTTCACCTCTTGGAAGGTAGGCCGGTCAGAGGTACAATATATGTCTTCATGTCTTCATCCTCCATGTTTGTAACTACAGGTTTCACAGTGTTGAGCTAAGACACAAAAACACCTACAAATGGCAGTTCCAAATGTATAAACCTGGGCTGAAAAAGTGTGTACAGTATATACTCTGTGTAGGTCTGATAAAAGTATTCGAGTCAAAGTGTCATATGGATACAAATTCTCATGATTTTGTATTGTGTGTTTTTTCTCTGTTCTGCTTTATTGAAAGAAATCAGATGCTCTTCCTGAAACTTACCTTAGCTGATTCTTCAGCTAAACCAGACAGACTTCTGAAATTCTCAAATATTATCAAATCTTGTTGGTGCAGAGGTGGTGGAGCCCATTACCAACAGACTCACAGCTGAAATTGCTGTGAAAAGGGCTTCTACCAAATATTAACATGTGGGTGAAAATGTATACAATTGTAATATTTCCTTTTTTCCCATTGAAAGTATAACATATGTGGTGTGAGATAGAGGTCCTCATTTAATTGCATGAAACTCTGGCACTGGCGCAACAAACTGAACAAAGTTCAAGGGGGTATACGCTTTCTGTAGACACTTTATTTCCTCTTTTTCCATACTCTAAGAAATGATTTGGGAAACCTGTGGGACACTGGAGGTCATTATACATGAGCCTCTTTCTGCACCTTTTAAGCCATTGAAACCTAGTTGCCTTGTTACAAGGTCTAATATTACAGTAGGTGTGGTTTCCGTCTCCTAATTTCTGAGAATGATCAAATTGGGGAATGAGTTGTAGGGAATACCACTCTTGCACTTCTAAGAAAAGACTATCTCAAATGAAACTCGCTATAGAAAGACATCTTGTTGAAAAATTCTTTATTTTTTGTCATTTCTAAAGAAAAAACATTTATCAAGTCCTTCACAAATGTTTTGTTTGTGACTTTCTCTGTTGTTCCCTTTCACACTCAACTGAACTATGTGTTATGTCTTGTAAACGTAATCAAACATTTCACTTAGGTGTGTGGGTTAACACAAACCCATATTGTATGAAACATTCAGTTTTTCATTCAAGTTTTTTCTAACAATTGCATCCATGCTAGGACTACAGTAAACAACACTTTTTACTAAAGTAAATCAAATTGTTCATTAAACAAGACACATTGTTTTAAATGTATGCAATACGACGACACTAAAAACAACACTGAAACTTTTCTTTGAAATACTGGACGAGATTGTGCATATTCAATGGATTTCTCCTGGTGCTTTTTTTCATCAGTCTTTTCATATTCTTGTTCTCTACTCAGGTGTCTCCTGTTTCTTTGGTGATGTCTGCTGTACACACATGGTATCATACACTTGAGCAAAGTGTGATACCACCGTTTGTTCTTCTCCTAAAATAAAGATGAACATTGACAAAAGTCAGAAGCACTCTTTTCTTTGACAGACGAACAAAACAATGCAAGAATAACCATACTCTCTGTTCCTTACTCATTTCTACCTACCTGTTTGACCACTTTGTCTGCTTCAGTCAGGACAGGGTGCTGGGGCTGACTCTGAGCAATCTGAGAAGAGCTCTCTGTGATCTTCTCCCCTACAGTGGCTACATTGTACTCTGTTTGAAATCCAGGTATCGCCTCCGGTAAGTTCCTCGGTCCTTTTTGGGACTTGAAAGGGTAGAATCATTTTGTGACTACATTTCCTTGTCATGCACTGATATGTTCTGGTTTGTGTTCGATTACTGCAGGCGTTCAAGTACTTTCTTTTTGTTCTAGATTGGCAGTGTTTGAGATGGTAGGAACTTGTCATATTCTCAACTCTGAATGCTCTGTAAACATACTATTTTAGCAATTCTTAGAAATCTGAAAGCAGTGTTACCTGTATCATTTTTTGTCTTGGCAGTAGTATTGCAGCTCCAACATCAGCACTTAAATAATGGTTTGTGATGTTACTTGTCCTTGGAGTTAGTATACTCCTGAGAAGTCAAGAGAAATCTTACGTAAGCATTAATTATGTTTCACTTTTGAAAGCAAAGTACGTGTCAAGTACTTTGAAGGCATTTGTTGATACTTTTAAGCACTTTCGTTGATTATTATTATCCTTCAATTAGTTATTACAAGTCCAACATTCTCTACATGATCTCACTCCATATTCAGAATGTGGGAATACAATTGTTTTAAGGAAATGCCACTGAATAGATAGTAGCTGCACTCTACAAAGATGAATTTGCTAATTAATCAGTCAGGGACACAGCTTATACTTCAGTAGTCTTAGATCATGTAATGATGATTATTGTACTTTATAACTAGCAAAATCCCCATATCCTGTTCATTGCCCCTTTTTCAGTTATGTGGATTGACTTATCCCTGAAGTGGTTAATTCTCACCTTGACATCTCATAGAACAACTGAATCTCTACCAAGGGTGAATGTGTCCTTCCTCTTAATGTCTAAAAGAAAAGGTTAAAATTCATTGAAGCAAAATGCAACAACCCAAAATGTTGGGGAGGTCGTTTCCACAGTTATTTCATATGACAGTGCTTGGAGTGAAACTACATGACCATGGTGAAGAAGAAAAAACACTTTACCTTGTTCCTCCTGACTGATGTCCTTATGCGTGTTTTGCACAGTTGAGCGTTTTGTGTCTTGTCGTCTGTGTAGGCAACAGCCCTCTTCCCTGGGATAGAACTAGATGATATTTAGACACGTTAATTTGACTTCTCCATTGCTCACATTGATGTGAATATGATTATAATGCTGTTTTGTGGGCTTCCCAAGAAAACAATAAATCCCTTACTACTTGTTCGAAATGCAGTAACACAGATCCTAACAAATACAAGAAAGAGAATATCATTCCTGTTTTGAAAAAACTTCACTGGTCACCTGTATTATCTAGGATAAATTTGAAAGTTCTTTTACTTGTTTTTAAAGCTTTAAGCGACCTAGCACGTCTGTACCTTACTGAATGTCTGTCTTCATATGTTCCTATACGTGACCTGAGATCTGCACATACTGGCCTACTGCAAATACCACATGTGAAATGCAGAAAGAGTGGAGAGGCTGCTTTTTGTTTTTATGCTTCTAAATTATGAAACTCACTTCCACTTTTTATTAGGCAGTCAAGCTCGGTACATTGTTTTAAAAAACATTTGAAAATGTTGCTTTTAGTTAAAGTGGTTCTTTGTTCTTTCTATTTCTGTTTCTTTTTTTAGTTCTCTTTAATTGTTCTTATTTTATTACGACTTTCCTAATTTGTATTTATTTAATTGACATGTATGTTGCTTTACTGTATTGCTGTATTTTCCTTTACAACTGAAAGTATATCTCTCAATTTTAATATTTTATTTTTACGCTTGGTTTTTAAAGCACCAAAGCACTATTTGTATGAAAGGTGCTCTATAGATAAAGTTTATTATTATTATTTTTAATATTATTATTATACTTTGTTACATTTTTGGTTAGGACAAAGATTCTAGTAGAGGTGGCCTCTTTTACCCCGTTCCAAAAAATTGGAAAACTACCTTCAGAATACACTGACAATGACCATCTACTGTCTCCTCTAACTGTGTATTGTCATCATGCATATCTTGTGTATTATTTATTGTAGTTGGTTTTGTCATTCTGTAAAGAAGCCACCTTTCAAGGCACTATATAAAATAATGTTTGTTATTATTATTTACATTTTTCATCGTTAAATCTGGCGAAGAGTCTTTAGAGAATATCAAAGAACACGTTGCTCTTACCTTTCCATTCCAAGAAATGCCCTCAGCTCGGATTGCAGAGATTGACCTCTCTGTCTCAAATTCTGAGAAACATAGACTCGATTGAAAAATGACCATTTCCTAAGATTCTCATAACATCACCAGTCAACATTTGCCACTTGACATCAATAGAAACCATAGAGTACATGACATTTCCAATCAGTTTTCTTTCAAGGTACAATACCAATCGCCTTGCCAGAAGAGTTATACTGCGGTAGATAAATATTACAAATGTGAGATACACGCAGAGTTGTTTGGATTACTATGAAAAGATTGGCAAATATATTTATGTTCATTATATTTCTTGGAGTGACAGAGCTAAAGAGAAAACAATACTTACCTTTATCTCTGCAGACAGGATCGCAAGGGATTCCCTTATACTGGGTTCCTATGTAACAAATAATACATTATTCAAAAAACATGATATTTCTCTGTCCATTGGCAGCATGATTGTTTATCATTACAGTTTTAGTTAGCTTTAATTTTGTAAACCCCAAGTAAACATAGTTTGTGCCTTTCTCTGAACTTTTTGGCATTTCAATTCAGTTGTTTGTAAGCTTATTTTACAGTTGCTAGGTTGATGAAGTTCCTGAACTGTGCAGTATTTCTTTTGGGTTTGGTGCGAATCATATTCTAGCGGTTGGGGGAAAAAAGCACAGGTGCCATCCCACCATTAAACCCTGAAACTTACCTTAGCCGATTCTTCAACTAAACCAGACATGTTAACTAAGTGTTACAGTATGTTTCAAAGTGTGTATTTTAGCAAACACAACTGAAGTTCTGTTGTCTCCTTGGAGACACCTGGAACTGGTGTGATGCTGGTTCTATGACATCATTCGTTCTAAATGTAAATGCAGGTATTGGCACAACATAGTAAATTGATGTAAAGTTATGGATCCATTTATGATTTTCACTCAGTTTGAAAGAGTTCCTGTCGTGTGGTTAAACTTTGTGTTACGGAGGGTTAACTGGGGTTCTGGCTACTAGTTAGGCTTGGTCATTCAGTCATCTGGTTCATGAAATAGGAAGCTAAGAGATCTGTGTTTTAGTTTTACTGTTTGTTTTTGTTCCATAGAATAAGAAATGTTTCATTAATATTAGTAATAGAGTAGCTGTTTCTCTAAACAGTGTGTGTCAGTTTGCACTGCAGGTGTGCCAGGTAGAGACCATTTAAGAACCCAAAAATATGCTGTCATTTACTGCCGTGGCTAATTTCTGTTAACCTTGTCTCTCACTCACTTTGATGAGCGAAATGTTCATACATAAAGCATACATTTCTGATTGTTCAGAAGAAGCTTCTTAACATATAAGATATAAAGAAAGTCAGAAAGTTAGGCACTTAGGTCAGCCTTAGGCAGTTAACCAAGACCATAATCCGATAAGAAGCTATTCCCTTTCATGTTGCTAAGTCACATGTAGGATACATGAGTTACACCTCCACTTAAGAGACCTTAAAGAGACCTTGGCCAGCCAGGAGTGTAGAAAACCGTAAAACAGTTCTTGAGGACCTAATTGTTAACTCTTAACAGGCAAAGGTTCCTTCAGTCCTATGAGAAATATTTTAGAATTGAACTAAAGTGTGTTTCCGATACAGGAGCATATGTCTGTCAGGGCCTGTTGGAGAGGCCCTGGATGAGAACCCCTGGCTGCAGTTCCACATCCCCCTGAAAGTAAATAGAGCCATAAGCATGGAGCTAAGGACACTGCTCCAGGACATGCTGGCTGTCGATCCTGACCAGCGACCAGAAGCCATCCAGCAGAAGAAGCAAGTCAGGCAAGCCATGGCACGAGAGAAAACATCTTTGTAGTGACTGATAGCAAGATGTCCGTGACCAAGGGCAATTCGTCTGAGTAAAGTCTGATTTCATTTTTATGTCCCGAAAGGCCACTGCCTTTGTGCTGTAGATTTCTGATTTAGACGGGCATTTCTATGGACAACTTTGACTTTTCTGTGGGTCCAATGAAAATAAGTTTTTTAACTTAT
The DNA here is from genome assembly GCF_040954835.1 of Lepisosteus oculatus. Taxonomy (NCBI): domain Eukaryota; kingdom Metazoa; phylum Chordata; class Actinopteri; order Semionotiformes; family Lepisosteidae; genus Lepisosteus; species Lepisosteus oculatus. The sequence continues at coordinate 921,727 of NW_027167977.1, forward strand.
TCTTTGTTACAGTTTTCGAAAGTTTAAAGACATTCACTGAGTTGACGATAAAGGAAAAGTTTCATCTTTCACCTCTTGGAAGGTAGGCCGGTCAGAGGTACAATATATGTCTTCATGTCTTCATCCTCCATGTTTGTAACTACAGGTTTCACAGTGTTGAGCTAAGACACAAAAACACCTACAAATGGCAGTTCCAAATGTATAAACCTGGGCTGAAAAAGTGTGTATAGTATATACTCTGTGTAGGTCTGATAAAAGTATTCGAGTCAAAGTGTCATATGGATACAAATTCTCATGATTTTGTATTGTGTGTTTTTTCTCTGTTCTGCTTTATTGAAAGAAATCAGATGCTCTTCCTGAAACTTACCTTAGCTGATTCTTCAGCTAAACCAGACAGACTTCTGAAATTCTCAAATATTATCAAATCTTGTTGGTGCAGAGGTGGTGGAGCCCATTACCAACAGACTCACAGCTGAAATTGCTGTGAAAAGGGCTTCTACCAAATATTAACATGTGGGTGAAAATGTAAACAATTGTAATATTTCCTTTTTTCCCATTGAAAGTATAACATATGTGGTGTGAGATAGAGGTCCTCATTTAATTACATGAAACTCTGGCACTGGCGCAACAAACTGAACAAAGTTCAAGGGGGTATACACTTTCTGTAGACACTTTATTTCCTCTTTTTCCATACTCTAAGAAATGATTTGGGAAACCTGTGGGACACTGGAGGTCATTATACATGAGCCTCTTTCTGCACCTTTTAAGCCATTGAAACCTAGTTGCCTTGTTACAAGGTCTAATATTACAGTAGGTGTGGTTTCCGTCTCCTAATTTCTGAGAATGATCAAATTGGGGAATAAGTTGTAGGGAATACCACTCTTGCACTTCTAAGAAAAGACTATCTCAAATGAAACTCGCTATAGAAAGACATCTTGTTGAAAAATTCTTTATTTTTTGTCATTTCTAAAGAAAAAACATTCATCAAGTCCTTCACAAATGTTTTGTTTGTGACTTTCTCTGTTGTTCCCTTTCACACTCAACTGAACTATGTGTTATGTCTTGTAAACGTAATCAAACATTTCACTTAGGTGTGTGGGTTAACACAAACCCATATTGTATGAAACATTCAGTTTTTCATTCAAGTTTTTTCTAACAATTGCATCCATGCTAGGACTACAGTAAACAACACTTTTTACTAAAGTAAATCAAATTGATCATTAAACAAGACACATTGTTTTAAATGTATGCAATACAACGACACTAAAAACAACACTGAAACTTTTCATTGAAATACTGGACGAGATTGTGCATATTCAATGGATTTCTCCTGGTGCTTTTTTTCATCAGTCTTTTCATATTCTTGTTCTCTACTCAGGTGTCTCCTGTTCCTTTGGTGATGTCTGCTGTACACACATGGTATCATACACTTGAGCAAAGTGTGATACCACCGTTTGTTCTTCTCCTAAAATAAAGATGAACATTGACAAAAGTCAGAAGCACTCTTTTCTTTGACAGACGAACAAAACAATGCAAGAATAACCATACTCTCTGTTCCTTACTCATTTCTACCTACCTGTTTGACCACTTTGTCTGCTTCAGTCAGGACAGGGTGCTGGGGCTGACTCTGAGCAATCTGAGTAGAGCTCTCTGTGATCTTCTCCCCTACAGTGGCTACATTGTACTCTGTTTGAAATCCAGGTATCGCCTCCGGTAAGTTCCTCGGTCCTTTTTGGGACTTGAAAGGGTAGAATCATTTTGTGACTACATTTCCTTGTCATGCACTGATATGTTCTGGTTTGTGTTCGATTACTGCAGGCGTTCAAGTACTTTCTTTTTGTTCTAGATTGGCAGTGTTTGAGATGGTAGGAACTTGTCATATTCTCAACTCTGAATGCTCTGTAAACATACTATTTTAGCAATTCTTAGAAATCTGAAAGCAGTGTTACCTGTATCATTTTTTGTCTTGGTAGTAGTATTGCAGCTCCAACATCAGCACTTAAATAATGGTTTGTGATGTTACTTGTCCTTGGAGTTAGTATACTCCTGAGAAGTCAACAGAAATCTTACGTAAGCATTAATTATGTTTCACTTTTGAAAGCAAAGTACGTGTCAAGTACTTTGAAGGCATTTGTTGATACTTTTAAGCACTTTCGTTGATTATTATTATCCTTCAATTAGTTATTACAAGTCCAACATTCTCTACATGATCTCACTCCATATTCAGAATGTGGGAATACAATTGTTTTAAGGAAATGCCACTGAATAGATAGTAGCTGCACTCTACAAAGATGAATTTGCTAATTAATCAGTCAGGGACACAGCTTATACTTCAGTAGTCTTAGATCATGTAATGATGATTATTGTACTTTATAACTAGCAAAATCCCCATATCCTGTTCATTGCCCCTGTTTCAGTTATGTGGATTGACTTATCCCTGAAGTGGTTAATTCTCACCTTGACATCTCATAGAACAACTGAATCTCTACCAAGGGTGAATGTGTCCTTCCTCTTAATGTCTAAAAGAAAAGGTTAAAATTCATTGAAGCAAAATGCAACAACCCAAAATGTTGGGGAGGTCGTTTCCACAGTTATTTCATATGACAGTGCTTGGAGTGAAACTACATGACCATGGTGAAGAAGAAAAAACACTTTACCTTGTTCCTCCTGACTGATGTCCTTATGCGTGTTTTGCACAGTTGAGCGTTTTGTGTCTTGTCGTCTGTGTAGGCAACAGCCCTCTTCCCTGGGATAGAACTAGATGATATTTAGACACGTTAATTTGACTTCTCCATTGCTCACATTGATGTGGATATGATTATAATGGTCTGTTTTGTGGGCTTCCCAAGAAAAGAATAAATCCCTTACTACTTGTTCGAAATGCAGTAGCACAGATCCTAACAAATACAAGAAAGAGAATATCATTCCTGTTTTGAAAAAACTTCACTGGTCACCTGTATTATCTAGGATAAATTTGAAAGTTCTTTTACTTGTTTTTAAAGCTTTAAGCGACCTAGCACGTCTGTACCTTACTGAATGTCTGTCTTCATATGTTCCTATACGTGACCTGAGATCTGCACATACTGGCCTACTGCAAATACCACATGTGAAATGCAGAAAGAGTGGAGAGGCTGCTTTTTGTTTTTATGCTTCCAAATTATGAAACTCACTTCCACTTTTTATTAGGCAGTCAAGCTCGGTACATTGTTTTAAAAAACATTTGAAAATGTTGCTTTTAGTTAAAGTGGTTCTTTGTTCTTTCTATTTCTGTTTCTTTTTTTAGTTCTCTTTAATTGTTCTTATTTTATTACGACTTTCCTAATTTTTATTTATTTAATTGACATGTATGTTGCTTTACTGTATTGCTGTATTTTCCTTTACAACTGAAAGTATATCTCTCAATTTTAATATTTTATTTTTACGCTTGGTTTTTAAAGCACCAAAGCACTATTTGTATGAAAGGTGCTCTATAGATAAAGTTTATCATTATTATTTTTAATATTATTATTATACTTTGTTACATTTTTGGTTAGGACAAAGATTCTAGTAGAGGTGGCCTCTTTTACCCCGTTCCAAAAAATTGGAAAACTACCTTCAGAATACACTGACAATGACCATCTACTGTCTCCTCTAACTGTGTATTGTCATCATGCATATCTTGTGTATTATTTATTGTAGTTGGTTTTGTCATTCTGTAAAGAAGCCACCTTTCAAGGCACTATATAAAATAATGTTTGTTATTATTATTTACATTTTTCATTATAAAATCTGGCGAAGAGTCTTAAGAGAATAACAAAGAACACGTTGCTCTTACCTTTCCATTCCAAGAAATGCCCTCAGCTCGGATTGCAGAGATTGACCTCTCTGTCTCAAATTCTGAGAAACATAGACTCGATTGAAAAATGACCATTTCCTAAGATTCACATAACATCACCAGTCAAAATTTGCCACTTGACATCAATAGAAACCATAGAGTACATGACATTTCCAATCAGTTTTCTTTCAAGGTACAATACCAATCGCCTTGCCAGAAGAGTTATACTGCGGTAGATAAATATTTCAAATGTCAGATACACGCAGAGTTGTTTGGATTACTATGAAAAGATTGGCAAATATATTTATGTTCATTATATTTCTTGGAGTGACAGAGCTAAAGAGAAAACAATACTTACCCTTATCTCTGCAGACAGGATCGCAAGGGATTCCCTTATACTGGGTTCCTATGTAACAAATAATACATTATTCAAAAAACATGATATTTCTCTGTCCATTGGCAGCATGATTGTTTATCATTACAGTTTTAGTTAGCTTTAATTTTGTAAACCCCAAGTAAACATAGTTTGTGCCTTTCTCTGAACTTTTTGGCATTTCAATTCAGTTGTTTGTAAGCTTATTTTACAGTTGCTAGGTTGATGAAGTTCCTGAACTGTGCAGTATTTCTTTTGGGTTTGGTGCGAATCATATTCTAGCGGTTGGGGGAAAAAAGCACAGGTGCCATCCCACCATTAAACCCTGAAACTTACCTTAGCCGATTCTTCAACTAAACCAGACATGTTAACTAAGTGTTACAGTATGTTTCAAAGTGTGTATTTTAGCAAACACAACTGAAGTTCTGTTGTCTCCTTGGAGACACCTGGAACTGGTGTGATGCTGGTTCTATGACATCATTCGTTCTAAATGTAAATGCAGGTATTGGCACAACATAGTAAATTGATGTAAAGTTATGGATCCATTTATGATTTTCACTCAGTTTGAAAGAGTTCCTGTCGTGTGGTTAAACTTTGTGTTACGGAGGGTTAACTGGGGTTCTGGCTACTAGTTAGGCTTGGTCATTCAGTCATCTGGTTCATGAAATAGGAAGCTAAGAGATCTGTGTTTTAGTTTTACTGTTTGTTTTTGTTCCATAGAATAAGAAATGTTTCATTAATATTAGTAATAGAGTAGCTGTTTCTCTAAACAGTGTGTGTCAGTTTGCACTGCAGGTGTGCCAGGTAGAGACCATTTAAGAACCCAAAAATATGCTGTCATTTACTGCCGTGGCTAATTTCTGTTAACCTTGTCTCTCACTCACTTTGATGAGCAAAATGTTCATACATAAAGCATACATTTCTGATTGGTCAGAAGAAGCTTCTTAACATATAAGGTATAAAGAAAGTCAGAAAGTTAGGCACTTAGGTCAGCCTTAGGCAGTTAACCAAGACCATAATCCGATAAGAAGCTATTCCCTTTCATGTGGCTAAATCACATGTAGGATACATGAGTTACACCTCCACTTAAGAGACCTTAAAGAGACCTTGGCCAGCCAGGAGTGTAGAAAACCGTAAAACAGTTCTTGAGGACCTAATTGTTAACTCTTAACAGGCAAAGGTTCCTTCAGTCCTATGAGAAATATTTTAGAATTGAACTAAAGTGTGTTTCCGATACAGGAGCATATGTCTGTCGGGGCCTGTTGGAGAGGCCCTGGATGAGAACCCCTGGCTGCAGTTCCACATCCCCCTGAAAGTAAATAGATCCATAAGCACTGAGCTAAGGACACTGCTCCAGGACATGCTGGCTGTCGATCCTGACCAGCGACCAGAAGCCATCCAGCAGAAGAAGCAAGTCAGGCAAGCCATGGCACGAGAGAAAACATCTTTGTAGTGACTGATAGCAAGATGTCCGTGACCAAGGGCAATTCGTCTGAGTAAAGTCTGATTTCATTTTTATGTCCCGAAAGGCCACTGCCTTTGTGCTGTAGATTTCTGATTTAGACGGGCATTTCTATGGACAACTTTGACTTTTCTGTGGGTCCAATGAAAATAAGTTTTTTAACTTATTCTTTGTTACAGTTTTCGAAAGTTTAAAGACATTCACTGAGTTGACGATAAAGGAAAAGTTTCATCTTTCACCTCTTGGAAGGTAGGCCGGTCAGAGGTACAATATATGTCTTCATGTCTTCATCCTCCATGTTTGTAACTACAGGTTTCACAGTGTTGAGCTAAGACACAAAAACACCTACAAATGGCAGATCCAAATGTATAAACCTGGGCTGAAAAAGTGTGTACAGTATATACTCTGTGTAGGTCTGATAAAAGTATTCGAGTCAAAGTGTCATATGGATACAAATTCTCATGATTTTGTATTGTGTGTTTTTTCTCTGTTCTGCTTTATTGAAAGAAATCAGATGCTCTTCCTGAAACTTACCTTAGCTGATTCTTCAGCTAAACCAGACAGACTTCTGAAATTCTCAAATATTATCAAATCTTGTTGGTGCAGAGGTGGTGGAGCCCATTACCAACAGACTCACAGCTGAAATTGCTGTGAAAAGGGCTTCTACCAAATATTAACATGTGGGTGAAAATGTATACAATTGTAATATTTCCTTTTTTCCCATTGAAAGTATAACATATGTGGTGTGAGAAAGTGGTGCATGAAACTCTGGCACTGGCGCAACAAACTGAACAAAGTTCAAGGGGGTATACGCTTTCTGTAGACACTTTATTTCCTCTTTTTCCATACTCTAAGAAATGATTTGGGAAACCTATGGGACACTGGAGGTCATTATACATGAGCCTCTTTCTGCACCTTTTAAGCCATTGAAACCTAGTTGCCTTGTTACAAGGTCTAATATTACAGTAGGTGTGGTTTCCGTCTCCTAATTTCTGAGAATGATCAAATTGGGGAATAAGTTGTAGGGAATACCACTCTTGCACTTCTAAGAAAAGACTATCTCAAATGAAACTCGCTATAGAAAGACATCTTGTTGAAAAATTCTTTATTTTTTGTCATTTCTAAAGAAAAAACATTCATCAAGTCCTTCACAAATGTTTTGTTTGTGACTTTCTCTGTTGTTCCCTTTCACACTCAACTGAACTATGTGTTATGTCTTGTAAACGTAATCAAACATTTCACTTAGGTGTGTGGGTTAACACAAACCCATATTGTATGAAACATTCAGTTTTTCATTCCCGTTTTTTCTAACAATTGCATCCATGCTAGGACTACAGTAAACAACACTTTTTACTAAAGTAAATGAAATTGTTCATTAAACAAGACACATTGTTTTAAATGTATGCAATACGACGACACTAAAAACAACACTGAAACTTTTCATTGAAATACTGGACGAGATTGTGCATATTCAATGGATTTCTCCTGGTGCTTTTTTTCATCAGTCTTTTCATATTCTTGTTCTCTACTCAGGTGTCTCCTGTTCCTTTGGTGATGTCTGCTGTACACACATGGTATACACTTGAGCAAAGTGTGATACCACCGTTTGTTCTTCTCCTAAAATAAAGATGAACATTGACAAAAGTCAGAAGCACTCTTTTCTTTGACAGACGAACAAAACAATGCAAAAATAACCATACTCTCTGTTCCTTACTCATTTCTACCTACCTGTTTGACCACTTTGTCTGCTTCAGTCAGGACAGGGTGCTGGGGCTGACTCTGAGCAATCTGAGAAGAGCTCTCTGTGATCTTCTCCCCTACAGTGGCTACATTGTACTCTGTTTGAAATCCAGGTATCGCCTCCGGTAAGTTCCTCGGTCCTTTTTGGGACTTGAAAGGGTAGAATCATTTTGTGACTACATTTCCTTGTCATGCACTGATATGTTCTGGTTTGTGTTCGATTACTGCAGGCGTTCAAGTACTTTCTTTTTGTTCTAGATTGGCAGTGTTTGAGATGGTAGGAACTTGTCATATTCTCAACTCTGAATGCTCTGTAAACATGCTATTTTAGCAATTCTTAGAAATCTGAAAGCAGTGTTACCTGTATCATTTTTTGTCTTGGTAGTAGTATTGCAGCTCCAACATCAGCACTTAAATAATGGTTTGTGATGTTACTTGTCCTTGGAGTTAGTATACTCCTGAGAAGTCAAGAGAAATCTTACGTAAGCATTAATTATGTTTCACTTTTGAAAGCAAAGTACGTGTCAAGTACTTTGAAGGCATTTGTTGATACTTTTAAGCACTTTCGTTGATTATTATTATCCTTCAATTAGTTATTACAAGTCCAACATTCTCTACATGATCTCACTCCATATTCAGAATGTGGGAATACAATTGTTTTAAGGAAATGCCACTGAATAGATAGTAGCTGCACTCTACAAAGATGAATTTGCTAATTAATCAGTCAGGGACACAGCTTATACTTCAGTAGTCTTAGATCATGTAATGATGATTATTGTACTTTATAACTAGCAAAATCCCCATATCCTGTTCATTGCCCCTTTTTCAGTTATGTGGATTGACTTATCCCTGAAGTGGTTAATTCTCACCTTGACATCTCATAGAACAACTGAATCTCTACCAAGGGTGAATGTGTCCTTCCTCTTAATGTCTAAAAGAAAAGGTTAAAATTCATTGAAGCAAAATGCAACAACCCAAAATGTTGGGGAGGTCGTTTCCACAGTTATTTCATATGACAGTGCTTGGAGTGAAACTACATGACCATGGTGAAGAAGAAAAAACACTTTACCTTGTTCCTCCTGACTGATGTCCTTATGCGTGTTTTGCACAGTTGAGCGTTTTGTGTCTTGTCGTCTGTGTAGGCAACAGCCCTCTTCCCTGGGATAGAACTAGATGATATTTAGACACGTTAATTTGACTTCTCCATTGCTCACATTGATGTGGATATGATTATAATGGTCTGTTTTGTGGGCTTCCCAAGAAAACAATAAATCCCTTACTACTTGTTCGAAATGCAGTAGCACAGATCCTAACAAATACAAGAAAGAGAATATCATTCCTGTTTTGAAAAAACTTCACTGGTCACCTGTATTATCTAGGATAAATTTGAAAGTTCTTTTACTTGTTTTTAAAGCTTTAAGCGACCTAGCACGTCTGTACCTTACTGAATGTCTGTCTTCATATGTTCCTATACGTGACCTGAGATCTGCACATACTGGCCTACTGCAAATACCACATGTGAAATGCAGAAAGAGTGGAGAGGCTGCTTTTTGTTTTTATGCTTCCAAATTATGAAACTCACTTCCACTTTTTATTAGGCAGTCAAGCTCGGTACATTGTTTTAAAAAACATTTGAAAATGTTGCTTTTAGTTAAAGTGGTTCTTTGTTCTTTCTATTTCTGTTTCTTTTTTTAGTTCTCTTTAATTGTTCTTATTTTATTACGACTTTCCTAATTTTTATTTATTTAATTGACATGTATGTTGCTTTACTGTATTGCTGTATTTTCCTTTACAACTGAAAGTATATCTCTCAATTTTAATATTTTATTTTTACGCTTGGTTTTTAAAGCACCAAAGCACTATTTGTATGAAAGGTGCTCTATAGATAAAGTTTATCATTATTATTTTTAATATTATTATTATACTTTGTTACATTTTTGGTTAGGACAAAGATTCTAGTAGAGGTGGCCTCTTTTACCCCGTTCCAAAAAATTGGAAAACTACCTTCAGAATACACTGACAATGACCATCTACTGTCTCCTCTAACTGTGTATTGTCATCATGCATATCTTGTGTATTATTTATTGTAGTTGGTTTTGTCATTCTGTAAAGAAGCCACCTTTCAAGGCACTATATAAAATAATGTTTGTTATTATTATTTACATTTTTCATCATAAAATCTGGCGAAGAGTCTTAAGAGAATAACAAAGAACACGTTGCTCTTACCTTTCCATTCCAAGAAATGCCCTCAGCTCGGATTGCAGAGATTGACCTCTCTGTCTCAAATTCTGAGAAACATAGACTCGATTGAAAAATGACCATTTCCTAAGATTCACATAACATCACCAGTCAAAATTTGCCACTTGACATCAATAGAAACCATAGAGTACATGACATTTCCAATCAGTTTTCTTTCAAGGTACAATACCAATCGCCTTGCCAGAAGAGTTATACTGCGGTAGATAAATATTTCAAATGTCAGATACACGCAGAGTTGTTTGGATTACTATGAAAAGATTGGCAAATATATTTATGTTCATTATATTTCTTGGAGTGACAGAGCTAAAGAGAAAACAATACTTACCCTTATCTCTGCAGACAGGATCGCAAGGGATTCCCTTATACTGGGTTCCTATGTAACAAATAATACATTATTCAAAAAACATGATATTTCTCTGTCCATTGGCAGCATGATTGTTTATCATTACAGTTTTAGTTAGCTTTAATTTTGTAAACCCCAAGTAAACATAGTTTGTGCCTTTCTCTGAACTTTTTGGCATTTCAATTCAGTTGTTTGTAAGCTTATTTTACAGTTGCTAGGTTGATGAAGTTCCTGAACTGTGCAGTATTTCTTTTGGGTTTGGTGCGAATCATATTCTAGCGGTTGGGGGAAAAAAGCACAGGTGCCATCCCACCATTAAACCCTGAAACTTACCTTAGCCGATTCTTCAACTAAACCAGACATGTTAACTAAGTGTTACAGTATGTTTCAAAGTGTGTATTTTAGCAAACACAACTGAAGTTCTGTTGTCTCCTTGGAGACACCTGGAACTGGTGTGATGCTGGTTCTATGACATCATTCGTTCTAAATGTAAATGCAGGTATTGGCACAACATAGTAAATTGATGTAAAGTTATGGATCCATTTATGATTTTCACTCAGTTTGAAAGAGTTCCTGTCGTGTGGTTAAACTTTGTGTTACGGAGGGTTAACTGGGGTTCTGGCTACTAGTTAGGCTTGGTCATTCAGTCATCTGGTTCATGAAATAGGAAGCTAAGAGATCTGTGTTTTAGTTTTACTGTTTGTTTTTGTTCCATAGAATAAGAAATGTTTCATTAATATTAGTAATAGAGTAGCTGTTTCTCTAAACAGTGTGTGTCAGTTTGCACTGCAGGTGTGCCAGGTAGAGACCATTTAAGAACCCAAAAATATGCTGTCATTTACTGCCGTGGCTAATTTCTGTTAACCTTGTCTCTCACTCACTTTGATGAGCAAAATGTTCATACATAAAGCATACATTTCTGATTGGTCAGAAGAAGCTTCTTAACATATAAGGTATAAAGAAAGTCAGAAAGTTAGGCACTTAGGTCAGCCTTAGGCAGTTAACCAAGACCATAATCCGATAAGAAGCTATTCCCTTTCATGTGGCTAAATCACATGTAGGATACATGAGTTACACCTCCACTTAAGAGACCTTAAAGAGACCTTGGCCAGCCAGGAGTGAAGAAAACCGTAAAACAGTTCTTGAGGACCTAATTGTTAACTCTTAACAGGCAAAGGTTCCTTCAGTCCTATGAGAAATATTTTAGAATTGAACTAAAGTGTGTTTCCGATACAGGAGCATATGTCTGTCGGGGCCTGTTGGAGAGGCCCTGGATGAGAACCCCTGGCTGCAGTTCCACATCCCCCTGAAAGTAAATAGATCCATAAGCACTGAGCTAAGGACACTGCTCCAGGACATGCTGGCTGTCGATCCTGACCAGCGACCAGAAGCCATCCAGCAGAAGAAGCAAGTCAGGCAAGCCATGGCACGAGAGAAAACATCTTTGTAGTGACTGATAGCAAGATGTCCGTGACCAAGGGCAATTCGTCTGAGTAAAGTCTGATTTCATTTTTATGTCCCGAAAGGCCACTGCCTTTGTGCTGTAGATTTCTGATTTAGACGGGCATTTCTATGGACAACTTTGACTTTTCTGTGGGTCCAATGAAAATAAGTTTTTTAACTTATTCTTTGTTACAGTTTTCGAAAGTTTAAAGACATTCACTGAGTTGACGATAAAGGAAAAGTTTCATCTTTCACCTCTTGGAAGGTAGGCCGGTCAGAGGTACAATATATGTCTTCATGTCTTCATCCTCCATGTTTGTAACTACAGGTTTCACAGTGTTGAGCTAAGACACAAAAACACCTACAAATGGCAGATCCAAATGTATAAACCTGGGCTGAAAAAGTGTGTACAGTATATACTCTGTGTAGGTCTGATAAAAGTATTCGAGTCAAAGTGTCATATGGATACAAATTCTCATGATTTTGTATTGTGTGTTTTTTCTCTGTTCTGCTTTATTGAAAGAAATCAGATGCTCTTCCTGAAACTTACCTTAGCTGATTCTTCAGCTAAACCAGACAGACTTCTGAAATTCTCAAATATTATCAAATCTTGTTGGTGCAGAGGTGGTGGAGCCCATTACCAACAGACTCACAGCTGAAATTGCTGTGAAAAGGGCTTCTACCAAATATTAACATGTGGGTGAAAATGTATACAATTGTAATATTTCCTTTTTTCCCATTGAAAGTATAACATATGTGGTGTGAGAAAGTGGTGCATGAAACTCTGGCACTGGCGCAACAAACTGAACAAAGTTCAAGGGGGTATACGCTTTCTGTAGACACTTTATTTCCTCTTTTTCCATACTCTAAGAAATGATTTGGGAAACCTGTGGGACACTGGAGGTCATTATACATGAGCCTCTTTCTGCACCTTTTAAGCCATTGAAACCTAGTTGCCTTGTTACAAGGTCTAATATTACAGTAGGTGTGGTTTCCGTCTCCTAATTTCTGAGAATGATCAAATTGGGGAATGAGTTGTAGGGAATACCACTCTTGCACTTCTAAGAAAAGACTATCTCAAATGAAACTCGCTATAGAAAGACATCTTGTTGAAAAATTCTTTATTTTTTGTCATTTCTAAAGAAAAAACATTCATCAAGTCCTTCACAAATGTTTTGTTTGTGACTTTCTCTGTTGTTCCCTTTCACACTCAACTGAACTATGTGTTATGTCTTGTAAACGTAATCAAACATTTCACTTAGGTGTGTGGGTTAACACAAACCCATATTGTATGAAACATTCAGTTTTTCATTCAAGTTTTTTCTAACAATTGCATCCATGCTAGGACTACAGTAAACAACACTTTTTACTAAAGTAAATCAAATTGTTCATTAAACAAGACACATTGTTCTAAATGTATGCAATACGACGACACTAAAAACAACACTGAAACTTTTCATTGAAATACTGGACGAGATTGTGCATATTCAATGGATTTCTCCTGGTGCTTTTTTTCATCAGTCTTTTCATATTCTTGTTCTCTACTCAGGTGTCTCCTGTTCCTTTGGTGATGTCTGCTGTACACACATGGTATCATACACTTGAGCAAAGTGTGATACCACCGTTTGTTCTTCTCCTAAAATAAAGATGAACATTGACAAAAGTCAGAAGCACTCTTTTCTTTGACAGACGAACAAAACAATGCAAGAATAACCATACTCTCTGTTCCTTACTTATTTCTACCTGCCTGTTTGACCACTTTGTCTGCTTCAGTCAGGACAGGGTGCTGGGGCTGACTCTGAGCAATCTGAGAAGAGCTCTCTGTGATCTTCTCCCCTACAGTGGCTACATTGTACTCTGTTTGAAATCCAGGTATCGCCTCCGGTAAGTTCCTCGGTCCTTTTTGGGACTTGAAAGGGTAGAATCATTTTGTGACTACATTTCCTTGTCATGCACTGATATGTTCTGGTTAGTGTTCGATTACTGCAGGCGTTCAAGTACTTTATTTTTGTTCTAGATTGACAGTGTTTGAGATGGTAGGAACTTGTCATATTCTCAACTCTGAATGCTCTGTAAACATACTATTTTAGCAATTCTTAGAAATCTGAAAGCAGTGTTACCTGTATCATTTTTTGTCTTGGTAGTAGTATTGCAGCTCCAACATCAGCACTTAAATAATAGTTTGTGATGTTACTTGTCCTTGGAGTTAGTATACTCCTGAGAAGTCAAGAGAAATCTTACGTAAGCATTAATTATGTTTCACTTTTGAAAGCAAAGTACGTGTCAAGTACTTTGAAGGCATTTGTTGATACTTTTAAGCACTTTCGTTGATTATTATTATCCTTCAATTAGTTATTACAAGTCCAACATTCTCTACATGATCTCACTCCATATTCAGAATGTGGGAATACAATTGTTTTAAGGAAATGCCACTGAATAGATAGTAGCTGCACTCTACAAAGATGAATTTGCTAATTAATCAGTCAGGGACACAGCTTATACTTCAGTAGTCTTAGATCATGTAATGATGATTATTGTACTTTATAACTAGCAAAATCCCCATATCCTGTTCATTGCCCCTGTTTCAGTTATGTGGATTGACTTATCCCTGAAGTGGTTAATTCTCACCTTGACATCTCATAGAACAACTGAATCTCTACCAAGGGTGAATGTGTCTTTCCTCTTAATGTCTAAAAGAAAAGGTTAAAATTCATTGAAGCAAAATGCAACAACCCAAAATGTTGGGGAGGTCGTTTCCACAGTTATTTCATATGACAGTGCTTGGAGTGAAACTACATGACCATGGTGAAGAAGAAAAAACACTTTACCTTGTTCCTCCTGACTGATGTCCTTATGCGTGTTTTGCACAGTTGAGCGTTTTGTGTCTTGTCGTCTGTGTAGGCAACAGCCCTCTTCCCTGGGATAGAACTAGATGATATTTAGACACGTTAATTTGACTTCTACATTGCTCACATTGATGTCGATATGATTATAATGCTCTGTTTTGTGGGCTTCCCAAGAAAAGAATAAATCCCTTACTACTTGTTCGAAATGCAGTAGCACAGATCCTAACAAATACAAGAAAGAGAATATCATTCCTGTTTTGAAAAAACTTCACTGGTCACCTGTATTATCTAGGATAAATTTGAAAGTTCTTTTACTTGTTTTTAAAGCTTTAAGCGACCTAGCACGTCTGTACCTTACTGAATGTCTGTCTTCATATGTTCCTATACGTGACCTGAGATCTGCACATACTGGCCTACTGCAAATACCACATGTGAAATGCAGAAAGAGTGGAGAGGCTGCTTTTTGTTTTTATGCTTCCAAATTATGAAACTCACTTCCACTTTTTATTAGGCAGTCAAGCTCGGTACATTGTTTTAAAAAACATTTGAAAATGTTGCTTTTAGTTAAAGTGGTTCTTTGTTCTTTCTATTTCTGTTTCTTTTTTTAGTTCTCTTTAATTGTTCTTATTTTATTACGACTTTCCTAATTTGTATTTATTTAATTGACATGTATGTTGCTTTACTGTATTGCTGTATTTTCCTTTACAACTGAAAGTATATCTCTCAATTGTAATATTTTATTTTTACGCTTGGTTTTTAAAGCACCAAAGCACTATTTGTATGAAAGGTGCTCTATAGATAAAGTTTATTATTATTATTTTTAATATTATTATTATACTTTGTTACATTTTTGGTTAGGACAAAGATTCTAGTAGAGGTGGCCTCTTTTACCCCGTTCCAAAAAATTGGAAAACTACCTTCAGAATACACTGACAATGACCATCTACTGTCTCCTCTAACTGTGTATTGTCATCATGCATATCTTGTGTATTATTTATTGTAGTTGGTTTTGTCATTCTGTAAAGAAGCCACCTTTCAAGGCACTATATAAAATAATGTTTGTTATTATTATTTACATTTTTCATCGTTAAATCTGGCGAAGAGTCTTAAGAGAATATCAAAGAACACGTTGCTCTTACCTTTCCATTCCAAGAAATGCCCTCAGCTCGGATTGCAGAGATTGACCTCTCTGTCTCAAATTCTGAGAAACATAGACTCGATTGAAAAATGACCATTTCCTAAGATTCACATAACATCACCAGTCAACATTTGCCACTTGACATCAATAGAAACCATAGAGTACATGACATTTCCAATCAGTTTTCTTTCAAGGTACAATACCAATCGCCTTGCCAGAAGAGTTATACTGCGGTAGATAAATATTACAAATGTGAGATACACGCAGAGTTGTTTGGATTACTATGAAAAGATTGGCAAATATATTTATGTTCATTATATTTCTTGGAGTGACAGAGCTAAAGAGAAAACAATACTTACCTTTATCTCTGCAGACAGGATCGCAAGGGATTCCCTTATACTGGGTTCCTATGTAACAAATAATACATTATTCAAAAAACATGATATTTCTCTGTCCATTGGCAGCATGATTGTTTATCATTACAGTTTTAGTTAGCTTTAATTTTGTAAACCCCAAGTAAACATAGTTTGTGCCTTTCTCTGAACTTTTTGGCATTTCAATTCAGTTGTTTGTAAGCTTATTTTACAGTTGCTAGGTTGATGAAGTTCCTGAACTGTGCAGTATTTCTTTTGGGTTTGGTGCGAATCATATTCTAGCGGTTGGGGGAAAAAAGCACAGGTGCCATCCCACCATTAAACCCTGAAACTTACCTTAGCCGATTCTTCAACTAAACCAGACATGTTAACTAAGTGTTACAGTATGTTTCAAAGTGTGTATTTTAGCAAACACAACTGAAGTTCTGTTGTCTCCTTGGAGACACCTGGAACTGGTGTGATGCTGGTTCTATGACATCATTCGTTCTAAATGTAAATGCAGGTATTGGCACAACATAGTAAATTGATGTAAAGTTATGGATCCATTTATGATTTTCACTCAGTTTGAAAGAGTTCCTGTCGTGTGGTTAAACTTTGTGTTACGGAGGGTTAACTGGGGTTCTGGCTACTAGTTAGGCTTGGTCATTCAGTCATCTGGTTCATGAAATAGGAAGCTAAGAGATCTGTGTTTTAGTTTACTGTTTGTTTTTGTTCCATAGAATAAGAAATGTTTCATTAATATTAGTAATAGAGTAGCTGTTTCTCTAAACAGTGTGTGTCAGTTTGCACTGCAGGTGTGCCAGGTAGAGACCATTTAAGAACCCAAAAATATGCTGTCATTTACTGCCGTGGCTAATTTCTGTTAACCTTGTCTCTCACTCACTTTGATGAGCAAAATGTTCATACATAAAGCATACATTTCTGATTGGTCAGAAGAAGCTTCTTAACATATAAGATATAAAGAAAGTCAGAAAGTTAGGCACTTAGGTCAGCCTTAGGCAGTTAACCAAGACCATAATCCGATAAGAAGCTATTCCCTTTCATGTTGCTAAATCACATGTAGGATACATGAGTTACACCTCCACTTAAGAGACCTTAAAGAGACCTTGGCCTGCCAGGAGTGTAGAAAACCGTAAAACAGTTCTTGAGGACCTAATTGTTAACTCTTAACAGGCAAAGGTTCCTTCAGTCCTATGAGAAATATTTTAGAATTGAACTAAAGTGTGTTTCCGATACAGGAGCATATGTCTGTCAGGGCCTGTTGGAGAGGCCCTGGATGAGAACCCCTGGCTGCAGTTCCACATCCCCCTGAAAGTAAATAGAGCCATAAGCACGGAGCTAAGGACACTGCTCCAGGACATGCTAGCTGTCGATCCTGACCAGCGACCAGAAGCCATCCAGCAGAAGAAGCAAGTCAGGCAAGCCATGGCACGAGAGAAAACATCTTTGTAGTGACTGATAGCAAGATGTCCGTGACCAAGGGCAATTCGTCTGAGTAAAGTCTGATTTCATTTTTATGTCCCGAAAGGCCACTGCCTTTGTGCTGTAGATTTCTGATTTAGACGGGCATTTCTATGGACAACTTTGACTTTTCTGTGGGTCCAATGAAAATAAGTTTTTTAACTTATTCTTTGTTACAGTTTTCGAAAGTTTAAAGACATTCACTGAGTTGACGATAAAGGAAAAGTTTCATCTTTCACCTCTTGGAAGGTAGGCCGGTCAGAGGTACAATATATGTCTTCATGTCTTCATCCTCCATGTTTGTAACTACAGGTTTCACAGTGTTGAGCTAAGACACAAAAACACCTACAAATGGCAGTTCCAAATGTATAAACCTGGGCTGAAAAAGTGTGTATAGTATATACTCTGTGTAGGTCTGATAAAAGTATTCGAGTCAAAGTGTCATATGGATACAAATTCTCATGATTTTGTATTGTGTGTTTTTTCTCTGTTCTGCTTTATTGAAAGAAATCAGATGCTCTTCCTGAAACTTACCTTAGCTGATTCTTCAGCTAAACCAGACAGACTTCTGAAATTCTCAAATATTATCAAATCTTGTTGGTGCAGAGGTGGTGGAGCCCATTACCAACAGACTCACAGCTGAAATTGCTGTGAAAAGGGCTTCTACCAAATATTAACATGTGGGTGAAAATGTAAACAATTGTAATATTTCCTTTTTTCCCATTGAAAGTATAACATATGTGGTGTGAGATAGAGGTCCTCATTTAATTGCATGAAACTCTGGCACTGGCGCAACAAACTGAACAAAGTTCAAGGGGGTATACACTTTCTGTAGACACTTTATTTCCTCTTTTTCCATACTCTAAGAAATGATTTGGGAAACCTGTGGGACACTGGAGGTCATTATACATGAGCCTCTTTCTGCACCTTTTAAGCCATTGAAACCTAGTTGCCTTGTTACAAGGTCTAATATTACAGTAGGTGTGGTTTCCGTCTCCTAATTTCTGAGAATGATCAAATTGGGGAATAAGTTGTAGGGAATACCACTCTTGCACTTCTAAGAAAAGACTATCTCAAATGAAACTCGCTATAGAAAGACATCTTGTTGAAAAATTCTTTATTTTTTGTCATTTCTAAAGAAAAAACATTCATCAAGTCCTTCACAAATGTTTTGTTTGTGACTTTCTCTGTTGTTCCCTTTCACACTCAACTGAACTATGTGTTATGTCTTGTAAACGTAATGAAACATTTCACTTAGGTGTGTGGGTTAACACAAACCCATATTGTATGAAACATTCAGTTTTTCATTCAAGTTTTTTCTAACAATTGCATCCATGCTAGGACTACAGTAAACAACACTTTTTACTAAAGTAAATCAAATTGATCATTAAACAAGACACATTGTTTTAAATGTATGCAATACAACGACACTAAAAACAACACTGAAACTTTTCATTGAAATACTGGACGAGATTGTGCATATTCAATGGATTTCTCCTGGTGCTTTTTTTCATCAGTCTTTTCATATTCTTGTTCTCTACTCAGGTGTCTCCTGTTCCTTTGGTGATGTCTGCTGTACACACATGGTATCATACACTTGAGCAAAGTGTGATACCACCGTTTGTTCTTCTCCTAAAATAAAGATGAACATTGACAAAAGTCAGAAGCACTCTTTTCTTTGACAGACGAACAAAACAATGCAAGAATAACCATACTCTCTGTTCCTTACTCATTTCTACCTACCTGTTTGACCACTTTGTCTGCTTCAGTCAGGACAGGGTGCTGGGGCTGACTCTGAGCAATCTGAGTAGAGCTCTCTGTGATCTTCTCCCCTACAGTGGCTACATTGTACTCTGTTTGAAATCCAGGTATCGCCTCCGGTAAGTTCCTCGGTCCTTTTTGGGACTTGAAAGGGTAGAATCATTTTGTGACTACATTTCCTTGTCATGCACTGATATGTTCTGGTTTGTGTTCGATTACTGCAGGCGTTCAAGTACTTTCTTTTTGTTCTAGATTGGCAGTGTTTGAGATGGTAGGAACTTGTCATATTCTCAACTCTGAATGCTCTGTAAACATACTATTTTAGCAATTCTTAGAAATCTGAAAGCAGTGTTACCTGTATCATTTTTTGTCTTGGTAGTAGTATTGCAGCTCCAACATCAGCACTTAAATAATGGTTTGTGATGTTACTTGTCCTTGGAGTTAGTATACTCCTGAGAAGTCAAGAGAAATCTTACGTAAGCATTAATTATGTTTCACTTTTGAAAGCAAAGTACGTGTCAAGTACTTTGAAGGCATTTGTTGATACTTTTAAGCACTTTCGTTGATTATTATTATCCTTCAATTAGTTATTACAAGTCCAACATTCTCTACATGATCTCACTCCATATTCAGAATGTGGGAATACAATTGTTTTAAGGAAATGCCACTGAATAGATAGTAGCTGCACTCTACAAAGATGAATTTGCTAATTAATCAGTCAGGGACACAGCTTATACTTCAGTAGTCTTAGATCATGTAATGATGATTATTGTACTTTATAACTAGCAAAATCCCCATATCCTGTTCATTGCCCCTGTTTCAGTTATGTGGATTGACTTATCCCTGAAGTGGTTAATTCTCACCTTGACATCTCATAGAACAACTGAATCTCTACCAAGGGTGAATGTGTCCTTCCTCTTAATGTCTAAAAGAAAAGGTTAAAATTCATTGAAGCAAAATGCAACAACCCAAAATGTTGGGGAGGTCGTTTCCACAGTTATTTCATATGACAGTGCTTGGAGTGAAACTACATGACCATGGTGAAGAAGAAAAAACACTTTACCTTGTTCCTCCTGACTGATGTCCTTATGCGTGTTTTGCACAGTTGAGCGTTTTGTGTCTTGTCGTCTGTGTAGGCAACAGCCCTCTTCCCTGGGATAGAACTAGATGATATTTAGACACGTTAATTTGACTTCTCCATTGCTCACATTGATGTGGATATGATTATAATGGTCTGTTTTGTGGGCTTCCCAAGAAAAGAATAAATCCCTTACTACTTGTTCGAAATGCAGTAGCACAGATCCTAACAAATACAAGAAAGAGAATATCATTCCTGTTTTGAAAAAACTTCACTGGTCACCTGTATTATCTAGGATAAATTTGAAAGTTCTTTTACTTGTTTTTAAAGCTTTAAGCGACCTAGCAACTCTGTACCTTACTGAATGTCTGTCTTCATATGTTCCTATACGTGACCTGAGATCTGCACATACTGGCCTACTGCAAATACCACATGTGAAATGCAGAAAGAGTGGAGAGGCTGCTTTTTGTTTTTATGCTTCCAAATTATGAAACTCACTTCCACTTTTTATTAGGCAGTCAAGCTCGGTACATTGTTTTAAAAAACATTTGAAAATGTTGCTTTTAGTTAAAGTGGTTCTTTGTTCTTTCTATTTCTGTTTCTTTTTTTAGTTCTCTTTAATTGTTCTTATTTTATTACGACTTTCCTAATTTTTATTTATTTAATTGACATGTATGTTGCTTTACTGTATTGCTGTATTTTCCTTTACAACTGAAAGTATATCTCTCAATTTTAATATTTTATTTTTACGCTTGGTTTTTAAAGCACCAAAGCACTATTTGTATGAAAGGTGCTCTATAGATAAAGTTTATCATTATTATTTTTAATATTATTATTATACTTTGTTACATTTTTGGTTAGGACAAAGATTCTAGTAGAGGTGGCCTCTTTTACCCCGTTCCAAAAAATTGGAAAACTACCTTCAGAATACACTGACAATGACCATCTACTGTCTCCTCTAACTGTGTATTGTCATCATGCATATCTTGTGTATTATTTATTGTAGTTGGTTTTGTCATTCTGTAAAGAAGCCACCTTTCAAGGCACTATATAAAATAATGTTTGTTATTATTATTTACATTTTTCATCATAAAATCTGGCGAAGAGTCTTAAGAGAATAACAAAGAACACGTTGCTCTTACCTTTCCATTCCAAGAAATGCCCTCAGCTCGGATTGCAGAGATTGACCTCTCTGTCTCAAATTCTGAGAAACATAGACTCGATTGAAAAATGACCATTTCCTAAGATTCACATAACATCACCAGTCAAAATTTGCCACTTGACATCAATAGAAACCATAGAGTACATGACATTTCCAATCAGTTTTCTTTCAAGGTACAATACCAATCGCCTTGCCAGAAGAGTTATACTGCGGTAGATAAATATTTCAAATGTCAGATACACGCAGAGTTGTTTGGATTACTATGAAAAGATTGGCAAATATATTTATGTTCATTATATTTCTTGGAGTGACAGAGCTAAAGAGAAAACAATACTTACCCTTATCTCTGCAGACAGGATCGCAAGGGATTCCCTTATACTGGGTTCCTATGTAACAAATAATACATTATTCAAAAAACATGATATTTCTCTGTCCATTGGCAGCATGATTGTTTATCATTACAGTTTTAGTTAGCTTTAATTTTGTAAACCCCAAGTAAACATAGTTTGTGCCTTTCTCTGAACTTTTTGGCATTTCAATTCAGTTGTTTGTAAGCTTATTTTACAGTTGCTAGGTTGATGAAGTTCCTGAACTGTGCAGTATTTCTTTTGGGTTTGGTGCGAATCATATTCTAGCGGTTGGGGGAAAAAAGCACAGGTGCCATCCCACCATTAAACCCTGAAACTTACCTTAGCCGATTCTTCAACTAAACCAGACATGTTAACTAAGTGTTACAGTATGTTTCAAAGTGTGTATTTTAGCAAACACAACTGAAGTTCTGTTGTCTCCTTGGAGACACCTGGAACTGGTGTGATGCTGGTTCTATGACATCATTCGTTCTAAATGTAAATGCAGGTATTGGCACAACATAGTAAATTGATGTAAAGTTATGGATCCATTTATGATTTTCACTCAGTTTGAAAGAGTTCCTGTCGTGTGGTTAAACTTTGTGTTACGGAGGGTTAACTGGGGTTCTGGCTACTAGTTAGGCTTGGTCATTCAGTCATCTGGTTCATGAAATAGGAAGCTAAGAGATCTGTGTTTTAGTTTTACTGTTTGTTTTTGTTCCATAGAATAAGAAATGTTTCATTAATATTAGTAATAGAGTAGCTGTTTCTCTAAACAGTGTGTGTCAGTTTGCACTGCAGGTGTGCCAGGTAGAGACCATTTAAGAACCCAAAAATATGCTGTCATTTACTGCCGTGGCTAATTTCTGTTAACCTTGTCTCTCACTCACTTTGATGAGCAAAATGTTCATACATAAAGCATACATTTCTGATTGGTCAGAAGAAGCTTCTTAACATATAAGGTATAAAGAAAGTCAGAAAGTTAGGCACTTAGGTCAGCCTTAGGCAGTTAACCAAGACCATAATCCGATAAGAAGCTATTCCCTTTCATGTTGCTAAATCACATGTAGGATACATGAGTTACACCTCCACTTAAGAGACCTTAAAGAGACCTTGGCCAGCCAGGAGTGTAGAAAACCGTAAAACAGTTCTTGAGGACCTAATTGTTAACTCTTAACAGGCAAAGGTTCCTTCAGTCCTATGAGAAATATTTTAGAATTGAACTAAAGTGTGTTTCCGATACAGGAGCATATGTCTGTCGGGGCCTGTTGGAGAGGCCCTGGATGAGAACCCCTGGCTGCAGTTCCACATCCCCCTGAAAGTAAATAGAGCCATAAGCACTGAGCTAAGGACACTGCTCCAGGACATGCTGGCTGTCGATCCTGACCAGCGACCAGAAGCCATCCAGCAGAAGAAGCAAGTCAGGCAAGCCATGGCACGAGAGAAAACATCTTTGTAGTGACTGATAGCAAGATGTCCGTGACCAAGGGCAATTCGTCTGAGTAAAGTCTGATTTCATTTTTATGTCCCGAAAGGCCACTGCCTTTGTGCTGTAGATTTCTGATTTAGACGGGCATTTCTATGGACAACTTTGACTTTTCTGTGGGTCCAATGAAAATAAGTTTTTTAACTTATTCTTTGTTACAGTTTTCGAAAGTTTAAAGACATTCACTGAGTTGACGATAAAGGAAAAGTTTCATCTTTCACCTCTTGGAAGGTAGGCCGGTCAGAGGTACAATATATGTCTTCATGTCTTCATCCTCCATGTTTGTAACTACAGGTTTCACAGTGTTGAGCTAAGACACAAAAACACCTACAAATGGCAGATCCAAATGTATAAACCTGGGCTGAAAAAGTGTGTACAGTATATACTCTGTGTAGGTCTGATAAAAGTATTCGAGTCAAAGTGTCATATGGATACAAATTCTCATGATTTTGTATTGTGTGTTTTTTCTCTGTTCTGCTTTATTGAAAGAAATCAGATGCTCTTCCTGAAACTTACCTTAGCTGATTCTTCAGCTAAACCAGACAGACTTCTGAAATTCTCAAATATTATCAAATCTTGTTGGTGCAGAGGTGGTGGAGCCCATTACCAACAGACTCACAGCTGAAATTGCTGTGAAAAGGGATTCTACCAAATATTAACATGTGGGTGAAAATGTATACAATTGTAATATTTCCTTTTTTCCATTTGAAAGTATAACATATGTGGTGTGAGAAAGAGGTCCTCATTTAATTGTATGAAACTCTGGCACTGGCGCAACAAACTGAACAAAGTTCAAGGGGGTATACGCTTTCTGTAGACACTTTATTTCCTCTTTTTCCATACTCTAAGAAATGATTTGGGAAACCTATGGGACACTGGAGGTCATTATACATGAGCCTCTTTCTGCACCTTTTAAGCCATTGAAACCTAGTTGCCTTGTTACAAGGTCTAATATTACAGTAAGTGTGGTTTCCGTCTCCTAATTTCTGAAAATGATCAAATTGGGGAATAAGTTGTAGGGAATACCACTCTTGCACTTCTAAGAAAAGACTATCTCAAATGAAACTCGCTATAGAAAGACATCTTGTTGAAAAATTCTTTATTTTTTGTCATTTCTAAAGAAAAAACATTCATCAAGTCCTTCACAAATGTTTTGTTTGTGACTTTCTCTGTTGTTCCCTTTCACACTCAACTGAACTATGTGTTATGTCTTGTAAACGTAATCAAACATTTCACTTAGGTGTGTGGGTTAACACAAACCCATATTGTATGAAACATTCAGTTTTTCATTCCCGTTTTTTCTAACAATTGCATCCATGCTAGGACTACAGTAAACAACACTTTTTACTAAAGTAAATGAAATTGTTCATTAAACAAGACACATTGTTTTAAATGTATGCAATACGACGACACTAAAAACAACACTGAAACTTTTCATTGAAATACTGGACGAGATTGTGCATATTCAATGGATTTCTCCTGGTGCTTTTTTTCATCAGTCTTTTCATATTCTTGTTCTCTACTCAGGTGTCTCCTGTTCCTTTGGTGATGTCTGCTGTACACACATGGTATACACTTGAGCAAAGTGTGATACCACCGTTTGTTCTTCTCCTAAAATAAAGATGAACATTGACAAAAGTCAGAAGCACTCTTTTCTTTGACAGACGAACAAAACAATGCAAAAATAACCATACTCTCTGTTCCTTACTCATTTCTACCTACCTGTTTGACCACTTTGTCTGCTTCAGTCAGGACAGGGTGCTGGGGCTGACTCTGAGCAATCTGAGAAGAGCTCTCTGTGATCTTCTCCCCTACAGTGGCTACATTGTACTCTGTTTGAAATCCAGGTATCGCCTCCGGTAAGTTCCTCGGTCCTTTTTGGGACTTGAAAGGGTAGAATCATTTTGTGACTACATTTCCTTGTCATGCACTGATATGTTCTGGTTTGTGTTCGATTACTGCAGGCGTTCAAGTACTTTCTTTTTGTTCTAGATTGGCAGTGTTTGAGATGGTAGGAACTTGTCATATTCTCAACTCTGAATGCTCTGTAAACATGCTATTTTAGCAATTCTTAGAAATCTGAAAGCAGTGTTACCTGTATCATTTTTTGTCTTGGTAGTAGTATTGCAGCTCCAACATCAGCACTTAAATAATGGTTTGTGATGTTACTTGTCCTTGGAGTTAGTATACTCCTGAGAAGTCAAGAGAAATCTTACGTAAGCATTAATTATGTTTCACTTTTGAAAGCAAAGTACGTGTCAAGTACTTTGAAGGCATTTGTTGATACTTTTAAGCACTTTCGTTGATTATTATTATCCTTCAATTAGTTATTACAAGTCCAACATTCTCTACATGATCTCACTCCATATTCAGAATGTGGGAATACAATTGTTTTAAGGAAATGCCACTGAATAGATAGTAGCTGCACTCTACAAAGATGAATTTGCTAATTAATCAGTCAGGGACACAGCTTATACTTCAGTAGTCTTAGATCATGTAATGATGATTATTGTACTTTATAACTAGCAAAATCCCCATATCCTGTTCATTGCCCCTGTTTCAGTTATGTGGATTGACTTATCCCTGAAGTGGTTAATTCTCACCTTGACATCTCATAGAACAACTGAATCTCTACCAAGGGTGAATGTGTCCTTCCTCTTAATGTCTAAAAGAAAAGGTTAAAATTCATTGAAGCAAAATGCAACAACCCAAAATGTTGGGGAGGTCGTTTCCACAGTTATTTCATATGACAGTGCTTGGAGTGAAACTACATGACCATGGTGAAGAAGAAAAAACACTTTACCTTGTTCCTCCTGACTGATGTCCTTATGCGTGTTTTGCACAGTTGAGCGTTTTGTGTCTTGTCGTCTGTGTAGGCAACAGCCCTCTTCCCTGGGATAGAACTAGATGATATTTAGACACGTTAATTTGACTTCTCCATTGCTCACATTGATGTGGATATGATTATAATGGTCTGTTTTGTGGGCTTCCCAAGAAAAGAATAAATCCCTTACTACTTGTTCGAAATGCAGTAGCACAGATCCTAACAAATACAAGAAAGAGAATATCATTCCTGTTTTGAAAAAACTTCACTGGTCACCTGTATTATCTAGGATAAATTTGAAAGTTCTTTTACTTGTTTTTAAAGCTTTAAGCGACCTAGCACGTCTGTACCTTACTGAATGTCTGTCTTCATATGTTCCTATACGTGACCTGAGATCTGCACATACTGGCCTACTGCAAATACCACATGTGAAATGCAGAAAGAGTGGAGAGGCTGCTTTTTGTTTTTATGCTTCCAAATTATGAAACTCACTTCCACTTTTTATTAGGCAGTCAAGCTCGGTACATTGTTTTAAAAAACATTTGAAAATGTTGCTTTTAGTTAAAGTGGTTCTTTGTTCTTTCTATTTCTGTTTCTTTTTTTAGTTCTCTTTAATTGTTCTTATTTTATTACGACTTTCCTAATTTTTATTTATTTAATTGACATGTATGTTGCTTTACTGTATTGCTGTATTTTCCTTTACAACTGAAAGTATATCTCTCAATTTTAATATTTTATTTTTACGCTTGGTTTTTAAAGCACCAAAGCACTATTTGTATGAAAGGTGCTCTATAGATAAAGTTTATCATTATTATTTTTAATATTATTATTATACTTTGTTACATTTTTGGTTAGGACAAAGATTCTAGTAGAGGTGGCCTCTTTTACCCCGTTCCAAAAAATTGGAAAACTACCTTCAGAATACACTGACAATGACCATCTACTGTCTCCTCTAACTGTGTATTGTCATCATGCATATCTTGTGTATTATTTATTGTAGTTGGTTTTGTCATTCTGTAAAGAAGCCACCTTTCAAGGCACTATATAAAATAATGTTTGTTATTATTATTTACATTTTTCATCATAAAATCTGGCGAAGAGTCTTAAGAGAATAACAAAGAACACGTTGCTCTTACCTTTCCATTCCAAGAAATGCCCTCAGCTCGGATTGCAGAGATTGACCTCTCTGTCTCAAATTCTGAGAAACATAGACTCGATTGAAAAATGACCATTTCCTAAGATTCACATAACATCACCAGTCAAAATTTGCCACTTGACATCAATAGAAACCATAGAGTACATGACATTTCCAATCAGTTTTCTTTCAAGGTACAATACCAATCGCCTTGCCAGAAGAGTTATACTGCGGTAGATAAATATTTCAAATGTCAGATACACGCAGAGTTGTTTGGATTACTATGAAAAGATTGGCAAATATATTTATGTTCATTATATTTCTTGGAGTGACAGAGCTAAAGAGAAAACAATACTTACCCTTATCTCTGCAGACAGGATCGCAAGGGATTCCCTTATACTGGGTTCCTATGTAACAAATAATACATTATTCAAAAAACATGATATTTCTCTGTCCATTGGCAGCATGATTGTTTATCATTACAGTTTTAGTTAGCTTTAATTTTGTAAACCCCAAGTAAACATAGTTTGTGCCTTTCTCTGAACTTTTTGGCATTTCAATTCAGTTGTTTGTAAGCTTATTTTACAGTTGCTAGGTTGATGAAGTTCCTGAACTGTGCAGTATTTCTTTTGGGTTTGGTGCGAATCATATTCTAGCGGTTGGGGGAAAAAAGCACAGGTGCCATCCCACCATTAAACCCTGAAACTTACCTTAGCCGATTCTTCAACTAAACCAGACATGTTAACTAAGTGTTACAGTATGTTTCAAAGTGTGTATTTTAGCAAACACAACTGAAGTTCTGTTGTCTCCTTGGAGACACCTGGAACTGGTGTGATGCTGGTTCTATGACATCATTCGTTCTAAATGTAAATGCAGGTATTGGCACAACATAGTAAATTGATGTAAAGTTATGGATCCATTTATGATTTTCACTCAGTTTGAAAGAGTTCCTGTCGTGTGGTTAAACTTTGTGTTACGGAGGGTTAACTGGGGTTCTGGCTACTAGTTAGGCTTGGTCATTCAGTCATCTGGTTCATGAAATAGGAAGCTAAGAGATCTGTGTTTTAGTTTTACTGTTTGTTTTTGTTCCATAGAATAAGAAATGTTTCATTAATATTAGTAATAGAGTAGCTGTTTCTCTAAACAGTGTGTGTCAGTTTGCACTGCAGGTGTGCCAGGTAGAGACCATTTAAGAACCCAAAAATATGCTGTCATTTACTGCCGTGGCTAATTTCTGTTAACCTTGTCTCTCACTCACTTTGATGAGCAAAATGTTCATACATAAAGCATACATTTCTGATTGGTCAGAAGAAGCTTCTTAACATATAAGGTATAAAGAAAGTCAGAAAGTTAGGCACTTAGGTCAGCCTTAGGCAGTTAACCAAGACCATAATCCGATAAGAAGCTATTCCCTTTCATGTTGCTAAATCACATGTAGGATACATGAGTTACACCTCCACTTAAGAGACCTTAAAGAGACCTTGGCCAGCCAGGAGTGTAGAAAACCGTAAAACAGTTCTTGAGGACCTAATTGTTAACTCTTAACAGGCAAAGGTTCCTTCAGTCCTATGAGAAATATTTTAGAATTGAACTAAAGTGTGTTTCCGATACAGGAGCATATGTCTGTCGGGGCCTGTTGGAGAGGCCCTGGATGAGAACCCCTGGCTGCAGTTCCACATCCCCCTGAAAGTAAATAGAGCCATAAGCACTGAGCTAAGGACACTGCTCCAGGACATGCTGGCTGTCGATCCTGACCAGCGACCAGAAGCCATCCAGCAGAAGAAGCAAGTCAGGCAAGCCATGGCACGAGAGAAAACATCTTTGTAGTGACTGATAGCAAGATGTCCGTGACCAAGGGCAATTCGTCTGAGTAAAGTCTGATTTCATTTTTATGTCCCGAAAGGCCACTGCCTTTGTGCTGTAGATTTCTGATTTAGACGGGCATTTCTATGGACAACTTTGACTTTTCTGTGGGTCCAATGAAAATAAGTTTTTTAACTTATTCTTTGTTACAGTTTTCGAAAGTTTAAAGACATTCACTGAGTTGACGATAAAGGAAAAGTTTCATCTTTCACCTCTTGGAAGGTAGGCCGGTCAGAGGTACAATATATGTCTTCATCCTCCATGTTTGTAACTACAGGTTTCACAGTGTTGAGCTAAGACACAAAAACACCTACAAATGGCAGATCCAAATGTATAAACCTGGGCTGAAAAAGTGTGTACAGTATATACTCTGTGTAGGTCTGATAAAAGTATTCGAGTCAAAGTGTCATATGGATACAAATTCTCATGATTTTGTATTGTGTGTTTTTTCTCTGTTCTGCTTTATTGAAAGAAATCAGATGCTCTTCCTGAAACTTACCTTAGCTGATTCTTCAGCTAAACCAGACAGACTTCTGAAATTCTCAAATATTATCAAATCTTGTTGGTGCAGAGTTGGTGGAGCCCATTACCAACAGACTCACAGCTGAAATTGCTGTGAAAAGGGATTCTACCAAATATTAACATGTGGGTGAAAATGTATACAATTGTAATATTTCCTTTTTTCCATTTGAAAGTATAACATATGTGGTGTGAGAAAGAGGTCCTCATTTAATTGTATGAAACTCTGGCACTGGCGCAACAAACTGAACAAAGTTCAAGGGGGTATACGCTTTCTGTAGACACTTTATTTCCTCTTTTTCCATACTCTAAGAAATGATTTGGGAAACCTATGGGACACTGGAGGTCATTATACATGAGCCTCTTTCTGCACCTTTTAAGCCATTGAAACCTAGTTGCCTTGTTACAAGGTCTAATATTACAGTAAGTGTGGTTTCCGTCTCCTAATTTCTGAGAATGATCAAGTTGGGGAATAAGTTGTAGGGAATACCACTCTTGCACTTCTAAGAAAAGACTATCTCAAATGAAACTCGCTATAGAAAGACATCTTGTTGAAAAATTCTTTATTTTTTGTCATTTCTAAAGAAAAAACATTCATCAAGTCCTTCACAAATGTTTTGTTTGTGACTTTCTCTGTTGTTCCCTTTCACACTCAACTGAACTATGTGTTATGTCTTGTAAACGTAATCAAACATTTCACTTAGGTGTGTGGGTTAACACAAACCCATATTGTATGAAACATTCAGTTTTTCATTCCCGTTTTTTCTAACAATTGCATCCATGCTAGGACTACAGTAAACAACACTTTTTACTAAAGTAAATGAAATTGTTCATTAAACAAGACACATTGTTTTAAATGTATGCAATACGACGACACTAAAAACAACACTGAAACTTTTCATTGAAATACTGGACGAGATTGTGCATATTCAATGGATTTCTCCTGGTGCTTTTTTTCATCAGTCTTTTCATATTCTTGTTCTCTACTCAGGTGTCTCCTGTTCCTTTGGTGATGTCTGCTGTACACACATGGTATACACTTGAGCAAAGTGTGATACCACCGTTTGTTCTTCTCCTAAAATAAAGATGAACATTGACAAAAGTCAGAAGCACTCTTTTCTTTGACAGACGAACAAAACAATGCAAAAATAACCATACTCTCTGTTCCTTACTCATTTCTACCTACCTGTTTGACCACTTTGTCTGCTTCAGTCAGGACAGGGTGCTGGGGCTGACTCTGAGCAATCTGAGAAGAGCTCTCTGTGATCTTCTCCCCTACAGTGGCTACATTGTACTCTGTTTGAAATCCAGGTATCGCCTCCGGTAAGTTCCTCGGTCCTTTTTGGGACTTGAAAGGGTAGAATCATTTTGTGACTACATTTCCTTGTCATGCACTGATATGTTCTGGTTTGTGTTCGATTACTGCAGGCGTTCAAGTACTTTCTTTTTGTTCTAGATTGGCAGTGTTTGAGATGGTAGGAACTTGTCATATTCTCAACTCTGAATGCTCTGTAAACATGCTATTTTAGCAATTCTTAGAAATCTGAAAGCAGTGTTACCTGTATCATTTTTTGTCTTGGTAGTAGTATTGCAGCTCCAACATCAGCACTTAAATAATGGTTTGTGATGTTACTTGTCCTTGGAGTTAGTATACTCCTGAGAAGTCAAGAGAAATCTTACGTAAGCATTAATTATGTTTCACTTTTGAAAGCAAAGTACGTGTCAAGTACTTTGAAGGCATTTGTTGATACTTTTAAGCACTTTCGTTGATTATTATTATCCTTCAATTAGTTATTACAAGTCCAACATTCTCTACATGATCTCACTCCATATTCAGAATGTGGGAATACAATTGTTTTAAGGAAATGCCACTGAATAGATAGTAGCTGCACTCTACAAAGATGAATTTGCTAATTAATCAGTCAGGGACACAGCTTATACTTCAGTAGTCTTAGATCATGTAATGATGATTATTGTACTTTATAACTAGCAAAATCCCCATATCCTGTTCATTGCCCCTTTTTCAGTTATGTGGATTGACTTATCCCTGAAGTGGTTAATTCTCACCTTGACATCTCATAGAACAACTGAATCTCTACCAAGGGTGAATGTGTCCTTCCTCTTAATGTCTAAAAGAAAAGGTTAAAATTCATTGAAGCAAAATGCAACAACCCAAAATGTTGGGGAGGTCGTTTCCACAGTTATTTCATATGACAGTGCTTGGAGTGAAACTACATGACCATGGTGAAGAAGAAAAAACACTTTACCTTGTTCCTCCTGACTGATGTCCTTATGCGTGTTTTGCACAGTTGAGCGTTTTGTGTCTTGTCGTCTGTGTAGGCAACAGCCCTCTTCCCTGGGATAGAACTAGATGATATTTAGACACGTTAATTTGACTTCTCCATTGCTCACATTGATGTGGATATGATTATAATGGTCTGTTTTGTGGGCTTCCCAAGAAAACAATAAATCCCTTACTACTTGTTCGAAATGCAGTAGCACAGATCCTAACAAATACAAGAAAGAGAATATCATTCCTGTTTTGAAAAAACTTCACTGGTCACCTGTATTATCTAGGATAAATTTGAAAGTTCTTTTACTTGTTTTTAAAGCTTTAAGCGACCTAGCAACTCTGTACCTTACTGAATGTCTGTCTTCATATGTTCCTATACGTGACCTGAGATCTGCACATACTGGCCTACTGCAAATACCACATGTGAAATGCAGAAAGAGTGGAGAGGCTGCTTTTTGTTTTTATGCTTCCAAATTATGAAACTCACTTCCACTTTTTATTAGGCAGTCAAGCTCGGTACATTGTTTTAAAAAACATTTGAAAATGTTGCTTTTAGTTAAAGTGGTTCTTTGTTCTTTCTATTTCTGTTTCTTTTTTTAGTTCTCTTTAATTGTTCTTATTTTATTACGACTTTCCTAATTTTTATTTATTTAATTGACATGTATGTTGCTTTACTGTATTGCTGTATTTTCCTTTACAACTGAAAGTATATCTCTCAATTTTAATATTTTATTTTTACGCTTGGTTTTTAAAGCACCAAAGCACTATTTGTATGAAAGGTGCTCTATAGATAAAGTTTATCATTATTATTTTTAATATTATTATTATACTTTGTTACATTTTTGGTTAGGACAAAGATTCTAGTAGAGGTGGCCTCTTTTACCCCGTTCCAAAAAATTGGAAAACTACCTTCAGAATACACTGACAATGACCATCTACTGTCTCCTCTAACTGTGTATTGTCATCATGCATATCTTGTGTATTATTTATTGTAGTTGGTTTTGTCATTCTGTAAAGAAGCCACCTTTCAAGGCACTATATAAAATAATGTTTGTTATTATTATTTACATTTTTCATCATAAAATCTGGCGAAGAGTCTTAAGAGAATAACAAAGAACACGTTGCTCTTACCTTTCCATTCCAAGAAATGCCCTCAGCTCGGATTGCAGAGATTGACCTCTCTGTCTCAAATTCTGAGAAACATAGACTCGATTGAAAAATGACCATTTCCTAAGATTCACATAACATCACCAGTCAAAATTTGCCACTTGACCTCAATAGAAACCATAGAGTACATGACATTTCCAATCAGTTTTCTTTCAAGGTACAATACCAATCGCCTTGCCAGAAGAGTTATACTGCGGTAGATAAATATTTCAAATGTCAGATACACGCAGAGTTGTTTGGATTACTATGAAAAGATTGGCAAATATATTTATGTTCATTATATTTCTTGGAGTGACAGAGCTAAAGAGAAAACAATACTTACCCTTATCTCTGCAGACAGGATCGCAAGGGATTCCCTTATACTGGGTTCCTATGTAACAAATAATACATTATTCAAAAAACATGATATTTCTCTGTCCATTGGCAGCATGATTGTTTATCATTACAGTTTTAGTTAGCTTTAATTTTGTAAACCCCAAGTAAACATAGTTTGTGCCTTTCTCTGAACTTTTTGGCATTTCAATTCAGTTGTTTGTAAGCTTATTTTACAGTTGCTAGGTTGATGAAGTTCCTGAACTGTGCAGTATTTCTTTTGGGTTTGGTGCGAATCATATTCTAGCGGTTGGGGGAAAAAAGCACAGGTGCCATCCCACCATTAAACCCTGAAACTTACCTTAGCCGATTCTTCAACTAAACCAGACATGTTAACTAAGTGTTACAGTATGTTTCAAAGTGTGTATTTTAGCAAACACAACTGAAGTTCTGTTGTCTCCTTGGAGACACCTGGAACTGGTGTGATGCTGGTTCTATGACATCATTCGTTCTAAATGTAAATGCAGGTATTGGCACAACATAGTAAATTGATGTAAAGTTATGGATCCATTTATGATTTTCACTCAGTTTGAAAGAGTTCCTGTCGTGTGGTTAAACTTTGTGTTACGGAGGGTTAACTGGGGTTCTGGCTACTAGTTAGGCTTGGTCATTCAGTCATCTGGTTCATGAAATAGGAAGCTAAGAGATCTGTGTTTTAGTTTTACTGTTTGTTTTTGTTCCATAGAATAAGAAATGTTTCATTAATATTAGTAATAGAGTAGCTGTTTCTCTAAACAGTGTGTGTCAGTTTGCACTGCAGGTGTGCCAGGTAGAGACCATTTAAGAACCCAAAAATATGCTGTCATTTACTGCCGTGGCTAATTTCTGTTAACCTTGTCTCTCACTCACTTTGATGAGCAAAATGTTCATACATAAAGCATACATTTCTGATTGGTCAGAAGAAGCTTCTTAACATATAAGGTATAAAGAAAGTCAGAAAGTTAGGCACTTAGGTCAGCCTTAGGCAGTTAACCAAGACCATAATCCGATAAGAAGCTATTCCCTTTCATGTTGCTAAATCACATGTAGGATACTTGAGTTACACCTCCACTTAAGAGACCTTAAAGAGACCTTGGCCAGCCAGGAGTGTAGAAAACCGTAAAACAGTTCTTGAGGACCTAATTGTTAACTCTTAACAGGCAAAGGTTCCTTCAGTCCTATGAGAAATATTTTAGAATTGAACTAAAGTGTGTTTCCGATACAGGAGCATATGTCTGTCGGGGCCTGTTGGAGAGGCCCTGGATGAGAACCCCTGGCTGCAGTTCCACATCCCCCTGAAAGTAAATAGAGCCATAAGCACTGAGCTAAGGACACTGCTCCAGGACATGCTGGCTGTCGATCCTGACCAGCGACCAGAAGCCATCCAGCAGAAGAAGCAAGTCAGGCAAGCCATGGCACGAGAGAAAACATCTTTGTAGTGACTGATAGCAAGATGTCCGTGACCAAGGGCAATTCGTCTGAGTAAAGTCTGATTTCATTTTTATGTCCCGAAAGGCCACTGCCTTTGTGCTGTAGATTTCTGATTTAGACGGGCATTTCTATGGACAACTTTGACTTTTCTGTGGGTCCAATGAAAATAAGTTTTTTAACTTATTCTTTGTTACAGTTTTCGAAAGTTTAAAGACATTCACTGAGTTGACGATAAAGGAAAAGTTTCATCTTTCACCTCTTGGAAGGTAGGCCGGTCAGAGGTACAATATATGTCTTCATGTCTTCATCCTCCATGTTTGTAACTACAGGTTTCACAGTGTTGAGCTAAGACACAAAAACACCTACAAATGGCAGATCCAAATGTATAAACCTGGGCTGAAAAAGTGTGTACAGTATATACTCTGTGTAGGTCTGATAAAAGTATTCGAGTCAAAGTGTCATATGGATACAAATTCTCATGATTTTGTATTGTGTGTTTTTTCTCTGTTCTGCTTTATTGAAAGAAATCAGATGCTCTTCCTGAAACTTACCTTAGCTGATTCTTCAGCTAAACCAGACAGACTTCTGAAATTCTCAAATATTATCAAATCTTGTTGGTGCAGAGGTGGTGCAGCCCATTACCAACAGACTCACAGCTGAAATTGCTGTGAAAAGTGATTCTACCAAATATTAACATGTGGGTGAAAATGTATACAATTGTAATATTTCCTTTTTTCCATTTGAAAGTATAACATTTGTGGTGTGAGAAAGAGGTCCTCATTTAATTGTATGAAACTCTGGCACTGGCGCAACAAACTGAACAAAGTTCAAGGGGGTATACGGTTTCTGTAGACACTTTATTTCCTCTTTTTCCATACTCTAAGAAATGATTTGGGAAACCTATGGGACACTGGAGGTCATTATACATGAGCCTCTTTCTGCACCTTTTAAGCCATTGAAACCTAGTTGCCTTGTTTCAAGGTCTAATATTACAGTAAGTGTGGTTTCCGTCTCCTAATTTCTGAGAATGATCAAGTTGGGGAATAAGTTGTAGGGAATACCACTCTTGCACTTCTAAGAAAAGACTATCTCAAATGAAACTCGCTATAGAAAGACATCTTGTTGAAAAATTCTTTATTTTTTGTCATTTCTAAAGAAAAAACATTCATCAAGTCCTTCACAAATGTTTTGTTTGTGACTTTCTCTGTTGTTCCCTTTCACACTCAACTGAACTATGTGTTATGTCTTGTAAACGTAATCAAACATTTCACTTAGGTGTGTGGGTTAACACAAACCCATATTGTATGAAACATTCAGTTTTTCATTCCCGTTTTTTCTAACAATTGCATCCATGCTAGGACTACAGTAAACAACACTTTTTACTAAAGTAAATGAAATTGTTCATTAAACAAGACACATTGTTTTAAATGTATGCAATACGACGACACTAAAAACAACACTGAAACTTTTCATTGAAATACTGGACGAGATTGTGCATATTCAATGGATTTCTCCTGGTGCTTTTTTTCATCAGTCTTTTCATATTCTTGTTCTCTACTCAGGTGTCTCCTGTTCCTTTGGTGATGTCTGCTGTACACACATGGTATACACTTGAGCAAAGTGTGATACCACCGTTTGTTCTTCTCCTAAAATAAAGATGAACATTGACAAAAGTCAGAAGCACTCTTTTCTTTGACAGACGAACAAAACAATGCAAAAATAACCATACTCTCTGTTCCTTACTCATTTCTACCTACCTGTTTGACCACTTTGTCTGCTTCAGTCAGGACAGGGTGCTGGGGCTGACTCTGAGCAATCTGAGAAGAGCTCTCTGTGATCTTCTCCCCTACAGTGGCTACATTGTACTCTGTTTGAAATCCAGGTATCGCCTCCGGTAAGTTCCTCGGTCCTTTTTGGGACTTGAAAGGGTAGAATCATTTTGTGACTACATTTCCTTGTCATGCACTGATATGTTCTGGTTTGTGTTCGATTACTGCAGGCGTTCAAGTACTTTCTTTTTGTTCTAGATTGGCAGTGTTTGAGATGGTAGGAACTTGTCATATTCTCAACTCTGAATGCTCTGTAAACATGCTATTTTAGCAATTCTTAGAAATCTGAAAGCAGTGTTACCTGTATCATTTTTTGTCTTGGTAGTAGTATTGCAGCTCCAACATCAGCACTTAAATAATGGTTTGTGATGTTACTTGTCCTTGGAGTTAGTATACTCCTGAGAAGTCAAGAGAAATCTTACGTAAGCATTAATTATGTTTCACTTTTGAAAGCAAAGTACGTGTCAAGTACTTTGAAGGCATTTGTTGATACTTTTAAGCACTTTCGTTGATTATTATTATCCTTCAATTAGTTATTACAAGTCCAACATTCTCTACATGATCTCACTCCATATTCAGAATGTGGGAATACAATTGTTTTAAGGAAATGCCACTGAATAGATAGTAGCTGCACTCTACAAAGATGAATTTGCTAATTAATCAGTCAGGGACACAGCTTATACTTCAGTAGTCTTAGATCATGTAATGATGATTATTGTACTTTATAACTAGCAAAATCCCCATATCCTGTTCATTGCCCCTTTTTCAGTTATGTGGATTGACTTATCCCTGAAGTGGTTAATTCTCACCTTGACATCTCATAGAACAACTGAATCTCTACCAAGGGTGAATGTGTCCTTCCTCTTAATGTCTAAAAGAAAAGGTTAAAATTCATTGAAGCAAAATGCAACAACCCAAAATGTTGGGGAGGTCGTTTCCACAGTTATTTCATATGACAGTGCTTGGAGTGAAACTACATGACCATGGTGAAGAAGAAAAAACACTTTACCTTGTTCCTCCTGACTGATGTCCTTATGCGTGTTTTGCACAGTTGAGCGTTTTGTGTCTTGTCGTCTGTGTAGGCAACAGCCCTCTTCCCTGGGATAGAACTAGATGATATTTAGACACGTTAATTTGACTTCTCCATTGCTCACATTGATGTGGATATGATTATAATGGTCTGTTTTGTGGGCTTCCCAAGAAAACAATAAATCCCTTACTACTTGTTCGAAATGCAGTAGCACAGATCCTAACAAATACAAGAAAGAGAATATCATTCCTGTTTTGAAAAAACTTCACTGGTCACCTGTATTATCTAGGATAAATTTGAAAGTTCTTTTACTTGTTTTTAAAGCTTTAAGCGACCTAGCACGTCTGTACCTTACTGAATGTCTGTCTTCATATGTTCCTATACGTGACCTGAGATCTGCACATACTGGCCTACTGCAAATACCACATGTGAAATGCAGAAAGAGTGGAGAGGCTGCTTTTTGTTTTTATGCTTCCAAATTATGAAACTCACTTCCACTTTTTATTAGGCAGTCAAGCTCGGTACATTGTTTTAAAAAACATTTGAAAATGTTGCTTTTAGTTAAAGTGGTTCTTTGTTCTTTCTATTTCTGTTTCTTTTTTTAGTTCTCTTTAATTGTTCTTATTTTATTACGACTTTCCTAATTTTTATTTATTTAATTGACATGTATGTTGCTTTACTGTATTGCTGTATTTTCCTTTACAACTGAAAGTATATCTCTCAATTTTAATATTTTATTTTTACGCTTGGTTTTTAAAGCACCAAAGCACTATTTGTATGAAAGGTGCTCTATAGATAAAGTTTATCATTATTATTTTTAATATTATTATTATACTTTGTTACATTTTTGGTTAGGACAAAGATTCTAGTAGAGGTGGCCTCTTTTACCCCGTTCCAAAAAATTGGAAAACTACCTTCAGAATACACTGACAATGACCATCTACTGTCTCCTCTAACTGTGTATTGTCATCATGCATATCTTGTGTATTATTTATTGTAGTTGGTTTTGTCATTCTGTAAAGAAGCCACCTTTCAAGGCACTATATAAAATAATGTTTGTTATTATTATTTACATTTTTCATCATAAAATCTGGCGAAGAGTCTTAAGAGAATAACAAAGAACACGTTGCTCTTACCTTTCCATTCCAAGAAATGCCCTCAGCTCGGATTGCAGAGATTGACCTCTCTGTCTCAAATTCTGAGAAACATAGACTCGATTGAAAAATGACCATTTCCTAAGATTCACATAACATCACCAGTCAAAATTTGCCACTTGACATCAATAGAAACCATAGAGTACATGACATTTCCAATCAGTTTTCTTTCAAGGTACAATACCAATCGCCTTGCCAGAAGAGTTATACTGCGGTAGATAAATATTTCAAATGTCAGATACACGCAGAGTTGTTTGGATTACTATGAAAAGATTGGCAAATATATTTATGTTCATTATATTTCTTGGAGTGACAGAGCTAAAGAGAAAACAATACTTACCCTTATCTCTGCAGACAGGATCGCAAGGGATTCCCTTATACTGGGTTCCTATGTAACAAATAATACATTATTCAAAAAACATGATATTTCTCTGTCCATTGGCAGCATGATTGTTTATCATTACAGTTTTAGTTAGCTTTAATTTTGTAAACCCCAAGTAAACATAGTTTTTGCCTTTCTCTGAACTTTTTGGCATTTCAATTCAGTTGTTTGTAAGCTTATTTTACAGTTGCTAGGTTGATGAAGTTCCTGAACTGTGCAGTATTTCTTTTGGGTTTGGTGCGAATCATATTCTAGCGGTTGGGGGAAAAAAGCACAGGTGCCATCCCACCATTAAACCCTGAAACTTACCTTAGCCGATTCTTCAACTAAACCAGACATGTTAACTAAGTG
Source organism: Lepisosteus oculatus (assembly GCF_040954835.1). NCBI lineage: Eukaryota > Metazoa > Chordata > Actinopteri > Semionotiformes > Lepisosteidae > Lepisosteus > Lepisosteus oculatus. The sequence continues at coordinate 961,143 of NW_027167977.1, forward strand.
TTACAGTATGTTTCAAAGTGTGTATTTTAGCAAACACAACTGAAGTTCTGTTGTCTCCTTGGAGACACCTGGAACTGGTGTGATGCTGGTTCTATGACATCATTCGTTCTAAATGTAAATGCAGGTATTGGCACAACATAGTAAATTGATGTAAAGTTATGGATCCATTTATGATTTTCACTCAGTTTGAAAGAGTTCCTGTCGTGTGGTTAAACTTTGTGTTACGGAGGGTTAACTGGGGTTCTGGCTACTAGTTAGGCTTGGTCATTCAGTCATCTGGTTCATGAAATAGGAAGCTAAGAGATCTGTGTTTTAGTTTTACTGTTTGTTTTTGTTCCATAGAATAAGAAATGTTTCATTAATATTAGTAATAGAGTAGCTGTTTCTCTAAACAGTGTGTGTCAGTTTGCACTGCAGGTGTGCCAGGTAGAGACCATTTAAGAACCCAAAAATATGCTGTCATTTACTGCCGTGGCTAATTTCTGTTAACCTTGTCTCTCACTCACTTTGATGAGCAAAATGTTCATACATAAAGCATACATTTCTGATTGGTCAGAAGAAGCTTCTTAACATATAAGGTATAAAGAAAGTCAGAAAGTTAGGCACTTAGGTCAGCCTTAGGCAGTTAACCAAGACCATAATCCGATAAGAAGCTATTCCCTTTCATGTGGCTAAATCACATGTAGGATACATGAGTTACACCTCCACTTAAGAGACCTTAAAGAGACCTTGGCCAGCCAGGAGTGTAGAAAACCGTAAAACAGTTCTTGAGGACCTAATTGTTAACTCTTAACAGGCAAAGGTTCCTTCAGTCCTATGAGAAATATTTTAGAATTGAACTAAAGTGTGTTTCCGATACAGGAGCATATGTCTGTCGGGGCCTGTTGGAGAGGCCCTGGATGAGAACCCCTGGCTGCAGTTCCACATCCCCCTGAAAGTAAATAGATCCATAAGCACTGAGCTAAGGACACTGCTCCAGGACATGCTGGCTGTCGATCCTGACCAGCGACCAGAAGCCATCCAGCAGAAGAAGCAAGTCAGGCAAGCCATGGCACGAGAGAAAACATCTTTGTAGTGACTGATAGCAAGATGTCCGTGACCAAGGGCAATTCGTCTGAGTAAAGTCTGATTTCATTTTTATGTCCCGAAAGGCCACTGCCTTTGTGCTGTAGATTTCTGATTTAGACGGGCATTTCTATGGACAACTTTGACTTTTCTGTGGGTCCAATGAAAATAAGTTTTTTAACTTATTCTTTGTTACAGTTTTCGAAAGTTTAAAGACATTCACTGAGTTGACGATAAAGGAAAAGTTTCATCTTTCACCTCTTGGAAGGTAGGCCGGTCAGAGGTACAATATATGTCTTCATGTCTTCATCCTCCATGTTTGTAACTACAGGTTTCACAGTGTTGAGCTAAGACACAAAAACACCTACAAATGGCAGATCCAAATGTATAAACCTGGGCTGAAAAAGTGTGTACAGTATATACTCTGTGTAGGTCTGATAAAAGTATTCGAGTCAAAGTGTCATATGGATACAAATTCTCATGATTTTGTATTGTGTGTTTTTTCTCTGTTCTGCTTTATTGAAAGAAATCAGATGCTCTTCCTGAAACTTACCTTAGCTGATTCTTCAGCTAAACCAGACAGACTTCTGAAATTCTCAAATATTATCAAATCTTGTTGGTGCAGAGGTGGTGGAGCCCATTACCAACAGACTCACAGCTGAAATTGCTGTGAAAAGGGATTCTACCAAATATTAACATGTGGGTGAAAATGTATACAATTGTAATATTTCCTTTTTTCCATTTGAAAGTATAACATTTGTGGTGTGAGAAAGAGGTCCTCATTTAATTGTATGAAACTCTGGCACTGGCGCAACAAACTGAACAAAGTTCAAGGGGGTATACGGTTTCTGTAGACACTTTATTTCCTCTTTTTCCATACTCTAAGAAATGATTTGGGAAACCTATGGGACACTGGAGGTCATTATACATGAGCCTCTTTCTGCACCTTTTAAGCCATTGAAACCTAGTTGCCTTGTTACAAGGTCTAATATTACAGTAAGTGTGGTTTCCGTCTCCTAATTTCTGAGAATGATCAAATTGGGGAATAAGTTGTAGGGAATACCACTCTTGCACTTCTAAGAAAAGACCATCTCAAATGAAACTCGCTATAGAAAGACATCTTGTTGAAAAATTCTTTATTTTTTGTCATTTCTAAAGAAAAAACATTCATCAAGTCCTTCACAAATGTTTTGTTTGTGACTTTCTCTGCTGTTCCCTTTCACACTCAACTGAACTATGTGTTATGTCTTGTAAACGTAATCAAACATTTCACTTAGGTGTGTGGGTTAACACAAACCCATATTGTATGAAACATTCAGTTTTTCATTCCCGTTTTTTCTAACAATTGCATCCATGCTAGGACTACAGTAAACAACACTTTTTACTAAAGTAAATGAAATTGTTCATTAAACAAGACACATTGTTTTAAATGTATGCAATACGACGACACTAAAAACAACACTGAAACTTTTCATTGAAATACTGGACGAGATTGTGCATATTCAATGGATTTCTCCTGGTGCTTTTTTTCATCAGTCTTTTCATATTCTTGTTCTCTACTCAGGTGTCTCCTGTTCCTTTGGTGATGTCTGCTGTACACACATGGTATACACTTGAGCAAAGTGTGATACCACCGTTTGTTCTTCTCCTAAAATAAAGATGAACATTGACAAAAGTCAGAAGCACTCTTTTCTTTGACAGACGAACAAAACAATGCAAAAATAACCATACTCTCTGTTCCTTACTCATTTCTACCTACCTGTTTGACCACTTTGTCTGCTTCAGTCAGGACAGGGTGCTGGGGCTGACTCTGAGCAATCTGAGAAGAGCTCTCTGTGATCTTCTCCCCTACAGTGGCTACATTGTACTCTGTTTGAAATCCAGGTATCGCCTCCGGTAAGTTCCTCGGTCCTTTTTGGGACTTGAAAGGGTAGAATCATTTTGTGACTACATTTCCTTGTCATGCACTGATATGTTCTGGTTTGTGTTCGATTACTGCAGGCGTTCAAGTACTTTCTTTTTGTTCTAGATTGGCAGTGTTTGAGATGGTAGGAACTTGTCATATTCTCAACTCTGAATGCTCTGTAAACATGCTATTTTAGCAATTCTTAGAAATCTGAAAGCAGTGTTACCTGTATCATTTTTTGTCTTGGTAGTAGTATTGCAGCTCCAACATCAGCACTTAAATAATGGTTTGTGATGTTACTTGTCCTTGGAGTTAGTATACTCCTGAGAAGTCAAGAGAAATCTTACGTAAGCATTAATTATGTTTCACTTTTGAAAGCAAAGTACGTGTCAAGTACTTTGAAGGCATTTGTTGATACTTTTAAGCACTTTCGTTGATTATTATTATCCTTCAATTAGTTATTACAAGTCCAACATTCTCTACATGATCTCACTCCATATTCAGAATGTGGGAATACAATTGTTTTAAGGAAATGCCACTGAATAGATAGTAGCTGCACTCTACAAAGATGAATTTGCTAATTAATCAGTCAGGGACACAGCTTATACTTCAGTAGTCTTAGATCATGTAATGATGATTATTGTACTTTATAACTAGCAAAATCCCCATATCCTGTTCATTGCCCCTTTTTCAGTTATGTGGATTGACTTATCCCTGAAGTGGTTAATTCTCACCTTGACATCTCATAGAACAACTGAATCTCTACCAAGGGTGAATGTGTCCTTCCTCTTAATGTCTAAAAGAAAAGGTTAAAATTCATTGAAGCAAAATGCAACAACCCAAAATGTTGGGGAGGTCGTTTCCACAGTTATTTCATATGACAGTGCTTGGAGTGAAACTACATGACCATGGTGAAGAAGAAAAAACACTTTACCTTGTTCCTCCTGACTGATGTCCTTATGCGTGTTTTGCACAGTTGAGCGTTTTGTGTCTTGTCGTCTGTGTAGGCAACAGCCCTCTTCCCTGGGATAGAACTAGATGATATTTAGACACGTTAATTTGACTTCTCCATTGCTCACATTGATGTGGATATGATTATAATGCTCTGTTTTGTGGGCTTCCCAAGAAAACAATAAATCCCTTACTACTTGTTCGAAATGCAGTAGCACAGATCCTAACAAATACAAGAAAGAGAATATCATTCCTGTTTTGAAAAAACTTCACTGGTCACCTGTATTATCTAGGATAAATTTGAAAGTTCTTTTACTTGTTTTTAAAGCTTTAAGCGACCTAGCACGTCTGTACCTTACTGAATGTCTGTCTTCATATGTTCCTATACGTGACCTGAGATCTGCACATACTGGCCTACTGCAAATACCACATGTGAAATGCAGAAAGAGTGGAGAGGCTGCTTTTTGTTTTTATGCTTCTAAATTATGAAACTCACTTCCACTTTTTATTAGGCAGTCAAGCTCGGTACATTGTTTTAAAAAACATTTGAAAATGTTGCTTTTAGTTAAAGTGGTTCTTTGTTCTTTCTATTTCTGTTTCTTTTTTTAGTTCTCTTTAATTGTTCTTATTTTATTACGACTTTCCTAATTTTTATTTATTTAATTGACATGTATGTTGCTTTACTGTATTGCTGTATTTTCCTTTACAACTGAAAGTATATCTCTCAATTTTAATATTTTATTTTTACGCTTGGTTTTTAAAGCACCAAAGCACTATTTGTATGAAAGGTGCTCTATAGATAAAGTTTATTATTATTATTTTTAATATTATTATTATACTTTGTTACATTTTTGGTTAGGACAAAGATTCTAGTAGAGGTGGCCTCTTTTACCCCGTTCCAAAAAATTGGAAAACTACCTTCAGAATACACTGACAATGACCATCTACTGTCTCCTCTAACTGTGTATTGTCATCATGCATATCTTGTGTATTATTTATTGTAGTTGGTTTTGTCATTCTGTAAAGAAGCCACCTTTCAAGGCACTATATAAAATAATGTTTGTTATTATTATTTACATTTTTCATCGTTAAATCTGGCGAAGAGTCTTAAGAGAATATCAAAGAACACGTTGCTCTTACCTTTCCATTCCAAGAAATGCCCTCAGCTCGGATTGCAGAGATTGACCTCTCTGTCTCAAATTCTGAGAAACATAGACTCGATTGAAAAATGACCATTTCCTAAGATTCACATAACATCACCAGTCAACATTTGCCACTTGACATCAATAGAAACCATAGAGTACATGACATTTCCAATCAGTTTTCTTTCAAGGTACAATACCAATCGCCTTGCCAGAAGAGTTATACTGCGGTAGATAAATATTACAAATGTCAGATACACGCAGAGTTGTTTGGATTACTATGAAAAGATTGGCAAATATATTTATGTTCATTATATTTCTTGGAGTGACAGAGCTAAAGAGAAAACAATACTTACCTTTATCTCTGCAGACAGGATCGCAAGGGATTCCCTTATACTGGGTTCCTATGTAACAAATAATACATTATTCAAAAAACATGATATTTCTCTGTCCATTGGCAGCATGATTGTTTATCATTACAGTTTTAGTTAGCTTTAATTTTGTAAACCCCAAGTAAACATAGTTTGTGCCTTTCTCTGAACTTTTTGGCATTTCAATTCAGTTGTTTGTAAGCTTATTTTACAGTTGCTAGGTTGATGAAGTTCCTGAACTGTGCAGTATTTCTTTTGGGTTTGGTGCGAATCATATTCTAGCGGTTGGGGGAAAAAAGCACAGGTGCCATCCCACCATTAAACCCTGAAACTTACCTTAGCCGATTCTTCAACTAAACCAGACATGTTAACTAAGTGTTACAGTATGTTTCAAAGTGTGTATTTTAGCAAACACAACTGAAGTTCTGTTGTCTCCTTGGAGACACCTGGAACTGGTGTGATGCTGGTTCTATGACATCATTCGTTCTAAATGTAAATGCAGGTATTGGCACAACATAGTAAATTGATGTAAAGTTATGGATCCATTTATGATTTTCACTCAGTTTGAAAGAGTTCCTGTCGTGTGGTTAAACTTTGTGTTACGGAGGGTTAACTGGGGTTCTGGCTACTAGTTAGGCTTGGTCATTCAGTAATCTGGTTCATGAAATAGGAAGCTAAGAGATCTGTGTTTTAGTTTTACTGTTTGTTTTTGTTCCATAGAATAAGAAATGTTTCATTAATATTAGTAATAGAGTAGCTGTTTCTCTAAACAGTGTGTGTCAGTTTGCACTGCAGGTGTGCCAGGTAGAGACCATTTAAGAACCCAAAAATATGCTGTCATTTACTGCCGTGGCTAATTTCTGTTAACCTTGTCTCTCACTCACTTTGATGAGCAAAATGTTCATACATAAAGCATACATTTCTGATTGGTCAGAAGAAGCTTCTTAACATATAAGGTATAAAGAAAGTCAGAAAGTTAGGCACTTAGGTCAGCCTTAGGCAGTTAACCAAGACCATAATCCGATAAGAAGCTATTCCCTTTCATGTTGCTAAATCACATGTAGGATACATGAGTTACACCTCCACTTAAGAGACCTTAAAGAGACCTTGGCCAGCCAGGAGTGTAGAAATCCGTAAAACAGTTCTTGAGGACCTAATTGTTAACTCTTAACAGGCAAAGGTTCCTTCAGTCCTATGAGAAATATTTTAGAATTGAACTAAAGTGTGTTTCCGATACAGGAGCATATGTCTGTCAGGGCCTGTTGGAGAGGCCCTGGATGAGAACCCCTGGCTGCAGTTCCACATCCCCCTGAAAGTAAATAGAGCCATAAGCACGGAGCTAAGGACACTGCTCCAGGACATGCTGGCTGTCGATCCTGACCAGCGACCAGAAGCCATCCAGCAGAAGAAGCAAGTCAGGCAAGCTATGGCACGAGAGAAAACATCTTTGTAGTGACTGATAGCAAGATGTCCGTGACCAAGGGCAATTCGTCTGAGTAAAGTCTGATTTCATTTTTATGTCCCGAAAGGCCACTGCCTTTGTGCTGTAGATTTCTGATTTAGACGGGCATTTCTATGGACAACTTTGACTTTTCTGTGGGTCCAATGAAAATAAGTTTTTTAACTTATTCTTTGTTACAGTTTTCGAAAGTTTAAAGACATTCACTGAGTTGACGATAAAGGAAAAGTTTCATCTTTCACCTCTTGGAAGGTAGGCCGGTCAGAGGTACAATATATGTCTTCATGTCTTCATCCTCCATGTTTGTAACTACAGGTTTCACAGTGTTGAGCTAAGACACAAAAACACCTACAAATGGCAGTTCCAAATGTATAAACCTGGGCTGAAAAAGTGTGTACAGTATATACTCTGTGTAGGTCTGATAAAAGTATTCGAGTCAAAGTGTCATATGGATACAAATTCTCATGATTTTGTATTGTGTGTTTTTTCTCTGTTCTGCTTTATTGAAAGAAATCAGATGCTCTTCCTGAAACTTACCTTAGCTGATTCTTCAGCTAAACCAGACAGACTTCTGAAATTCTCAAATATTATCAAATCTTGTTGGTGCAGAGGTGGTGGAGCCCATTACCAACAGACTCACAGCTGAAATTGCTGTGAAAAGGGTTTTTTCTACCAAATATTAACATGTGGGTGAAAATGTATACAATTGTAATATTTCCTTTTTTCCCATTGAAAGTATAACATATGTGGTGTGAGAAAGAGGTCCTCATTTAATTGCATGAAACTCTGGCACTGGCGCAACAAACTGAACAAAGTTCAAGGGGGTATACGCTTTCTGTAGACACTTTATTTCCTCTTTTTCCATACTCTAAGAAATGATTTGGGAAACCTGTGGGACACTGGAGGTCATTATACATGAGCCTCTTTCTGCACCTTTTAAGCCATTGAAACCTAGTTGCCTTGTTACAAGGTCTAATATTACAGTAGGTGTGGTTTCCGTCTCCTAATTTCTGAGAATGATCAAATTGGGGAATAAGTTGTAGGGAATACCACTCTTGCACTTCTAAGAAAAGACTATCTCAAATGAAACTCGCTATAGAAAGACATCTTGTTGAAAAATTCTTTATTTTTTGTCATTTCTAAAGAAAAAACATTTATCAAGTCCTTCACAAATGTTTTGTTTGTGACTTTCTCTGTTGTTCCCTTTCACACTCAACTGAACTATGTGTTATGTCTTGTAAACGTAATCAAACATTTCACTTAGGTGTGTGGGTTAACACAAACCCATATTGTATGAAACATTCAGTTTTTCATTCAAGTTTTTTCTAACAATTGCATCCATGCTAGGACTACAGTAAACAACACTTTTTACTAAAGTAAATCAAATTGTTCATTAAACAAGACACATTGTTTTAAATGTATGCAATACGACGACACTAAAAACAACACTGAAACTTTTCATTGAAATACTGGACGAGATTGTGCATATTCAATGGATTTCTCCTGGTGCTTTTTTTCATCAGTCTTTTCATATTCTTGTTCTCTACTCAGGTGTCTCCTGTTTCTTTGGTGATGTCTGCTGTACACACATGGTATCATACACTTGAGCAAAGTGTGATACCACCGTTTGTTCTTCTCCTAAAATAAAGATGAACATTGACAAAAGTCAGAAGCACTCTTTTCTTTGACAGACGAACAAAACAATGCAAGAATAACCATACTCTCTGTTCCTTACTCATTTCTACCTACCTGTTTGACCACTTTGTCTGCTTCAGTCAGGACAGGGTGCTGGGGCTGACTCTGAGCAATCTGAGAAGAGCTCTCTGTGATCTTCTCCCCTACAGTGGCTAGATTGTACTCTGTTTGAAATCCAGGTATCGCCTCCGGTAAGTTCCTCGGTCCTTTTTGGGACTTGAAAGGGTAGAATCATTTTGTGACTACATTTCCTTGTCATGCACTGATATGTTCTGGTTTGTGTTCGATTACTGCAGGCGTTCAAGTACTTTCTTTTTGTTCTAGATTGGCAGTGTTTGAGATGGTAGGAACTTGTCATATTCTCAACTCTGAATGCTCTGTAAACATACTATTTTAGCAATTCTTAGAAATCTGAAAGCAGTGTTACCTGTATCATTTTTTGTCTTGGTAGTAGTATTGCAGCTCCAACATCAGCACTTAAATAATGGTTTGTGATGTTACTTGTCCTTGGAGTTAGTATACTCCTGAGAAGTCAAGAGAAATCTTACGTAAGCATTAATTATGTTTCACTTTTGAAAGCAAAGTACGTGTCAAGTACTTTGAAGGCATTTGTTGATACTTTTAAGCACTTTCGTTGATTATTATTATCCTTCAATTAGTTATTACAAGTCCAACATTCTCTACATAATCTCACTCCATATTCAGAATGTGGGAATACAATTGTTTTAAGGAAATGCCACTGAATAGATAGTAGCTGCACTCTACAAAGATGAATTTGCTTATTAATCAGTCAGGGACACAGCTTATACTTCAGTAGTCTTAGATCATGTAATGATGATTATTGTACTTTATAACTAGCAAAATCCCCATATCCTGTTCATTGCCCCTTTTTCAGTTATGTGGATTGACTTATCCCTGAAGTGGTTAATTCTCACCTTGACATCTCATAGAACAACTGAATCTCTACCAAGGGTGAATGTGTCCTTCCTCTTAATGTCTAAAAGAAAAGGTTAAAATTCATTGAAGCAAAATGCAACAACCCAAAATGTTGGGGAGGTCGTTTCCACAGTTATTTCATATGACAGTGCTTGGAGTGAAACTACATGACCATGGTGAAGAAGAAAAAACACTTTACCTTGTTCCTCCTGACTGATGTCCTTATGCGTGTTTTGCACAGTTGAGCGTTTTGTGTCTTGTCGTCTGTGTAGGCAACAGCCCTCTTCCCTGGGATAGAACTAGATGATATTTAGACACGTTACTTTGACTTCTCCATTGCTCACATTGATGTGGATATGATTATAATGCTCTGTTTTGTGGGCTTCCCAAGAAAACAATAAATCCCTTACTACTTGTTCGAAATGCAGTAGCACAGATCCTAACAAATACAAGAAAGAGAATATCATTCCTGTTTTGAAAAAACTTCACTGGTCACCTGTATTATCTAGGATAAATTTGAAAGTTCTTTTACTTGTTTTTAAAGCTTTAAGCGACCTAGCACGTCTGTACCTTACTGAATGTCTGTCTTCATATGTTCCTATACGTGACCTGAGATCTGCACATACTGGCCTACTGCAAATACCACATGTGAAATGCAGAAAGAGTGGAGAGGCTGCTTTTTGTTTTTATGCTTCTAAATTATGAAACTCACTTCCACTTTTTATTAGGCAGTCAAGCTCGGTACATTGTTTTAAAAAACATTTGAAAATGTTGCTTTTAGTTAAAGTGGTTCTTTGTTCTTTCTATTTCTGTTTCTTTTTTTAGTTCTCTTTAATTGTTCTTATTTTATTACGACTTTCCTAATTTTTATTTATTTAATTGACATGTATGTTGCTTTACTGTATTGCTGTATTTTCCTTTACAACTGAAAGTATATCTCTCAATTTTAATATTTTATTTTTACGCTTGGTTTTTAAAGCACCAAAGCACTATTTGTATGAAAGGTGCTCTATAGATAAAGTTTATTATTATTATTTTTAATATTATTATTATACTTTGTTACATTTTTGGTTAGGACAAAGATTCTAGTAGAGGTGGCCTCTTTTACCCCGTTCCAAAAAATTGGAAAACTACCTTCAGAATACACTGACAATGACCATCTACTGTCTCCTCTAACTGTGTATTGTCATCATGCATATCTTGTGTATTATTTATTGTAGTTGGTTTTGTCATTCTGTAAAGAAGCCACCTTTCAAGGCACTATATAAAATAATGTTTGTTATTATTATTTACATTTTTCATCGTTAAATCTGGCGAAGAGTCTTAAGAGAATATCAAAGAACACGTTGCTCTTACCTTTCCATTCCAAGAAATGCCCTCAGCTCGGATTGCAGAGATTGACCTCTTTGTCTCAAATTCTGAGAAACATAGACTCGATTGAAAAATGACCATTTCCTAAGATTCACATAACATCACCAGTCAACATTTGCCACTTGACATCAATAGAAACCATAGAGTACATGACATTTCCAATCAGTTTTCTTTCAAGGTACAATACCAATCGCCTTGCCAGAAGAGTTATACTGCGGTAGATAAATATTACAAATGTCAGATACACGCAGAGTTGTTTGGATTACTATGAAAAGATTGGCAAATATATTTATGTTCATTATATTTCTTGGAGTGACAGAGCTAAAGAGAAAACAATACTTACCTTTATCTCTGCAGACAGGATCGCAAGGGATTCCCTTATACTGGGTTCCTATGTAACAAATAATACATTATTCAAAAAACATGATATTTCTCTGTCCATTGGCAGCATGATTGTTTATCATTACAGTTTTAGTTAGCTTTAATTTTGTAAACCCCAAGTAAACATAGTTTGTGCCTTTCTCTGAACTTTTTGGCATTTCAATTCAGTTGTTTGTAAGCTTATTTTACAGTTGCTAGGTTGATGAAGTTCCTGAACTGTGCAGTATTTCTTTTGGGTTTGGTGCGAATCATATTCTAGCGGTTGGGGGAAAAAAGCACAGGTGCCATCCCACCATTAAACCCTGAAACTTACCTTAGCCGATTCTTCAACTAAACCAGACATGTTAACTAAGTGTTACAGTATGTTTCAAAGTGTGTATTTTAGCAAACACAACTGAAGTTCTGTTGTCTCCTTGGAGACACCTGGAACTGGTGTGATGCTGGTTCTATGACATCATTCGTTCTAAATGTAAATGCAGGTATTGGCACAACATAGTAAATTGATGTAAAGTTATGGATCCATTTATGATTTTCACTCAGTTTGAAAGAGTTCCTGTCGTGTGGTTAAACTTTGTGTTACGGAGGGTTAACTGGGGTTCTGGCTACTAGTTAGGCTTGGTCATTCAGTCATCTGGTTCATGAAATAGGAAGCTAAGAGATCTGTGTTTTAGTTTTACTGTTTGTTTTTGTTCCATAGAATAAGAAATGTTTCATTAATATTAGTAATAGAGTAGCTGTTTCTCTAAACAGTGTGTGTCAGTTTGCACTGCAGGTGTGCCAGGTAGAGACCATTTAAGAACCCAAAAATATGCTGTCATTTACTGCCGTGGCTAATTTCTGTTAACCTTGTCTCTCACTCACTTTGATGAGCAAAATGTTCATACATAAAGCATACATTTCTGATTGGTCAGAAGAAGCTTCTTAACATATAAGGTATAAAGAAAGTCAGAAAGTTAGGCACTTAGGTCAGCCTTAGGCAGTTAACCAAGACCATAATCCGATAAGAAGCTATTCCCTTTCATGTGGCTAAATCACATGTAGGATACATGAGTTACACCTCCACTTAAGAGACCTTAAAGAGACCTTGGCCAGCCAGGAGTGTAGAAAACCGTAAAACAGTTCTTGAGGACCTAATTGTTAACTCTTAACAGGCAAAGGTTCCTTCAGTCCTATGAGAAATATTTTAGAATTGAACTAAAGTGTGTTTCCGATACAGGAGCATATGTCTGTCAGGGCCTGTTGGAGAGGCCCTGGATGAGAACCCCTGGCTGCAGTTCCACATCCCCCTGAAAGTAAATAGAGCCATAAGCACGGAGCTAAGGACACTGCTCCAGGACATGCTGGCTGTCGATCCTGACCAGCGACCAGAAGCCATCCAGCAGAAGAAGCAAGTCAGGCAAGCCATGGCACGAGAGAAAACATCTTTGTAGTGACTGATAGCAAGATGTCCGTGACCAAGGGCAATTCGTCTGAGTAAAGTCTGATTTCATTTTTATGTCCCGAAAGGCCACTGCCTTTGTGCTGTAGATTTCTGATTTAGACGGGCATTTCTATGGACAACTTTGACTTTTCTGTGGGTCCAATGAAAATAAGTTTTTTAACTTATTCTTTGTTACAGTTTTCGAAAGTTTAAAGACATTCACTGAGTTGACGATAAAGGAAAAGTTTCATCTTTCACCTCTTGGAAGGTAGGCCGGTCAGAGGTACAATATATGTCTTCATGTCTTCATCCTCCATGTTTGTAACTACAGGTTTCACAGTGTTGAGCTAAGACACAAAAACACCTACAAATGGCAGTTCCAAATGTATAAACCTGGGCTGAAAAAGTGTGTACAGTATATACTCTGTGTAGGTCTGATAAAAGTATTCGAGTCAAAGTGTCATATGGATACAAATTCTCATGATTTTGTATTGTGTGTTTTTTCTCTGTTCTGCTTTATTGAAAGAAATCAGATGCTCTTCCTGAAACTTACCTTAGCTGATTCTTCAGCTAAACCAGACAGACTTCTGAAATTCTCAAATATTATCAAATCTTGTTGGTGCAGAGGTGGTGGAGCCCATTACCAACAGACTCACAGCTGAAATTGCTGTGAAAAGGGTTTTTTCTACCAAATATTAACATGTGGGTGAAAATGTATACAATTGTAATATTTCCTTTTTTCCCATTGAAAGTATAACATATGTGGTGTGAGATAGAGGTCCTCATTTAATTGCATGAAACTCTGGCACTGGCGCAACAAACTGAACAAAGTTCAAGGGGGTATACGCTTTCTGTAGACACTTTATTTCCTCTTTTTCCATACTCTAAGAAATGATTTGGGAAACCTGTGGGACACTGGAGGTCATTATACATGAGCCTCTTTCTGCACCTTTTAAGCCATTGAAACCTAGTTGCCTTGTTACAAGGTCTAATATTACAGTAGGTGTGGTTTCCGTCTCCTAATTTCTGAGAATGATCAAATTGGGGAATGAGTTGTAGGGAATACCACTCTTGCACTTCTAAGAAAAGACTATCTCAAATGAAACTCGCTATAGAAAGACATCTTGTTGAAAAATTCTTTATTTTTTGTCATTTCTAAAGAAAAAACATTTATCAAGTCCTTCACAAATGTTTTGTTTGTGACTTTCTCTGTTGTTCCCTTTCACACTCAACTGAACTATGTGTTATGTCTTGTAAACGTAATCAAACATTTCACTTAGGTGTGTGGGTTAACACAAACCCATATTGTATGAAACATTCAGTTTTTCATTCAAGTTTTTTCTAACAATTGCATCCATGCTAGGACTACAGTAAACAACACTTTTTACTAAAGTTAAGCAAATTGTTCATTAAACAAGACACATTGTTTTAAATGTATGCAATACGACGACACTAAAAACAACACTGAAACTTTTCATTGAAATACTGGACGAGATTGTGCATATTCAATGGATTTCTCCTGGTGCTTTTTTTCATCAGTCTTTTCATATTCTTGTTCTCTACTCAGGTGTCTCCTGTTCCTTTGGTGATGTCTGCTGTACACACATGGTATCATACACTTGAGCAAAGTGTGATACCACCGTTTGTTCTTCTCCTAAAATAAAGATGAACATTGACAAAAGTCAGAAGCACTCTTTTCTTTGACAGACGAACAAAACAATGCAAGAATAACCATACTCTCTGTTCCTTACTCATTTCTACCTACCTGTTTGACCACTTTGTCTGCTTCAGTCAGGACAGGGTGCTGGGGCTGACTCTGAGCAATCTGAGAAGAGCTCTCTGTGATCTTCTCCCCTACAGTGGCTACATTGTACTCTGTTTGAAATCCAGGTATCGCCTCCGGTAAGTTCCTCGGTCCTTTTTGGGACTTGAAAGGGTAGAATCATTTTGTGACTACATTTCCTTGTCATGCACTGATATGTTCTGGTTTGTGTTCGATTACTGCAGGCGTTCAAGTACTTTCTTTTTGTTCTAGATTGGCAGTGTTTGAGATGGTAGGAACTTGTCATATTCTCAACTCTGAATGCTCTGTAAACATACTATTTTAGCAATTCTTAGAAATCTGAAAGCAGTGTTACCTGTATCATTTTTTGTCTTGGTAGTAGTATTGCAGCTCCAACATCAGCACTTAAATAATGGTTTGTGATGTTACTTGTCCTTGGAGTTAGTATACTCCTGAGAAGTCAAGAGAAATCTTACGTAAGCATTAATTATGTTTCACTTTTGAAAGCAAAGTACGTGTCAAGTACTTTGAAGGCATTTGTTGATACTTTTAAGTACTTCTGTTGATTATTATTATCCTTCAATTAGTTATTACAAGTCCAACATTCTCTACATGATCTCACTCCATATTCAGAATGTGGGAATACAATTGTTTTAAGGAAATGCCACTGAATAGATAGTAGCTGCACTCTACAAAGATGAATTTGCTAATTAATCAGTCAGGGACACAGCTTATACTTCAGTAGTCTTAGATCATGTAATGATGATTATTGTACTTTATAACTAGCAAAATCCCCATATCCTGTTCATTGCCCCTTTTTCAGTTATGTGGATTGACTTATCCCTGAAGTGGTTAATTCTCACCTTGACATCTCATAGAACAACTGAATCTCTACCAAGGGTGAATGTGTCCTTCCTCTTAATGTCTAAAAGAAAAGGTTAAAATTCATTGAAGCAAAATGCAACAACCCAAAATGTTGGGGAGGTCGTTTCCACAGTTATTTCATATGACAGTGCTTGGAGTGAAACTACATGACCATGGTGAAGAAGAAAAAACACTTTACCTTGTTCCTCCTGACTGATGTCCTTATGCGTGTTTTGCACAGTTGAGCGTTTTGTGTCTTGTCGTCTGTGTAGGCAACAGCCCTCTTCCCTGGGATAGAACTAGATGATATTTAGACACGTTAATTTGACTTCTCCATTGCTCACATTGATGTGGATATGATTATAATGCTCTGTTTTGTGGGCTTCCCAAGAAAACAATAAATCCCTTACTACTTGTTCGAAATGCAGTAGCACAGATCCTAACAAATACAAGAAAGAGAATATCATTCCTGTTTTGAAAAAACTTCACTGGTCACCTGTATTATCTAGGATAAATTTGAAAGTTCTTTTACTTGTTTTTAAAGCTTTAAGCGACCTAGCACGTCTGTACCTTACTGAATGTCTGTCTTCATATGTTCCTATACGTGACCTGAGATCTGCACATACTGGCCTACTGCAAATACCACATGTGAAATGCAGAAAGAGTGGAGAGGCTGCTTTTTGTTTTTATGCTTCTAAATTATGAAACTCACTTCCACTTTTTATTAGGCAGTCAAGCTCGGTACATTGTTTTAAAAAACATTTGAAAATGTTGCTTTTAGTTAAAGTGGTTCTTTGTTCTTTCTATTTCTGTTTCTTTTTTTAGTTCTCTTTAATTGTTCTTATTTTATTACGACTTTCCTAATTTTTATTTATTTAATTGACATGTATGTTGCTTTACTGTATTGCTGTATTTTCCTTTACAACTGAAAGTATATCTCTCAATTTTAATATTTTATTTTTACGCTTGGTTTTTAAAGCACCAAAGCACTATTTGTATGAAAGGTGCTCTATAGATAAAGTTTATTATTATTATTTTTAATATTATTATTATACTTTGTTACATTTTTGGTTAGGACAAAGATTCTAGTAGAGGTGGCCTCTTTTACCCCGTTCCAAAAAATTGGAAAACTACCTTCAGAATACACTGACAATGACCATCTACTGTCTCCTCTAACTGTGTATTGTCATCATGCATATCTTGTGTATTATTTATTGTAGTTGGTTTTGTCATTCTGTAAAGAAGCCACCTTTCAAGGCACTATATAAAATAATGTTTGTTATTATTATTTACATTTTTATCGTTAAATCTGGCGAAGAGTCTTAAGAGAATATCAAAGAACACGTTGCTCTTACCTTTCCATTCCAAGAAATGCCCTCAGCTCGGATTGCAGAGATTGACCTCTCTGTCTCAAATTCTGAGAGACATAGATTCGATTGAAAAATGACCATTTCCTAAGATTCACATAACATCACCAGTCAACATTTGCCACTTGACATCAATAGAAACCATAGAGTACATGACATTTCCAATCAGTTTTCTTTCAAGGTACAATACCAATCGCCTTGCCAGAAGAGTTATACTGCGGTAGATAAATATTACAAATGTCAGATACACGCAGAGTTGTTTGGATTACTTTGAAAAGATTGGCAAATATATTTATGTTCATTATATTTCTTGGAGTGACAGAGCTAAAGAGAAAACAATACTTACCTTTATCTCTGCAGACAGGATCGCAAGGGATTCCCTTATACTGGGTTCCTATGTAACAAATAATACATTATTCAAAAAACATGATATTTCTCTGTCCATTGGCAGCATGATTGTTTATCATTACAGTTTTAGTTAGCTTTAATTTTGTAAACCCCAAGTAAACATAGTTTGTGCCTTTCTCTGAACGTTTTGGCATTTCAATTCAGTTGTTTGTAAGCTTATTTTACAGTTGCTAGGTTGATGAAGTTCCTGAACTGTGCAGTATTTCTTTTAGGTTTGGTGCGAATCATATTCTAGCGGTTGGGGGAAAAAAGCACAGGTGCCATCCCACCATTAAACCCTGAAACTTACCTTAGCCGATTCTTCAACTAAACCAGACATGTTAACTAAGTGTTACAGTATGTTTCAAAGTGTGTATTTTAGCAAACACAACTGAAGTTCTGTTGTCTCCTTGGAGACACCTGGAACTGGTGTGATGCTGGTTCTATGACATCATTCGTTCTAAATGTAAATGCAGGTATTGGCACAACATAGTAAATTGATGTAAAGTTATGGATCCATTTATGATTTTCACTCAGTTTGAAAGAGTTCCTGTCGTGTGGTTAAACTTTGTGTTACGGAGGGTTAACTGGGGTTCTGGCTACTAGTTAGGCTTGGTCATTCAGTCATCTGGTTCATGAAATAGGAAGCTAAGAGATCTGTGTTTTAGTTTTACTGTTTGTTTTTGTTCCATAGAATAAGAAATGTTTCATTAATATTAGTAATAGAGTAGCTGTTTCTCTAAACAGTGTGTGTCAGTTTGCACTGCAGGTGTGCCAGGTAGAGACCATTTAAGAACAAAAAAATATGCTGTCATTTACTGCCGTGGCTAATTTCTGTTAACCTTGTCTCTCACTCACTTTGATGAGCAAAATGTTCATACATAAAGCATACATTTCTGATTGGTCAGAAGAAGCTTCTTAACATATAAGGTATAAAGAAAGTCAGAAAGTTAGGCACTTAGGTCAGCCTTAGGCAGTTAACCAAGACCATAATCCGATAAGAAGCTATTCCCTTTCATGTTGCTAAATCACATGTAGGATACATGAGTTACACCTCCACTTAAGAGACCTTAAAGAGACCTTGGCCAGCCAGGAGTGTAGAAAACCGTAAAACAGTTCTTGAGGACCTAATTGTTAACTCTTAACAGGCAAAGGTTCCTTCAGTCCTATGAGAAATATTTTAGAATTGAACTAAAGTGTGTTTCCGGTACAGGAGCATATGTCTGTCAGGGCCTGTTGGAGAGGCCCTGGATGAGAACCCCTGGCTGCAGTTCCACATTCCCCTGAAAGTAAATAGAGCCATACGCACTGAGCTAAGGACACTGCTCCAGGACATGCTGGCTGTCGATCCTGACCAGCGACCAGAAGCCATCCAGCAGAAGAAGCAAGTCAGGCAAGCCATGGCACGAGAGAAAACATCTTTGTAGTGACTGATAGCAAGATGTCCGTGACCAAGGGCAATTCGTCTGAGTAAAGTCTGATTTCATTTTTATGTCCCGAAAGGCCACTGCCTTTGTGCTGTAGATTTCTGATTTAGACGGGCATTTCTATGGACAACTTTGACTTTTCTGTGGGTCCAATGAAAATAAGTTTTTTAACTTATTCTTTGTTACAGTTTTCGAAAGTTTAAAGACATTCACTGAGTTGACGATAAAGGAAAAGTTTCATCTTTCACCTCTTGGAAGGTAGGCCGGTCAGAGGTACAATATATGTCTTCATGTCTTCATCCTCCATGTTTGTAACTACAGGTTTCACAGTGTTGAGCTAAGACACAAAAACACCTACAAATGGCAGATCCAAATGTATAAACCTGGGCTGAAAAAGTGTGTACAGTATATACTCTGTGTAGGTCTGATAAAAGTATTCGAGTCAAAGTGTCATATGGATACAAATTCTCATGATTTTGTATTGTGTGTTTTTTCTCTGTTCTGCTTTATTGAAAGAAATCAGATGCTCTTCCTGAAACTTACCTTAGCTGATTCTTCAGCTAAACCAGACAGACTTCTGAAATTCTCAAATATTATCAAATCTTGTTGGTGCAGAGGTGGTGGAGCCCATTACCAACAGACTCACAGCTGAAATTGCTGTGAAAAGGGCTTCTACCAAATATTAACATGTGGGTGAAAATGTATACAATTGTAATATTTCCTTTTTTCCCTTTGAAAGTATAACATATGTGGTGTGAGAAAGAGGTCCTCATTTAATTGCATGAAACTCTGGCACTGGCGCAACAAACTGAACAAAGTTCAAGGGGGTATACGCTTTCTGTAGACCCTTTATTTCCTCTTTTTCCATACTCTAAGAAATGATTTGGGAAACCTGTGGGACACTGGAGGTCATTATACATGAGCCTCTTTCTGCACCTTTTAAGCCATTGAAACCTAGTTGCCTTGTTACAAGGTCTAATATTACAGTAGGTGTGGTTTCCGTCTCCTAATTTCTGAGAATGATCAAATTGGGGAATAAGTTGTAGGGAATACCACTCTTGCACTTCTAAGAAAAGACTATCTCAAATGAAACTCGCTATAGAAAGACATCTTGTTGAAAAATTCTTTATTTTTTGTCATTTCTAAAGAAAAAACATTCATCAAGTCCTTCACAAATGTTTTGTTTGTGACTTTCTCTGTTGTTCCCTTTCACACTCAACTGAACTATGTGTTTACATCAAACATTTCACTTAGGTGTGTGGGTTAACACAAACCCATATTGTATGAAACATTCAGTTTTTCATTCAAGTTTTTTCTAACAATTGCATCCATGCTAGGACTACAGTAAACAACACTTTTTACTAAAGTAAATGAAATTGTTCATTAAACAAGACACATTGTTTTAAATGTATGCAATACGACGACACTAAAAACAACACTGAAACTTTTCATTGAAATACTGGACGAGATTGTGCATATTCAATGGATTTCTCCTGGTGCTTTTTTTCATCAGTCTTTTCATATTCTTGTTCTCTACTCAGGTGTCTCCTGTTCCTTTGGTGATGTCTGCTGTACACACATGGTATCATACACTTGAGCAAAGTGTGATACCACCGTTTGTTCTTCTCCTAAAATAAAGATGAACATTGACAAAAGTCAGAAGCACTCTTTTCTTTGACAGACGAACAAAACAATGCAAGAATAACCATACTCTCTGTTCCTTACTCATTTCTACCTACCTGTTTGACCACTTTGTCTGCTTCAGTCAGGACAGGGTGCTGGGGCTGACTCTGAGCAATCTGAGAAGAGCTCTCTGTGATCTTCTCCCCTACAGTGGCTACATTGTACTCTGTTTGAAATCCAGGTATCGCCTCCGGTAAGTTCCTCGGTCCTTTTTGGGACTTGAAAGGGTAGAATCATTTTGTGACTACATTTCCTTGTCATGCACTGATATGTTCTGGTTTGTGTTCGATTACTGCAGGCGTTCAAGTACTTTCTTTTTGTTCTAGATTGGCAGTGTTTGAGATGGTAGGAACTTGTCATATTCTCAACTCTGAATGCTCTGTAAACATACTATTTTAGCAATTCTTAGAAATCTGAAAGCAGTGTTACCTGTATCATTTTTTGTCTTGGTAGTAGTATTGCAGCTCCAACATCAGCACTTAAATAATGGTTTGTGATGTTACTTGTCCTTGGAGTTAGTATACTCCTGAGAAGTCAAGAGAAATCTTACGTAAGCATTAATTATGTTTCACTTTTGAAAGCAAAGTACGTGTCAAGTACTTTGAAGGCATTTGTTGATACTTTTAAGCACTTTCGTTGATTATTATTATCCTTCAATTAGTTATTACAAGTCCAACATTCTCTACATGATCTCACTCCATATTCAGAATGTGGGAATACAATTGTTTTAAGGAAATGCCACTGAATAGATAGTAGCTGCACTCTACAAAGATGAATTTGCTAATTAATCAGTCAGGGACACAGCTTATACTTCAGTAGTCTTAGATCATGTAATGATGATTATTGTACTTTATAACTAGCAAAATCCCCATATCCTGTTCATTGCCCCTTTTTCAGTTATGTGGATTGACTTATCCCTGAAGTGGTTAATTCTCACCTTGACATCTCATAGAACAACTGAATCTCTACCAAGGGTGAATGTGTCCTTCCTCTTAATGTCTAAAAGAAAAGGTTAAAATTCATTGAAGCAAAATGCAACAACCCAAAATGTTGGGGAGGTCGTTTCCACAGTTATTTCATATGACAGTGCTTGGAGTGAAACTACATGACCATGGTGAAGAAGAAAAAACACTTTACCTTGTTCCTCCTGACTGATGTCCTTATGCGTGTTTTGCACAGTTGAGCGTTTTGTGTCTTGTCGTCTGTGTAGGCAACAGCCCTCTTCCCTGGGATAGAACTAGATGATATTTAGACACGTTAATTTGACTTCTCCATTGCTCACATTGATGTGGATATGATTATAATGCTCTGTTTTGTGGGCTTCCCAAGAAAACAATAAATCCCTTACTACTTGTTCGAAATGCAGTAGCACAGATCCTAACAAATACAAGAAAGAGAATATCATTCCTGTTTTGAAAAAACTTCACTGGTCACCTGTATTATCTAGGATAAATTTGAAAGTTCTTTTACTTGTTTTTAAAGCTTTAAGCGACCTAGCACGTCTGTACCTTACTGAATGTCTGTCTTCATATGTTCCTATACGTGACCTGAGATCTGCACATACTGGCCTACTGCAAATACCACATGTGAAATGCAGAAAGAGTGGAGAGGCTGCTTTTTGTTTTTATGCTTCTAAATTATGAAACTCACTTCCACTTTTTATTAGGCAGTCAAGCTCGGTACATTGTTTTAAAAAACATTTGAAAATGTTGCTTTTAGTTAAAGTGGTTCTTTGTTCTTTCTATTTCTGTTTCTTTTTTTAGTTCTCTTTAATTGTTCTTATTTTATTACGACTTTCCTAATTTTTATTTATTTAATTGACATGTATGTTGCTTTACTGTATTGCTGTATTTTCCTTTACAACTGAAAGTATATCTCTCAATTTTAATATTTTATTTTTACGCTTGGTTTTTAAAGCACCAAAGCACTATTTGTATGAAAGGTGCTCTATAGATAAAGTTTATGATTATTATTTTTAATATTATTATTATACTTTGTTACATTTTTGGTTAGGACAAAGATTCTAGTAGAGGTGGCCTCTTTTACCCCGTTCCAAAAAATTGGAAAACTACCTTCAGAATACACTGACAATGACCATCTACTGTTTCCTCTAACTGTGTATTGTCATCATGCATATCTTGTGTATTATTTATTGTAGTTGGTTTTGTCATTCTGTAAAGAAGCCACCTTTCAAGGCACTATATAAAATAATGTTTGTTATTATTATTTACATTTTTATCGTTAAATCTGGCGAAGAGTCTTAAGAGAATATCAAAGAACACGTTGCTCTTACCTTTCCATTCCAAGAAATGCCCTCAGCTCGGATTGCAGAGATTGACCTCTCTGTCTCAAATTCTGAGAGACATAGACTCGATTGAAAAATGACCATTTCCTAAGATTCACATAACATCACCAGTCAACATTTGCCACTTGACATCAATAGAAACCATAGAGTACATGACATTTCCAATCAGTTTTCTTTCAAGGTACAATACCAATCGCCTTGCCAGAAGAGTTATACTGTGGTAGATAAATATTACAAATGTCAGATACACGCAGAGTTGTTTGGATTACTTTGAAAAGATTGGCAAATATATTTATGTTCATTATATTTCTTGGAGTGACAGAGCTAAAGAGAAAACAATACTTACCTTTATCTCTGCAGACAGGATCGCAAGGGATTCCCTTATACTGGGTTCCTATGTAACAAATAATACATTATTCAAAAAACATGATATTTCTCTGTCCATTGGCAGCATGATTGTTTATCATTACAGTTTTAGTTAGCTTTAATTTTGTAAACCCCAAGTAAACATAGTTTGTGCCTTTCTCTGAACGTTTTGGCATTTCAATTCAGTTGTTTGTAAGCTTATTTTACAGTTGCTAGGTTGATGAAGTTCCTGAACTGTGCAGTATTTCTTTTAGGTTTGGTGCGAATCATATTCTAGCGGTTGGGGGAAAAAAGCACAGGTGCCATCCCACCATTAAACCCTGAAACTTACCTTAGCCGATTCTTCAACTAAACCAGACATGTTAACTAAGTGTTACAGTATGTTTCAAAGTGTGTATTTTAGCAAACACAACTGAAGTTCTGTTGTCTCCTTGGAGACACCTGGAACTGGTGTGATGCTGGTTCTATGACATCATTCGTTCTAAATGTAAATGCAGGTATTGGCACAACATAGTAAATTGATGTAAAGTTATGGATCCATTTATGATTTTCACTCAGTTTGAAAGAGTTCCTGTCGTGTGGTTAAACTTTGTGTTACGGAGGGTTAACTGGGGTTCTGGCTACTAGTTAGGGTTGGTCATTCAGTCATCTGGTTCATGAAATAGGAAGCTAAGAGATCTGTGTTTTAGTTTTACTGTTTGTTTTTGTTCCATAGAATAAGAAATGTTTCATTAATATTAGTAATAGAGTAGCTGTTTCTCTAAACAGTGTGTGTCAGTTTGCACTGCAGGTGTGCCAGGTAGAGACCATTTAAGAACCCAAAAATATGCTGTCATTTACTGCCGTGGCTAATTTCTGTTAACCTTGTCTCTCACTCACTTTGATGAGCAAAATGTTCATACATAAAGCATACATTTCTGATTGGTCAGAAGAAGCTTCTTAACATATAAGGTATAAAGAAAGTCAGAAAGTTAGGCACTTAGGTCAGCCTTAGGCAGTTAACCAAGACCATAATCCGATAAGAAGCTATTCCCTTTCATGTTGCTAAATCACATGTAGGATACATGAGTTACACCTCCACGTAAGAGACCTTAAAGAGACCTTGGCCAGCCAGGAGTGTAGAAAACCGTAAAACAGTTCTTGAGGACCTAATTGTTAACTCTTAACAGGCAAAGGTTCCTTCAGTCCTATGAGAAATATTTTAGAATTGAACTAAAGTGTGTTTCCGATACAGGAGCATATGTCTGTCAGGGCCTGTTGGAGAGGCCCTGCATGAGAACCCCTGGCTGCAGTTCCACATCCCCCTGAAAGTAAATAGAGCCATAAGCACGGAGCTAAGGACACTGCTCCAGGACATGCTGGCTGTCGATCCTGACCAGCGACCAGAAGCCATCCAGCTGAAGAAGCAAGTCAGGCAAGCCATGGCACGAGAGAAAACATCTTTGTAGTGACTGATAGCAAGATGTCCGTGACCAAGGGCAATTCGTCTGAGTAAAGTCTGATTTCATTCTTATGTCCCGAAAGGCCACTGCCTTTGTGCTGTAGATTTCTGATTTAGACGGGCATTTCTATGGACAACTTTGACTTTTCTGTGGGTCCAATGAAAATAAGTTTTTTAACTTATTCTTTGTTACAGTTTTCGAAAGTTTAAAGACATTCACTGAGTTGACGATAAAGGAAAAGTTTCATCTTTCACCTCTTGGAAGGTAGGCCGGTCAGAGGTACAATATATGTCTTCATGTCTTCATCCTCCATGTTTGTAACTACAGGTTTCACAGTGTTGAGCTAAGACACAAAAACACCTACAAATGGCAGTTCCAAATGTATCAAATGTATAAACCTGGGCTGAAAAAGTGTGTACAGTATATACTCTGTGTAGGTCTGATAAAAGTATTCGAGTCAAAGTGTCATATGGATACAAATTCTCATGATTTTGTATTGTGTGTTTTTTCTCTGTTCTGCTTTATTGAAAGAAATCAGATGCTCTTCCTGAAACTTACCTTGGCTGATTCTTCAGCTAAACCAGACAGACTTCTGAAATTCTCAAATATTATCAAATCTTGTTGGTGCAGAGGTGGTGGAGCCCATTACCAACAGACTCACAGCTGAAATTGCTGTGAAAAGGGCTTCTACCAAATATTAACATGTGGGTGAAAATGTATACAATTGTAATATTTCCTTTTTTCCCATTGAAAGTATAACATATGTGGTGTGAGAAAGAGGTCCTCATTTAATTGCATGAAACTCTGGCACTGGCGCAACAAACTGAACAAAGTTCAAGGGGGTATACGCTTTCTGTAGACACTTTATTTCCTCTTTTTCCATAGTCTAAGAAATGATTTGGGAAACCTGTGGGACACTGGAGGTCATTATACATGAGCCTCTTTCTGCACCTTTTAAGCCATTGAAACCTAGTTGCCTTGTTACAAGGTCTAATATTACAGTAGGTGTGGTTTCCGTCTCCTAATTTCTGAGAATGATCAAATTGGGGAATAAGTTGTAGGGAATACCACTCTTGCACTTCTAAGAAAAGACTATCTCAAATGAAACTCGCTATAGAAAGACATCTTGTTGAAAAATTCTTTATTTTTTGTAATTTCTAAAGAGAAAACATTCATCAAGTCCTTCACAAATGTTTTGTTTGTGACTTTCTCTGTTGTTCCCTTTCACACTCAACTGAACTATGTGTTATGTCTTGTAAACGTAATCAAACATTTCACTTAGGTGTGTGGGTTAACACAAACCCATGTTGTATTAAACATTCAGTTTTTCATTCCCGTTTTTTCTAACAATTGCATCCATGCTAGGACTACAGTAAACAACACTTTTTACTAAAGTAAATGAAATTGTTCATTAAACAAGACACGTTGTTTTAAATGTATGCAATACGACGACACTAAAAACAACACTGAAACTTTTCATTGAAATACTGGACGAGATTGTGCATATTCAATGGATTTCTCCTGGTGCTTTTTTTCATCAGTCTTTTCATATTCTTGTTCTCTACTCAGGTGTCTCCTGTTCCTTTGGTGATGTCTGCTGTACACACATGGCATCATACACTTGAGCAAAGTGTGATACCACCGTTTGTTCTTCTCCTAAAATAAAGATGAACATTGACAAAAGTCAGAAGCACTCTTTTCTTTGACAGACGAACAAAACAATGCAAGAATAACCATACTCTCTGTTCCTTACTCATTTCTACCTACCTGTTTGACCACTTTGTCTGCTTCAGTCAGGACAGGGTGCTGGGGCTGACTCTGAGCAATCTGAGAAGAGCTCTCTGTGATCTTCTCCCCTACAGTGGCTACATTGTACTCTTTTTGAAATCCAGGTATCGCCTCCGGTAAGTTCCTCGGTCCTTTTTGGGACTTGAAAGGGTAGAATCATTTTGTGACTACATTTCATTGTCATGCACTGATATGTTCTGGTTTGTGTTCGATTACTGCAGGCGTTCAAGTACTTTCTTTTTGTTCTAGATTGGCAATGTTTGAGATGGTAGGAACTTGTCATATTCTCAACTTATTTTCTCTATGAGACTCTGAATGCTCTGTAAACATACTATTTTAGCAATTCTTAGAAATCTGAAAGCAGTGTTACCTGTATCATTTTTTGTCTTGGTGGTAGTAGTATTGCAGCTCCAACATCAGCACTTAAATAATGGTTTGTGATGTTACTTGTCCTTGGAGTTAGTATACTCCTGAGAAGTCAAGAGAAATCTTACGTAAGCATTAATTATGTTTCACTTTTGAAAGCAAAGTACGTGTCAAGTACTTTGAAGGCATTTGTTGATACTTTTAAGCACTTTCGTTGATTATTATTATCCTTCAATTAGTTATTACAAGTCCAACATTCTTACATGATCTCACTCCATATTCAGAATGTGGGAATACAGTTGTTTTAAGGAAATGCCACTGAATAGATAGTAGCTGCACTCTACAAAGATGAATTTGCTAATTAATCAGTCAGGGACACAGCTTATACTTCAGTAGTCTTAGATCATGTAATGATGATTATTGTAATTTATAACTAGCAAAATTCCCATATCCTGTTCATTGCCCATTTTTCAGTCATGTGGATTGACTTATGCCTGAAGTGGTTAATTCTCACCTTGACATCTCATAGAACAACTGAATCTCTACCAAGGGTGAATGTGTCCTTCCTCTTAATGTCTAAAAGAAAAGGTTAAAATTCATTGAAGCAAAATGCAACAACCCAAAATGTTGGGGAGGTCGTTTCCACAGTTATTTCATATGACAGTGCTTGGAGTGAAACTACATGACCATGGTGAAGAAGTAAAAACACTTTACCTTGTTCCTCCTGACTGATGTCCTTATGCGTGTTTTGCACAGTTGAGCGTTTTGTGTCTTGTCATCTGTGTAGGCAACAGCCCTCTTCCCTGGGATAGAACTAGATGATATTTAGACACGTTAATTTGACTTCTCCATTGCTCACATTGATGTGGATATGATTATAATGCTCTGTTTTGTGGGCTTCCCAAGAAAACAATAAATCCCTTACTACTTGTTCGAAATGCAGTAGCACAGATCCTAACAAATACAAGAAAGAGAATATCATTCCTGTTTTGAAAAAACTTCACTGGTCACCTGTATTATCTAGGATAAATTTGAAAGTTCTTTTACTTGTTTTTAAAGCTTTAAGCGACCTAGCACGTCTGTACCTTACTGAATGTCTGTCTTCATATGTTCCTATACGTGACCTGAGATCTGCACATACTGGCCTACTGCAAATACCACATGTGAAATGCAGAAAGAGTGGAAAGGCTGCTTTTTGTTTTTATGCTTCTAAATTATGAAACTCACTTCCACTTTTTATTAGGCAGTTAACTTGGTACATTGTTTTAAAAAACATTTGAAAATGTTGCTTTTAGTTAAAGTGGTTCTTTGTTCTTTCTATTTCTGTTTCTTTTTTTAGTTCTCTTTAATTGTTCTTATTTTTTTACGACTTTCCTAATTTTTATTTATTTAATTAACATGTATGTTGCTTTACTGTATAGCTGTATTTTCCTTTACAACTGAAAGTATATCTCTCAATTTTAATATTTTATTTTTACTCTTGGCTTTTAAAGCACCAATGCACTATTTGTATGAAAGGTGCTCTATAAATAAAGTTTATTATTATTATTTTTAATATTATTATTATACTTTGTTACATTTTTGGTTAGGACAAAGATTCTAGTAGAGGTGGCCTCTTTTACCCCGTTCCAAAAACTTGGAAAACTACCTTCAGAATACACTGACAATGACCATCTACTGTCTCCTCTAACTGTGTATTGTCATCATGCATATCTTGTGAATTATTTATTGTAGTTGGTTTTGTCATTGTGTAAAGAAGCCACCTTTCAAGGCACTATATAAAATAATGTTTGTTATTATTATTTACATTTTTCATCGTAAAATCTGGCGAAGAGTCTTAAGAGAATATCAAAGAACACGTTGCTCTTACCTTTCCATTCCAAGAAATGCCCTCAGCTCGGATTGCAGAGATTGACCTCTCTGTCTCAAATTCTGAGAAACATAGACTCGATTGAAAAATGACCATTTCCTAAGATTCACATAACATCACCAGTCAACATTTGCCAATTGACATCAATAGAAACCATAGAGTACATGACATTTCCAATCAGTTTTCTTTCAAGGTACAATACCAATCGCCTTGCCAGAAGAGTTATACTGCGGTAGATAAATATTACAAATGTCAGATACACGCAGAGTTGTTTGGATTACTATGAAAATATTGTCAAATATATTTATGTTCATTATATTTCTTGGAGTGACAGAGCTAAAGAGAAAAAAATACTTACCTTTATCTCTGCAGACAGGATCGCAAGGGATTCCCTTATACTGGGTTCCTATATAACAAATAATACATTATTCAAAAAACATGATATTTCTCTGTCCATTGGCAGCATGATTGTTTATCATTACAGTTTTAGTTAGCTTTAATTTTGGAAACCCCAAGTAAACATAGTTTGTGCCTTTCTCTGAACTTTTTGGCATTTCAATTCAGTTGTTTGTAAGCTTATTTTACAGTTGCTAGGTTGATGAAGTTCCTGAACTGTGCAGTATTTCTTTTGGGTTTGGTGCGAATCATATTCTAGCGGTTGGGGGAAAAAAGCACAGGTGCCATCCCACCATTAAACCCTGAAACTTACCTTAGCCGATTCTTCAACTAAACCAGACATGTTAACTAAGTGTTACAGTATGTTTCAAAGTGTGTATTTTAGCAAACACAACTGAAGTTCTGTTGTCTCCTTGGAGACACCTGGAACTGGTGTGATGCTGGTTCTATGACATCATTCGTTCTAAATGTAAATGCAGGTATTGGCACAACATAGTAAATTGATGTAAAGTTATGGATCCATTTATGATTTTCACTCAGTTTGAAAGAGTTCCTGTCGTGTGGTTAAACTTTGTGTTACGGAGGGTTAACTGGGGTTCTGGCTACTAGTTAGGCTTGGTCATTCAGTCATCTGGTTCATGAAATAGGAAGCTAAGAGATCTGTGTTTTAGTTTTACTGTTTGTTTTTGTTCCATAGAATAAGAAATGTTTCATTAATATTAGTAATAGAGTAGCTGTTTCTCTAAACAGTGTGTGTCAGTTTGCACTGCAGGTGTGCCAGGTAGAGACCATTTAAGAACCCAAAAATATGCTGTCATTTACTGCCGTGGCTAATTTCTGTTAACCTTGTCTCTCACTCACTTTGATGAGCAAAATGTTCATACATAAAGCATACATTTCTGATTGGTCAGAAGAAGCTTCTTAACATATAAGGTATAAAGAAAGTCAGAAAGTTAGGCACTTAGGTCAGCCTTAGGCAGTTAACCAAGACCATAATCCGATAAGAAGCTATTCCCTTTCATGTTGCTAAATCACATGTAGGATACATGAGTTACACCTCCACGTAAGAGACCTTAAAGAGACCTTGGCCAGCCAGGAGTGTAGAAAACCGTAAAACAGTTCTTGAGGACCTAATTGTTAACTCTTAACAGGCAAAGGTTCCTTCAGTCCTATGAGAAATATTTTAGAATTGAACTAAAGTGTGTTTCCGATACAGGAGCATATGTCTGTCAGGGCCTGTTGGAGAGGCCCTGCATGAGAACCCCTGGCTGCAGTTCCACATCCCCCTGAAAGTAAATAGAGCCATAAGCACGGAGCTAAGGACACTGCTCCAGGACATGCTGGCTGTCGATCCTGACCAGCGACCAGAAGCCATCCAGCTGAAGAAGCAAGTCAGGCAAGCCATGGCACGAGAGAAAACATCTTTGTAGTGACTGATAGCAAGATGTCCGTGACCAAGGGCAATTCGTCTGAGTAAAGTCTGATTTCATTCTTATGTCCCGAAAGGCCACTGCCTTTGTGCTGTAGATTTCTGATTTAGACGGGCATTTCTATGGACAACTTTGACTTTTCTGTGGGTCCAATGAAAATAAGTTTTTTAACTTATTCTTTGTTACAGTTTTCGAAAGTTTAAAGACATTCACTGAGTTGACGATAAAGGAAAAGTTTCATCTTTCACCTCTTGGAAGGTAGGCCGGTCAGAGGTACAATATATGTCTTCATGTCTTCATCCTCCATGTTTGTAACTACAGGTTTCACAGTGTTGAGCTAAGACACAAAAACACCTACAAATGGCAGTTCCAAATGTATCAAATGTATAAACCTGGGCTGAAAAAGTGTGTACAGTATATACTCTGTGTAGGTCTGATAAAAGTATTCGAGTCAAAGTGTCATATGGATACAAATTCTCATGATTTTGTATTGTGTGTTTTTTCTCTGTTCTGCTTTATTGAAAGAAATCAGATGCTCTTCCTGAAACTTACCTTGGCTGATTCTTCAGCTAAACCAGACAGACTTCTGAAATTCTCAAATATTATCAAATCTTGTTGGTGCAGAGGTGGTGGAGCCCATTACCAACAGACTCACAGCTGAAATTGCTGTGAAAAGGGCTTCTACCAAATATTAACATGTGGGTGAAAATGTATACAATTGTAATATTTCCTTTTTTCCCATTGAAAGTATAACATATGTGGTGTGAGAAAGAGGTCCTCATTTAATTGCATGAAACTCTGGCACTGGCGCAACAAACTGAACAAAGTTCAAGGGGGTATACGCTTTCTGTAGACACTTTATTTCCTCTTTTTCCATAGTCTAAGAAATGATTTGGGAAACCTGTGGGACACTGGAGGTCATTATACATGAGCCTCTTTCTGCACCTTTTAAGCCATTGAAACCTAGTTGCCTTGTTACAAGGTCTAATATTACAGTAGGTGTGGTTTCCGTCTCCTAATTTCTGAGAATGATCAAATTGGGGAATAAGTTGTAGGGAATACCACTCTTGCACTTCTAAGAAAAGACTATCTCAAATGAAACTCGCTATAGAAAGACATCTTGTTGAAAAATTCTTTATTTTTTGTAATTTCTAAAGAGAAAACATTCATCAAGTCCTTCACAAATGTTTTGTTTGTGACTTTCTCTGTTGTTCCCTTTCACACTCAACTGAACTATGTGTTATGTCTTGTAAACGTAATCAAACATTTCACTTAGGTGTGTGGGTTAACACAAACCCATGTTGTATTAAACATTCAGTTTTTCATTCCCGTTTTTTCTAACAATTGCATCCATGCTAGGACTACAGTAAACAACACTTTTTACTAAAGTAAATGAAATTGTTCATTAAACAAGACACGTTGTTTTAAATGTATGCAATACGACGACACTAAAAACAACACTGAAACTTTTCATTGAAATACTGGACGAGATTGTGCATATTCAATGGATTTCTCCTGGTGCTTTTTTTCATCAGTCTTTTCATATTCTTGTTCTCTACTCAGGTGTCTCCTGTTCCTTTGGTGATGTCTGCTGTACACACATGGCATCATACACTTGAGCAAAGTGTGATACCACCGTTTGTTCTTCTCCTAAAATAAAGATGAACATTGACAAAAGTCAGAAGCACTCTTTTCTTTGACAGACGAACAAAACAATGCAAGAATAACCATACTCTCTGTTCCTTACTCATTTCTACCTACCTGTTTGACCACTTTGTCTGCTTCAGTCAGGACAGGGTGCTGGGGCTGACTCTGAGCAATCTGAGAAGAGCTCTCTGTGATCTTCTCCCCTACAGTGGCTACATTGTACTCTTTTTGAAATCCAGGTATCGCCTCCGGTAAGTTCCTCGGTCCTTTTTGGGACTTGAAAGGGTAGAATCATTTTGTGACTACATTTCATTGTCATGCACTGATATGTTCTGGTTTGTGTTCGATTACTGCAGGCGTTCAAGTACTTTCTTTTTGTTCTAGATTGGCAATGTTTGAGATGGTAGGAACTTGTCATATTCTCAACTTATTTTCTCTATGAGACTCTGAATGCTCTGTAAACATACTATTTTAGCAATTCTTAGAAATCTGAAAGCAGTGTTACCTGTATCATTTTTTGTCTTGGTGGTAGTAGTATTGCAGCTCCAACATCAGCACTTAAATAATGGTTTGTGATGTTACTTGTCCTTGGAGTTAGTATACTCCTGAGAAGTCAAGAGAAATCTTACGTAAGCATTAATTATGTTTCACTTTTGAAAGCAAAGTACGTGTCAAGTACTTTGAAGGCATTTGTTGATACTTTTAAGCACTTTCGTTGATTATTATTATCCTTCAATTAGTTATTACAAGTCCAACATTCTTACATGATCTCACTCCATATTCAGAATGTGGGAATACAGTTGTTTTAAGGAAATGCCACTGAATAGATAGTAGCTGCACTCTACAAAGATGAATTTGCTAATTAATCAGTCAGGGACACAGCTTATACTTCAGTAGTCTTAGATCATGTAATGATGATTATTGTAATTTATAACTAGCAAAATTCCCATATCCTGTTCATTGCCCATTTTTCAGTCATGTGGATTGACTTATGCCTGAAGTGGTTAATTCTCACCTTGACATCTCATAGAACAACTGAATCTCTACCAAGGGTGAATGTGTCCTTCCTCTTAATGTCTAAAAGAAAAGGTTAAAATTCATTGAAGCAAAATGCAACAACCCAAAATGTTGGGGAGGTCGTTTCCACAGTTATTTCATATGACAGTGCTTGGAGTGAAACTACATGACCATGGTGAAGAAGTAAAAACACTTTACCTTGTTCCTCCTGACTGATGTCCTTATGCGTGTTTTGCACAGTTGAGCGTTTTGTGTCTTGTCATCTGTGTAGGCAACAGCCCTCTTCCCTGGGATAGAACTAGATGATATTTAGACACGTTAATTTGACTTCTCCATTGCTCACATTGATGTGGATATGATTATAATGCTCTGTTTTGTGGGCTTCCCAAGAAAACAATAAATCCCTTACTACTTGTTCGAAATGCAGTAGCACAGATCCTAACAAATACAAGAAAGAGAATATCATTCCTGTTTTGAAAAAACTTCACTGGTCACCTGTATTATCTAGGATAAATTTGAAAGTTCTTTTACTTGTTTTTAAAGCTTTAAGCGACCTAGCACGTCTGTACCTTACTGAATGTCTGTCTTCATATGTTCCTATACGTGACCTGAGATCTGCACATACTGGCCTACTGCAAATACCACATGTGAAATGCAGAAAGAGTGGAAAGGCTGCTTTTTGTTTTTATGCTTCTAAATTATGAAACTCACTTCCACTTTTTATTAGGCAGTTAAGCTTGGTACATTGTTTTAAAAAACATTTGAAAATGTTGCTTTTAGTTAAAGTGGTTCTTTGTTCTTTCTATTTCTGTTTCTTTTTTTAGTTCTCTTTAATTGTTCTTATTTTTTTACGACTTTCCTAATTTTTATTTATTTAATTAACATGTATGTTGCTTTACTGTATAGCTGTATTTTCCTTTACAACTGAAAGTATATCTCTCAATTTTAATATTTTATTTTTACTCTTGGCTTTTAAAGCACCAATGCACTATTTGTATGAAAGGTGCTCTATAAATAAAGTTTATTATTATTATTTTTAATATTATTATTATACTTTGTTACATTTTTGGTTAGGACAAAGATTCTAGTAGAGGTGGCCTCTTTTACCCCGTTCCAAAAACTTGGAAAACTACCTTCAGAATACACTGACAATGACCATCTACTGTCTCCTCTAACTGTGTATTGTCATCATGCATATCTTGTGAATTATTTATTGTAGTTGGTTTTGTCATTGTGTAAAGAAGCCACCTTTCAAGGCACTATATAAAATAATGTTTGTTATTATTATTTACATTTTTCATCGTAAAATCTGGCGAAGAGTCTTAAGAGAATATCAAAGAACACGTTGCTCTTACCTTTCCATTCCAAGAAATGCCCTCAGCTCGGATTGCAGAGATTGACCTCTCTGTCTCAAATTCTGAGAAACATAGACTCGATTGAAAAATGACCATTTCCTAAGATTCACATAACATCACCAGTCAACATTTGCCAATTGACATCAATAGAAACCATAGAGTACATGACATTTCCAATCAGTTTTCTTTCAAGGTACAATACCAATCGCCTTGCCAGAAGAGTTATACTGCGGTAGATAAATATTACAAATGTCAGATACACGCAGAGTTGTTTGGATTACTATGAAAATATTGTCAAATATATTTATGTTCATTATATTTCTTGGAGTGACAGAGCTAAAGAGAAAAAAATACTTACCTTTATCTCTGCAGACAGGATCGCAAGGGATTCCCTTATACTGGGTTCCTATATAACAAATAATACATTATTCAAAAAACATGATATTTCTCTGTCCATTGGCAGCATGATTGTTTATCATTACAGTTTTAGTTAGCTTTAATTTTGGAAACCCCAAGTAAACATAGTTTGTGCCTTTCTCTGAACTTTTTGGCATTTCAATTCAGTTGTTTGTAAGCTTATTTTACAGTTGCTAGGTTGATGAAGTTCCTGAACTGTGCAGTATTTCTTTTGGGTTTGGTGCGAATCATATTCTAGCGGTTGGGGGAAAAAAGCACAGGTGCCATCCCACCATTAAACCCTGAAACTTACCTTAGCCGATTCTTCAACTAAACCAGACATGTTAACTAAGTGTTACAGTATGTTTCAAAGTGTGTATTTTAGCAAACACAACTGAAGTTCTGTTGTCTCCTTGGAGACACCTGGAACTGGTGTGATGCTGGTTCTATGACATCATTCGTTCTAAATGTAAATGCAGGTATTGGCACAACATAGTAAATTGATGTAAAGTTATGGATCCATTTATGATTTTCACTCAGTTTGAAAGAGTTCCTGTCGTGTGGTTAAACTTTGTGTTACGGAGGGTTAACTGGGGTTCTGGCTACTAGTTAGGCTTGGTCATTCAGTCATCTGGTTCATGAAATAGGAAGCTAAGAGATCTGTGTTTTAGTTTTACTGTTTGTTTTTGTTCCATAGAATAAGAAATGTTTCATTAATATTAGTAATAGAGTAGCTGTTTCTCTAAACAGTGTGTGTCAGTTTGCACTGCAGGTGTGCCAGGTAGAGACCATTTAAGAACCCAAAAATATGCTGTCATTTACTGCCGTGGCTAATTTCTGTTAACCTTGTCTCTCACTCACTTTGATGAGCAAAATGTTCATACATAAAGCATACATTTCTGATTGGTCAGAAGAAGCTTCTTAACATATAAGGTATAAAGAAAGTCAGAAAGTTAGGCACTTAGGTCAGCCTTAGGCAGTTAACCAAGACCATAATCCGATAAGAAGCTATTCCCTTTCATGTTGCTAAATCACATGTAGGATACATGAGTTACACCTCCACGTAAGAGACCTTAAAGAGACCTTGGCCAGCCAGGAGTGTAGAAAACCGTAAAACAGTTCTTGAGGACCTAATTGTTAACTCTTAACAGGCAAAGGTTCCTTCAGTCCTATGAGAAATATTTTAGAATTGAACTAAAGTGTGTTTCCGATACAGGAGCATATGTCTGTCAGGGCCTGTTGGAGAGGCCCTGCATGAGAACCCCTGGCTGCAGTTCCACATCCCCCTGAAAGTAAATAGAGCCATAAGCACGGAGCTAAGGACACTGCTCCAGGACATGCTGGCTGTCGATCCTGACCAGCGACCAGAAGCCATCCAGCTGAAGAAGCAAGTCAGGCAAGCCATGGCACGAGAGAAAACATCTTTGTAGTGACTGATAGCAAGATGTCCGTGACCAAGGGCAATTCGTCTGAGTAAAGTCTGATTTCATTCTTATGTCCCGAAAGGCCACTGCCTTTGTGCTGTAGATTTCTGATTTAGACGGGCATTTCTATGGACAACTTTGACTTTTCTGTGGGTCCAATGAAAATAAGTTTTTTAACTTATTCTTTGTTACAGTTTTCGAAAGTTTAAAGACATTCACTGAGTTGACGATAAAGGAAAAGTTTCATCTTTCACCTCTTCGAAGGTAGGCCGGTCAGAGGTACAATATATGTCTTCATGTCTTCATCCTCCATGTTTGTAACTACAGGTTTCACAGTGTTGAGCTAAGACACAAAAACACCTACAAATGGCAGTTCCAAATGTATCAAATGTATAAACCTGGGCTGAAAAAGTGTGTACAGTATATACTCTGTGTAGGTCTGATAAAAGTATTCGAGTCAAAGTGTCATATGGATACAAATTCTCATGATTTTGTATTGTGTGTTTTTTCTCTGTTCTGCTTTATTGAAAGAAATCAGATGCTCTTCCTGAAACTTACCTTAGCTGATTCTTCAGCTAAACCAGACAGACTTCTGAAATTCTCAAATATTATCAAATCTTGTTGGTGCAGAGGTGGTGGAGCCCATTACCAACAGACTCACAGCTGAAATTGCTGTGAAAAGGGCTTCTACCAAATATTAACATGTGGGTGAAAATGTATACAATTGTAATATTTCCTTTTTTCCCATTGAAAGTATAACATATGTGGTGTGAGAAAGAGGTCCTCATTTAATTGCATGAAACTCTGGCACTGGCGCAACAAACTGAACAAAGTTCAAGGGGGTATACGCTTTCTGTAGACACTTTATTTCCTCTTTTTCCATAGTCTAAGAAATGATTTGGGAAACCTGTGGGACACTGGAGGTCATTATACATGAGCCTCTTTCTGCACCTTTTAAGCCATTGAAACCTAGTTGCCTTGTTACAAGGTCTAATATTACAGTAGGTGTGGTTTCCGTCTCCTAATTTCTGAGAATGATCAAATTGGGGAATAAGTTGTAGGGAATACCACTCTTGCACTTCTAAGAAAAGACTATCTCAAATGAAACTCGCTATAGAAAGACATCTTGTTGAAAAATTCTTTATTTTTTGTCATTTCTAAAGAAAAAACATTCATCAAGTCCTTCACAAATGTTTTGTTTGTGACTTTCTCTGTTGTTCCCTTTCACACTCAACTGAACTATGTGTTATGTCTTGTAAACGTAATCAAACATTTCACTTAGGTGTGTGGGTTAACACAAACCCATGTTGTATTAAACATTCAGTTTTTCATTCCCGTTTTTTCTAACAATTGCATCCATGCTAGGACTACAGTAAACAACACTTTTTACTAAAGTAAATGAAATTGTTCATTAAACAAGACACATTGTTTTAAATGTATGCAATACGACGACACTAAAAACAACACTGAAACTTTTCATTGAAATACTGGACGAGATTGTGCATATTCAATGGATTTCTCCTGGTGCTTTTTTTCATCAGTCTTTTCATATTCTTGTTCTCTACTCAGGTGTCTCCTGTTCCTTTGGTGATGTCTGCTGTACACACATGGCATCATACACTTGAGCAAAGTGTGATACCACCGTTTGTTCTTCTCCTAAAATAAAGATGAACATTGACAAAAGTCAGAAGCACTCTTTTCTTTGACAGACGAACAAACAATGCAAGAATAACCATACTCTCTGTTCCTTACTCATTTCTACCTACCTGTTTGACCACTTTGTCTGCTTCAATCAGGACAGGGTGCTGGGGCTGACTCTGAGCAATCTGAGAAGAGCTCTCTGTGATCTTCTCCCCTACAGTGGCTACATTGCACTCTGTTTGAAATCCAGGTATCGCCTCCGGTAAGTTCCTCGGTCCTTTTTGGGACTTGAAAGGGTAGAATCATTTTGTGACTACATTTCATTGTCATGCACTGATATGTTCAGGTTTGTGTTCGATTACTGCAGGCGTTCAAGTACTTTCTTTTTGTTCTAGATTGGCAGTGTTTGAGATGGTAGGAACTTGTCATATTCTCAACTTATTTTCTCTATGAGACTCTGAATGCTCTGTAAACATACTATTTTAGCAATTCTTAGAAATCTGAAAGCAGTGTTACCTGTATCATTTTTTGTCTTGGTAGTAGTATTGCAGCTCCAACATCAGCACTTAAATAATGGTTTGTGATGTTACTTGTCCTTGGAGTTAGTATACTCCTGAGAAGTCAAGAGAAATCTTACGTAAGCATTAATTATGTTTCACTTTTGAAAGCAAAGTACGTGTCAAGTACTTTGAAGGCATTTGTTGATACTTTTAAGCACTTTCGTTGATTTTTATTATCCATCAATTAGTTATTACAAGTCCAACATTCTCTACATGATCTCACTCCATATTCAGAATGTGGGAATACAGTTGTTTTAAGGAAATGCCACTGAATAGATAGTAGCTGCACTCTACAAAGATGAATTTGCTAATTAATCAGTCAGGGACACAGCTTATACTTCAGTAGTCTTAGATCATGTAATGATGATTATTGTACTTTATAACTAGCAAAATTCCCATATCCTGTTCATTGCCCATTTTTCAGTCATGTGGATTGACTTATGCCTGAAGTGGTTAATTCTCACCTTGACATCTCATAGAACAACTGAATCTCTACCAAGGGTGAATGTGTCCTTCCTCTTAATGTCTAAAAGAAAAGGTTAAAATTCATTGAAGCAAAATGCAACAACCCAAAATGTTGGGGAGGTCGTTTCCACAGTTATTTCATATGACAGTGCTTGGAGTGAAACTACATGACCATGGTGAAGAAGTAAAAACACTTTACCTTGTTCCTCCTGACTGATGTCCTTATGCGTGTTTTGCACAGTTGAGCGTTTTGTGTCTTGTCGTCTGTGTAGGCAACAGCCCTCTTCCCTGGGATAGAACTAGATGATATTTAGACACGTTAATTTGACTTCTCCATTGCTCACATTGATGTGGATATGATTATAATGCTCTGTTTTGTGGGCTTCCCAAGAAAACAATAAATCCCTTACTACTTGTTCGAAATGCAGTAGCACAGATCCTAACAAATACAAGAAAGAGAATATCATTCCTGTTTTGAAAAAACTTCACTGGTCACCTGTATTATCTAGGATAAATTTGAAAGTTCTTTTACTTGTTTTTAAAGCTTTAAGCGACCTAGCACGTCTGTACCTTACTGAATGTCTGTCTTCATATGTTCCTATACGTGACCTGAGATCTGCACATACTGGCCTACTGCAAATACCACATGTGAAATGCAGAAAGAGTGGAAAGGCTGCTTTTTGTTTTTATGCTTCTAAATTATGAAACTCACTTCCACTTTTTATTAGGCAGTTAAGCTTGGTACATTGTTTTAAAAAACATTTGAAAATGTTGCTTTTAGTTAAAGTGGTTCTTTGTTCTTTTTATTTCTGTTTCTTTTTTTAGTTCTCTTTAATTGTTCTTATTTTATTACGACTTTCCTAATTTTTATTTATTTAATTAACATGTATGTTGCTTTACTGTATAGCTGTATTTTCCTTTACAACTGAAAGTATATCTCTCAATTTTAATATTTTATTTTTACTCTTGGTTTTTAAAGCACCAATGCACTATTTGTATGAAAGGTGCTCTATAAATAAAGTTTATTATTATTATTTTTAATATTATTATTATACTTTGTTACATTTTTGGTTAGGACAAAGATTCTAGTAGAGGTGGCCTCTTTTACCCCGTTCCAAAAAATTGGAAAACTACCTTCAGAATACACTGACAATGACCATCTACTGTCTCCTCTAACTGTGTATTGTCATCATGCATATCTTGTGTATTATTCTGTAAAGAAGCCACCTTTCAAGGCACTATATAAAATAATGTTTGTTATTATTATTTACATTTTTCATCGTAAAATCTGGCGAGGAGTCTTAAGAGAATATCAAAGAACACGTTGCTCTTACCTTTCCATTCCAAGAAATGCCCTCAGCTCGGATTGCAGAGATTGACCTCTCTGTCTCAAATTCTGAGAAACATAGACTCGATTGAAAAATGACCATTTCCTAAGATTCACATAACATCACCAGTCAACATTTGCCACTTGACATCAATAGAAACCATAGAGTACATGACATTTCCAATCAGTTTTCTTTCAAGGTACAATAGCAATCGCCTTGCCAGAAGAGTTATACTGCGGTAGATAAATATTACAAATGTCAGATACACGCAGAGTTGTTTGGATTACTATGAAAAGATTGTCAAATATATTTATGTTCATTATATTTCTTGGAGTGACAGAGCTAAAGAGAAAAAAATACTTACCTTTATCTCTGCAGACAGGATCGCAAGGGATTCCCTTATACTGGGTTCCTATATAACAAATAATACATTATTCAAAAAACATGATATTTCTCTGTCCATTGGCAGCATGATTGTTTATCATTACAGTTTTAGTTAGCTTTAATTTTGTAAACCCCAAGTAAACATAGTTTGTGCCTTTCTCTGAACTTTTTGGCATTTCAATTCAGTTGTTTGTAAGCTTATTTTACAGTTGCTAGGTTGATGAAGTTCCTGAACTGTGCAGTATTTCTTTTGGGTTTGGTGCGAATCATATTCTAGCGGTTGGGGGAAAAAAGCACAGGTGCCATCCCACCATTAAACCCTGAAACTTACCTTAGCCGATTCTTCAACTAAACCAGACATGTTAACTAAGTGTTACAGTATGTTTCAAAGTGTGTATTTTAGCAAACACAACTGAAGTTCTGTTGTCTCCTTGGAGACACCTGGAACTGGTGTGATGCTGGTTCTATGACATCATTCGTTCTAAATGTAAATGCAGGTATTGGCACAACATAGTAAATTGATGTAAAGTTATGGATCCATTTATGATTTTCACTCAGTTTGAAAGAGTTCCTGTCGTGTGGTTAAACTTTGTGTTACGGAGGGTTAACTGGGGTTCTGGCTACTAGTTAGGCTTGGTCATTCAGTCATCTGGTTCATGAAATAGGAAGCTAAGAGATCTGTGTTTTAGTTTTACTGTTTGTTTTTGTTCCATAGAATAAGAAATGTTTCATTAATATTAGTAATAGAGTAGCTGTTTCTCTAAACAGTGTGTGTCAGTTTGCACTGCAGGTGTGCCAGGTAGAGACCGTTTAAGAACCCAAAAATATGCTGTCATTTACTGCCGTGGCTAATTTCTGTTAACCTTGTCTCTCACTCACTTTGATGAGCAAAATGTTCATACATAAAGCATACATTTCTGATTGGTCAGAAGAAGCTTCTTAACATATAAGGTATAAACAAAGTCAGAAAGTTAGGCACTTAGGTCAGCCTTAGGCAGTTAACCAAGACCATAATCCGATAAGAAGCTATTCCCTTTCATGTTGCTAAATCACATGTAGGATACATGAGTTACACCTCCACGTAAGAGACCTTAAAGAGACCTTGGCCAGCCAGGAGTGTAGAAAACCGTAAAACAGTTCTTGAGGACCTAATTGTTAACTCTTAACAGGCAAAGGTTCCTTCAGTCCTATGAGAAATATTTTAGAATTGAACTAAAGTGTGTTTCCGATACAGGAGCATATGTCTGTCAGGGCCTGTTGGAGAGGCCCTGCATGAGAACCCCTGGCTGCAGTTCCACATCCCCCTGAAAGTAAATAGAGCCATAAGCACGGAGCTAAGGACACTGCTCCAGGACATGCTGGCTGTCGATCCTGACCAGCGACCAGAAGCCATCCAGCTGAAGAAGCAAGTCAGGCAAGCCATGGCACGAGAGAAAACATCTTTGTAGTGACTGATAGCAAGATGTCCGTGACCAAGGGCAATTCGTCTGAGTAAAGTCTGATTTCATTCTTATGTCCCGAAAGGCCACTGCCTTTGTGCTGTAGATTTCTGATTTAGACGGGCATTTCTATGGACAACTTTGACTTTTCTGTGGGTCCAATGAAAATAAGTTTTTTAACTTATTCTTTGTTACAGTTTTCGAAAGTTTAAAGACATTCACTGAGTTGACGATAAAGGAAAAGTTTCATCTTTCACCTCTTGGAAGGTAGGCCGGTCAGAGGTACAATATATGTCTTCATGTCTTCATCCTCCATGTTTGTAACTACAGGTTTCACAGTGTTGAGCTAAGACACAAAAACACCTACAAATGGCAGTTCCAAATGTATCAAATGTATAAACCTGGGCTGAAAAAGTGTGTACAGTATATACTCTGTGTAGGTCTGATAAAAGTATTCGAGTCAAAGTGTCATATGGATACAAATTCTCATGATTTTGTATTGTGTGTTTTTTCTCTGTTCTGCTTTATTGAAAGAAATCAGATGCTCTTCCTGAAACTTACCTTAGCTGATTCTTCAGCTAAACCAGACAGACTTCTGAAATTCTCAAATATTATCAAATCTTGTTGGTGCAGAGGTGGTGGAGCCCATTACCAACAGACTCACAGCTGAAATTGCTGTGAAAAGGGCTTCTACAAATATTAACATGTGGGTGAAAATGTATACAATTGTAATATTTCCTTTTTTCCCATTGAAAGTATAACATATGTGGTGTGAGAAAGAGGTCCTCATTTAATTGCATGAAACTCTGGCACTGGCGCAACAAACTGAACAAAGTTCAAGGGGGTATACGCTTTCTGTAGACACTTTATTTCCTCTTTTTCCATAGTCTAAGAAATGATTTGGGAAACCTGTGGGACACTGGAGGTCATTATACATGAGCCTCTTTCTGCACCTTTTAAGCCATTGAAACCTAGTTGCCTTGTTACAAGGTCTAATATTACAGTAGGTGTGGTTTCCGTCTCCTAATTTCTGAGAATTATCAAATTGGGGAATAAGTTGTAGGGAATACCACTCTTGCACTTCTAAGAAAAGACTATCTCAAATGAAACTCGCTATAGAAAGACATCTTGTTGAAAAATTCTTTATTTTTTGTCATTTCTAAAGAAAAAACATTCATCAAGTCCTTCACAAATGTTTTGTTTGTGACTTTCTCTGTTGTTCCCTTTCACACTCAACTGAACTATGTGTTATGTCTTGTAAACGTAATCAAACATTTCACTTAGGTGTGTGGGTTAACACAAACCCATGTTGTATTAAACATTCAGTTTTTCATTCCCGTTTTTTCTAACAATTGCATCCATGCTAGGACTACAGTAAACAACACTTTTTACTAAAGTAAATGAAATTGTTCATTAAACAAGACACATTGTTTTAAATGTATGCAATACGACGACACTAAAAACAACACTGAAACTTTTCACTGAAATACTGGACGAGATTGTGCATATTCAATGGATTTCTCCTGGTGCTTTTTTTCATCAGTCTTTTCATATTCTTGTTCTCTACTCAGGTGTCTCCTGTTCCTTTGGTGATGTCTGCTGTACACACATGGCATCATACACTTGAGCAAAGTGTGATACCACCGTTTGTTCTTCTCCTAAAATAAAGATGAACATTGACAAAAGTCAGAAGCACTCTTTTCTTTGACAGACGAACAAACAATGCAAGAATAACCATACTCTCTGTTCCTTACTCATTTCTACCTACCTGTTTGACCACTTTGTCTGCTTCAGTCAGGACAGGGTGCTGGGGCTGACTCTGAGCAATCTGAGAAGAGCTCTCTGTGATCTTCTCCCCTACAGTGGCTACATTGCACTCTGTTTGAAATCCAGGTATCGCCTCCGGTAAGTTCCTCGGTCCTTTTTGGGACTTGAAAGGGTAGAATCATTTTGTGACTACATTTCATTGTCATGCACTGATATGTTCTGGTTTGTGTTCGATTACTGCAGGCGTTCAAGTACTTTCTTTTTGTTCTAGATTGGCAGTGTTTGAGATGGTAGGAACTTGTCATATTCTCAACTTATTTT
The DNA here is from genome assembly GCF_040954835.1 of Lepisosteus oculatus. NCBI lineage: Eukaryota > Metazoa > Chordata > Actinopteri > Semionotiformes > Lepisosteidae > Lepisosteus > Lepisosteus oculatus. The sequence goes on from NW_027167977.1 coordinate 1,005,058, forward strand.
CTCTATGAGACTCTGAATGCTCTGTAAACATACTATTTTAGCAATTCTTAGAAATCTGAAAGCAGTGTTACCTGTATCATTTTATGTCTTGGTAGTAGTATTGCAGCTCCAACATCAGCACTTAAATAATGGTTTGTGATGTTACTTGTCCTTGGAGTTAGTATACTCCTGAGAAGTCAAGAGAAATCTTACGTAAGCATTAATTATGTTTCACTTTTGAAAGCAAAGTACGTGTCAAGTACTTTGAAGGCATTTGTTGATACTTTTAAGCACTTTCGTTGATTTTTATTATCCATCAATTAGTTATTACAAGTCCAACATTCTCTACATGATCTCACTCCATATTCAGAATGTGGGAATACAGTTGTTTTAAGGAAATGCCACTGAATAGATAGTAGCTGCACTCTACAAAGATGAATTTGCTAATTAATCAGTCAGGGACACAGCTTATACTTCAGTAGTCTTAGATCATGTAATGATGATTATTGTACTTTATAACTAGCAAAATTCCCATATCCTGTTCATTGCCCATTTTTCAGTCATGTGGATTGACTTATGCCTGAAGTGGTTAATTCTCACCTTGACATCTCATAGAACAACTGAATCTCTACCAAGGGTGAATGTGTCCTTCCTCTTAATGTCTAAAAGAAAAGGTTAAAATTCATTGAAGCAAAATGCAACAACCCAAAATGTTGGGGAGGTCGTTTCCACAGTTATTTCATATGACAGTGCTTGGAGTGAAACTACATGACCATGGTGAAGAAGTAAAAACACTTTACCTTGTTCCTCCTGACTGATGTCCTTATGCGTGTTTTGCACAGTTGAGCGTTTTGTGTCTTGTCGTCTGTGTAGGCAACAGCCCTCTTCCCTGGGATAGAACTAGATGATATTTAGACACGTTAATTTGACTTCTCCATTGCTCACATTGATGTGGATATGATTATAATGCTCTGTTTTGTGGGCTTCCCAAGAAAACAATAAATCCCTTACTACTTGTTCGAAATGCAGTAGCACAGATCCTAACAAATACAAGAAAGAGAATATCATTCCTGTTTTGAAAAAACTTCACTGGTCACCTGTATTATCTAGGATAAATTTGAAAGTTCTTTTACTTGTTTTTAAAGCTTTAAGCGACCTAGCACGTCTGTACCTTACTGAATGTCTGTCTTCATATGTTCCTATACGTGACCTGAGATCTGCACATACTGGCCTACTGCAAATACCACATGTGAAATGCAGAAAGAGTGGAAAGGCTGCTTTTTGTTTTTATGCTTCTAAATTATGAAACTCACTTCCACTTTTTATTAGGCAGTTAAGCTTGGTACATTGTTTTAAAAAACATTTGAAAATGTTGCTTTTAGTTAAAGTGGTTCTTTGTTCTTTCTATTTCTGTTTCTTTTTTTAGTTCTCTTTAATTGTTCTTATTTTATTACGACTTTCCTAATTTTTATTTATTTAATTAACATGTATGTTGCTTTACTGTATAGCTGTATTTTCCTTTACAACTGAAAGTATATCTCTCAATTTTAATATTTTATTTTTACTCTTGGTTTTTAAAGCACCAATGCACTATTTGTATGAAAGGTGCTCTATAAATAAAGTTTATTATTATTATTTTTAATATTATTATTATACTTTGTTACATTTTTGGTTAGGACAAAGATTCTAGTAGAGGTGGCCTCTTTTACCCCGTTCCAAAAAATTGGAAAACTACCTTCAGAATACACTGACAATGACCATCTACTGTCTCCTCTAACTGTGTATTGTCATCATGCATATCTTGTGTATTATTTATTGTAGTTGGTTTTGTCATTCTGTAAAGAAGCCACCTTTCAAGGCACTATATAAAATAATGTTTGTTATTATTATTTACATTTTTCATCGTAAAATCTGGCGAAGAGTCTTAAGAGAATATCAAAGAACACGTTGCTCTTACCTTTCCATTCCAAGAAATGCCCTCAGCTCGGATTGCAGAGATTGACCTCTCTGTCTCAAATTCTGAGAAACATAGACTCGATTGAAAAATGACCATTTCCTAAGATTCACATAACATCACCAGTCAACATTTGCCACTTGACATCAATAGAAACCATAGAGTACATGACATTTCCAATCAGTTTTCTTTCAAGGTACAATAGCAATCGCCTTGCCAGAAGAGTTATACTGCGGTAGATAAATATTACAAATGTCAGATACACGCAGAGTTGTTTGGATTACTATGAAAAGATTGGCAAATATATTTATGTTCATTATATTTCTTGGAGTGACAGAGCTAAAGAGAAAAAAATACTTACCTTTATCTCTGCAGACAGGATCGCAAGGGATTCCCTTATACTGGGATCCTATATAACAAATAATACATTATTCAAAAAACATGATATTTCTCTGTCCATTGGCAGCATGATTGTTTATCATTACAGTTTTAGTTAGCTTTAATTTTGTAAACCCCAAGTAAACATAGTTTGTGCCTTTCTCTGAACTTTTTGGCATTTCAATTCAGTTGTTTGTAAGCTTATTTTACAGTTGCTAGGTTGATGAAGTTCCTGAACTGTGCAGTATTTCTTTTGGGTTTGGTGCGAATCATATTCTAGCGGTTGGGGGAAAAAAGCACAGGTGCCATCCCACCATTAAACCCTGAAACTTACCTTAGCCGATTCTTCAACTAAACCAGACATGTTAACTAAGTGTTACAGTATGTTTCAAAGTGTGTATTTTAGCAAACACAACTGAAGTTCTGTTGTCTCCTTGGAGACACCTGGAACTGGTGTGATGCTGGTTCTATGACATCATTCGTTCTAAATGTAAATGGAGGTATTGGCACAACATAGTAAATTGATGTAAAGTTATGGATCCATTTATGATTTTCACTCAGTTTGAAAGAGTTCCTGTCGTGTGGTTAAACTTTGTGTTACGGAGGGTTAACTGGGGTTCTGGCTACTAGTTAGGCTTGGTCATTCAGTCATCTGGTTCATGAAATAGGAAGCTAAGAGATCTGTGTTTTAGTTTTACTGTTTGTTTTTGTTCCATAGAATAAGAAATGTTTCATTAATATTAGTAATAGAGTAGCTGTTTCTCTAAACAGTGTGTGTCAGTTTGCACTGCAGGTGTGCCAGGTAGAGACCATTTAAGAACCCAAAAATATGCTGTCATTTACTGCCGTGGCTAATTTCTGTTAACCTTGTCTCTCACTCACTTTGATGAGCAAAATGTTCATACATAAAGCATACATTTCTGATTGGTCAGAAGAAGCTTCTTAACATATAAGGTATAAAGAAAGTCAGAAAGTTAGGCACTTAGGTCAGCCTTAGGCAGTTAACCAAGACCATAATCCGATAAGAAGCTATTCCCTTTCATGTTGCTAAATCACATGTAGGATACATGAGTTACACCTCCACGTAAGAGACCTTAAAGAGACCTTGGCCAGCCAGGAGTGTAGAAAACCGTAAAACAGTTCTTGAGGACCTAATTGTTAACTCTTAACAGGCAAAGGTTCCTTCAGTCCTATGAGAAATATTTTAGAATTGAACTAAAGTGTGTTTCCGATACAGGAGCATATGTCTGTCAGGGCCTGTTGGAGAGGCCCTGCATGAGAACCCCTGGCTGCAGTTCCACATCCCCCTGAAAGTAAATAGAGCCATAAGCACGGAGCTAAGGACACTGCTCCAGGACATGCTGGCTGTCGATCCTGACCAGCGACCAGAAGCCATCCAGCTGAAGAAGCAAGTCAGGCAAGCCATGGCACGAGAGAAAACATCTTTGTAGTGACTGATAGCAAGATGTCCGTGACCAAGGGCAATTCGTCTGAGTAAAGTCTGATTTCATTCTTATGTCCCGAAAGGCCACTGCCTTTGTGCTGTAGATTTCTGATTTAGACGGGCATTTCTATGGACAACTTTGACTTTTCTGTGGGTCCAATGAAAATAAGTTTTTTAACTTATTCTTTGTTACAGTTTTCGAAAGTTTAAAGACATTCACTGAGTTGACGATAAAGGAAAAGTTTCATCTTTCACCTCTTCGAAGGTAGGCCGGTCAGAGGTACAATATATGTCTTCATGTCTTCATCCTCCATGTTTGTAACTACAGGTTTCACAGTGTTGAGCTAAGACACAAAAACACCTACAAATGGCAGTTCCAAATGTATCAAATGTATAAACCTGGGCTGAAAAAGTGTGTACAGTATATACTCTGTGTAGGTCTGATAAAAGTATTCGAGTCAAAGTGTCATATGGATACAAATTCTCATGATTTTGTATTGTGTGTTTTTTCTCTGTTCTGCTTTATTGAAAGAAATCAGATGCTCTTCCTGAAACTTACCTTAGCTGATTCTTCAGCTAAACCAGACAGACTTCTGAAATTCTCAAATATTATCAAATCTTGTTGGTGCAGAGGTGGTGGAGCCCATTACCAACAGACTCACAGCTGAAATTGCTGTGAAAAGGGCTTCTACCAAATATTAACATGTGGGTGAAAATGTATACAATTGTAATATTTCCTTTTTTCCCATTGAAAGTATAACATATGTGGTGTGAGAAAGAGGTCCTCATTTAATTGCATGAAACTCTGGCACTGGCGCAACAAACTGAACAAAGTTCAAGGGGGTATACGCTTTCTGTAGACACTTTATTTCCTCTTTTTCCATAGTCTAAGAAATGATTTGGGAAACCTGTGGGACACTGGAGGTCATTATACATGAGCCTCTTTCTGCACCTTTTAAGCCATTGAAACCTAGTTGCCTTGTTACAAGGTCTAATATTACAGTAGGTGTGGTTTCCGTCTCCTAATTTCTGAGAATGATCAAATTGGGGAATAAGTTGTAGGGAATACCACTCTTGCACTTCTAAGAAAAGACTATCTCAAATGAAACTCGCTATAGAAAGACATCTTGTTGAAAAATTCTTTATTTTTTGTAATTTCTAAAGAAAAAACATTCATCAAGTCCTTCACAAATGTTTTGTTTGTGACTTTCTCTGTTGTTCCCTTTCACACTCAACTGAACTATGTGTTATGTCTTGTAAACGTAATCAAACATTTCACTTAGGTGTGTGGGTTAACACAAACCCATGTTGTATTAAACATTCAGTTTTTCATTCCCGTTTTTTCTAACAATTGCATCCATGCTAGGACTACAGTAAACAACACTTTTTACTAAAGTAAATGAAATTGTTCATTAAACAAGACACATTGTTTTAAATGTATGCAATACGACGACACTAAAAACAACACTGAAACTTTTCATTGAAATACTGGACGAGATTGTGCATATTCAATGGATTTCTCCTGGTGCTTTTTTTCATCAGTCTTTTCATATTCTTGTTCTCTACTCAGGTGTCTCCTGTTCCTTTGGTGATGTCTGCTGTACACACATGGCATCATACACTTGAGCAAAGTGTGATACCACCGTTTGTTCTTCTCCTAAAATAAAGATGAACATTGACAAAAGTCAGAAGCACTCTTTTCTTTGACAGACGAACAAACAATGCAAGAATAACCATACTCTCTGTTCCTTACTCATTTCTACCTACCTGTTTGACCACTTTGTCTGCTTCAGTCAGGACAGGGTGCTGGGGCTGACTCTGAGCAATCTGAGAAGAGCTCTCTGTGATCTTCTCCCCTACAGTGGCTACATTGTACTCTGTTTGAAATCCAGGTATCGCCTCCGGTAAGTTCCTCGGTCCTTTTTGGGACTTGAAAGGGTAGAATCATTTTGTGACTACATTTCATTGTCATGCACTGATATGTTCAGGTTTGTGTTCGATTACTGCAGGCGTTCAAGTACTTTCTTTTTGTTCTAGATTGGCAGTGTTTGAGATGGTAGGAACTTGTCATATTCTCAACTTATTTTCTCTATGAGACTCTGAATGCTCTGTAAACATACTATTTTAGCAATTCTTAGAAATCTGAAAGCAGTGTTACCTGTATCATTTTTTGTCTTGGTAGTAGTATTGCAGCTCCAACATCAGCACTTAAATAATGGTTTGTGATGTTACTTGTCCTTGGAGTTAGTATACTCCTGAGAAGTCAAGAGAAATCTTACGTAAGCATTAATTATGTTTCACTTTTGAAAGCAAAGTACGTGTCAAGTACTTTGAAGGCATTTGTTGATACTTTTAAGCACTTTCGTTGATTTTTATTATCCATCAATTAGTTATTACAAGTCCAACATTCTCTACATGATCTCACTCCATATTCAGAATGTGGGAATACAGTTGTTTTAAGGAAATGCCACTGAATAGATAGTAGCTGCACTCTACAAAGATGAATTTGCTAATTAATCAGTCAGGGACACAGCTTATACTTCAGTAGTCTTAGATCATGTAATGATGATTATTGTACTTTATAACTAGCAAAATTCCCATATCCTGTTCATTGCCCATTTTTCAGTCATGTGGATTGACTTATGCCTGAAGTGGTTAATTCTCACCTTGACATCTCATAGAACAACTGAATCTCTACCAAGGGTGAATGTGTCCTTCCTCTTAATGTCTAAAAGAAAAGGTTAAAATTCATTGAAGCAAAATGCAACAACCCAAAATGTTGGGGAGGTCGTTTCCACAGTTATTTCATATGACAGTGCTTGGAGTGAAACTACATGACCATGGTGAAGAAGTAAAAACACTTTACCTTGTTCCTCCTGACTGATGTCCTTATGCGTGTTTTGCACAGTTGAGCGTTTTGTGTCTTGTCGTCTGTGTAGGCAACAGCCCTCTTCCCTGGGATAGAACTAGATGATATTTAGACACGTTAATTTGACTTCTCCATTGCTCACATTGATGTGGATATGATTATAATGCTCTGTTTTGTGGGCTTCCCAAGAAAACAATAAATCCCTTACTACTTGTTCGAAATGCAGTAGCACAGATCCTAACAAATACAAGAAAGAGAATATCATTCCTGTTTTGAAAAAACTTCACTGGTCACCTGTATTATCTAGGATAAATTTGAAAGTTCTTTTACTTGTTTTTAAAGCTTTAAGCGACCTAGCACGTCTGTACCTTACTGAATGTCTGTCTTCATATGTTCCTATACGTGACCTGAGATCTGCACATACTGGCCTACTGCAAATACCACATGTGAAATGCAGAAAGAGTGGAAAGGCTGCTTTTTGTTTTTATGCTTCTAAATTATGAAACTCACTTCCACTTTTTATTAGGCAGTTAAGCTTGGTACATTGTTTTAAAAAACATTTGAAAATGTTGCTTTTAGTTAAAGTGGTTCTTTGTTCTTTCTATTTCTGTTTCTTTTTTTAGTTCTCTTTAATTGTTCTTATTTTATTACGACTTTCCTAATTTTTATTTATTTAATTAACATGTATGTTGCTTTACTGTATAGCTGTATTTTCCTTTACAACTGAAAGTATATCTCTCAATTTTAATATTTTATTTTTACTCTTGGTTTTTAAAGCACCAATGCACTATTTGTATGAAAGGTGCTCTATAAATAAAGTTTATTATTATTATTTTTAATATTATTATTATACTTTGTTACATTTTTGGTTAGGACAAAGATTCTAGTAGAGGTGGCCTCTTTTACCCCGTTCCAAAAAATTGGAAAACTACCTTCAGAATACACTGACAATGACCATCTACTGTCTCCTCTAACTGTGTATTGTCATCATGCATATCTTGTGTATTATTTATTGTAGTTGGTTTTGTCATTCTGTAAAGAAGCCACCTTTCAAGGCACTATATAAAATAATGTTTGTTATTATTATTTACATTTTTCATCGTAAAATCTGGCGAAGAGTCTTAAGAGAATATCAAAGAACACGTTGCTCTTACCTTTCCATTCCAAGAAATGCCCTCAGCTCGGATTGCAGAGATTGACCTCTCTGTCTCAAATTCTGAGAAACATAGACTCGATTGAAAAATGACCATTTCCTAAGATTCACATAACATCACCAGTCAACATTTGCCACTTGACATCAATAGAAACCATAGAGTACATGACATTTCCAATCAGTTTTCTTTCAAGGTACAATAGCAATCGCCTTGCCAGAAGAGTTATACTGCGGTAGATAAATATTACAAATGTCAGATACACGCAGAGTTGTTTGGATTACTATGAAAAGATTGGCAAATATATTTATGTTCATTATATTTCTTGGAGTGACAGAGCTAAAGAGAAAAAAATACTTACCTTTATCTCTGCAGACAGGATCGCAAGGGATTCCCTTATACTGGGATCCTATATAACAAATAATACATTATTCAAAAAACATGATATTTCTCTGTCCATTGGCAGCATGATTGTTTATCATTCCAGTTTTAGTTAGCTTTAATTTTGTAAACCCCAAGTAAACATAGTTTGTGCCTTTCTCTGAACTTTTTGGCATTTCAATTCAGTTGTTTGTAAGCTTATTTTAGAGTTGCTAGGTTGATGAAGTTCCTGAACTGTGCAGTATTTCTTTTGGGTTTGGTGCGAATCATATTCTAGCGGTTGGGGGAAAAAAGCACAGGTGCCATCCCACCATTAAACCCTGAAACTTACCTTAGCCGATTCTTCAACTAAACCAGACATGTTAACTAAGTGTTACAGTATGTTTCAAAGTGTGTATTTTAGCAAACACAACTGAAGTTCTGTTGTCTCCTTGGAGACACCTGGAACTGGTGTGATGCTGGTTCTATGACATCATTCGTTCTAAATGTAAATGCAGGTATTGGCACAACATAGTAAATTGATGTAAAGTTATGGATCCATTTATGATTTTCACTCAGTTTGAAAGAGTTCCTGTCGTGTGGTTAAACTTTGTGTTACGGAGGGTTAACTGGGGTTCTGGCTACTAGTTAGGCTTGGTCATTCAGTCATCTGGTTCATGAAATAGGAAGCTAAGAGATCTGTGTTTTAGTTTTACTGTTTGTTTTTGTTCCATAGAATAAGAAATGTTTCATTAATATTAGTAATAGAGTAGCTGTTTCTCTAAACAGTGTGTGTCAGTTTGCACTGCAGGTGTGCCAGGTAGAGACCATTTAAGAACCCAAAAATATGCTGTCATTTACTGCCGTGGCTAATTTCTGTTAACCTTGTCTCTCACTCACTTTGATGAGCAAAATGTTCATACATAAAGCATACATTTCTGATTGGTCAGAAGAAGCTTCTTAACATATAAGGTATAAAGAAAGTCAGAAAGTTAGGCACTTAGGTCAGCCTTAGGCAGTTAACCAAGACCATAATCCGATAAGAAGCTATTCCCTTTCATGTTGCTAAATCACATGTAGGATACATGAGTTACACCTCCACGTAAGAGACCTTAAAGAGACCTTGGCCAGCCAGGAGTGTAGAAAACCGTAAAACAGTTCTTGAGGACCTAATTGTTAACTCTTAACAGGCAAAGGTTCCTTCAGTCCTATGAGAAATATTTTAGAATTGAACTAAAGTGTGTTTCCGATACAGGAGCATATGTCTGTCAGGGCCTGTTGGAGAGGCCCTGCATGAGAACCCCTGGCTGCAGTTCCACATCCCCCTGAAAGTAAATAGAGCCATAAGCACGGAGCTAAGGACACTGCTCCAGGACATGCTGGCTGTCGATCCTGACCAGCGACCAGAAGCCATCCAGCTGAAGAAGCAAGTCAGGCAAGCCATGGCACGAGAGAAAACATCTTTGTAGTGACTGATAGCAAGATGTCCGTGACCAAGGGCAATTCGTCTGAGTAAAGTCTGATTTCATTCTTATGTCCCGAAAGGCCACTGCCTTTGTGCTGTAGATTTCTGATTTAGACGGGCATTTCTATGGACAACTTTGACTTTTCTGTGGGTCCAATGAAAATAAGTTTTTTAACTTATTCTTTGTTACAGTTTTCGAAAGTTTAAAGACATTCACTGAGTTGACGATAAAGGAAAAGTTTAATCTTTCACCTCTTCGAAGGTAGGCCGGTCAGAGGTACAATATATGTCTTCATGTCTTCATCCTCCATGTTTGTAACTACAGGTTTCACAGTGTTGAGCTAAGACACAAAAACACCTACAAATGGCAGTTCCAAATGTATCAAATGTATAAACCTGGGCTGAAAAAGTGTGTACAGTATATACTCTGTGTAGGTCTGATAAAAGTATTCGAGTCAAAGTGTCATATGGATACAAATTCTCATGATTTTGTATTGTGTGTTTTTTCTCTGTTCTGCTTTATTGAAAGAAATCAGATGCTCTTCCTGAAACTTACCTTAGCTGATTCTTCAGCTAAACCAGACAGACTTCTGAAATTCTCAAATATTATCAAATCTTGTTGGTGCAGAGGTGGTGGAGCCCATTACCAACAGACTCACAGCTGAAATTGCTGTGAAAAGGGCTTCTACCAAATATTAACATGTGGGTGAAAATGTATACAATTGTAATATTTCCTTTTTTCCCATTGAAAGTATAACATATGTGGTGTGAGAAAGAGGTCCTCATTTAATTGCATGAAACTGGCACTGGCGCAACAAACTGAACAAAGTTCAAGGGGGTATACGCTTTCTGTAGACACTTTATTTCCTCTTTTTCCATAGTCTAAGAAATGATTTGGGAAACCTGTGGGACACTGGAGGTCATTATACATGAGCCTCTTTCTGCACCTTTTAAGCCATTGAAACCTAGTTGCCTTGTTACAAGGTCTAATATTACAGTAGGTGTGGTTTCCGTCTCCTAATTTCTGAGAATGATCAAATTGGGGAATAAGTTGTAGGGAATACCACTCTTGCACTTCTAAGAAAAGACTATCTCAAATGAAACTCGCTATAGAAAGACATCTTGTTGAAAAATTCTTTATTTTTTGTAATTTCTAAAGAAAAAACATTCATCAAGTCCTTCACAAATGTTTTGTTTGTGACTTTCTCTGTTGTTCCCTTTCACACTCAACTGAACTATGTGTTATGTCTTGTAAACGTAATCAAACATTTCACTTAGGTGTGTGGGTTAACACAAACCCATGTTGTATTAAACATTCAGTTTTTCATTCCCGTTTTTTCTAACAATTGCATCCATGCTAGGACTACAGTAAACAACACTTTTTACTAAAGTAAATGAAATTGTTCATTAAACAAGACACATTGTTTTAAATGTATGCAATACGACGACACTAAAAACAACACTGAAACTTTTCATTGAAATACTGGACGAGATTGTGCATATTCAATGGATTTCTCCTGGTGCTTTTTTTCATCAGTCTTTTCATATTCTTGTTCTCTACTCAGGTGTCTCCTGTTCCTTTGGTGATGTCTGCTGTACACACATGGCATCATACACTTGAGCAAAGTGTGATACCACCGTTTGTTCTTCTCCTAAAATAAAGATGAACATTGACAAAAGTCAGAAGCACTCTTTTCTTTGACAGACGAACAAACAATGCAAGAATAACCATACTCTCTGTTCCTTACTCATTTCTACCTACCTGTTTGACCACTTTGTCTGCTTCAGTCAGGACAGGGTGCTGGGGCTGACTCTGAGCAATCTGAGAAGAGCTCTCTGTGATCTTCTCCCCTACAGTGGCTACATTGTACTCTGTTTGAAATCCAGGTATCGCCTCCGGTAAGTTCCTCGGTCCTTTTTGGGACTTGAAAGGGTAGAATCATTTTGTGACTACATTTCATTGTCATGCACTGATATGTTCAGGTTTGTGTTCGATTACTGCAGGCGTTCAAGTACTTTCTTTTTGTTCTAGATTGGCAGTGTTTGAGATGGTAGGAACTTGTCATATTCTCAACTTATTTTCTCTATGAGACTCTGAATGCTCTGTAAACATACTATTTTAGCAATTCTTAGAAATCTGAAAGCAGTGTTACCTGTATCATTTTTTGTCTTGGTAGTAGTATTGCAGCTCCAACATCAGCACTTAAATAATGGTTTGTGATGTTACTTGTCCTTGGAGTTAGTATACTCCTGAGAAGTCAAGAGAAATCTTACGTAAGCATTAATTATGTTTCACTTTTGAAAGCAAAGTACGTGTCAAGTACTTTGAAGGCATTTGTTGATACTTTTAAGCACTTTCGTTGATTTTTATTATCCATCAATTAGTTATTACAAGTCCAACATTCTCTACATGATCTCACTCCATATTCAGAATGTGGGAATACAGTTGTTTTAAGGAAATGCCACTGAATAGATAGTAGCTGCACTCTACAAAGATGAATTTGCTAATTAATCAGTCAGGGACACAGCTTATACTTCAGTAGTCTTAGATCATGTAATGATGATTATTGTACTTTATAACTAGCAAAATTCCCATATCCTGTTCATTGCCCATTTTTCAGTCATGTGGATTGACTTATGCCTGAAGTGGTTAATTCTCACCTTGACATCTCATAGAACAACTGAATCTCTACCAAGGGTGAATGTGTCCTTCCTCTTAATGTCTAAAAGAAAAGGTTAAAATTCATTGAAGCAAAATGCAACAACCCAAAATGTTGGGGAGGTCGTTTCCACAGTTATTTCATATGACAGTGCTTGGAGTGAAACTACATGACCATGGTGAAGAAGTAAAAACACTTTACCTTGTTCCTCCTGACTGATGTCCTTATGCGTGTTTTGCACAGTTGAGCGTTTTGTGTCTTGTCGTCTGTGTAGGCAACAGCCCTCTTCCCTGGGATAGAACTAGATGATATTTAGACACGTTAATTTGACTTCTCCATTGCTCACATTGATGTGGATATGATTATAATGCTCTGTTTTGTGGGCTTCCCAAGAAAACAATAAATCCCTTACTACTTGTTCGAAATGCAGTAGCACAGATCCTAACAAATACAAGAAAGAGAATATCATTCCTGTTTTGAAAAAACTTCACTGGTCACCTGTATTATCTAGGATAAATTTGAAAGTTCTTTTACTTGTTTTTAAAGCTTTAAGCGACCTAGCACGTCTGTACCTTACTGAATGTCTGTCTTCATATGTTCCTATACGTGACCTGAGATCTGCACATACTGGCCTACTGCAAATACCACATGTGAAATGCAGAAAGAGTGGAAAGGCTGCTTTTTGTTTTTATGCTTCTAAATTATGAAACTCACTTCCACTTTTTATTAGGCAGTTAAGCTTGGTACATTGTTTTAAAAAACATTTGAAAATGTTGCTTTTAGTTAAAGTGGTTCTTTGTTCTTTCTATTTCTGTTTCTTTTTTTAGTTCTCTTTAATTGTTCTTATTTTATTACGACTTTCCTAATTTTTATTTATTTAATTAACATGTATGTTGCTTTACTGTATAGCTGTATTTTCCTTTACAACTGAAAGTATATCTCTCAATTTTAATATTTTATTTTTACTCTTGGTTTTTAAAGCACCAATGCACTATTTGTATGAAAGGTGCTCTATAAATAAAGTTTATTATTATTATTTTTAATATTATTATTATACTTTGTTACATTTTTGGTTAGGACAAAGATTCTAGTTGAGGTGGCCTCTTTTACCCCGTTCCAAAAAATTGGAAAACTACCTTCAGAATACACTGACAATGACCATCTACTGTCTCCTCTAACTGTGTATTGTCATCATGCATATCTTGTGTATTATTTATTGTAGTTGGTTTTGTCATTCTGTAAAGAAGCCACCTTTCAAGGCACTATATAAAATAATGTTTGTTATTATTATTTACATTTTTCATCGTAAAATCTGGCGAAGAGTCTTAAGAGAATATCAAAGAACACGTTGCTCTTACCTTTCCATTCCAAGAAATGCCCTCAGCTCGGATTGCAGAGATTGACCTCTCTGTCTCAAATTCTGAGAAACATAGACTCGATTGAAAAATGACCATTTCCTAAGATTCACATAACATCACCAGTCAACATTTGCCACTTGACATCAATAGAAACCATAGAGTACATGACATTTCCAATCAGTTTTCTTTCAAGGTACAATAGCAATCGCCTTGCCAGAAGAGTTATACTGCGGTAGATAAATATTACAAATGTCAGATACACGCAGAGTTGTTTGGATTACTATGAAAAGATTGGCAAATATATTTATGTTCATTATATTTCTTGGAGTGACAGAGCTAAAGAGAAAAAAATACTTACCTTTATCTCTGCAGACAGGATCGCAAGGGATTCCCTTATACTGGGTTCCTATATAACAAATAATACATTATTCAAAAAACATGATATTTCTCTGTCCATTGGCAGCATGATTGTTTATCATTCCAGTTTTAGTTAGCTTTAATTTTGTAAACCCCAAGTAAACATAGTTTGTGCCTTTCTCTGAACTTTTTGGCATTTCAATTCAGTTGTTTGTAAGCTTATTTTACAGTTGCTAGGTTGATGAAGTTCCTGAACTGTGCAGTATTTCTTTTGGGTTTGGTGCGAATCATATTCTAGCGGTTGGGGGAAAAAAGCACAGGTGCCATCCCACCATTAAACCCTGAAACTTACCTTAGCCGATTCTTCAACTAAACCAGACATGTTAACTAAGTGTTACAGTATGTTTCAAAGTGTGTATTTTAGCAAACACAACTGAAGTTCTGTTGTCTCCTTGGAGACACCTGGAACTGGTGTGATGCTGGTTCTATGACATCATTCGTTCTAAATGTAAATGCAGGTATTGGCACAACATAGTAAATTGATGTAAAGTTATGGATCCATTTATGATTTTCACTCAGTTTGAAAGAGTTCCTGTCGTGTGGTTAAACTTTGTGTTACGGAGGGTTAACTGGGGTTCTGGCTACTAGTTAGGCTTGGTCATTCAGTCATCTGGTTCATGAAATAGGAAGCTAAGAGATCTGTGTTTTAGTTTTACTGTTTGTTTTTGTTCCATAGAATAAGAAATGTTTCATTAATATTAGTAATAGAGTAGCTGTTTCTCTAAACAGTGTGTGTCAGTTTGCACTGCAGGTGTGCCAGGTAGAGACCATTTAAGAACCCAAAAATATGCTGTCATTTACTGCCATGGCTAATTTCTGTTAACCTTGTCTCTCACTCACTTTGATGAGCAAAATGTTCATACATAAAGCATACATTTCTGATTGGTCAGAAGAAGCTCTTAACATATAAGGTATAAACAAAGTCAGAAAGTTAGGCACTTAGGTCAGCCTTAGGCAGTTAACCAAGACCATAATCCGATAAGAAGCTATTCCCTTTCATGTTGCTAAATCACATGTAGGATACATGAGTTACACCTCCACGTAAGAGACCTTAAAGAGACCTTGGCCAGCCAGGAGTGTAGAAAACCGTAAAACAGTTCTTGAGGACCTAATTGTTAACTCTTAACAGGCAAAGGTTCCTTCAGTCCTATGAGAAATATTTTAGAATTGAACTAAAGTGTGTTTCCGATACAGGAGCATATGTCTGTCAGGGCCTGTTGGAGAGGCCCTGCATGAGAACCCCTGGCTGCAGTTCCACATCCCCCTGAAAGTAAATAGAGCCATAAGCACGGAGCTAAGGACACTGCTCCAGGACATGCTGGCTGTCGATCCTGACCAGCGACCAGAAGCCATCCAGCTGAAGAAGCAAGTCAGGCAAGCCATGGCACGAGAGAAAACATCTTTGTAGTGACTGATAGCAAGATGTCCGTGACCAAGGGCAATTCGTCTGAGTAAAGTCTGATTTCATTCTTATGTCCCGAAAGGCCACTGCCTTTGTGCTGTAGATTTCTGATTTAGACGGGCATTTCTATGGACAACTTTGACTTTTCTGTGGGTCCAATGAAAATAAGTTTTTTAACTTATTCTTTGTTACAGTTTTCGAAAGTTTAAAGACATTCACTGAGTTGACGATAAAGGAAAAGTTTCATCTTTCACCTCTTGGAAGGTAGGCCGGTCAGAGGTACAATATATGTCTTCATGTCTTCATCCTCCATGTTTGTAACTACAGGTTTCACAGTGTTGAGCTAAGACACAAAAACACCTACAAATGGCAGTTCCAAATGTATCAAATGTATAAACCTGGGCTGAAAAAGTGTGTACAGTATATACTCTGTGTAGGTCTGATAAAAGTATTCGAGTCAAAGTGTCATATGGATACAAATTCTCATGATTTTGTATTGTGTGTTTTTTCTCTGTTCTGCTTTATTGAAAGAAATCAGATGCTCTTCCTGAAACTTACCTTAGCTGATTCTTCAGCTAAACCAGACAGACTTCTGAAATTCTCAAATATTATCAAATCTTGTTGGTGCAGAGGTGGTGGAGCCCATTACCAACAGACTCACAGCTGAAATTGCTGTGAAAAGGGCTTCTACCAAATATTAACATGTGGGTGAAAATGTATACAATTGTAATATTTCCTTTTTTCCCATTGAAAGTATAACATATGTGGTGTGAGAAAGAGGTCCTCATTTAATTGCATGAAACTCTGGCACTGGCGCAACAAACTGAACAAAGTTCAAGGGGGTATACGCTTTCTGTAGACACTTTATTTCCTCTTTTTCCATAGTCTAAGAAATGATTTGGGAAACCTGTGGGACACTGGAGGTCATTATACATGAGCCTCTTTCTGCACCTTTTAAGCCATTGAAACCTAGTTGCCTTGTTACAAGGTCTAATATTACAGTAGGTGTGGTTTCCGTCTCCTAATTTCTGAGAATGATCAAATTGGGGAATAAGTTGTAGGGAATACCACTCTTGCACTTCTAAGAAAAGACTATCTCAAATGAAACTCGCTATAGAAAGACATCTTGTTGAAAAATTCTTTATTTTTTGTAATTTCTAAAGAAAAAACATTCATCAAGTCCTTCACAAATGTTTTGTTTGTGACTTTCTCTGTTGTTCCCTTTCACACTCAACTGAACTATGTGTTATGTCTTGTAAACGTAATCAAACATTTCACTTAGGTGTGTGGGTTAACACAAACCCATGTTGTATTAAACATTCAGTTTTTCATTCCCGTTTTTTCTAACAATTGCATCCATGCTAGGACTACAGTAAACAACACTTTTTACTAAAGTAAATGAAATTGTTCATTAAACAAGACACATTGTTTTAAATGTATGCAATACGACGACACTAAAAACAACACTGAAACTTTTCATTGAAATACTGGACGAGATTGTGCATATTCAATGGATTTCTCCTGGTGCTTTTTTTCATCAGTCTTTTCATATTCTTGTTCTCTACTCAGGTGTCTCCTGTTCCTTTGGTGATGTCTGCTGTACACACATGGCATCATACACTTGAGCAAAGTGTGATACCACCGTTTGTTCTTCTCCTAAAATAAAGATGAACATTGACAAAAGTCAGAAGCACTCTTTTCTTTGACAGACGAACAAACAATGCAAGAATAACCATACTCTCTGTTCCTTACTCATTTCTACCTACCTGTTTGACCACTTTGTCTGCTTCAGTCAGGACAGGGTGCTGGGGCTGACTCTGAGCAATCTGAGAAGAGCTCTCTGTGATCTTCTCCCCTACAGTGGCTACATTGTACTCTGTTTGAAATCCAGGTATCGCCTCCGGTAAGTTCCTCGGTCCTTTTTGGGACTTGAAAGGGTAGAATCATTTTGTGACTACATTTCATTGTCATGCACTGATATGTTCAGGTTTGTGTTCGATTACTGCAGGCGTTCAAGTACTTTCTTTTTGTTCTAGATTGGCAGTGTTTGAGATGGTAGGAACTTGTCATATTCTCAACTTATTTTCTCTATGAGACTCTGAATGCTCTGTAAACATACTATTTTAGCAATTCTTAGAAATCTGAAAGCAGTGTTACCTGTATCATTTTTTGTCTTGGTAGTAGTATTGCAGCTCCAACATCAGCACTTAAATAATGGTTTGTGATGTTACTTGTCCTTGGAGTTAGTATACTCCTGAGAAGTCAAGAGAAATCTTACGTAAGCATTAATTATGTTTCACTTTTGAAAGCAAAGTACGTGTCAAGTACTTTGAAGGCATTTGTTGATACTTTTAAGCACTTTCGTTGATTTTTATTATCCATCAATTAGTTATTACAAGTCCAACATTCTCTACATGATCTCACTCCATATTCAGAATGTGGGAATACAGTTGTTTTAAGGAAATGCCACTGAATAGATAGTAGCTGCACTCTACAAAGATGAATTTGCTAATTAATCAGTCAGGGACACAGCTTATACTTCAGTAGTCTTAGATCATGTAATGATGATTATTGTACTTTATAACTAGCAAAATTCCCATATCCTGTTCATTGCCCATTTTTCAGTCATGTGGATTGACTTATGCCTGAAGTGGTTAATTCTCACCTTGACATCTCATAGAACAACTGAATCTCTACCAAGGGTGAATGTGTCCTTCCTCTTAATGTCTAAAAGAAAAGGTTAAAATTCATTGAAGCAAAATGCAACAACCCAAAATGTTGGGGAGGTCGTTTCCACAGTTATTTCATATGACAGTGCTTGGAGTGAAACTACATGACCATGGTGAAGAAGTAAAAACACTTTACCTTGTTCCTCCTGACTGATGTCCTTATGCGTGTTTTGCACAGTTGAGCGTTTTGTGTCTTGTCGTCTGTGTAGGCAACAGCCCTCTTCCCTGGGATAGAACTAGATGATATTTAGACACGTTAATTTGACTTCTCCATTGCTCACATTGATGTGGATATGATTATAATGCTCTGTTTTGTGGGCTTCCCAAGAAAACAATAAATCCCTTACTACTTGTTCGAAATGCAGTAGCACAGATCCTAACAAATACAAGAAAGAGAATATCATTCCTGTTTTGAAAAAACTTCACTGGTCACCTGTATTATCTAGGATAAATTTGAAAGTTCTTTTACTTGTTTTTAAAGCTTTAAGCGACCTAGCACGTCTGTACCTTACTGAATGTCTGTCTTCATATGTTCCTATACGTGACCTGAGATCTGCACATACTGGCCTACTGCAAATACCACATGTGAAATGCAGAAAGAGTGGAAAGGCTGCTTTTTGTTTTTATGCTTCTAAATTATGAAACTCACTTCCACTTTTTATTAGGCAGTTAAGCTTGGTACATTGTTTTAAAAAACATTTGAAAATGTTGCTTTTAGTTAAAGTGGTTCTTTGTTCTTTCTATTTCTGTTTCTTTTTTTAGTTCTCTTTAATTGTTCTTATTTTATTACGACTTTCCTAATTTTTATTTGTTTAATTAACATGTATGTTGCTTTACTGTATAGCTGTATTTTCCTTTACAACTGAAAGTATATCTCTCAATTTTAATATTTTATTTTTACTCTTGGTTTTTAAAGCACCAATGCACTATTTGTATGAAAGGTGCTCTATAAATAAAGTTTATTATTATTATTTTTAATATTATTATTATACTTTGTTACATTTTTGGTTAGGACAAAGATTCTAGTAGAGGTGGCCTCTTTTACCCCGTTCCAAAAAATTGGAAAACTACCTTCAGAATACACTGACAATGACCATCTACTGTCTCCTCTAACTGTGTATTGTCATCATGCATATCTTGTGTATTATTTATTGTAGTTGGTTTTGTCATTCTGTAAAGAAGCCACCTTTCAAGGCACTATATAAAATAATGTTTGTTATTATTATTTACATTTTTCATCGTAAAATCTGGCGAAGAGTCTTAAGAGAATATCAAAGAACACGTTGCTCTTACCTTTCCATTCCAAGAAATGCCCTCAGCTCGGATTGCAGAGATTGACCTCTCTGTCTCAAATTCTGAGAAACATAGACTCGATTGAAAAATGACCATTTCCTAAGATTCACATAACATCACCAGTCAACATTTGCCACTTGACATCAATAGAAACCATAGAGTACATGACATTTCCAATCAGTTTTCTTTCAAGGTACAATAGCAATCGCCTTGCCAGAAGAGTTATACTGCGGTAGATAAATATTACAAATGTCAGATACACGCAGAGTTGTTTGGATTACTATGAAAAGATTGGCAAATATATTTATGTTCATTATATTTCTTGGAGTGACAGAGCTAAAGAGAAAAAAATACTTACCTTTATCTCTGCAGACAGGATCGCAAGGGATTCCCTTATACTGGGTTCCTATATAACAAATAATACATTATTCAAAAAACATGATATTTCTCTGTCCATTGGCAGCATGATTGTTTATCATTACAGTTTTAGTTAGCTTTAATTTTGTAAACCCCAAGTAAACATAGTTTGTGCCTTTCTCTGAACTTTTTGGCATTTCAATTCAGTTGTTTGTAAGCTTATTTTACAGTTGCTAGGTTGATGAAGTTCCTGAACTGTGCAGTATTTCTTTTGGGTTTGGTGCGAATCATATTCTAGCGGTTGGGGGAAAAAAGCACAGGTGCCATCCCACCATTAAACCCTGAAACTTACCTTAGCCGATTCTTCAACTAAACCAGACATGTTAACTAAGTGTTACAGTATGTTTCAAAGTGTGTATTTTAGCAAACACAACTGAAGTTCTGTTGTCTCCTTGGAGACACCTGGAACTGGTGTGATGCTGGTTCTATGACATCATTCGTTCTAAATGTAAATGCAGGTATTGGCACAACATAGTAAATTGATGTAAAGTTATGGATCCATTTATGATTTTCACTCAGTTTGAAAGAGTTCCTGTCGTGTGGTTAAACTTTGTGTTACGGAGGGTTAACTGGGGTTCTGGCTACTAGTTAGGCTTGGTCATTCAGTCATCTGGTTCATGAAATAGGAAGCTAAGAGATCTGTGTTTTAGTTTTACTGTTTGTTTTTGTTCCATAGAATAAGAAATGTTTCATTAATATTAGTAATAGAGTAGCTGTTTCTCTAAACAGTGTGTGTCAGTTTGCACTGCAGGTGTGCCAGGTAGAGACCATTTAAGAACCCAAAAATATGCTGTCATTTACTGCCGTGGCTAATTTCTGTTAACCTTGTCTCTCACTCACTTTGATGAGCAAAATGTTCATACATAAAGCATACATTTCTGATTGGTCAGAAGAAGCTTCTTAACATATAAGGTATAAACAAAGTCAGAAAGTTAGGCACTTAGGTCAGCCTTAGGCAGTTAACCAAGACCATAATCCGAT
Source organism: Lepisosteus oculatus (assembly GCF_040954835.1). Lineage (NCBI taxonomy): Eukaryota > Metazoa > Chordata > Actinopteri > Semionotiformes > Lepisosteidae > Lepisosteus > Lepisosteus oculatus. Next base: position 1,025,915 of record NW_027167977.1, read on the forward strand.
AAGAAGCTATTCCCTTTCATGTTGCTAAATCACATGTAGGATACATGAGTTACACCTCCACGTAAGAGACCTTAAAGAGACCTTGGCCAGCCAGGAGTGTAGAAAACCGTAAAACAGTTCTTGAGGACCTAATTGTTAACTCTTAACAGGCAAAGGTTCCTTCAGTCCTATGAGAAATATTTTAGAATTGAACTAAAGTGTGTTTCCGATACAGGAGCATATGTCTGTCAGGGCCTGTTGGAGAGGCCCTGCATGAGAACCCCTGGCTGCAGTTCCACATCCCCCTGAAAGTAAATAGAGCCATAAGCACGGAGCTAAGGACACTGCTCCAGGACATGCTGGCTGTCGATCCTGACCAGCGACCAGAAGCCATCCAGCTGAAGAAGCAAGTCAGGCAAGCCATGGCACGAGAGAAAACATCTTTGTAGTGACTGATAGCAAGATGTCCGTGACCAAGGGCAATTCGTCTGAGTAAAGTCTGATTTCATTCTTATGTCCCGAAAGGCCACTGCCTTTGTGCTGTAGATTTCTGATTTAGACGGGCATTTCTATGGACAACTTTGACTTTTCTGTGGGTCCAATGAAAATAAGTTTTTTAACTTATTCTTTGTTACAGTTTTCGAAAGTTTAAAGACATTCACTGAGTTGACGATAAAGGAAAAGTTTCATCTTTCACCTCTTCGAAGGTAGGCCGGTCAGAGGTACAATATATGTCTTCATGTCTTCATCCTCCATGTTTGTAACTACAGGTTTCACAGTGTTGAGCTAAGACACAAAAACACCTACAAATGGCAGTTCCAAATGTATCAAATGTATAAACCTGGGCTGAAAAAGTGTGTACAGTATATACTCTGTGTAGGTCTGATAAAAGTATTCGAGTCAAAGTGTCATATGGATACAAATTCTCATGATTTTGTATTGTGTGTTTTTTCTCTGTTCTGCTTTATTGAAAGAAATCAGATGCTCTTCCTGAAACTTACCTTAGCTGATTCTTCAGCTAAACCAGACAGACTTCTGAAATTCTCAAATATTATCAAATCTTGTTGGTGCAGAGGTGGTGGAGCCCATTACCAACAGACTCACAGCTGAAATTGCTGTGAAAAGGGCTTCTACCAAATATTAACATGTGGGTGAAAATGTATACAATTGTAATATTTCCTTTTTTCCCATTGAAAGTATAACATATGTGGTGTGAGAAAGAGGTCCTCATTTAATTGCATGAAACTCTGGCACTGGCGCAACAAACTGAACAAAGTTCAAGGGGGTATACGCTTTCTGTAGACACTTTATTTCCTCTTTTTCCATAGTCTAAGAAATGATTTGGGAAACCTGTGGGACACTGGAGGTCATTATACATGAGCCTCTTTCTGCACCTTTTAAGCCATTGAAACCTAGTTGCCTTGTTACAAGGTCTAATATTACAGTAGGTGTGGTTTCCGTCTCCTAATTTCTGAGAATGATCAAATCGGGGAATACGTTGTAGGGAATACCACTCTTGCACTTCTAAGAAAAGACTATCTCAAATGAAACTCGCTATAGAAAGACATCTTGTTGAAAAATTCTTTATTTTTTGTAATTTCTAAAGAAAAAACATTCATCAAGTCCTTCACAAATGTTTTGTTTGTGACTTTCTCTGTTGTTCCCTTTCACACTCAACTGAACTATGTGTTATGTCTTGTAAACGTAATCAAACATTTCACTTAGGTGTGTGGGTTAACACAAACCCATGTTGTATTAAACATTCAGTTTTTCATTCCCGTTTTTTCTAACAATTGCATCCATGCTAGGACTACAGTAAACAACACTTTTTACTAAAGTAAATGAAATTGTTCATTAAACAAGACACATTGTTTTAAATGTATGCAATACGACGACACTAAAAACAACACTGAAACTTTTCATTGAAATTCTGGACGAGATTGTGCATATTCAATGGATTTCTCCTGGTGCTTTTTTTCATCAGTCTTTTCATATTCTTGTTCTCTACTCAGGTGTCTCCTGTTCCTTTGGTGATGTCTGCTGTACACACATGGCATCATACACTTGAGCAAAGTGTGATACCACCGTTTGTTCTTCTCCTAAAATAAAGATGAACATTGACAAAAGTCAGAAGCACTCTTTTCTTTGACAGACGAACAAACAATGCAAGAATAACCATACTCTCTGTTCCTTACTCATTTCTACCTACCTGTTTGACCACTTTGTCTGCTTCAGTCAGGACAGGGTGCTGGGGCTGACTCTGAGCAATCTGAGAAGAGCTCTCTGTGATCTTCTCCCCTACAGTGGCTACATTGTACTCTGTTTGAAATCCAGGTATCGCCTCCGGTAAGTTCCTCGGTCCTTTTTGGGACTTGAAAGGGTAGAATCATTTTGTGACTACATTTCATTGTCATGCACTGATATGTTCTGGTTTGTGTTCGATTACTGCAGGCGTTCAAGTACTTTCTTTTTGTTCTAGATTGGCAGTGTTTGAGATGGTAGGAACTTGTCATATTCTCAACTTATTTTCTCTATGAGACTCTGAATGCTCTGTAAACATACTATTTTAGCAATTCTTAGAAATCTGAAAGCAGTGTTACCTGTATCATTTTTTGTCTTGGTAGTAGTATTGCAGCTCCAACATCAGCACTTAAATAATGGTTTGTGATGTTACTTGTCCTTGGAGTTAGTATACTCCTGAGAAGTCAAGAGAAATCTTACGTAAGCATTAATTATGTTTCACTTTTGAAAGCAAAGTACGTGTCAAGTACTTTGAAGGCATTTGTTGATACTTTTAAGCACTTTCGTTGATTTTTATTATCCATCAATTAGTTATTACAAGTCCAACATTCTCTACATGATCTCACTCCATATTCAGAATGTGGGAATACAGTTGTTTTAAGGAAATGCCACTGAATAGATAGTAGCTGCACTCTACAAAGATGAATTTGCTAATTAATCAGTCAGGGACACAGCTTATACTTCAGTAGTCTTAGATCATGTAATGATGATTATTGTACTTTATAACTAGCAAAATTCCCATATCCTGTTCATTGCCCATTTTTCAGTCATGTGGATTGACTTATGCCTGAAGTGGTTAATTCTCACCTTGACATCTCATAGAACAACTGAATCTCTACCAAGGGTGAATGTGTCCTTCCTCTTAATGTCTAAAAGAAAAGGTTAAAATTCATTGAAGCAAAATGCAACAACCCAAAATGTTGGGGAGGTCGTTTCCACAGTTATTTCATATGACAGTGCTTGGAGTGAAACTACATGACCATGGTGAAGAAGTAAAAACACTTTACCTTGTTCCTCCTGACTGATGTCCTTATGCGTGTTTTGCACAGTTGAGCGTTTTGTGTCTTGTCGTCTGTGTAGGCAACAGCCCTCTTCCCTGGGATAGAACTAGATGATATTTAGACACGTTAATTTGACTTCTCCATTGCTCACATTGATGTGGATATGATTATAATGCTCTGTTTTGTGGGCTTCCCAAGAAAACAATAAATCCCTTACTACTTGTTCGAAATGCAGTAGCACAGATCCTAACAAATACAAGAAAGAGAATATCATTCCTGTTTTGAAAAAACTTCACTGGTCACCTGTATTATCTAGGATAAATTTGAAAGTTCTTTTACTTGTTTTTAAAGCTTTAAGCGACCTAGCACGTCTGTACCTTACTGAATGTCTGTCTTCATATGTTCCTATACGTGACCTGAGATCTGCACATACTGGCCTACTGCAAATACCACATGTGAAATGCAGAAAGAGTGGAAAGGCTGCTTTTTGTTTTTATGCCTCTAAATTATGAAACTCACTTCCACTTTTTATTAGGCAGTTAAGCTTGGTACATTGTTTTAAAAAACATTTGAAAATGTTGCTTTTAGTTAAAGTGGTTCTTTGTTCTTTCTATTTCTGTTTCTTTTTTTAGTTCTCTTTAATTGTTCTTATTTTATTACGACTTTCCTAATTTTTATTTATTTAATTAACATGTATGTTGCTTTACTGTATAGCTGTATTTTCCTTTACAACTGAAAGTATATCTCTCAATTTTAATATTTTATTTTTACTCTTGGTTTTTAAAGCACCAATGCACTATTTGTATGAAAGGTGCTCTATAAATAAAGTTTATTATTATTATTTTTAATATTATTATTATACTTTGTTACATTTTTGGTTAGGACAAAGATTCTAGTAGAGGTGGCCTCTTTTACCCCGTTCCAAAAAATTGGAAAACTACCTTCAGAATACACTGACAATGACCATCTACTGTCTCCTCTAACTGTGTATTGTCATCATGCATATCTTGTGTATTATTTATTGTAGTTGGTTTTGTCATTCTGTAAAGAAGCCACCTTTCAAGGCACTATATAAAATAATGTTTGTTATTATTATTTACATTTTTCATCGTAAAATCTGGCGAAGAGTCTTAAGAGAATATCAAAGAACACGTTGCTCTTACCTTTCCATTCCAAGAAATGCCCTCAGCTCGGATTGCAGAGATTGACCTCTCTGTCTCAAATTCTGAGAAACATAGACTCGATTGAAAAATGACCATTTCCTAAGATTCACATAACATCACCAGTCAACATTTGCCACTTGACATCAATAGAAACCATAGAGTACATGACATTTCCAATCAGTTTTCTTTCAAGGTACAATAGCAATCGCCTTGCCAGAAGAGTTATACTGCGGTAGATAAATATTACAAATGTCAGATACACGCAGAGTTGTTTGGATTACTATGAAAAGATTGGCAAATATATTTATGTTCATTATATTTCTTGGAGTGACAGAGCTAAAGAGAAAAAAATACTTACCTTTATCTCTGCAGACAGGATCGCAAGGGATTCCCTTATACTGGGTTCCTATATAACAAATAATACATTATTCAAAAAACATGATATTTCTCTGTCCATTGGCAGCATGATTGTTTATCATTACAGTTTTAGTTAGCTTTAATTTTGTAAACCCCAAGTAAACATAGTTTGTGCCTTTCTCTGAACTTTTTGGCATTTCAATTCAGTTGTTTGTAAGCTTATTTTACAGTTGCTAGGTTGATGAAGTTCCTGAACTGTGCAGTATTTCTTTTGGGTTTGGTGCGGATCATATTCTAGCGGTTGGGGGAAAAAAGCACAGGTGCCATCCCACCATTAAACCCTGAAACTTACCTTAGCCGATTCTTCAACTAAACCAGACATGTTAACTAAGTGTTACAGTATGTTTCAAAGTGTGTATTTTAGCAAACACAACTGAAGTTCTGTTGTCTCCTTGGAGACACCTGGAACTGGTGTGATGCTGGTTCTATGACATCATTCGTTCTAAATGTAAATGCAGGTATTGGCACAACATAGTAAATTGATGTAAAGTTATGGATCCATTTATGGTTTTCACTCAGTTTGAAAGAGTTCCTGTCGTGTGGTTAAACTTTGTGTTACGGAGGGTTAACTGGGGTTCTGGCTACTAGTTAGGCTTGGTCATTCAGTCATCTGGTTCATGAAATAGGAAGCTAAGAGATCTGTGTTTTAGTTTTACTGTTTGTTTTTGTTCCATAGAATAAGAAATGTTTCATTAATATTAGTAATAGAGTAGCTGTTTCTCTAAACAGTGTGTGTCAGTTTGCACTGCAGGTGTGCCAGGTAGAGACCATTTAAGAACCCAAAAATATGCTGTCATTTACTGCCGTGGCTAATTTCTGTTAACCTTGTCTCTCACTCACTTTGATGAGCAAAATGTTCATACATAAAGCATACATTTCTGATTGGTCAGAAGAAGCTTCTTAACATATAAGGTATAAACAAAGTCAGAACTTGGCAGTTAACCAAGACCATAATCCGATAAGAAGCTATTCCCTTTCATGTTGCTAAATCACATGTAGGATACATGAGTTACACCTCCACATAAGAGACCTTAAAGAGACCTTGGCCAGCCAGGAGTGTAGAAAACCGTAAAACAGTTCTTGAGGACCTAATTGTTAACTCTTAACAGGCAAAGGTTCCTTCAGTCCTATGAGAAATATTTTAGAATTGAACTAAAGTGTGTTTCCGATACAGGAGCATATGTCTGTCAGGGCCTGTTGGAGAGGCCCTGCATGAGAACCCCTGGCTGCAGTTCCACATCCCCCTGAAAGTAAATAGAGCCATAAGCACGGAGCTAAGGACACTGCTTCAGGACATGCTGGCTGTCGATCCTGACCAGCGACCAGAAGCCATCCAGCTGAAGAAGCAAGTCAGGCAAGCCATGGCACGAGAGAAAACATCTTTGTAGTGACTGATAGCAAGATGTCCGTGACCAAGGGCAATTCGTCTGAGTAAAGTCTGATTTCATTCTTATGTCCCGAAAGGCCACTGCCTTTGTGCTGTAGATTTCTGATTTAGACGGGCATTTCTATGGACAACTTTGACTTTTCTGTGGGTCCAATGAAAATAAGTTTTTTAACTTATTCTTTGTTACAGTTTTCGAAAGTTTAAAGACATTCACTGAGTTGACGATAAAGGAAAAGTTTCATCTTTCACCTCTTCGAAGGTAGGCTGGTCAGAGGTACAATATATGTCTTCATGTCTTCATCCTCCATGTTTGTAACTACAGGTTTCACAGTGTTGAGCTAAGACACAAAAACACCTACAAATGGCAGTTCCAAATGTATCAAATGTATAAACCTGGGCTGAAAAAGTGTGTACAGTATATACTCTGTGTAGGTCTGATAAAAGTATTCGAGTCAAAGTGTCATATGGATACAAATTCTCATGATTTTGTATTGTGTGTTTTTTCTCTGTTCTGCTTTATTGAAAGAAATCAGATGCTCTTCCTGAAACTTACCTTAGCTGATTCTTCAGCTAAACCAGACAGACTTCTGAAATTCTCAAATATTATCAAATCTTGTTGGTGCAGAGGTGGTGGAGCCCATTACCAACAGACTCACAGCTGAAATTGCTGTGAAAAGGGCTTCTACCAAATATTAACATGTGGGTGAAAATGTATACAATTGTAATATTTCCTTTTTTCCCATTGAAAGTATAACATATGTGGTGTGAGAAAGAGGTCCTCATTTAATTGCATGAAACTCTGGCACTGGCGCAACAAACTGAACAAAGTTCAAGGGGGTATACGCTTTCTGTAGACACTTTATTTCCTCTTTTTCCATAGTCTAAGAAATGATTTGGGAAACCTGTGGGACACTGGAGGTCATTATACATGAGCCTCTTTCTGCACCTTTTAAGCCATTGAAACCTAGTTGCCTTGTTACAAGGTCTAATATTACAGTAGGTGTGGTTTCCGTCTCCTAATTTCTGAGAATGATCAAATTGGGGAATAAGTTGTAGGGAATACCACTCTTGCACTTCTAAGAAAAGACTATCTCAAATGAAACTCGCTATAGAAAGACATCTTGTTGAAAAATTCTTTATTTTTTGTAATTTCTAAAGAAAAAACATTCATCAAGTCCTTCACAAATGTTTTGTTTGTGACTTTCTCTGTTGTTCCCTTTCACACTCAACTGAACTATGTGTTATGTCTTGTAAACGTAATCAAACATTTCACTTAGGTGTGTGGGTTAACACAAACCCATGTTGTATTAAACATTCAGTTTTTCATTCCCGTTTTTTCTAACAATTGCATCCATGCTAGGACTACAGTAAACAACACTTTTTACTAAAGTAAATGAAATTGTTCATTAAACAAGACACATTGTTTTAAATGTATGCAATACGACGACACTAAAAACAACACTGAAACTTTTCATTGAAATACTGGACGAGATTGTGCATATTCAATGGATTTCTCCTGGTGGTTTTTTTCATCAGTCTTTTCATATTCTTGTTCTCTACTCAGGTGTCTCCTGTTCCTTTGGTGATGTCTGCTGTACACACATGGCATCATACACTTGAGCAAAGTGTGATACCACCGTTTGTTCTTCTCCTAAAATAAAGATGAACATTGACAAAAGTCAGAAGCACTCTTTTCTTTGACAGACGAACAAACAATGCAAGAATAACCATACTCTCTGTTCCTTACTCATTTCTACCTACCTGTTTGACCACTTTGTCTGCTTCAGTCAGGACAGGGTGCTGGGGCTGACTCTGAGCAATCTGAGAAGAGCTCTCTGTGATCTTCTCCCCTACAGTGGCTACATTGCACTCTGTTTGAAATCCAGGTATCGCCTCCGGTAAGTTCCTCGGTCCTTTTTGGGACTTGAAAGGGTAGAATCATTTTGTGACTACATTTCATTGTCATGCACTGATATGTTCTGGTTTGTGTTCGATTACTGCAGGCGTTCAAGTACTTTCTTTTTGTTCTAGATTGGCAGTGTTTGAGATGGTAGGAACTTGTCATATTCTCAACTTATTTTCTCTATGAGACTCTGAATGCTCTGTAAACATACTATTTTAGCAATTCTTAGAAATCTGAAAGCAGTGTTACCTGTATCATTTTTTGTCTTGGTAGTAGTATTGCAGCTCCAACATCAGCACTTAAATAATGGTTTGTGATGTTACTTGTCCTTGGAGTTAGTATACTCCTGAGAAGTCAAGAGAAATCTTACGTAAGCATTAATTATGTTTCACTTTTGAAAGCAAAGTACGTGTCAAGTACTTTGAAGGCATTTGTTGATACTTTTAAGCACTTTCGTTGATTTTTATTATCCATCAATTAGTTATTACAAGTCCAACATTCTCTACATGATCTCACTCCATATTCAGAATGTGGGAGTACAGTTGTTTTAAGGAAATGCCACTGAATAGATAGTAGCTGCACTCTACAAAGATGAATTTGCTAATTAATCAGTCAGGGACACAGCTTATACTTCAGTAGTCTTAGATCATGTAATGATGATTATTGTACTTTATAACTAGCAGAATTCCCATATCCTGTTCATTGCCCATTTTTCAGTCATGTGGATTGACTTATGCCTGAAGTGGTTAATTCTCACCTTGACATCTCATAGAACAACTGAATCTCTACCAAGGGTGAATGTGTCCTTCCTCTTAATGTCTAAAAGAAAAGGTTAAAATTCATTGAAGCAAAATGCAACAACCCAAAATGTTGGGGAGGTCGTTTCCACAGTTATTTCATATGACAGTGCTTGGAGTGAAACTACATGACCATGGTGAAGAAGTAAAAACACTTTACCTTGTTCCTCCTGACTGATGTCCTTATGCGTGTTTTGCACAGTTGAGCGTTTTGTGTCTTGTCGTCTGTGTAGGCAACAGCCCTCTTCCCTGGGATAGAACTAGATGATATTTAGACACGTTAATTTGACTTCTCCATTGCTCACATTGATGTGGATATGATTATAATGCTCTGTTTTGTGGGCTTCCCAAGAAAACAATAAATCCCTTACTACTTGTTCGAAATGCAGTAGCACAGATCCTAACAAATACAAGAAAGAGAATATCATTCCTGTTTTGAAAAAACTTCACTGGTCACCTGTATTATCTAGGATAAATTTGAAAGTTCTTTTACTTGTTTTTAAAGCTTTAAGCGACCTAGCACGTCTGTACCTTACTGAATGTCTGTCTTCATATGTTCCTATACGTGACCTGAGATCTGCACATACTGGCCTACTGCAAATACCACATGTGAAATGCAGAAAGAGTGGAAAGGCTGCTTTTTGTTTTTATGCCTCTAAATTATGAAACTCACTTCCACTTTTTATTAGGCAGTTAAGCTTGGTACATTGTTTTAAAAAACATTTGAAAATGTTGCTTTTAGTTAAAGTGGTTCTTTGTTCTTTCTATTTCTGTTTCTTTTTTTAGTTCTCTTTAATTGTTCTTATTTTATTACGACTTTCCTAATTTTTATTTATTTAATTAACATGTATGTTGCTTTACTGTATAGCTGTATTTTCCTTTACAACTGAAAGTATATCTCTCAATTTTAATATTTTATTTTTACTCTTGGTTTTTAAAGCACCAATGCACTATTTGTATGAAAGGTGCTCTATAAATAAAGTTTATTATTATTATTTTTAATATTATTATTATACTTTGTTACATTTTTGGTTAGGACAAAGATTCTAGTAGAGGTGGCCTCTTTTACCCCGTTCCAAAAAATTGGAAAACTACCTTCAGAATACACTGACAATGACCATCTACTGTCTCCTCTAACTGTGTATTGTCATCATGCATATCTTGTGTATTATTTATTGTAGTTGGTTTTGTCATTCTGTAAAGAAGCCACCTTTCAAGGCACTATATAAAATAATGTTTGTTATTATTATTTACATTTTTCATCGTAAAATCTGGCGAAGAGTCTTAAGAGAATATCAAAGAACACGTTGCTCTTACCTTTCCATTCCAAGAAATGCCCTCAGCTCGGATTGCAGAGATTGACCTCTCTGTCTCAAATTCTGAGAAACATAGACTCGATTGAAAAATGACCATTTCCTAAGATTCACATAACATCACCAGTCAACATTTGCCACTTGACATCAATAGAAACCATAGAGTACATGACATTTCCAATCAGTTTTCTTTCAAGGTACAATAGCAATCGCCTTGCCAGAAGAGTTATACTGCGGTAGATAAATATTACAAATGTCAGATACACGCAGAGTTGTTTGGATTACTATGAAAAGATTGGCAAATATATTTATGTTCATTATATTTCTTGGAGTGACAGAGCTAAAGAGAAAAAAATACTTACCTTTATCTCTGCAGACAGGATCGCAAGGGATTCCCTTATACTGGGTTCCTGTATAACAAATAATACATTATTCAAAAAACATGATATTTCTCTGTCCATTGGCAGCATGATTGTTTATCATTACAGTTTTAGTTAGCTTTAATTTTGTAAACCCCAAGTAAACATAGTTTGTGCCTTTCTCTGAACTTTTTGGCATTTCAATTCAGTTGTTTGTAAGCTTATTTTACAGTTGCTAGGTTGATGAAGTTCCTGAACTGTGCAGTATTTCTTTTGGGTTTGGTGCGAATCATATTCTAGCGGTTGGGGGAAAAAAGCACAGGTGCCATCCTACCATTAAACCCTGAAACTTACCTTAGCCGATTCTTCAACTAAACCAGACATGTTAACTAAGTGTTACAGTATGTTTCAAAGTGTGTATTTTAGCAAACACAACTGAAGTTCTGTTGTCTCCTTGGAGACACCTGGAACTGGTGTGATGCTGGTTCTATGACATCATTCGTTCTAAATGTAAATGCAGGTATTGGCACAACATAGTAAATTGATGTAAAGTTATGGATCCATTTATGATTTTCACTCAGTTTGAAAGAGTTCCTGTCGTGTGGTTAAACTTTGTGTTACGGAGGGTTAACTGGGGTTCTGGCTACTAGTTAGGCTTGGTCATTCAGTCATCTGGTTCATGAAATAGGAAGCTAAGAGATCTGTGTTTTAGTTTTACTGTTTGTTTTTATTCCATAGAATAAGAAATGTTTCATTAATATTAGTAATAGAGTAGCTGTTTCTCTAAACAGTGTGTGTCAGTTTGCACTGCAGGTGTGCCAGGTAGAGACCATTTAAGAACCCAAAAATATGCTGTCATTTACTGCCGTTGCTAATTTCTGTTAACCTTGTCTCTCACTCACTTTGATGAGCAAAATGTTCATACATAAAGCATACATTTCTGATTGGTCAGAAGAAGCTTCTTAACATATAAGGTATAAAGAAAGTCAGAAAGTTAGGCACTTAGGTCAGCCTTAGGCAGTTAACCAAGACCATAATCCGATAAGAAGCTATTCCCTTTCATGTTGCTAAATCACATGTAGGATACATGAGTTACACCTCCACGTAAGAGACCTTAAAGAGACCTTGGCCAGCCAGGAGTGTAGAAAACCGTAAAACAGTTCTTGAGGACCTAATTGTTAACTCTTAACAGGCAAAGGTTCCTTCAGTCCTATGAGAAATATTTTAGAATTGAACTAAAGTGTGTTTCCGATACAGGAGCATATGTCTGTCAGGGCCTGTTGGAGAGGCCCTGCATGAGAACCCCTGGCTGCAGTTCCACATCCCCCTGAAAGTAAATAGAGCCATAAGCACGGAGCTAAGGACACTGCTCCAGGACATGCTGGCTGTCGATCCTGACCAGCGACCAGAAGCCATCCAGCTGAAGAAGCAAGTCAGGCAAGCCATGGCACGAGAGAAAACATCTTTGTAGTGACTGATAGCAAGATGTCCGTGACCAAGGGCAATTCGTCTGAGTAAAGTCTGATTTCATTCTTATGTCCCGAAAGGCCACTGCCTTTGTGCTGTAGATTTCTGATTTAGACGGGCATTTCTATGGACAACTTTGACTTTTCTGTGGGTCCAATGAAAATAAGTTTTTTAACTTATTCTTTGTTACAGTTTTCGAAAGTTTAAAGACATTCACTGAGTTGACGATAAAGGAAAAGTTTCATCTTTCACCTCTTCGAAGGTAGGCCGGTCAGAGGTACAATATATGTCTTCATGTCTTCATCCTCCATGTTTGTAACTACAGGTTTCACAGTGTTGAGCTAAGACACAAAAACACCTACAAATGGCAGTTCCAAATGTATCAAATGTATAAACCTGGGCTGAAAAAGTGTGTACAGTATATACTCTGTGTAGGTCTGATAAAAGTATTCGAGTCAAAGTGTCATATGGATACAAATTCTCATGATTTTGTATTGTGTGTGTTTTTCTCTGTTCTGCTTTATTGAAAGAAATCAGATGCTCTTCCTGAAACTTACCTTAGCTGATTCTTCAGCTAAACCAGACAGACTTCTGAAATTCTCAAATATTATCAAATCTTGTTGGTGCAGAGGTGGTGGAGCCCATTACCAACAGACTCACAGCTGAAATTGCTGTGAAAAGGGCTTCTACCAAATATTAACATGTGGGTGAAAATGTATACAATTGTAATATTTCCATTTTTCCCATTGAAAGTATAACATATGTGGTGTGAGAAAGAGGTCCTCATTTAATTGCATGAAACTCTGGCACTGGCGCAACAAACTGAACAAAGTTCAAGGGGGTATACGCTTTCTGTAGACACTTTATTTCCTCTTTTTCCATAGTCTAAGAAATGATTTGGGAAACCTGTGGGACACTGGAGGTCATTATACATGAGCCTCTTTCTGCACCTTTTAAGCCATTGAAACCTAGTTGCCTTGTTACAAGGTCTAATATTACAGTAGGTGTGGTTTCCGTCTCCTAATTTCTGAGAATGATCAAATTGGGGAATAAGTTGTAGGGAATACCACTCTTGCACTTCTAAGAAAAGACTATCTCAAATGAAACTCGCTATAGAAAGACATCTTGTTGAAAAATTCTTTATTTTTTGTAATTTCTAAAGAAAAAACATTCATCAAGTCCTTCACAAATGTTTTGTTTGTGACTTTCTCTGTTGTTCCCTTTCACACTCAACTGAACTATGTGTTATGTCTTGTAAACGTAATCAAACATTTCACTTAGGTGTGTGGGTTAACACAAACCCATGTTGTATTAAACATTCAGTTTTTCATTCCCGTTTTTTCTAACAATTGCATCCATGCTAGGACTACAGTAAACAACACTTTTTACTAAAGTAAATGAAATTGTTCATTAAACAAGACACATTGTTTTAAATGTATGCAATACGACGACACTAAAAACAACACTGAAACTTTTCATTGAAATACTGGACGAGATTGTGCATATTCAATGGATTTCTCCTGGTGCTTTTTTTCATCAGTCTTTTCATATTCTTGTTCTCTACTCAGGTGTCTCCTGTTCCTTTGGTGATGTCTGCTGTACACACATGGCATCATACACTTGAGCAAAGTGTGATACCACCGTTTGTTCTTCTCCTAAAATAAAGATGAACATTGACAAAAGTCAGAAGCACTCTTTTCTTTGACAGACGAACAAACAATGCAAGAATAACCATACTCTCTGTTCCTTACTCATTTCTACCTACCTGTTTGACCTCTTTGTCTGCTTCAGTCAGGACAGGGTGCTGGGGCTGACTCTGAGCAATCTGAGAAGAGCTCTCTGTGATCTTCTCCCCTACAGTGGCTACATTGCACTCTGTTTGAAATCCAGGTATCGCCTCCGGTAAGTTCCTCGGTCCTTTTTGGGACTTGAAAGGGTAGAATCATTTTGTGACTACATTTCATTGTCATGCACTGATATGTTCTGGTTTGTGTTCGATTACTGCAGGCGTTCAAGTACTTTCTTTTTGTTCTAGATTGGCAGTGTTTGAGATGGTAGGAACTTGTCATATTCTCAACTTATTTTCTCTATGAGACTCTGAATGCTCTGTAAACATACTATTTTAGCAATTCTTAGAAATCTGAAAGCAGTGTTACCTGTATCATTTTTTGTCTTGGTAGTAGTATTGCAGCTCCAACATCAGCACTTAAATAATGGTTTGTGATGTTACTTGTCCTTGGAGTTAGTATACTCCTGAGAAGTCAAGAGAAATCTTACGTAAGCATTAATTATGTTTCACTTTTGAAAGCAAAGTACGTGTCAAGTACTTTGAAGGCATTTGTTGATACTTTTAAGCACTTTCGTTGATTTTCATTATCCATCAATTAGTTATTACAAGTCCAACATTCTCTACATGATCTCACTCCATATTCAGAATGTGGGAATACAGTTGTTTTAAGGAAATGCCACTGAATAGATAGTAGCTGCACTCTACAAAGATGAATTTGCTAATTAATCAGTCAGGGACACAGCTTATACTTCAGTAGTCTTAGATCATGTAATGATGATTATTGTACTTTATAACTAGCAGAATTCCCATATCCTGTTCATTGCCCATTTTTCAGTCATGTGGATTGACTTATGCCTGAAGTGGTTAATTCTCACCTTGACATCTCATAGAACAACTGAATCTCTACCAAGGGTGAATGTGTCCTTCCTCTTAATGTCTAAAAGAAAAGGTTAAAATTCATTGAAGCAAAATGCAACAACCCAAAATGTTGGGGAGGTCGTTTCCACAGTTATTTCATATGACAGTGCTTGGAGTGAAACTACATGACCATGGTGAAGAAGTAAAAACACTTTACCTTGTTCCTCCTGACTGATGTCCTTATGCGTGTTTTGCACAGTTGAGCGTTTTGTGTCTTGTCGTCTGTGTAGGCAACAGCCCTCTTCCCTGGGATAGAACTAGATGATATTTAGACACGTTAATTTGACTTCTCCATTGCTCACATTGATGTGGATATGATTATAATGCTCTGTTTTGTGGGCTTCCCAAGAAAACAATAAATCCCTTACTACTTGTTCGAAATGCAGTAGCACAGATCCTAACAAATACAAGAAAGAGAATATCATTCCTGTTTTGAAAAAACTTCACTGGTCACCTGTATTATCTAGGATAAATTTGAAAGTTCTTTTACTTGTTTTTAAAGCTTTAAGCGACCTAGCACGTCTGTACCTTACTGAATGTCTGTCTTCATATGTTCCTATACGTGACCTGAGATCTGCACATACTGGCCTACTGCAAATACCACATGTGAAATGCAGAAAGAGTGGAAAGGCTGCTTTTTGTTTTTATGCTTCTAAATTATGAAACTCACTTCCACTTTTTATTAGGCAGTTAAGCTTGGTACATTGTTTTAAAAAACATTTGAAAATGTTGCTTTTAGTTAAAGTGGTTCTTTGTTCTTTCTATTTCTGTTTCTTTTTTTAGTTCTCTTTAATTGTTCTTATTTTATTACGACTTTCCTAATTTTTATTTATTTAATTAACATGTATGTTGCTTTACTGTATAGCTGTATTTTCCTTTACAACTGAAAGTATATCTCTCAATTTTAATATTTTATTTTTACTCTTGGTTTTTAAAGCACCAATGCACTATTTGTATGAAAGGTGCTCTATAAATAAAGTTTATTATTATTATTTTTAATATTATTATTATACTTTGTTACATTTTTGGTTAGGACAAAGATTCTAGTAGAGGTGGCCTCTTTTACCCCGTTCCAAAAAATTGGAAAACTACCTTCAGAATACACTGACAATGACCATCTACTGTCTCCTCTAACTGTGTATTGTCATCATGCATATCTTGTGTATTATTTATTGTAGTTGGTTTTGTCATTCTGTAAAGAAGCCACCTTTCAAGGCACTATATAAAATAATGTTTGTTATTATTATTTACATTTTTCATCGTAAAATCTGGCGAAGAGTCTTAAGAGAATATCAAAGAACACGTTGCTCTTACCTTTCCATTCCAAGAAATGCCCTCAGCTCGGATTGCAGAGATTGACCTCTCTGTCTCAAATTCTGAGAAACATAGACTCGATTGAAAAATGACCATTTCCTAAGATTCACATAACATCACCAGTCAACATTTGCCACTTGACATCAATAGAAACCATAGAGTACATGACATTTCCAATCAGTTTTCTTTCAAGGTACAATAGCAATCGCCTTGCCAGAAGAGTTATACTGCGGTAGATAAATATTACAAATGTCAGATACACGCAGAGTTGTTTGGATTACTATGAAAAGATTGGCAAATATATTTATGTTCATTATATTTCTTGGAGTGACAGAGCTAAAGAGAAAAAAATACTTACCTTTATCTCTGCAGACAGGATCGCAAGGGATTCCCTTATACTGGGTTCCTATATAACAAATAATACATTATTCAAAAAACATGATATTTCTCTGTCCATTGGCAGCATGATTGTTTATCATTACAGTTTTAGTTAGCTTTAATTTTGTAAACCCCAAGTAAACATAGTTTGTGCCTTTCTCTGAACTTTTTGGCATTTCAATTCAGTTGTTTGTAAGCTTATTTTACAGTTGCTAGGTTGATGAAGTTCCTGAACTGTGCAGTATTTCTTTTGGGTTTGGTGCGAATCATATTCTAGCGGTTGGGGGAAAAAAGCACAGGTGCCATCCCACCATTAAACCCTGAAACTTACCTTAGCCGATTCTTCAACTAAACCAGACATGTTAACTAAGTGTTACAGTATGTTTCAAAGTGTGTATTTTAGCAAACACAACTGAAGTTCTGTTGTCTCCTTGGAGACACCTGGAACTGGTGTGATGCTGGTTCTATGACATCATTCGTTCTAAATGTAAATGCAGGTATTGGCACAACATAGTAAATTGATGTAAAGTTATGGATCCATTTATGATTTTCACTCAGTTTGAAAGAGTTCCTGTCGTGTGGTTAAACTTTGTGTTACGGAGGGTTAACTGGGGTTCTGGCTACTAGTTAGGCTTGGTCATTCAGTCATCTGGTTCATGAAATAGGAAGCTAAGAGATCTGTGTTTTAGTTTTACTGTTTGTTTTTATTCCATAGAATAAGAAATGTTTCATTAATATTAGTAATAGAGTAGCTGTTTCTCTAAACAGTGTGTGTCAGTTTGCACTGCAGGTGTGCCAGGTAGAGACCATTTAAGAACCCAAAAATATGCTGTCATTTACTGCCGTGGCTAATTTCTGTTAACCTTGTCTCTCACTCACTTTGATGAGCAAAATGTTCATACATAAAGCATACATTTCTGATTGGTCAGAAGAAGCTTCTTAACATATAAGGTATAAAGAAAGTCAGAAAGTTAGGCACTTAGGTCAGCCTTAGGCAGTTAACCAAGACCATAATCCGATAAGAAGCTATTCCCTTTCATGTTGCTAAATCACATGTAGGATACATGAGTTACACCTCCACGTAAGAGACCTTAAAGAGACCTTGGCCAGCCAGGAGTGTAGAAAACCGTAAAACAGTTCTTGAGGACCTAATTGTTAACTCTTAACAGGCAAAGGTTCCTTCAGTCCTATGAGAAATATTTTAGAATTGAACTAAAGTGTGTTTCCGATACAGGAGCATATGTCTGTCAGGGCCTGTTGGAGAGGCCCTGCATGAGAACCCCTGGCTGCAGTTCCACATCCCCCTGAAAGTAAATAGAGCCATAAGCACGGAGCTAAGGACACTGCTCCAGGACATGCTGGCTGTCGATCCTGACCAGCGACCAGAAGCCATCCAGCTGAAGAAGCAAGTCAGGCAAGCCATGGCACGAGAGAAAACATCTTTGTAGTGACTGATAGCAAGATGTCCGTGACCAAGGGCAATTCGTCTGAGTAAAGTCTGATTTCATTCTTATGTCCCGAAAGGCCACTGCCTTTGTGCTGTAGATTTCTGATTTAGACGGGCATTTCTATGGACAACTTTGACTTTTCTGTGGGTCCAATGAAAATAAGTTTTTTAACTTATTCTTTGTTACAGTTTTCGAAAGTTTAAAGACATTCACTGAGTTGACGATAAAGGAAAAGTTTCATCTTTCACCTCTTCGAAGGTAGGCCGGTCAGAGGTACAATATATGTCTTCATGTCTTCATCCTCCATGTTTGTAACTACAGGTTTCACAGTGTTGAGCTAAGACACAAAAACACCTACAAATGGCAGTTCCAAATGTATCAAATGTATAAACCTGGGCTGAAAAAGTGTGTACAGTATATACTCTGTGTAGGTCTGATAAAAGTATTCGAGTCAAAGTGTCATATGGATACAAATTCTCATGATTTTGTATTGTGTGTTTTTTCTCTGTTCTGCTTTATTGAAAGAAATCAGATGCTCTTCCTGAAACTTACCTTAGCTGATTCTTCAGCTAAACCAGACAGACTTCTGAAATTCTCAAATATTATCAAATCTTGTTGGTGCAGAGGTGGTGGAGCCCATTACCAACAGACTCACAGCTGAAATTGCTGTGAAAAGGGCTTCTACCAAATATTAACATGTGGGTGAAAATGTATACAATTGTAATATTTCCTTTTTTCCCATTGAAAGTATAACATATGTGGTGTGAGAAAGAGGTCCTCATTTAATTGCATGAAACTCTGGCACTGGCGCAACAAACTGAACAAAGTTCAAGGGGGTATACGCTTTCTGTAGACACTTTATTTCCTCTTTTTCCATAGTCTAAGAAATGATTTGGGAAACCTGTGGGACACTGGAGGTCATTATACATGAGCCTCTTTCTGCACCTTTTAAGCCATTGAAACCTAGTTGCCTTGTTACAAGGTCTAATATTACAGTAGGTGTGGTTTCCGTCTCCTAATTTCTGAGAATGATCAAATTGGGGAATAAGTTGTAGGGAATACCACTCTTGCACTTCTAAGAAAAGACTATCTCAAATGAAACTCGCTATAGAAAGACATCTTGTTGAAAAATTCTTTATTTTTTGTAATTTCTAAAGAAAAAACATTCATCAAGTCCTTCACAAATGTTTTGTTTGTGACTTTCTCTGTTGTTCCCTTTCACACTCAACTGAACTATGTGTTATGTCTTGTAAACGTAATCAAACATTTCACTTAGGTGTGTGGGTTAACACAAACCCATGTTGTATTAAACATTCAGTTTTTCATTCCCGTTTTTTCTAACAATTGCATCCATGCTAGGACTACAGTAAACAACACTTTTTACTAAAGTAAATGAAATTGTTCATTAAACAAGACACATTGTTTTAAATGTATGCAATACGACGACACTAAAAACAACACTGAAACTTTTCATTGAAATACTGGACGAGATTGTGCATATTCAATGGATTTCTCCTGGTGCTTTTTTTCATCAGTCTTTTCATATTCTTGTTCTCTACTCAGGTGTCTCCTGTTCCTTTGGTGATGTCTGCTGTACACACATGGCATCATACACTTGAGCAAAGTGTGATACCACCGTTTGTTCTTCTCCTAAAATAAAGATGAACATTGACAAAAGTCAGAAGCACTCTTTTCTTTGACAGACGAACAAACAATGCAAGAATAACCATACTCTCTGTTCCTTACTCATTTCTACCTACCTGTTTGACCACTTTGTCTGCTTCAGTCAGGACAGGGTGCTGGGGCTGACTCTGAGCAATCTGAGAAGAGCTCTCTGTGATCTTCTCCCCTACAGTGGCTACATTGCACTCTGTTTGAAATCCAGGTATCGCCTCCGGTAAGTTCCTCGGTCCTTTTTGGGACTTGAAAGGGTAGAATCATTTTGTGACTACATTTCATTGTCATGCACTGATATGTTCTGGTTTGTGTTCGATTACTGCAGGCGTTCAAGTACTTTCTTTTTGTTCTAGATTGGCAGTGTTTGAGATGGTAGGAACTTGTCATATTCTCAACTTATTTTCTCTATGAGACTCTGAATGCTCTGTAAACATACTATTTTAGCAATTCTTAGAAATCTGAAAGCAGTGTTACCTGTATCATTTTTTGTCTTGGTAGTAGTATTGCAGCTCCAACATCAGCACTTAAATAATGGTTTGTGATGTTACTTGTCCTTGGAGTTAGTACACTCCTGAGAAGTCAAGAGAAATCTTACGTAAGCATTAATTATGTTTCACTTTTGAAAGCAAAGTACGTGTCAAGTACTTTGAAGGCATTTGTTGATACTTTTAAGCACTTTCGTTGATTTTTATTATCCATCAATTAGTTATTACAAGTCCAACATTCTCTACATGATCTCACTCCATATTCAGAATGTGGGAATACAGTTGTTTTAAGGAAATGCCACTGAATAGATAGTAGCTGCACTCTACAAAGATGAATTTGCTAATTAATCAGTCAGGGACACAGCTTATACTTCAGTAGTCTTAGATCATGTAATGATGATTATTGTACTTTATAACTAGCAAAATTCCCATATCCTTTTCATTGCCCATTTTTCAGTCATGTGGATTGACTTATGCCTGAAGTGGTTAATTCTCACCTTGACATCTCATAGAACAACTGAATCTCTACCAAGGGTGAATGTGTCCTTCCTCTTAATGTCTAAAAGAAAAGGTTAAAATTCATTGAAGCAAAATGCAACAACCCAAAATGTTGGGGAGGTCGTTTCCACAGTTATTTCATATGACAGTGCTTGGAGTGAAACTACATGACCATGGTGAAGAAGTAAAAACACTTTACCTTGTTCCTCCTGACTGATGTCCTTATGCGTGTTTTGCACAGTTGAGCGTTTTGTGTCTTGTCGTCTGTGTAGGCAACAGCCCTCTTCCCTGGGATAGAACTAGATGATATTTAGACACGTTAATTTGACTTCTCCATTGCTCACATTGATGTGGATATGATTATAATGCTCTGTTTTGTGGGCTTCCCAAGAAAACAATAAATCCCTTACTACTTGTTCGAAATGCAGTAGCACAGATCCTAACAAATACAAGAAAGAGAATATCATTCCTGTTTTGAAAAAACTTCACTGGTCACCTGTATTATCTAGGATAAATTTGAAAGTTCTTTTACTTGTTTTTAAAGCTTTAAGCGACCTAGCACGTCTGTACCTTACTGAATGTCTGTCTTCATATGTTCCTATACGTGACCTGAGATCTGCACATACTGGCCTACTGCAAATACCACATGTGAAATGCAGAAAGAGTGGAGAGGCTGCTTTTCGTTTTTATGCTTCTAAATTATGAAACTCACTTCCACTTTTTATTAGGCAGTCAAGCTCGGTACATTGTTTTAAAAAACATTTGAAAATGTTGCTTTTAGTTAAAGTGGTTCTTTGTTCTTTCTATTTATGTTTCTTTTTTCAGTTCTCTTTAATTGTTCTTATTTTATTACGACTTTCCTAATTTGTATTTATTTAATTGACATGTATGTTGCTTTACTGTATTGCTGTATTTTCCTTTACAACTGAAAGTATATCTCTCAATTTTAATATTTTATTTTTACGCTTGTTTTTTAAAGCACCAAAGCACTATTTGTATGAAAGGTGCTCTATAGATAAAGTTTATTATTATTATTTTTAATATTATTATTATACTTTGTTACATTTTTGGTTAGGACTAGATTCTAGTAGAGGTGGCCTCTTTTACCCCGTTCCAAAAAATTGGAAAACTACCTTCAGAATACACTGACAATGACCATCTACTGTCTCCTCTAACTGTGTATTGTCATCATGCATATCTTGTGTATTATTTATTGTAGTTGGTTTTGTCATTCTGTAAAGAAGCCACCTTTCAAGGCACTATATAAAATAATGTTTGTTATTATTATTTACATTTTTCATCGTAAAATCTGGCGAAGAGTCTTAAGAGAATATCAAAGAACATGTTGCTCTTACCTTTCCATTCCAAGAAATGCCCTCAGCTCGGATTGCAGAGATTGACCTCTCTGTCTCAAATTCTGGGAAACATAGACTCGATTGAAAAATGACCATTTCCTAAGATTCACATAACATCACCAGTCAACATTTGCCACTTGACATCAATAGAAACCATAGAGTACATGACATTTCCTATCAGTTTTCTTTCAAGGTACAATAGCAATCGCCTTGCCAGAAGAGTTATACTGCGGTAGATAAATATTACAAATGTCAGATACACGCAGAGTTGTTTGGATTACTATGAAAAGATTGGCAAATATATTTATGTTCATTATATTTCTTGGAGTGACAGAGCTAAAGAGAAAAAAATACTTACCTTTATCTCTGCAGACAGGATCGCAAGGGATTCCCTTATACTGGGCTCCTATATAACAAATAATACATTATTCAAAAAACATGATATTTCTCTGTCCATTGGCAGCATGATTGTTTATCATTACAGTTTTAGTTAGCTTTAATTTTGTAAACCCCAAGTAAACATAGTTTTTTGCCTTTCTCTGAACTTTTTGGCATTTCAATTCAGTTGTTTGTAAGCTTATTTTACAGTTGCTAGGTTGATGAAGTTCCTGAACTGTGCAGTATTTCTTTTGGGTTTGGTGCGAATCATATTCTAGCGGTTGGGGGAAAAAAGCACAGGTGCCATCCCACCATTAAACCCTGAAACTTACCTTAGCCGATTCTTCAACTAAACCAGACATGTTAACTAAGTGTTACAGTATGTTTCAAAGTGTGTATTTTAGCAAACACAACTGAAGTTCTGTTGTCTCCTTGGACACTCCCTGAGTTGTTTGGATTACTATGAATAGATTGGCAAAATATATTTATGTTCATTATATTTCTTGGAGTGATATATACACTTAGCACAGTTCATCCTGCTACCAACATTGAATAAAAAAAATCTTATGATTTCTATATTTATGTCTTTATTTAGTGGTTTCATTAGTGACAAAGGCTAAACTTTCTTGGAAAAATGTATTTTATGTGTTGCGGAAAAAACTGACTTGCTTTAACAAAGTATGTTTACAAATCCTTTCACCTGGCAATCTACCTGAATGCCCAACTATCTGAGAAGCCCTCCATGAAACCATGGTTGCTATTAATTCATTTAGGGCTCATTGACAGAATTGCTGTTTTTTATGCATGCTAATTTTCTGATTCCTCACTCTGTTTCATGTTTATAGATAAGACTTTATTGATCGCGAAGGGAAATTGATGTACATGATGAACATGTTTGCATGTTCTTTTGTAACATACACCTTTTTGTGATTTTTTTGTATATCTAAGCAAGTGTTCCTGCATCCCTCTTCTGCACTATAGGCATGGCTTTTTTTCTGTGTGCTCCATTTCTAAAACTTTTTGCTCATGTGCATTTTTGTGTTTTTTTACACCTCTAGCACTTTAACGTCCTGAATTTTCATTTGCCTTAATTTGTAGAATGAATTTGACTTTTAGCCTTAAAAATCTTAAGTTTTCACTATCACTAATTTGACCGTATGAAATGCATAATATAAACCTATAAACATATACGTGAGCAGTATTTACGTACTGTAGTATCGGTGTTAAGACATACCTCTCAAAAACTATAAATCAAGTTAAAAATATCTCAAGACCGATTCTGGTCATAATGAAACCATGTTTCGTGTATGTTTTCTTTAAAGTACCGAGACCAGCCATATACTGTATGTTTATGTTCCAAAATTAATATCGTTTATGGCCTTCACACGCGTTGCAGTATGCTCCTTTTCTTTTTATGCTCATGCACTAAGATTTCCCTTCAGTTGTAAAATTCCATATAAAAATTCAATACTTAAACGGGCACAGTTAAGACATTAAATATACATATACATACTGTATACAGTACAGTTTGCATACGGTAATATGTTTATGTTCCTAAATCAATCTCTTTTATGAGCATGTGAAAGGCATGGTGAATCGATTCTCAAAAATTACTGTAGTTTGCTTGACTGGAAAAAAATGCGTCTTTTACAAAGACGGTCAATGAAAAAAAGAATGTGGACCAGGGCAATACTTTGAGTTTACACTTACAGCTTGTCCAAGGTCGTTCATTATTAATACTATTAGTAATATCTTCGTTAAAGACTTTGATGGCGACAGCTCAAACATGAGAGGTTGAGCTTTATTAGCTCCACCTTGCGGAAATTCCGGATACTATTATTTTGCTTGTCGTATTATAGGAGAATTTACGGTGACTAGCGGTATTTACCGGTAACTCGTGGTATTTACCGGTAGCTTGCGGTAGATTGCGTACAGCGTACCGGAAAATAATGCGGTATCGCCCGCGCATTTTGAATGGCTGCATCTGTATTAATTTGTTTGGTGCGAGTGAGGTTTTTTTCCCCCAACAACTTTCCAGAGGAGCTATAAATATTTTAAATAAATACACACAGTATTGCTCATAAGGTCTGCTATTTGATGTCCAGTTATTTAGATGCAAACATCTTATTTTATCTCAGCTTTTCAGCTGAGATACACAGATCATACATAAACAATGCAGTAAAAAAATGTCTCATCAAGTATTTAATCATTAGGTATAACAGTTTCCCTTTAGGCCTCTGAAAACACCACCTTCTACCTTGTGAATACTAGTACCTCCTAATTGTCTTAAGGCTTTATTTAAAAATTTTTAAAAAAAACTGATGTGCTGAAACAGTACAATTAAACACGCTCTGCAGAAAAGGGGATGGTTGTTAGGTCAGCTTCAGTTTTACACGTACAGTACACATTTGATTTCATTTAAATTATGAGGTACCCTGTATCTGCAGGACTCAAGAGGCTCTCAGTCATGTCACTTTGCAGTTGATTTCTTCTAGAGGTTCCTAGATTCTTATTGTAAATAAAAGGAACAGCATACAGTGGGACTTTTTCAAAAACGGGGAACAAATTTCAACATCCGACTGCACCGAGCACACAAATATTGGTTCTAGGCTCCTGAATCACCTTTGGTCCCTGGATCATTGCTTTTAACCATTTACACAAGGTTTTTACTGTAAAGCACTTTCACAGCTCAACATAAATGGACCTTCTGGGGCACAGGCTTTAAAGGAGCTTTTTAAAAAAAACAGACTTTGCCTTTCCTGTTATAAGCTATTCTTTTAGCATATGACAAGCATGCCTTTATTATGGCGATATCCTCCTAAACATTGGAGAAATAACTTTGTTAGGATCTGAGCTACTGCATTTCGAACAAGTAGTAAGGGATTTATTGTTTTCTTGGGAAGCCCACAAAACGGAGCATTACAATCATATCCACATCAATGTGAGCGATGGAGAAGTCAAATAACGTGTCTAAATATCATCTAGTTCTATCCCAGGGAAGAGGGCTGTTGCCTTCACAGACGACAAGACAAGACGACTTAGACATTAAGAGGAAGGACACATTCACCCTTGGTAGAGATTCAGTTGTTCTATGAGATGTCAAGGTGAGAATTAACCACTTCAGGCATAATTCAATTCACATGACTGAAAAAGGGGCAATGAACAGGATATGGGGATTTTTCTAGTTATAAACTACAATAATCATCATTAAATGATCTAAGACTACTGAAGTATAAGCTGTGTCCCTGACTGATTAATTAGCAAATTCATCTTTGTAGAGTGCAGCTACTATCTATTCAGTGGTATTTCCTTAAAACAACTGTATTCCCACATTCTGAATATGGAGTGAGATAATGTAGAGAATGTTGGACTTGTAATAACTAATTGAAGGATAATAATAATCAACGAAAGTGCTTAAAAGTATCAACAAATGCCTTCAAAGTACTTGACACGTACTTTGCTTTCAAAAGTGAAACATAATTAATGCTTACGTAAGATTTCTCTTGACTTCTCAGGAGTATACTAACTCCAAGGACAAGTAACATCACAAACCATTATTTAAGTGCTGATGTTGGAGCTGCAATACTATTACCAAGACAAAAAATGATACAGGTAACACTGCTTTCAGATTTCTAAGAATTGCTAAAATAGTATGTTTACAGAGCATTCAGAGTCTCATAGAGAAAATAAGTTGAGAAAACGACAAGTTCCTACCATCTCAAACACTGCCAATCTAGAACAAAAAGAAAGCACTTGAACGCCTGCAGTAATCGAACACAAACCAGAACATATCAGTGCATGACAATGAAATGTAGTCACAAAATGATTCTACCCTTTCAAGTCCCAAAAAGGACCGAGGAACTTACCGGAGGCGAAACCTGGATTTCAAACAGAGTACAGTAGCCACTGTAGGGGAGAAGATCACAGCGAGCTCTTCTCAGATTGCTCAGAGTCAGCCCCAGCACCCTGTCCTGACTGAAGCAGACAAAGTGGTCAAACAGGTAGGTAGAAATGAGTAAGGAACAGAGAGTATGGTTATTCTTGCATTGTTTTGTTCGTCTGTCAAAGAAAAGAGTGCTTCTGACTTTTGTCAATGTTCATCTTTAATTTAGGAGAAGAACAAACGGTGGTATCACACTTTGCTCAAGTGTATGATACCATGTGTGTACAGTAGACATCACCAAAGGAACAGGAGACACCTGAGTAGAGAACAAGAATATGAAAAGACTGATGAAAGAAAGCACCAGGAGAAATCCATTGAATATGCACAATCTCGTACAGTATTTCAATGAAAAGTTTCAGTGTTGTTTTTAGTGTCATCGTATTGCATACATTTAAAACAATGTGTCTTGTTTAATGAACAATTTCATTTACTTTAGTAAAACGTGTTGTTTACTGTAGTCCTAGCATGGATGCAATTGTTAGAAAAAATGTGAATGAAAAACTGAATGTTTCATACAATATGGGTTTGTGTTAACCCACACACCTAAGTGAAATGTTTGATTACGTTTACAAGACATAACACATAGTTCAGTTGAGTGTGAAAGGGAACAACAGAGAAAGTCACAAACAAAACATTTGTAAAGGACTTGATGAATGTTTTTTCTTTAGAAATTACAAAAAATAAAGAATTTTTCAACAAGATGTCTTTCTATAGCGAGTTTCATTTGAGATAGTCTTTTCTTAGAAGTGCAAGAGTGGTATTCCCTACAATTTATTCCCCAATTTGATCATTCTCAGAAATTAGGAGACGGAAACCACACCTACTGTAATATTAGACCTTGTAACAAGGCAACTAGGTTTCAATGGCTTAAAAGGTGCAGAAAGAGGCTCATGTATAATGACCTCCAGTGTCCCACAGGTTTCCCAAATCATTTCTTAGACTATGGAAAAAGAGGAAATAAAGTGTCTACAGAAAGCGTATACCCCCTTGAACTTTGTTCAGTTTGTTGCGCCAGTGCCAGAGTTTCATGCAATTAATGAGGACCTCTTTCTCACACCACATATGTTATACTTTCAATGGGAAAAAAGGAAATATTACAATTGTATACATTTTCACCCACATGTTAATATTTGGTAGAAGCCCTTTTCACAGCAATTTCAGCTGTGAGTCTGTTGGTATAGGGCTCCACCACCTCTGCACCAACAAGATTTGATAATATTTGAGAATTTGAGAAGTCTGTCTGGTTTAGCCTAAGAATCAGCTAAGGTAAGTTTCAGGAAGAGCACTTGTTAATATTTGGTAGAAGCCCTAACAACACCTAAAAAACACCTAACAACGGGTGCAGGACTGAATTAGGCCACTACCCACTATTGATAAACATACATAAAACAATATTAAAGTACTGGCTTTAATATTAGCCAGACACAGCTGGATGAGCTCTACCAGCCATGACAGGAGGCTCTACTGTTCACAGAGAGGGGTGGGAGGGGAGAACAAGCTGCCCAGCCCTGTGGAATGCTACAGAACCCTAAACACAGTACACACTAGCTGAATATTTAACCAAGATATCCAGACACAGCTGGATGAGCTCCACCAGTCAGGACAGGCTAATAAGATACACTCCACAGACATTCACAACAGTGACACATCATAAACACTTGAATAACTTATCTAGTCTCTCGAAACAAAATTTCGAGAAAAAACACATTGCCCAATGTTAGAAAGCATCTTGCATTATATTGCTTGAAAAATAATTTTATTTCGAAGGGATTATAGATCGTGAATTCTTCGAGGAAGTCATGGTCACACAGCATGCCGCCCCATATATCAGGGAGCACATTGGATCAATGCACCGTCTCTTTCAAGACAACGATCCGAAACACAAAGCAGCAAGGGTGAGGCTTATAGAAGAACGAGTGAACTGGATGAAAACTCCAGCCGAATCTCCAGATTTAAATCCAATAGAGATGGTATGGCATTCGCTGAAAGACAATGTTTGGAAAACTGCTAAACCCAGCACAAAGCAAGAACTGATACTGATACAATCTCTGTTCATACTGACACTGTATGAGTAGGGCTGTTTCACCACTCCTCCTTTTTTGTTGCATACAGCAGTACTTCTTATGGTAGTACTTAAGTACAGTACAGTAGGTACTTACATTAGTACTTCTCGCGTTAAGAAAGTTAGGTTTTAGCATAAACTATTAGTAATAAATAATATTAAACTTAGCACTGTAATAAATTATGCTAATATTAAATTCGATTCTGTTCTGAGAATGTAGGGGGAAGGAAAAATGCCAGTGGTCTTTTCACTGATGAACTTGTGCCTGATGAACACCACTGCGTCACACCACACAGCTGGCAGCGCACCTCTCCGTTCCAGGCCACCAATGCGTCACCCAGCTACCGGCGAAACTCACCCTGCCCGGCCATAACTGCATCACACCACACAGCTACCAGCGCACCTCACCGTGCTAGGCCACCACTGCGTCACACAGATGCCAGCACACCTCACCGTGCCAGGCCACCACTGCGTCACACAACTCCCAGCGCACCTCACCGTGCCCGGCCACCACTGCGTCACACCACACAGTTCCCAGCGCACCTCACCGTGCTAGGCCACCACTGCGTCACACAGCTGCCATCGCACCTCACCGTGCCAGACAACCACTGCGTCACACAGCTGCCAGCGCTCCTCACCGTGCCCGGCCACAGCTGCGTCACACCACACAGCTGCCAGCGCACCTCACCGTGCCGGGCCACCACTGCGTCACACCACACAGCTGCCAGCGCACCTCACCGTGCTGGGCCACCACTGCGTCACACAGCTCCCAGCGCACCTCACCGTGTCAGGCCACCACTGCATCAAACCACACAGCTGCAAGCGAACTTCACCGTGCCAGGCCACCACTGCATCATACAGCTGCCAGCGCACCTAACCGTGTCAGGCCACCACTGCGTCACACAACTCCCAGCGCACCTCAACGTGCCAGGCCACCACTGCGTCATACCACACACCTGCCAGCTCACCTCACTGTGCCAGGCCACCACTGCGTCACACAGCTGAAAGCGCACCTCACTGTGCCCGGCCACAGCAGCGTCACACACCTGCCGGCGCACCTCACCGTGCCCGGCCACCACTGCGTCACACCACACAGATCCCAGCGCACCTCACCATGCTAGGCCACCACTGCGTCAAACAGCTGCCAGCGCACCTCACCGTGCAAGGACAACACTGCGTCACACCACACAGCTTCCAGCACACCTCACCGTACCAGGCCACCACTGCGTCACTCCACACAGCTGCCAGTGCACCTCACCGTGCTAGGCCACCACAGAGTCACACCAGCGCACCTCACCGTGCCACGCAACCACTGCGTCACACAGCTGCCAGCGCACCTCACTGTGCCAGGCCTACACTCCATCACACACCTGCCATCCAACCTCACTGTGACAGGCCACCACTGCATCACACAGCTGAAAGCGCACCTCACCGTGCCAGGCCACCACTACATCACACAGCTGCCAGCGCACCTCACCGTGCCCAGCCACAGCTGCGTCACACAGCTACCAGCGCACCTCACTGTGCTAGACCAACACTGCATCACACAGCTGCCAGTGCACCTCAGCATGCCAGGCCACCACTATGTCATACCACAGCTGCCAGCTCACCTCACTGTGCCAGGCCACCACTGCGTCACACAACTCCCAGCGCATCTCACTGTGCCAGGCCTCCACTACGTCATACCACACACCTGCCAGCGCACCTCACTGTGCCAGGCCACCAGTGCGTCACACAGATGCCAGCACACCTCACCGTGCCAGGCCACCACTGCGTCACACAACTCCCAGCGCACCTCGCCGTGCCCGGCCACCACTGCGTCACACCACACAGTTCCCAGCGCACCTCACCGTGCTAGGCCACCACTGCGTCACACAGCTGCCATCGCACCTCACCGTGCCAGACAACCACTGCGTCACACAGCTGCCAGCGCTCCTCACCGTGCCCGGCCACCACTGCGTCACACAGCTGCCAGCACACCTCACCGTGCCCGGCCACAACTGCGTCACACAGCTGCCAGCGCACCTCACCGTGCTGGGCCACCACTGCGTCACACAGCTGCCAGTGCACCTCACTGCGCCAAGCCACCACTGCGTCACACAGCTGAAAGCGCACCTCACTGTGCCCCGCCACAGCAGCGTCACACACCTGCCAGCGCACCTCACCATGCTAGGCCACCACTGCGTCAAACAGCTGCCAGCGCACCTCACCGTGCCAGACCACCACTGCATCAAACCACACAGCTGCCAGCGTACTTCACCTTGCCAGACCACCACTGCATCATACAGCTGCCAGCGCACCTTACCGTGCAAGGACAACACTGCGTCACACCACACAGCTTCCAGCACACCTCACCGTACCAGGCCACCACTGCGTCACTTCACACAGCTGCCGGCGCACCTCACCATGCTAGGCCACCACAGAGTCACACCACACTGCTACCAGCGCACCTCACCGTGTTAGGCAACCACTGCGTCACACAGCTGCCAGCGCACCTCACTGTGCCAGGCCACCACTGCGATATACCACACACCTGCCATCCAACCTCACTGTGACAGGCCACCACTGCGTCACACAACTCCCAGCGCACCTCACCATGCCAGGCCACCACTGCATCACATAGATACCAGCACACCTCACCGTACCAGGCCACCACTACATCACACAGCTGCCAGCGCACCTCACCGTGCTGGGCCACCACTGCATCACACAGCTGCCAGCTCACCTCACTGTGCCGGGCCACCACTGCGTCACACAACTCCCAGCGCATCTCACTGTGCCAGGCCACCACTACGTCATACCACACACCTGCCAGCGCACCTCACTGTGCCAGGCCACCAGTGCGTCACACAGATACCAGCACACCTCACCGTGCCAGGCCACCACTGCGTCACACAACTCCCAGCGCACCTCGCCGTGCCCGGCCACCACTGCGTCACACCACACAGTTCCCAGCGCACCTCACCGTGCTAGGCCACCACTGCGTCACACAGCTGCCATCGCACCTCACCGTACCAGACAACCACTGCGTCACACAGCTGCCAGCGCTCCTCACCGTGCCCGGCCACAGCTGCGTCACACCACACAGCTGCCAGCAGACCTCACCGTGCCAGCCCACCACTGAGTCACACAGCTGCCAGCGTACCTCAACGTGCCAGGCCAGCACTATCTCACACCACACAGTTGCCAGTGCACCTCACTGTGATCGTTCTACCACTGAATCACACAGCTGCCAGCGCATCTCACCGTGCCAGGCCACCACTGCGTCACACCACACAATTGATAGTGCACCTCACTGTGCCAAGCCACCAATCCATCACACAACTGCCAGTGCACCACGCAGTGCCAGGCCACCACTGCATCACATATCACACATCTACGAGTGCACCTCACCATACCAGGCCACCACTGGGTCACACCACACAGCTGCCAGCGCACCTCACCATGCCAGCCCACACTGCGTCAAACCACACAGCTGCAAGCGCACCTCACCGTATCAGGCCACCACTGCGTCACACTACACAACTGCCAATGCACCTCACCATGAAAGGCCACCACTGCGTCACACACACAATTGCCAGTGCACCTCACTGTGCCCAGCCACCAATGCATCACACAGCTGCAAGCGCACCTCACTCTGTCAGGCCACCACTGCGTCGCACTACACAACTGCCAGCACACCTCACCGTGCCAGGCCACCACTGCGTTACACTTCACAACTGCCAGCACACCTCACCATGCCAGCCCACCACTGCATCACACTACACAACTGCCAATGCACCTCACCATGAAAGGCCACCACTGCGTCACACACACAATTGCCAGTGCACCTCACTGTGCCCAGCCACCAATTCATCACACAGCTGCAAGCGCACCTCACTGTGTCAGGCCACCACTGTGTCGCACTACACAACTGCCAGTGCACCTCACCGTACCAGGCCACCACTGAGTTACACTACACAACTGCCAGCGCACCTCACCGTGCCAGGCCACCACTACGTCACACACACAATTACCAGTGCACCTCACTGTGCCCAGCCACCACCGCGTCACACAGCTGCCAGCGCACCTCAACGTGCCAGGCCACCACTGCCTCACACCACACAATTGCCAGTGCAACTCACAGTGCCATGCCACCACTGCATCACACCACACAGCTGCCAGCACACCTCAACGTGCCAGGCCACCACTGCCTCACACCACACAATTGCCAGTGCAACTCACAGTGCCAGGCCACCACTGCATCACATATCACACATCTGCCAGTGCATCTCACCATACCAGGCCACCACTGCGTCTCACAAGTGCCAGCGCACCTTACCTTGCCAGCACTACGTCACACCACACAGCTGCCAGCGCACCTCACAGTGCCAGGCCACCACTGCATAACATATCACACAGCTGCCAGTGCACCTTACCGTACCCGGCCACAACTGCATCACACACCCGCCATCGCACCTCACCGTACCAGACCACCACTGCGTCACACCACACAGCCGCCAGCACACATCACCGTACCAGACCACCACTGCGTTATACAGTTCCCAGTGCACCTCACCATGCCAGCCCACCACTGCGACACACTACACAGCTGGCAGCGCACCTCAGTGTGCCCAGCCAACACTGAATCACACAGCTGCCAGCGCACCTCACCGTGCCAGGCCACCACTGCGTCACAGAGCTGCAAGCGCTCCTCACCGTGCCAGGCCACCTCTGCTTCACACCACACAGCTGCCAGTGCACCTCACTGTGCCAGGCAACCACTCCATCACCAAGCTGCCAGCGCACCTCACCGTGCCAGGCCACCACTGCGTCACACTACACAACTGCCAGCGCACCACACCGTGCCCGGCCACCACTTCGTCACACCACACAGCTGGCAGTGCAGCTCACCATGCCCGGCCACCATTGTGTCATACAGTTCCCAGCGCAGCTCACCATGCCAGCCCACCACTGCGTCACACTACACAACTGCCAACGCACTTCACCGTGCAAAGCCACCACAGCGTCATACCACACAGTTGCCAGCACACCACACTGTGCCAGGCCACCACTGCGTCACACAGCTGCCAGCATACCTCACCGTACCAGGCACCACAGCGTCACACACCTGCCAGCGCACCTCACCAAGCAAAGCCACCACTGCGTCATACCACACAGCCGTCAGCACACCACACTGTGCCAGGCAACCAATGCATCACACAGCTGCCAGCGCACCTCACCGTACCAGGCCACCACTGCGTCACACAGCTGCCAGCGCACCTCAACGTGCCAGGCAACCACTGCCTCACACCACACAATTGCCAGTGCAACTCACAGTGCCATGCCACCACTGCATGACATATCACAGAGCTGCCAGTGCACCTCACCGTGCCAGGCCACCACTGCATCACACCACACAGCTGCCAGTGCACCTCACTGTACCCGGCCACCACTGCATCACACAGCTGCCAGCGCATCTCACCGTGCCCGGCCACCACTGCGTCACACCACACAGCTGCCAGCGCACCTCACCATGCCAGCCCACCACTGCGTCAAACCACACAGCTGCAAGCGCACCTCACCGTACCTTGCCACCACTGCGTCACACACACAATTGCCAGTAGCACCTCACTGTGCCAGGCCACCACTGCGTCACATATCACACATCTGCCAGTGCACTTCACCAAGCTAGGCCACCACTGCATCACACATCTGCCAGTACACCTCACAGAGCAAGGCCACCACTGCGTCACACCACACAGCTGCCAGTGCACCTCACTGTACCCGGCCACCACTGCGTCACAGCACACAGCTGCCAGCGCACCTCACGATGCCAGCCCTCCACTGCGTCACACTACACAACTGCCAATGCACCTCACCATGAAAGGCCACCACTGCGTCACACACACAATTGCCAGTGCACCTCACTGTGCCCAGCCACCAATGCATCACACAGCTGCAAGCGCACCTCACTGTGTCAGGCCACAACTGAGTTACACTACACAACTGCCAGCGCACCTTACCGTGCCAGGCCACCACTACGTCACACCACACAATTGCCAGTGCAACTCACAGTGCCAGGCCACCACTGCATCACATATCACACATCT
This sequence comes from Lepisosteus oculatus, assembly GCF_040954835.1. Classification (NCBI taxonomy): domain Eukaryota; kingdom Metazoa; phylum Chordata; class Actinopteri; order Semionotiformes; family Lepisosteidae; genus Lepisosteus; species Lepisosteus oculatus. The sequence goes on from NW_027167977.1 coordinate 1,060,339, forward strand.
GCCAGTGCATCTCACCATACCAGGCCACCACTGCGTCTCACAAGTGCCAGCGCACCTTACCTTGCCAGCACTACGTCACACCACACAGCTGCCAGCGCACCTCACAGTGCCAGGCCACCACTGCATAACATATCACACAGCTGCCAGTGCACCTTACCGTACCCGGCCACAACTGCATCACACACCCGCCATCGCACCTCACCGTACCAGACCACCACTGCGTCACACCACACAGCCGCCAGTGCACCTCACCGTGCCCGGCCACCACTGCGTCACACCACACAGCTGCCAGCGCACCTCACCGTGCCCGGCCACCACTTCGTCACACCACACAGCTGGCAGTGCAGCTCACCGTGCCCGGCCACCATTGTGTCATACAGTTCCCAGCGCAGCTCACCATGCCAGCCCACCACTGCGTCACACTACACAACTGCCAACGCACCTCACCGTGCAAAGCCACCACAGCGTCATACCACACAGCTGCCAGCATACCTCACTGTACCAGGCACCACAGCGTCACACACCTGCCAGTGCACCTCACCATGCCAGCCCACCACTGCGACATACTACACAGCTGCCAGTGCACTTCACCGTGCCAGGCCACCACTGCGTCACACTACACAACTGCCAACGCACCTGACCATGAAAGGCCACCAGTGTGTCATACCACACATCTGCCAGCACACCACACTGTGCCAGGCCACCACTGCGTCACACAGCTGCCAGCGTACCTCACCATGCCAGCCCACCACTGCGTCACACTACACAACTGCCAACGCACCTCACCGTGCAAAGCCACCACAGCGTCATACCACACAGCTGCCAGCACACCACACTGTGCCAGGCCACCACTGCGTCACACAGCTGCCAGCATACCTCACCGTACCAGGCACCACAGCGTCACACACCTGCCAGCGTACCTCACCATGCCAGCCCACCACTGCGTCACACTACACAACTGCCAACGCACCTGACCATGAAAGGCCACCAGTGTGTCATACCACACATCTGCCAGCACACCACACTGTGCCAGGCCACCACTGCGTCACACAGCTGCCAGCGTACCTCACCGTGCCAGCCCACCACTGCGTCACACAGCTGCCAGCGCACCTCAACGTGCCAGGCCAGCACTACGTCACACCACACAGCTGCCAGCGCACCTCACCGTGCCAGGCCACCACTCCATCACAAAGCTGCCAGCGCACCTCACCGTACCAGGCCACCACTGCGTCACACTAAACCACTGCCAGCGCACCTCACCGTGCCAGCCCACCACTGCGTCAAACCACACAGCTGCCAGCGCACCTCACCGTGCCAGGCCACCACTGCGTCACACTACACAACTGCCAGCGCACCTCACTGTGCCAGGCCACCACTGCGTCACGCATCTGCCAGTGCACCTCACCGTACCAGGCCACCACTGCGTCACACCACACAGCTGCCAGCGCACCTCACCATGCCAGCCCACCACTGCGTCAAACCACACAGCTGCAAGCGCACCTCACCGTACCAAGCCACCACTGCGTCACACAGCTGCCAGCGCACCTTACCGTGCCAGGCCACCACTGCATCACACCACACAGCTGCCAGTGCACCTCACTGTGCCAGGCCACCACTGCATCACACCACACAGCTGCCAGTGCACCTCACTGTGCCAGGCCACCACTGCATCACACAGCTGCCAGCGCACCTCACTGTGCCAGGCCACCACTGCATCACACAGCTGCCAGTGCACCTCACCGTGCCAGGCCAGCACTACGTCACACCACACAGCTGCCAGTGCACCTCACTGTGCCAGGCCACCACTGCATCACACCACACAGCTGCCAGTGCACCTCACTGTGCCAGGCCACCACTGCATCACACAGCTGCCAGCGCACTTCACTGTACCAGGCCACCACGGCGTCACACCACACAGCTGCCAGCGCACCTCACCGTGCCAGCCCACCACTCGTCACACCACACAGCTACCAGTGCACCTCACTGTGCCCTGCTACCACTGCATCACACAGCTGCCAGCGCACCTCACCGTGCCCGGCCACAGCTGCATCACACAGCTACCAGCGCACCATACCGTGCCAGGCCACCACTGCGTCACAACACACAGCTGCCAGCACACTGCACCGTGTTGTGCACACTAGTCAGACCTATTGACCTTTCACAGTCTTGCCTTGTTGTGTGAAACTTTTGTGGCACATTGTGTGACACATTTTTAGATATTCAGATCCTAATTAATATCATTATTCATGTCTTTAGATACGTGATTCCATACTATATTCCCTATTACAAAACCAATAATTCCGGTCCTAAAATCTGATTGGCTGAAACACATTCGAAGGAGTGCTATATTCTCTAATATACGCACACACCGGAATTTTGACTTCACTGTTTGATAAAGAAATCTTTAAGACTACGTCTTAGCGTAGATAAAAAACCTTGGATTCTCATGTATCTTTTGCTGCTGTCTGTTGCATTCTTGAGGATACTTGTGATATTTTGAGCTCTCGTTGAATGATAAGTGTCGCAGTGTAAATCATTTGCGTTGTTAGAAATTATGAAATGCTCTGTTAAAAGCAAGGAAGTTTTTATGTCTGTTATGGTAAAAGAAAATTCCTCACGAACTAGGGATTGGACAGTTTTTCAGTGCTTGTAGAATTGATGGAAATGTTCAAATAAATGTGCTGAAGAAATAAAAAAAGTAGTTTATTCCTTTATCATATTGGCTAGCTAGTGTCCTCTCTTTGCTAGTTACTCGTGGCTGTGTTTCTGCGTTGCGCAGCAACAAGGGACTATATTCTCAGGCGGAGGAACGTAAAAAGCTTAATTTTCGTGTTAAATAATTTTTTTAAATTAAAATTCATTCTATACAGCAATCGCATATTTGGGGACCATTTTTGAAAATTTTGATGCTTAAAATGTTTAGGGAGAAATGGAAGACTGCTGTGTATTTTTTCTTTAATGTACCGAGACCAGCCATATACAGTTTACATAATATGTTTATGTTCCAAAATTAATATTGTTTATGGCCTTCACATGCGTTATGCTCCTATTCTTTTTATGCTCAGCTACTAAAATGTCCCTACAGTGGTACAATTCCATATAAATACTCAATACTAAGCGGATCAAAAAATTCACAGTAAAGACATTATATGATTAGATCCTTCCACGACCGACCAACGCACCACGAGTGCTCGTCGGTCATTTTGGCCAGCCAATCACGTACCGCGGTAGGGCGTAGATGCCAGCGGTACGGGTTTGTACCGCGAACTCTGAATGGCTGCATCTGTATAAACAAACTCTACATGCATCTGACATTTCTACGTTTAATCTACTGGAGTATATATTTTCTGGCAAGATGAATGGTATTATACCTTAAAATGTTTTGAAACAGTTAAAATTGTAAAAAAGTTTTTAAATCCCCCACCAAAAATTCAGACTTCAGGAAGAGCATCTGATTTCTTTCAATAAAGCAGAACAGTGCAAAAGCACACAATACAAAATCTCCATACTTACAAACATGGAGAATGAAGACATGTAGACACATATACCTCTGACCAGCCTACCATCGAAGAGGTGAAAGATGAAACTTTTCCTTTATCGTCAACTCAGTGAATGTCTTTAAACTTTCGAAAACTGTAACAAAGAATAAGTTAAAAAACTTATTTTCATTGGACCCACAGAAAAGTCAAAGTTGTCCATAGAAATGCCCGTCTAAATCAGAAATCTACAGCACAAAGGCAGTGGCCTTTCGGGACATAAAAATGCCCAATTGCCCTTGGTCACGGACATCTTGCTATCAGTCACTACAAAGATGTTTTCTCACGTGCCATGGCTTGCCTGACTTGCTTCTTCAGCTGGATGGCTTCTGGTCGCTGGTCAGGATCGACAGCCAGCATGTCCTGGAGCAGTGTCCTTAGCTCCGTGCTTATGGCTCTATTTACTTTCAGGGGGATGTGGAACTGCAGCCAGGGGTTCTCACGCAGGGCCTCTCCAACAGGCCCTGACAGACATATGCTCCTGTATCGGAAACACACTTTAGTTCAATTCTAAAATATTTCTCATAGGACTGAAGGAACCTTTGCCTGTTAAGAGTTAACAATTAGGTCCTCAAGTACTGTTTTACGGTTTTCTACACTCTTGGCTGGCCAAGGTCTCTTTAAGGTCTCTTAAGTGGAGGTGTAACTCATGTATCCTACATGTGATTTAGCAACATGTAAGGGAATAGCTTCTTATCGGATTATGGTCTTGGTTAACTGCCTAAGGCTGACCTAAGTGCCTAACTTTCTGACTTTGTTTATACCTTATATGTTAAGAAGCTTCTTCTGACCAATCAGAAATGTATGCTTTATGTATGAACATTTTGCTCATCAAAGTGAGTGAGAGACAAGGTTAACAGAAATTAGCCACGGCAGTAAATGACAGCATATGTTTTGGTTCTTAAATGGTCTCTACCTGGCACACCTGCAGTGCAAACTGACACACACTGTTTAGAGAAACATCTACTCTATTACTAATATTAATGAAACATTTCTTATTCTATGGAACAAAAACAAACAGTAAAACTAAAACACAGATCTCTTTGCTTCCTATTTCATGAACCAGATGACTGAATGACCAAGCCTAACTAGTAGCCAGAACCCCAGTTAACCCTCCGTAACACAAAGTTTAACCACACGACAGGAACTCTTTCAAACTGAGTGAAAATCATAAATGGATCCATAACTTTACATCAATTTACTATGTTGTGCCAATACCTGCATTTACATTTAGAACGATTGATGTCATAGAACCAGCATCACACCAGTTCCAGGTGTCTCCAAGGAGACAACAGAACTTCAGTTGTGTTTGCTAAAATACACACTTTGAAACATACTGTAACACTTAGTTAACATGTCTGGTTTAGTTGAAGAATCGGCTAAGGTAAGTTTCAGGGTTTAATGGTGGGATGGCACCTGTGCTTTTTTCCCCCAACCGCTAGAATATGATTCGCACCAAACCCAAAAGAAATACTGCACAGTTCAGGAACTTCATCAACCTAGCAACTGTAAAATAAGCTTACAAACAACTGAATTGAAATGCCAAAAAGTTCAGAGAAAGGCACAAACTATGTTTACTTGGGGTTTACAAAATTAAAGCTAACTAAAACTGTAATGATAAACAATCATGCTGCCAATGGACAGAGAAATATCATGTTTTTTGAATAATGTATTATTTGTTATATAGGAACCCAGTATAAGGGAATCCCTTGCGATCCTGTCTGCAGAGATAAAGGTAAGTATTTTTTTCTCTTTAGCTCTGTCACTCCAAGAAATATAATGAACATAAATATATTTGCCAATCTTTTCATAGTAATCCAAACAACTCTGCGTGCATCTGACATTTGTAATATTTATCTACCGCAGTATAACTCTTCTGGCAAGGCGATTGGTATTGTACCTTGAAAGAAAACTGATTGGAAATGTCATGTACTCTATGGTTTCTATTGATGTCAAGTGGCAAATGTTGACTGGTGATGTTATGTGAATCTTAGGAAATGGTCATTTTTCAATCGAGTCTATGTTTCTCAGAATTTGAGACAGAGAGGTCAATCTCTGCAATCCGAGCTGAGGGCATTTCTTGGAATGGAAAGGTAAGAGCAACGTGTTCTTTGATATTCTCTTAAGACTCTTCGCCAGATTTTACGATGAAAAATGTAAATAATAATAACAAACATTATTTTATATAGTGCCTTGAAAGGTGGCTTCTTTACAGAATGACAAAACCAACTACAATAAATAATACACAAGATATGCATGATGACAATACACAGTTAGAGGAGACAGTAGATGGTCATTGTCAGTGTATTCTGAAGGTAGTTTTCCAATTTTTTGGAACGGGGTAAAAGAGGCCACCTCTACTAGAATCTTTGTCCTAACCAAAAATGTAACAAAGTATAATAATAATATTAAAAATAATAATAATAAACTTTATTTATAGAGCACCTTTCATACAAATAGTGCTTTGGTGCTTTAAAAAACAAGCGTAAAAATAAAATATTAAAATTGAGAGATATACTTTCAGTTGTAAAGGAAAATACAGCAATACAGTAAAGCAACATACATGTCAATTAAATAAATAAAAATTAGGAAAGTCGTAATAAAATAAGAACAATTAAAGAGAACTGAAAAAAGAAACATAAATAGAAAGAACAAAGAACCACTTTAACTAAAAGCAACATTTTCAAATGTTTTTTAAAACAATGTACCGAGCTTGACTGCCTAATAAAAAGTGGAAGTGAGTTTCATAATTTAGAAGCATAAAAACGAAAAGCAGCCTCTCCACTCTTTCTGCATTTCACATGTGGTATTTGCAGTAGGCCAGTATGTGCAGATCTCAGGTCACGTATAGGAACATATGAAGACAGACATTCAGTAAGGTACAGACGTGCTAGGTCGCTTAAAGCTTTAAAAACAAGTAAAAGAACTTTCAAATTTATCCTAGATAATACAGGTGACCAGTGAAGTTTTTTCAAAACAGGAATGATATTCTCTTTCTTGTATTTGTTAGGATCTGTGCTACTGCATTTCGAACAAGTAGTAAGGGATTTATTGTTTTCTTGGGAAGCCCACAAAACAGAGCATTATAATCATATCCACATCAATGTGAGCAATGGAGAAGTCAAATTAACGTGTCTAAATATCATCTAGTTCTATCCCAGGGAAGAGGGCTGTTGCCTACACAGACGACAAGACACAAAACGCTCAACTGTGCAAAACACGCATAAGGACATCAGTCAGGAGGAAAAAGGTAAAGTGTTTTTTCTTCTTCACCATGGTCATGTAGTTTCAGTCCAAGCACTGTCATATGAAATAACTGTGGAAACGACCTCCCCAACATTTTGGGTTGTTGCATTTTGCTTCAATGAATTTTAACCTTTTCTTTTAGACATTAAGAGGAAGGACACATTCACCCTTGGTAGAGATTCAGTTGTTCTATGAGATGTCAAGGTGAGAATTAACCACCTCAGGCATAAGTCAATCCACATGACTGAAAAAGGGGCAATGAACAGGATATGGGGATTTTTCTAGTTATAAAGTACAATAATCATCATTACATGATCTAAGACTACTGAAGTATAAGCTGTGTCCCTGACTGATTAATTAGCAAATTCATCTTTGTAGAGTGCAGCTACTATCTATTCAGTGGCATTTCCTTAAAACAACTGTATTCCCACATTCTGAATATGGAGTGAGATCATGTAGAGAATGTTGGACTTGTAATAACTAATTGAAGGATAATAATAATCAACGAAAGTGCTTACAAGTATCAACAAATGCCTTCAAAGTACTTGACACGTACTTTGCTTTCAAAAGTGAAACATAATTAATGCTTACGTAAGATTTCTCTTGACTTCTCAGGAGTATACTAACTCCAAGGACAAGTAACATCACAAACCATTGTTTAAGTGCTGATGTTGGAGCTGCAATACTACTACCAAGACAAAAAATGATACAGGTAATACTGCTTTCAGAATTCTAAGAATTGCTAAAATAGTATGTTTACAGAGCATTCAGAGTTGAGAATATGACAAGTTCCTACCATCTCAAACACTGCCAATCTAGAACAAAAAGAAAGTACTTGAACGCCTGCAGTAATCGAACACAAACCAGAACATATCAGTGCATGACAAGGAAATGTAGTCACAAAATGATTCTACCCTTTCAAGTCCCAAAAAGGACCGAGGAACTTACCGGAGGCGATACCTGGATTTCAAACAGAGTACAATGTAGCCACTGTAGGGGAGAAGATCACAGCGAGCTCTTCTCAGATTGCTCAGAGTCAGCCCCAGCACCCTGTCCTGACTGAAGCAGACAAAGTGGTCAAACAGGTAGGTAGAAATGAGTAAGGAACAGAGAGTATGGTTATTCTTGCATTGTTTTGTTCGTCTGTCAAAGAAAAGAGTGCTTCTGACTTTTGTCAATGTTCATCTTTATTTTAGGAGAAGAACAAACGGTGGTATCACACTTTGCTCAAGTGTATGATGCCATGTGTGTACAGCAGACATCACCAAAGGAACAGGAGACACCTGAGTAGAGAACAAGAATATGAAAAGACTGATGAAAAAAAGCACCAGGAGAAATCCATTGAATATGCACAATCTCGTCCAGTATTTCAATGAAAAGTTTCAGTGTTGTTTTTAGTGTCGTCGTATTGCATACATTTAAAACAATGTGTCTTGTTTAATGAACAATTTCATTTACTTTAGTAAAAAGTGTTGTTTACTGTAGTCCTAGCACGGATGCAATTGTTAGAAAAAACGTGAATGAAAAACTGAATGTTTCATACAACATGGGTTTGTGTTAACCCACACACCTAAGTGAAATGTTTGATTACGTTTACAAGACATAACACATAGTTCAGTTGAGTGTGAAAGGGAACGACAGAGAAAGTCACAAACAAAACATTTGTGAAGGACTTGATGAATGTTTTTTCTTTAGCAATTACAAAAAATAAAGAATTTTTCAACAAGATGTCTTTCTATAGCGAGTTTCATTTGAGATAGTCTTTTCTTAGAAGTGCAAGAGTGGTATTCCCTACAACTTATTCCCCAATTTGATCATTCTCAGAAATTAGGAGACAGAAACCACACCTACTGTAATATTAGACCTTTTAACAAGGCAACTAGGTTTCAATGGCTTAAAAGGTGCATAAAGAGGCTCATGTATAATGACCTCCAGTGTCCCACAGGTTTCCCAAATCATTTCTTAAAGTATGGAAAAAGAGGAAATAAAGTGTCTACAGAAAGCGTATACCCCCTTGAACTTTGTTCAGTTTGTTGCGCCAGTGCCTGAGTTTTATGCACTTAAATGAGGACCTCTTTCTCACACCACATATGTTATACTTTCAATGGGAAAAAAGGAAATATTAGAATTGTATACATTTTAAAGCCATGTGTTCATATTTGGTAGAAGCCCTAACAACACCTAAAAAACACCTAACAACGGGTGCAGGACCGAATTAGGGCAGTACCCACTATTGATAAACATACATAAAACAAAATTAAAGTACTGGCTTTAATATTAGCCAGACACAGCCGGATGAGCTCTACCAGCCAGGACAGGAGGCTCTACTGTACACAGAGAGGGGAGGGAGGGGGGAACAAGCTGCCCAGCCGTGTGGAATGCTACAGAACCCTAAACAGACAAAACATACTACCCGAATATTTGACCAAGATATCCAGACACAGCTGGATGATCTCCACCAGTCAGGACAGGCTAATAAGATACACTCCACAGACATTCACAACAGCGACATATCATAAACACTTGAATTACTTATCTAGTCTCTCGAAACAAAATTTCGAGAAAACACATTGCCCAACGTTAGAAAGCACCTTGCATTACATTGCTTGAAAAACAATTTTATTTCGAAGGAATTATGGATCGGGAATTCTTCGAGGAAGTCGTGGTCACACAGCATGCCGCCCCATATATCAGGGAGCACATTGGATCAAGGCACCGTCTCTTTCAAGACAACGATCCGAAACACAAAGCAGCAAGGGCGAGGCTTACAGAAGAACGAGTGAACTGGGTGAAAACTCCAGCCGAATCTCCAGATTTAAATCCAATAGAGATGGTATGGCATTCGCTGAAAGACTATGTTTGGAAAACTGCTAAACCCAGCACAAAGCAAGAACTGATACTGATACAATGTCTTTTGATACTGATACTGTATGAGTAGGGCTGTTTCGCCACTCCTTTTTTTTTGTTGCATGCAGCAGTACTTCTTATGGTAGTACTTAAGTACAGTACAGTAGGTACTTACATTAGTACTTCTCGCGTTAAAAAAGTTAGGTGTTAGCATAAACTATTAGTAATAAATAATATTAAACTTAGCACTGTAATAAATTATGCTAATATTAAATTCGATTCTGCTCTGAGAATGTAGGGGGAAGAAAAATGCCAGTGGTCTTTTCACTGATGAACTTGTGCCTGATGAACACCACTGCGTCACACCACACAGCTGCGAGTGCACCTCACTGTGCCCGGCCACCACTGCATCACACAACTGCCAGCGCACCTCACCGTACCAGGCCACCACTGCGTCACACAGCTGCAAGCACACCTCACCGTGCCAGGCCACCACTGCGTCACACCACGCAGCTGGCAGCGCACCTCACCGTTCCAGGCCACCAATGCGTCACCCAGCTACCAGCGAAACTCACCCTGCCCGGCCACAACTGCATCACACCACACAGCTGCAAGTGCACCTCACCGTACCCGCCACCTCTTCATCATACAGCTGCCAGCGCACCTGACCATGCAAGGCCACCACTGCGTCACACAGATGCCAGCGCACCTCACCGTGCCCGGCCACCACTGCGTCACACCACACAGATCCCAGCGCACCTCACAGTGCTAGACCACCACTGCGTCACACAGCTGCCATCGCACCTCACCATGCCAGATAACCACTGCGTCACACAACACAGCTGCAAGCGTACTTCACCGTGCCAGGCCACCACTGCGTCACACAGCTGCCAGCGCACCTCACCATACCAGGCCACCACTGCGTCACACCACACAGCTGCCAGCGCACCTCAAAGTACCCGGCCACCAATGCGTCACACCACACAGCTGCCAGCGCACCTCACCGTGCCAAGCCACCACTGCGTCACACAGCTGCCAGCACACCTCACCGTACCAGACCACAACTGCGTCACACAGCTGCCAGCGCACCTCACCGTACCAGACCACAACTGCGTCACACAGCTGCCAACGCACCTCACTGAACCCTGCCACAGCTGCGTCACACATCTACCAGCGCACCTCACCATGCCCAGCCACCACTGCATCACACAGCTGCCACCACTGCGTCAGACCACACACGAAGTAGGTCATCGGGCCAACAGTATACAAACATTACAGCTCAAGTGCTTTTGTATCTGAACGCTTTTAGGTAAGTAATTTAGCAGCTGCGGTATTAATCGTGATTTTAATGGCAAATTCAATTGCAGGTAAAATAAAAATGGCGGATAACTTTCTTTCTAGCTTCGTGAAGCGGTCGCGCCACATTATACATATATACAATAATAAGAAACATAATATGTACAGTAGAATTTTTCACTTTAAGCTGGCATTATCCAGAACCGGGTCAGGGCCCGGACCCGGACCGTGCAGTGTGGTCCGTCGGCCTTCTAAAGATGTTTAGGAGATCGAGGCGCCCTTGGATTTGATTAGAAACTTGCATAATTTCTTAACTTGACCCCATTATCTTAAAAAAACCGGCCAGGCCCAGACCAAAGCATTAAGGCTGAGAGGATCGGGGGACTCTCATTTTTGGTCACAGCGTACAGTAGTAGATCAGTAACCTCTGTTTATCGTGATAACCTTTAATTATTTTCCAGTACTTTTTCAATGATAAAACACATTGTTTCGCCAGTTTTGCTAAAGATACGGTTTTAGTGTTTACGCGTAAATTTGTAAGCCGTAGGTTTAAATCTCGTGGTCTTATTTTCTGCATTTTCATCGTAAGGGAAGGCGCTAGTTTGCGATTTACGCGCTGAACATTGTAAGCAGAGGAGCCTTAAGGCACAGCCTCGCCTTAACACCATCGTTTGCATTGTCATTGTCATCCAGAAAAGCAGTCGTAAGAAAATGAATCTGTGGCGGCTCCGAACATTAAAAAAACTATATCTAGACTGCAAATACATCCCAATCTTACTATCAACACGTTTTAAGAGCCCTCTCCTTTCCACCGGTATACAAGCTAAGAGAGAAATATTGGAAATCCCATCTGAAGTAGCCCTCGTCTCACCTTCGGAGCTGTGAGCGATGGGGATCATAATTAAAAGGGGTACAGTTACTTTGAAAATGTGTATGTGATACTTAAATTTAAATAAAATAAAAAGATAAATTATATAACACATTCTGTGCTATCTACGTCCATGTGTTTAAGACGTATGAATCGGTTTTAAAACAGGCACACCCCTTCTCACAAATCCGACTGGAGTCTCAGTCCGTCATCGCGATGAAATAGGAGCTCAGATGTAGGCTAAGTGATTGCAATTTACTTATTTAAAAGAACCACTTCAAATCAAAAGGGAGACATTTTGTAATGGTAGTTATCGTATTATACAGTATACGTAATTGTAGATATACAGTACATAAAGGGTATGAATAGGTGTGAGCTTTTACTGTATATTTAATATTTTATCTGACCCATTTGTAGAAACCGCCTACTCAGATTTAGTTAAGTGGTCTGCCACCATAAAGACAGAAAAATATAATGACACCCTGTTACATTAACTGTAAAATAAACGCCGTAACTGCGGCCATATGAAAATTTGGATAAAGATTATACAAACATCCTAAGGAGCTCTATGACATATGAGCGTCGAAATAATGGTTGGTGACCTGACGTAACAGTGCTCCCTGAATTACGTGATCTGTATATACCCAAATACAGATATATCACATAGGGAGATGCAGTCAAACATTGCATTGCTATCGTCGTGGTGAACTATTTCTCCGCTGTTTAAAACTTGTTTGGTAAGTGTCATCAAATATGCTTGTCAATTTGTAGCGAAATCGATATACTGTATCATAATCCTTCAGCTATCTATAATGTAGTGAAACGGCTAATTAATATTGATAAATTCCCTTATTCACAGTGACTTTTGCTCAAACCCCTGTTGCATAATGGGTTAATTTTATATAAAAAACATTTATATCATAGATATAATACAAGCTTTGAAATGAAATAGTACATTTCCAGGTTTCAGTTAAACATTTTTAAAAAAGCTCATGACTTTAAGCATTCTGAACATTGAGAATGTTATTTGGGAAACAAATGTTTATTATAATGTTTATGTTTAGGATCTGTCTCCTACTGAGTCAGCATGCAGCATTCAACACCATTAGGTTTAATATTAAAACGTTGTGTATTTCCTGAATTGTTTTTTTTATTCTTTTCTATTAGACCATACTAGACTGTGCAGGATATCATTTATTTGCCATTTTTGCCTTTTCCAGATACCTGGGAAACAAAGCTCATATCTCATTTGCCAATGGAGCCCAGTCCTAAGCCTGGTGCTCTGTCCCCCTCCCCGAAGGACACAGACTCGAATCAACCCGCGCCCTTAAGGCGACAGGATCTGATCTCCACGTACTGCCCGCCTCCCAAGATACAGCTTCTGAAGGACACCTTCCAAGAGAAACTGATGCAGGAAAAGGAGAAAAAAATGATCGCCATGTACAATCGGCGACAGGAGGCAGCTCTACAGAAGATGAGAAAATCTTTCCAATATGTCAAATACGCTGCGGAGAAGAAGACGGGGAACAGCTATCGCTTCCAAGCCCAACAGGGCCCCGAGAAGACATTGTGGGGTATGATCGGTCTTACCCCCTGAAGCCTATGGGTAACAGGAAAGTCTCCGGCCCTGGTGAGGTTCAGGCTGTGGACCGCCCGGAAGCACAGAGTGATTCCTTGTTTGCCCCCACCCCGCCTCAGGATGGTCATGAGAGGCCCTGCGAGAGGCCGGGCAGGAGGCGCTCAAGAGTACGCAAACCTAAGGACAGGACTGTCCTCCCCATGGTGGCGACCCCTCCAGGGCAATGCCCTTCTCATGCCAATGGGAAGGAGCACTTTCAGTTGCAAGAGGAGCTACGAAAAGTGGCCGAGGCAGAGGCCGCGCTGAAGGAGGAGCATCGCCGGAGGGAGGCCAGTCTGCAGGATGAGATGCGCCAGAAGGAGGTTATGATGAAGGACGAGATTCGCCAGAGGGAGGCCATGATGCAGGCGAAGCTCTTCAGAGCTCAGGAGGAGCTGAGGATGGTTTAGAGAGAGATGGAAGACTCCAGAGAGGTGGCCGGAAGGGAAAATAGAGGACTCCTGACCCGAAGTTAGACACTCCTGGCGAGGCAGAGCGAGCTTTGCCCCAGAGGACCGTGGGCCAACCACCGCTCTAAGGCCGTGCCTCTTCTGACCTGCAGAATGGAGAAGCAAAAAGCCTTCACTCCAAGGAAAGGCCTTCCTATCAGAGGAGGCAACCTTGATTATGGTTCTCCAATGGAAGACGGCGGATGCGCTGTCACGCCCTCTGCAGCCAGGGGGCGCTCCTTCTCTGTCCTGTCCCTAGTTTCCGGTCTGCTGTCCTTCCTGTCCCTCTCTTTCCCTTGGGCTATATATTTCCGGGTCTTGCACTCTGTCCTCGCTCAGCATTGACGTTCGGATGTCCTGAGACCCGCCTAGCACCAGGGCGCCCCACGTCCGCTCCCTGAGGGCATAGGTTTCTATACGGCATTCCTGAACTCTTTGCACTATGAGCCCGGGCCTTTTTCCCGTCTCGCCGCTTCGCATATGGGTCTTTTTCCGCTCTCTTGCTCCCCACGGTTAGTCCCTTTGGACGTCCGTGACAGAATGCTGAGCCACCTACTGACCCCGCGAGCGGCGCTTTTTTTTTTGTCTTGCCGCAGTTTTTTTTCTTTCTTGTTCTCTGGGCTGTTTTTTTTTTTTCAGTTCCTCTATTCTTATCACTGGATATCACTCCGATCTTCCGTGCCTGTGAGCGGGTCCTGTACCTGGCTTTCCTCGGGTAGATCACTCCGATATCAGTGATTGAATGTTGAGCTGGCTTGCCTATTCTTATTACTGGATATCACTCCGAGCTTCTGTGTCTGGAGCGGGTTCTCGTGTCTGGCTCTTCCTGGTCTGGCTCTCTCCGATATCAGTGATAGAATGGTAAGCTTTCTGCCGTTCCTCCATGCCTTTCGCTGGATATCACTCCGGGCATCTGTGTCTGTGAGCGGGCTTCGGTCTGGGTTTCCTCAGGTTGTCCACTCCGATATCAGCGTTAGAATGTGAACGTGCCATTTGCCCAGTCTGCGGTATTTTTCCCCTGGGTTTTTGTGTTTTTTTTCTTGTTTTTTGCCTTTTGTTTTGATTTTTTTCTTCCTGGTTTCCCCTCCTTTTTGGTCCCCCCTGCTCTCTGTGTCTTGGAACTTTGGTTCCTACCTGTTTTTGGTTCCTATTTTTTTTTTTTTTGTGGTTTGTCTACCTGGTCTTTCCCAGGTTTTTGTCTGTTGTGTTTGTGCTTGTGTACTTTTTTGTTTTAAGTCTCCGGAGCTCTTCTCTACCCCCACTTCCTCCACCCAATAAAGGTTTATACCCCGGAGGAAGGGGTAGCTCTCAGCCGTGGATTCCCGGAGGTTTCCTTTCAGTTAATTGAGGTTTTTCCTCCCCCCAGTGCTGTGCAGCTTATTTATTTGTATGGGCGTCGGGAGCCGCCCATGAAGGGGGGGGTACTGTCACGCCCTCTGCAGCCAGGGGGCGCTCCTTCTCTGTCCTGTCCCTAGTTTCCGGTCTGCTGTCCTTCCTGTCCCTCTCTTTCCCTTGGGCTATATATTTCCGGGTCTTGCACTCTGTCCTCGCTCAGCATTGACGTTCGGATGTCCTGAGACCCGCCTAGCACCAGGGCGCCCCTGAGGGCATAGGTTTCTATACGGCATTCCTGAACTCTTTGCACTATGAGCCCGGGCCTTTTTCCCGTCTCGCCGCTACGCATATGGGTCTTTTTCCGCTCTCTTGCTCCCCACGGTTAGTCCCTTTGGACGTCCGTGACATGCGCAGAATCGCACTTTCCCTCTGCGCTTTCCCATCAGGAGAGACGTCAAGTGAGCCCTTGCAGCCGTGGGCTAGAAGACGTCCCCTGTGGAAGGAGAAAGTATCTCAAGAAAGCAAGGCTCCCTGAAAGCGACGTGTCAGCGGCACAGGCCGCGCAGGCCCACTTCAGAAATAACACCTCATGTCTGGATGAACAAACTCTGTCAGTGGAAAACAGATATTTGTCCCCTACAAGTCTGATCTGCCCTACCGCTGAGCAATTTCCATATGAGAATAGCCAGAGTGGAAACCCTCAGCTGGTGCCCTGTGAACTGTGTCACAGGAAGTTTGCTGTAGAGAGGCTGGAGAAACACAGCAAGATCTGCAAAAAGCTTCAGAATTCAAAGAGGAAGGTTTTTGACTCTTTCAAGCACAGGGCCAAGGGAACAGAACTGGAGACATACATCCATAAGAAGAAGCAAAGGCACATTTGCCAGACAGAATAAATGGGTTTTAGTGACTTCTGAATTCTGTTGTAAAAATCTACATGAGATATCAAGCAAATAGCACTCACAGGAAACAAAACCATAACTAAATTGTACTCTCTACCCAATGACCTGAAAGGTAGCCCCAGAAAGCTAAGTTATTACTGTATTGATATTTTCTTGCCTTGTGAATGGTTTGTGACCAGACTGTGTACGCAGTGCTAGTCTGGACTTTTTCTGGAAGCTGTTTTATTGGTTTCATTTCCTGTTCCCAGCTGAGAAAGAACAACTGGAGGCAGAAGCACAAGGATTTCATTCGGAGCATCAAACAGGCCAGGGAGGTGCAGCAGGTGATCACGCAAGGAGGGAAGGTTGTGAACCTGCCCCAGCCCCCCGCGAATCCAAACCCCGACTACGTGCCCTGCCCTCACTGCGGCCGGCGCTTTGCCCCCAGGCCGGCACAGAGGCACATCCCCAAGTGTCAGCACATCAGGAGCCGCCCTCCTCCTCCTCCTCGCAGATGAAAACTGATGTGAAGAAGAGTAAAAGAGTCATGATCTTGGCTCACGAGTCACGTCCTGCTTTTTCTTTATAGAAATATATTTAGCACAGTTCATCCGTATGATGATAAAAAAAATGTTACCTTGTTTTAATAAAATGATTTTTTTTTTGGTGGACTGGTGTTTGCGTAGCTGTGGTTATTTCAGTTTTTCTCTTATCATTCATACACCTTGACCTCCTAAAAATAATTTTTCAACCTGGAACGTACAATTAGCAGGCAATAGAACAGGTCACATTGGCCTTGGAACCATCAAAAAGTAGTATTCACACATTCTCGGCATCAATTTTCCTTAAAAACAACTGAAAAAGCATGGTAAAGAATGATTGATTTTTTTAATGAAAGTTATTTGATTTAATTTATTTAATTTTCATAATATTTGAAATATGTTGGGATTAATGTGACTCAATATTATCTGCAGCTCTTACACTCCAGGCACCTGATAAAGTGGAATGCAGTGTCTTTGCCTTACATGGCGCTCAGCTCTTCCTCAATCCCAGCAGAAGCAGCAGCCTCCGGGTCCTGCCTCATGCACAGCTTAAAATGCAACACCGAGTAATACAACAAACAACAGGGAAAACCATTCACGATCAGACACATCCGTTGATTGCTGGCTCTCAGTAAAGGGACATTGCTGTGGTCCACGCATGAATCTGTTTTCTAAGTGCCTTATCCAATACAGTGTTGAGGCCAGTTTTCCCAGAAGCCAATTAAAGGGGAACACACAATAACTTGTAAAACCTCCAATTTACATCACAAAATAGACTACATTTCAAGGTTAAAGAATTACCATGTTCTGCGATTCAGAACGAGGCAGCAAAACTTCCTGTAATCTGATGTGGCCCTGTGACATTGTAAAGGAGCAGGCTTGTGAATACATCTCGTTTAATCCAATGGAAATATTGCTCTCAACTTTTTAACGTTTTTGCCAATAAATAATATTACATTGTTAACTCTGCATAAAGAACCTTGGAATGGAACGTTTTTTGCAGTAAAATGTTTGCTGCATAACCTATAACTTTTCTCTCCTACATCACATTGCATTAGTCATTACAGGAAGGGCTGCATCACATCGCAATTTGTGTGGAACTTGAATGCGAATTTGTTACAACATGGCGTAACTTACAGTACTTTCACAAAATTCATGATTTTGTGCTCAATTTTTGAGTTTGTAAAGTTTTTCTATAATATCAATTATTTTATTTTGTGACTGAAATTAAATACTTTTGTGTCTGCAAAATTGGGACTGTAGTTCCACCTTAACCTACTAGTACTGTATGTCTTTGGACTGTGGGAAGAAACTGGAGCACCTGGAAGAAATCCACACAAATGAAGGGAGAACATACAATTCCATCCAGACTGCACCCCAGGAATTGAACCCAGGACCCCAGCTCTGTGAACCACAGTGCCACCTCATTGCTATAGTCACTATAATTAATGTCAAAACTCATTTGCAAATGAGCAGCCTGGGATCCAAAAGGATCAAGACAAGGATCCAAACAAAGCACTATCCCAAAGCTTGGCTTTGTACAGTATATCATACAGGGCTTGATGCAGAAGGCAGATATTCTAAGTCCATGCAATAATTGCTAAGGGAAAGTGACTTTGTGTTTTTGGAGGGAAGTCACTCAACATGGAGCTGTGTTAGTGAAATGATTGTTCTGATATACGGCTGATGTCCATACACTGAAAACATGATTGTGTATGCAATCGCACTCCTGAGCTCCATTGGGTATGGTTAAAATAACTTTTTATAGTTCATCACATTCAAAGTGTGTGTACCTGATGAAAGTGTAACACACATTTGGAGGAGTTATTCAGGATTTTCTTTCATTCAACTATTTCAAGACCCATTATTTTCAGATGTTGTAGTATACGTGAATAATGAAAGGCCTTTATATTACACAATGAAGGAATGACTTCGCAGGTGTGAAGAATAAAAGATTAATTCAGCTCACTTTGGGGAGTTTCACAATGGCCCTCCTTAAAGAAATGTGGGTTTGATTAAAGGAGTGAAGAAAAAGCACTGAATAATATTTGCTTCTGTAAACGTAATCATCTCAAAATATGGTTGAAGAAATTGAAGAAGGTTAAACATAATCCAAAACGTATACGGTCAATTTAAGTACAACCAGAATTCTAGTGTTTATGCAATGCATCTGTGGGTTGATATGAAATACGGCCGTTCTTAAACTAAACGAGGTTATCGAGAGCATATTCCGAGTACGGCTGTGGCCAGTTGTACTGTAAACTGCGAGGACCGTATCTTATCCTGAACTGGCTGTGCGAATACCGTCCTCTGCTGGCAGAAGGAATAGATTACAACGGCACTGTATTGGCGATTAGTCCTATTGCTAGAATATTGAAACAACAAGGAGTCCGCGGAGTCAAGCAATGCTGAATGAACAAGTACCTGAAATTCAATAGGACTTTGTGTATTGATTACAAATAGGTGTGAAATTCTCATGTACAGTGGTATTCATGGATTCCTTACACAAGCAGCCGTTGTTATGATACTTTCGTAATCTGAATATAAATCTGTTATCTACTTGAAACTGTAATTATTGAATAGATTAATGTCTTTGAAATGCTTCATTAACTGGGCAGTTTCCATGTTTGGAAATGTTTTTATTTTGATTGCTGATTGCTAGATACTGTATGTTTAATAGGCATGCTGTTAATATTTTCTACAAGAGCCAAATAAGACAGTTATGCTGTAGTAAGTTCTATATAAGTTATATAACATAAGTTATATTTTGTTCTGAGGTCAATTTGAATCTCATACTAAATTACTGGTGTCCTTTTATCTGAGAAACACTACCTGATTGATCACCTGATGCCTAGAAATTAGCATGCACAGTAGCCCAGCGTTTAGCATTGCTAGCTCACAGTGCTGAGGCCCTGGGTACACTTCAGAACCTGGGGTGCTATCTGTATGGAGCTTGTATGTTCTCCCCATGTTTGCATGAGTTTGCTTTGGGTTCTCCGGCTTCCTCCCACAGTTCAAAGAACTACTGGTAGGTTAATTGGCTTCTGGGATAATTGGTGAGTGTCTGTGTCTTCCCTGCATTGGACTACCATCCAGTCCCAGGTATCTCCTGCTTATTGCTTTCTGAGGCTCTGGCTCCCCCATGACCCCCCGACCCCCTGACCACCTGACCCTGAATTGGATGAAGCGGTTAGAAAATGGGTGGTTTCTGTTATGCTCTGGTCATGCTCTGCCATAGCAACAACTTGTAAAAAATGCAGATGCTAGGATTTAACTCAAAGAAGGAGCTCAGATCACTGTGTTGGCATCGCTGTACAGGTGTCCGGTTTGTTTTAGAACATGTGCTAAAATCTTATTTACTAACTTCTAGACTTTTTACCCCCCATATCAGTCTGCAGGTGCACAGTGGTCTGTGGACACCCTCCTTGCTCTGTCGTAAAACAGGAGATAAAAAGCAACTGGTTTTGACTTTAATGCACTGAGACTGTGGAACTCACAGAACTCTCTTGTCAGAAAGGCAGCTTCTAACAGCTTTTAAGTGAAGACTAAGAACACTTTTCTATTTTATTAAAATAGATTATATATGTTTTGTTTAAATATATGTTATAAATGTTAAAACGACAGCTCGTATAAGCTTGTATTTTTACCTTTCGATCATTTTTAGAATTGCTTTGAGTTGCTTTTACCATGATAAACAGTACAAAATATGAGGTGTTGAACTTGTCAAAAGTTTTAAAGCGCTTTATGACGTAAAGTGTGATGACAGTCCTTGGCGGTCTATGTAACAATTCTTCTTGAAGTAGGTCATCGGGCCAACAGTATATAAACATTACAGCTCAAGTGCTTTTGTATCTGAACGCTTTTAGGTAAGTAATTTAGCAGCTGCGGTATTAATCGTGATTTTAATGGCAAATTCAATTGCAGGTAAAATAAAAATGGCGGATAACTTTCTTTCTAGCTTCGTGAAGCGGTCGCGCCACATTATACATATATACCATAATAAGAAACATAATATGTACAGTAGAATTTTTCACTTTAAGCTGGCATTATCCAGAACCGGGTCAGGGCCCGGACCCGGACCGTGCAGTGTGGTCCGTCGGCCTTCTAAAGATGTTTAGGAGATCGGGGCGCCCTTGGATTTGATTAGAAACTTGCATAATTTCTTAACTTGACCCCATTATCCTAAAAAAAAAACGGCCAGGCCCAGACCAAAGCATGAAGGCTGCGAGGATCGGGGGACTCTCATTTTTGGTCACAGCGTACAGTAGTAGATCAGTAACCTCTGTTTATCGTGATAACCTTTAATTATTTTCCAGTACTTTTTAAAATGATAAAACACATTGTCTCGCCAGTTTTGCTAAAGATACAGTTTTAGTGTTTACGCATAAATTTGTAAGCCGTAGGTTTAAATCTCGTGTTCTTATTTGCCGCATTTTCATCGTAAGAGAGGCGCTCGTTTGCGATTTACGCGCTGAATATTGTAAGCAGAGGAGCCTTAAGGCACAGCCTCGCCTTAACACCATCGTTTGCATTGTTATTGTCATCCAGAAAAGCAGTCGTAAGAAAATGAATCTGTGGCGGCTCCGAACATTAAAAAACTATATCTAGACTGCAAATACATCCCAATCTTACTATCAACACGTTTTAAGAGCCCTCTCCTTTCCACCGGTATACAAGCTGAGAGAGAAATGTTGGAAATCCCATCTGAAGTAGCCCTCGTCTCAGCTTCGGAGCTGTGAGCGATGGGGATCATAATTAAAAGGGGTACAGTTACTTTGAAAATGTGTATGTGATACTTAAATTTAAATAAAATAAAAAGATAAATTATATAACACAGACTGCTATCAATGTCCATGTGTTTAAGACGTATGAATCGGTTTTAAAACAGGCACACCCCTTTACTTCTCACAAATCCAACTGGAGTCTCAGTCCGTCGTCGCGATGAATTAGGAGCTCAGATGTAGGCTAAGTGATTGCAATTTACTTATTTAAAAGAACCACTTCAAATCAAAAGGGAGACATTTTGTAATGGTAGTTATCGTATTATACAGTATACGTAATTGTAGATATACAGTACATAAAGGGTATGAATAGGTGTGAGCTTTTACTGTATATTTAATATTTTATCTGACCCATTTGTAGAAACCGCCTACTCAGATTTAGTTAAGTGGTCTGCCACCATAAAGACAGAAAAATATAATGACATCCTGTTACATTAACTGTAAAATAAACGCCGTAACTGCGGCCATATGAAAATTTGGATAAAGATTATACAAACATCCTAAGGAGCTCTATGACATATGAGCGTCGTAATAATGGTTGGTGACCTGACGTAACAGTGCTCCCTGAATTACGTGATCTGTATATACCCAAATACAGATATATCACATAGGGAGATGCAGTCAAACATTGCATTGCTATCGTCGTGGTGAACTATTTCTCCGCTGTTTGAGACTTGTTTGGTAAGTGTCATCAAATATTCTTGTCAATTTGTAGCGAAATCGATATACTGTATCATAATGCTTCAGCTATCTATAATGTAGTGAAACGGCTAATTAATATTGATAAATTCCCTTATTCACAGTGACTTTTGCTCAAACCCCTGTTGCATAATGGGTTAATTTTATATAAAAAACATTTATATCATAGATATATTACAAGCTTTGAAATGAAATAGTACATTTCCAGGTTTCAGTTAAACATTTTTAAAAAAGCTCATGACTTTAAGCATTCTGAACATTGAGAATGTTATTTGGGAAACAAATGTTTATTATAATGTTTATGTTTAGGATCTGTCTCCTACTGAGTCAGCATGCAGCATTCAACACCATTAGGTTTAATATTAAAAAGTTGTGTATTTCCTGAATTGTTTTTTTTTATTCTTTTCTATTAGACCATACTAGACTGTGCAGGATATCATTTATTTGCCATTTTTGCCTTTTCCAGATACCTGGGAAACAAAGCTCATATCTCATTTGCCAATGGAGCCCAGTCCTAAGCCTGGTGCTCTGTCCCCCTCCCCGAAGGACACAGACTCGAATCGACCCGCGCCCTTAAGGCGACAGAATCTGATCTCCACGTACTGCCCGCCTCCCAAGATACAGCTTCTGAAGGACACCTTCCAAGAGAAACTGATGCAGGAAAAGGAGAAAAAAATGATCGCCATATACAATCGACGGCAGGAGGCGGCTCTACAGAAGATGAGAAAATCTTTCCAATATGTCAAATACGCTGCGGAGAAGAAGACGGGGAACAGCTATCGCTTCCAAACCCAACAGGGCCCCGAGAAGAACATTGTGGGGTATGATCGGTCTTACCCCCTGAAGCCTATGGGTAACAGGAAAGTCTTCGGCCCTGGTGAGGTTCGGGCTGTGGACCGCCCGGAAGCACAGAGTGATTCCTTGTTTGCCCCCACCCCGCCTCAGGATGGTCATGAGAGGCCCTGCGAGAGGCCGGGCAGGAGGGGCTCAAGAGTACGCAAACCTAAGGACAGGACTTTCCTCCCCATGGTGGCGACGGGAAGGAGCACTTTCAGTTGCAAGAGGAGTTACGAAAAGTGGCCGAGGCAGAGGCCGCGCTGAAGGAGGAGCATCGCCGGAGGGAGGCCAGTCTGCAGGATGTGATGCGCCGGAAGGAGGCCATGATGAAGGACGAGATTCGCCAGAAGGAGGCCATGATGCAGGCGAAGCTCTTTAGAGCTCAGGAGGAGCTGAGGATGGTTCAGAGAGAGATGGAAGACTCCAGAGAGGTGGCCGGAAGGGAAAATAGAGGACTCCTGACCCGAAGGAAGACACTCCAGGCGAGGCAGAGCGAGCTTCGCCCCAGAGGACCGTGGGCCAACCACCGCTCTAAGGCCGTGCCTCTTCTGACCTGCAGAATGGAGAAGCAAAAAGCCTTCACTCCAAGGAAAGCCCTTCCTATCAAAGGAGACAACCTTGATTATGGTTCTCCAATGGAAGACGGCGGATGCGCAGAATCGCACTTTCCCTCTGCGCTTTCCCATCAGGAGAGACGTCAAGTGAGCCCCTTGCAGCCGTGGGCTAGAAGACGTCCCCTGTGGAAGGAGAAAGTACCTCAAGAAAGCAAGGCTCCCTGAAAGTGACGTGTCAGCGGCACAGGCCGCGCAGGCCCACTTCAGAAATAACACCGCATGTCTGGATGAACAAACTCTGTCAGTGGAAAACAGATATTTGTCCCCTACAAGTCTGATGTGCCCTACCGCTGAGCAATTTCCATATGAGAATAGCCAGAGTGGAAACCCTCAGCTGGTGCCCTGTGAACTGTGTCACAGGAAATTTGCTGTAGAGAGGTTGGAGAAACACAGCAAGATCTGCAAGAAGCTTCAGAATTCAAAGAGGAAGGTTTTTGACTCTTTCAAGCACAGGGCCAAGGGAACAGAACTGGAGACATGCATCCATAAGAAGAAGGTTAGACCGCCAATCGTGGTAAGGGCTATCCTTAAACTCTTTCCAAGCTTCCCTTGTTTTCTCCTAGAGTCAGACTCAGCTTATAAATCAATGTAAACAATAAATAAGTGTTTTATGAAGTACTCTTCTGAAAAACTGCCGCAAAGGCACATTTGCCAGACAGAATAAATGGGTATTTGTGACTTCTGAATTCTGTTGTAAAAATCTACATGAGATATCAAGCAAATAGCACTCACGGGAAACAAAACCATAACTAAATTGTACTCTCTACCCAATGACATGAAAGGTAGGCCCAGAAAGCTACGTTATTACTGTATTGATATTTTCTTGCCTTGTGAATGGTTTGCGACCAGACTGTGTACGCAGTGCTAGTCTGGACTTTTTCTGGAAGCTGTTTCATTGGTTTCATTTCCTGTTCCCAGCTGAGAAAGAACAACTGGAGGCAGAAGCACGAGGATTTCATTCGGAGCATCAAATAGGCCAGGGAGGTGCAGCAGGTGATCACGCAAGGAGGGAAGGTTGTGAACCTGCCCCAGCCCCCCGCGAATCCAAACCCCGACTACGTGCCCTGCCCTCACTGCGGCCGGCGCTTTGCCCCCAGGCCGGCACAGAGGCACATCCCCAAGTGTCAGCACATCAGGAGCCGCCCTCCTCCTCCTCCTCACAGATGAAAACTGATGTGAAGAAGAGTAAAAGAGTCATGATCTTGGCTCACGACTCACGTCCTGCTTTTTCTTTTTAGAAATATATTTAGCACAGTTCATCCGTATGATGATAAAAAAAATGTTACCTTGTTTTAATAAAATGATTTTTTTTTGGTGGACTGGTGTTTGCGTAACTGTGGTTATTTCAGTTTTTTTCCCTTGCGAAAATGTGTGTCGACCGTGAAAATAAATTTCAAGCTGTTCTTATCATTCATACACCTTGACCTCCTAAAAATAATTGTTCAACCTGGAACGTACAATTAGCAGGCAATAGAACAGGTCACATTGGCCTTGGAACCATCAAAAAGTAGTATTCACACATTCTCTGCATCAATTTTCCTTTAAAACAACTGAAAAAGCAAGGTAAAGTGTGATTGATTTTTTTAATTAAAGTTATTTGATTTAATTTATTTAATTTTCATAATATTTGAAATATGTTGGGATTAATGTGACTCAATATTATCTGCAGCTCTTACACTCCAGGCACCTGATAAAGTGGAACGCAGTGTCTTTGCCTTACATGGCGCTCAGCTCTTCCTCAATCCCAGCAGAAGCAGCAGCCTCCGGGTCCTGCCTCATGCACAGCTTAAAATGCAACACCGAGTAATACAACAAACAACAGGGAAAACCATTCACGATCAGACACATCCGTTGATTGCTGGCTCTCAGTAAAGGGACATTGCTGTGGTCCACGCATTAATCTGTTTTCTAAGTGCCTTATCCAATACAGTGTTGAGGCCAGTTTTCCCAGAAGCCATCTAAAGGGGAACACACAATAACTTGTAAAACCTCCAATTTACATCACAAAATAGACTACATTTCAAGGTTAAAGAATTACCATGTTCTGCGATTCAGAACGAGGCAGCAAAACTTCCTGTAATCTGATGTGGCCCTGTGACATTGTAAAGGAGCAGGCTTGTGAATACATCTCGTTTAATCCAATGCAAATATTGCTCTCAACTTTTTAACGTTTTTGCCAATAAATAATATTACATTGTTAACTCTGCATAAAGAACCTTGGAATGGAACGTTTTTTGCAGTAAAATGTTTGCTGCATAACCTATACCTTTTCTCTCCTACATCACATTGCATTAATCATTACAGGAAGGGCTGCATCACATCGCAATTTGTGTGGAACTTGAATGCGAATTTGTTACAACATGGCGTAACTTACAGTACTTTCACAAAATTCATGATTTTGTGCTCAATTTTTGAGTTTGTAAAGTTTTTCTATAATATCAATTATTTTATTTTGTGACTGAAATTAAATACTTTTGTGTCTGCAAAATTGGGACTGTAGTTCCACCTTAACCTACTAGTACTGTATGTCTTTGGACTGTGGGAAGAAACTGGAGCACCTGGAAGAAATCCACACAAATGAAGGGAGAACATACAATTCCATCCAGACTGCACCCCAGGAATTGAACCCAGGACCCCAGCTCTGTGAACCACAGTGCCACCTCATTGCTATAGTCACTATAATTAATGTCAAAACTCATTTGCAAATGAGCAGCCTGGGATCCAAAAGGATCAAGACAAGGATCCAAACAAAGCACTATCCCAAAGCTTGGCTTTGTACAGTATATCATACAGGGCTTGATGCAGAAGGCAGATAATCTAAGTCCATGCAATAATTGCTAAGGGAAAGTGACTTTGTGTTTTTGGAGGGAAGTCACTCAACATGGAGCTGTGTTAGTGAAATGATTGTTCTGATATACGGCTGATGTCCATACACTGAAAACATGATTGTGTATGCAATCGCACTCCTGAGCTCCATTGGGTATGGTTAAAATAACTTTTTATAGTTCATCACATTCAAAGTGTGTGTACCTGATGAAAGTGTAACACACATTTGGAGGAGTTATTCAGGATTTTCTTTCATTCAACTATTTCAAGACCCATTATTTTCAGATGTTGTAGTATACGTGAATAATGAAAGGCCTTTATATTACACAATGAAGGAATGACTTCGCAGGTGTGAAGAATAAAAGATTAATTCAGCTCACTTTGGGGAGTTTCACAATGGCCCTCCTTAAAGAAATGAGGGTTTGATTAAAGGAGTGAAGAAAAAGCACTGAATAATATTTGCTTCTGTAAACGTAATCATCTCAAAATATGGTTGAAGAAATTGAAGAAGGTTAAACATAATCCAAAACGTATACGGTCAATTTAAGTACAACCAGAATTCTAGTGTTTATGCAATGCATCTGTGGGTTGATATGAAATACGGCCGTTCTTAAACTAAACGAGGTTATCGAGAGCATATTCCGAGTACGGCTGTGGCCAGTTGTACTGTAAACTGCGAGGACCGTATCTTATCCTGAACTGGCTGTGCGAATACCGTCCTCTGCTGGCAGAAGGAATAGATTACAACGGCACTGTATTGGCGATTAGACCTATTGCTAGAATATTGAAACAACAAGGAGTCCGCGGAGTCAAGCAATGCTGAATGAACAAGTACCTGAAATTCAATAGGATTTTGTGTATTGATTACAAATAGGTGTGAAATTCTCATGTACAGTGGAATTCATGGATTCCTTACACAAGCAGCCGTTGTTATGATACTTTCGTAATCTGAATATAAATCTGTTATCTACTTGAAACTGTAATTATTGAATAGATTAATGTCTTTGAAATGCTTCATTAACTGGGCAGTTTCCATGTTTGGAAATGTTTTTATTTTGATTGCTGATTGCTAGATACTGTATGTTTAATAGGCATGCTGTTAATATTTTCTACAAGAGCCAAATAAGACAGTTATGCTGTAGTAAGTTCTATATAAGTTATATAACATAAGTTATATTTTGTTCTGAGGTCAATTTGAATCTCATACTAAATTACTGGTGTCCTTTTATCTGAGAAACACTACCTGATTGATCACCTGATGCCTAGAAATTAGCATGCACAGTAGCCCAGCGTTTAGCATTACTAGCTCACAGTGCTGAGGCCCTGGGTACACTTCTGGACCTGGGGTGCTATCTGTATGGAGCTTGTATGTTCTCCCCATGTTTGCATGAGTTTGCTTTGGGTTCTCCGGCTTCCTCCCACAGTTCAAAGAACTACTGGTAGGTTAATTGGCTTCTGGGATAATTGGTGAGTGTCTGTGTCTTCCCTGCATTGGACTACCATCCAGTCCCAGGTATCTCCTGCTTATTACTTTCTGAGGCTCTGGCTCCCCCATGACCCCCCGACCCCCTGACCACCTGACCCTGAATTGGATGAAGCGGTTAGAAAATGGGTGGTTTCTGTTATGCTCTGGTCATGCTCTGCCATAGCAACAACTTGTAAAAAATGCAGATGCTAGGATTTAACTCAAAGAAGGAGCTCAGATCACTGTGTTGGCATCACTGTACAGGTGTCCGGTGTGTTTTAGAACATATGTTAAAATCTTATTGACTAACTTCTAGACTTTTTACCCCCCATATCAGTCTGCAGGTGCACAGTGGTCTGTGGACACCCTCCTTGCTCTGTCGTAAAACAGGAGATAAAAAGCAACTGGTTTTGACTTTAATGCACTGAGACTGTGGAACTCACAGAACTCTCTTGTCAGAAAGGCAGCTTCTAACAGCTTTTAAGTGAAGACTAAGAACACTTTTCTATTTTATTAAAATAGATTATATATATTTTGTTTAAATATATGTTATAAATGTTAAAATGACAGCTCGTATAAGCTTGTATTTTTACCTTTCGATCATTTTTATAATTGCTTTGAGTTGCTTTTACCACGATAAACAGTACAAAATATGAGGTGTTGAACTTGTCAAAAGTTTTAAAGCGCTTTATGACGTAAAGTGTGATGACAGTCCTTGGCGGTCTATGTAACAATTCTTCTTGAAGTAGGTCATCGGGCCAACAGTATATAAACATTACAGCTCAAGTGCTTTTGTATCTGAACGCTTTTAGGTAAGTAATTTAGCAGCTGCGGTATTAATCGTGATTTTAATGGCAAATTCAATTGCAGGTAAAATAAAAATGGCGGATAACTTTCTTTCTAGCTTCGTGAAGCGGTCGCGCCACATTATACATATATACCATAATAAGAAACATAATATGTACAGTAGAATTTTTCACTTTAAGCTGGCATTATCCAGAACCGGGTCAGGGCCCGGACCCGGACCGTGCAGTGTGGTCCGTCGGCCTTCTAAAGATGTTTAGGAGATCGGGGCGCCCTTGGATTTGATTAGAAACTTGCATAATTTCTTAACTTGACCCCATTATCCTAAAAAAAAAACGGCCAGGCCCAGACCAAAGCATGAAGGCTGCGAGGATCGGGGGACTCTCATTTTTGGTCACAGCGTACAGTAGTAGATCAGTAACCTCTGTTTATCGTGATAACCTTTAATTATTTTCCAGTACTTTTTAAAATGATAAAACACATTGTCTCGCCAGTTTTGCTAAAGATACAGTTTTAGTGTTTACGCATAAATTTGTAAGCCGTAGGTTTAAATCTCGTGTTCTTATTTGCCGCATTTTCATCGTAAGAGAGGCGCTCGTTTGCGATTTACGCGCTGAATATTGTAAGCAGAGGAGCCTTAAGGCACAGCCTCGCCTTAACACCATCGTTTGCATTGTTATTGTCATCCAGAAAAGCAGTCGTAAGAAAATGAATCTGTGGCGGCTCCGAACATTAAAAAACTATATCTAGACTGCAAATACATCCCAATCTTACTATCAACACGTTTTAAGAGCCCTCTCCTTTCCACCGGTATACAAGCTGAGAGAGAAATGTTGGAAATCCCATCTGAAGTAGCCCTCGTCTCAGCTTCGGAGCTGTGAGCGATGGGGATCATAATTAAAAGGGGTACAGTTACTTTGAAAATGTGTATGTGATACTTAAATTTAAATAAAATAAAAAGATAAATTATATAACACAGACTGCTATCAATGTCCATGTGTTTAAGACGTATGAATCGGTTTTAAAACAGGCACACCCCTTTACTTCTCACAAATCCAACTGGAGTCTCAGTCCGTCGTCGCGATGAATTAGGAGCTCAGATGTAGGCTAAGTGATTGCAATTTACTTATTTAAAAGAACCACTTCAAATCAAAAGGGAGACATTTTGTAATGGTAGTTATCGTATTATACAGTATACGTAATTGTAGATATACAGTACATAAAGGGTATGAATAGGTGTGAGCTTTTACTGTATATTTAATATTTTATCTGACCCATTTGTAGAAACCGCCTACTCAGATTTAGTTAAGTGGTCTGCCACCATAAAGACAGAAAAATATAATGACATCCTGTTACATTAACTGTAAAATAAACGCCGTAACTGCGGCCATATGAAAATTTGGATAAAGATTATACAAACATCCTAAGGAGCTCTATGACATATGAGCGTCGTAATAATGGTTGGTGACCTGATGTAACAGTGCTCCCTGAATTACGTGATCTGTATTTACCCAAATACAGATATATCACATAGGGAGATGCAGTCAAACATTGCATTGCTATCGTCGTGGTGAACTATTTCTCCGCTGTTTGAGACTTGTTTGGTAAGTGTCATCAAATATTCTTGTCAATTTGTAGCGAAATCGATATACTGTATCATAATCCTTCAGCTATCTATAATGTAGTGAAACGGCTAATTAATATTGATAAATTCCCTTATTCACAGTGACTTTTGCTCAAACCCCTGTTGCATAATGGGTTAATTTTATATAAAAAACATTTATATCATAGATATAATACAAGCTTTGAAATGAAATAGTACATTTCCATGTTTCAGTTAAACATTTTTAAAAAAGCTCATGACTTTAAGCATTCTGAACATTGAGAATGTTATTTGGGAAACAAATGTTTATTATAATGTTTATGTTTAGGATCTGTCTCCTACTGAGTCAGCATGCAGCATTCAACACCATTAGGTTTAATATTAAAAAGTTGTGTATTTCCTGAATTGTTTTTTTTATTCTTTTCTATTAGACCATACTAGACTGTGCAGGATATCATTTATTTGCCATTTTTGCCTTTTCCAGATACCTGGGAAACAAAGCTCATATCTCATTTGCCAATGGAGCCCAGTCCTAAGCCTGGTGCTCTGTCCCCCTCCCCAAAGGACACAGACTCGAATCGACCCGCGCCCTTAAGGCGACAGGATCTGATCTCCACGTACTGCCCGCCTCCCAAGATACAGCTTCTGAAGGACACCTTCCAAGAGAAACTGATGCAGGAAAAGGAGAAAAAAATGATCGCCATATACAATCGACGGCAGGAGGCGGCTCTACAGAAGATGAGAAAATCTTTCCAATATGTCAAATACGCTGCGGAGAAGAAGACGGGGAACAGCTATCGCTTCCAAACCCAACAGGGCCCCGAGAAGAACATTGTGGGGTATGATCGGTCTTACCCCCTGAAGCCTATGGGTAACAGGAAAGTCTCCGGCCCTGGTGAGGTTCGGGCTGTGGACCGCCCGGAAGCACAGAGTGATTCCTTGTTTGCCCCCACCCCGCCTCAGGATGGTCATGAGAGGCCCTGCGAGAGGCCGGGCAGGAGGGGCTCAAGACTACGCAAACCTAAGGACAGGACTGTCCTCCCCATGGCGGCGACCCCTCCAGGGAAATGCCCTTCTCATGCCAATGGGAAGGAGCACTTTCAGTTGCAAGAGGAGCTACGAAAAGTGGCCGAGGCAGAGGCCGCGCTG
The DNA here is from genome assembly GCF_040954835.1 of Lepisosteus oculatus. NCBI lineage: Eukaryota > Metazoa > Chordata > Actinopteri > Semionotiformes > Lepisosteidae > Lepisosteus > Lepisosteus oculatus. Next base: position 1,091,732 of record NW_027167977.1, read on the forward strand.
AAGGAGGAGCATCGCCGGAGGGAGGCCAGTCTGCAGGATGTGATGCGCCGGAAGGAGGCCATGATGAAGGACGAGATTCGCCAGAAGGAGGCCATGATGCAGGCGAAGCTCTTTAGAGCTCAGGAGGAGCTGAGGATGGTTCAGAGAGAGATGGAAGACTCCAGAGAGGTGGCCGGAAGGGAAAATAGAGGACTCCTGACCCGAAGGAAGACACTCCAGGCGAGGCAGAGCGAGCTTCGCCCCAGAGGACCGTGTGCCAACCACCGCTCTAAGGCCGTGCCTCTTCTGACCTGCAGAATGGAGAAGCAAAAAGCCTTCACTCCAAGGAAAGCCCATCCTTTCAAAGGAGACAACCTTGATTATGGTTCTCCAATGGAAGACGGCGGATACGCAGAATCGCACTTTCCCTCTGCGCTTTCCCATCAGGAGAGACGTCAAGTGAGCCCTTGCAGCCGTGGGCTAGAAGACGTCCCCTGTGGAAGGAGAAAGTACCTCAAGAAAGCAAGGCTCCCTGAAAGTGACGTGTCAGCGGCACAGGCCGCGCAGACCCACTTCAGAAATAACGCCGCATGTCTGGATGAACAAACTCTGTCAGTGGAAAACAGATATTTGTCCCCTACAAGTCTGATGTGCCCTACCGCTGAGCAATTTCCATATGAGAATAGCCAGAGTGGAAACCCTCAGCTGGTGCCCTGTGAACTGTGTCACAGGAAATTTGCTGTAGAGAGGTTGGAGAAACACAGCAAGATCTGCAAGAAGCTTCAGAATCAAAGAGGAAGGTTTTTGACTCTTTCAAGCACAGGGCCAAGGGAACAGAACTGGAGACATACATCCATAAGAAGAAGGTTAGACCGCCAATCGTGGTAAGGGCTATCCTTAAACTCTTTCCAAGCTTCCGTTGTTTTCTCCTAGAGTCAGACTCAGCTTATAAATCAATGTAAACAATAAATAAGTGTTTTATGAAGTACTCTTCTGAAAAACTGCCGCAAAGGCACATTTGCCAGACAGAATAAATGGGTATTTGTGACTTCTGAATTCTGTTGTAAAAATCTACATGAGATATCAAGCAAATAGCACTCACGGGAAACAAAACCATAACTAAATTGTACTCTCTACCCAATGACATGAAAGGTAGGCCCAGAAAGCTACGTTATTACTGTATTGATATTTTCTTGCCTTGTGAATGGTTTGCGACCAGACTGTGTACGCAGTGCTAGTCTGGACTTTTTCTGGAAGCTGTTTCATTGGTTTCATTTCCTGTTCCCAGCTGAGAAAGAACAACTGGAGGCAGAAGCACGAGGATTTCATTCGGAGCATCAAATAGGCCAGGGAGGTGCAGCAGGTGATCACGCAAGGAGGGAAGGTTGTGAACCTGCCCCAGCCCCCCGCGAATCCAAACCCCGACTACGTGCCCTGCCCTCACTGCGGCCGGCGCTTTGCCCCCAGGCCGGCACAGAGGCACATCCCCAAGTGTCAGCACATCAGGAGCCGCCCTCCTCCTCCTCCTCACAGATGAAAACTGATGTGAAGAACAGTAAAAGAGTCATGATCTTGGCTCACGACTCACGTCCTGCTTTTTCTTTTTAGAAATATATTTAGCACAGTTCATCCGTATGATGATAAAAAAAATGTTACCTTGTTTTAATAAAATGATTTTTTTTGGGTGGACTGGTGTTTGCGTAACTGTGGTTATTTCAGTTTTTTTCCCTTGCGAAAATGTGTGTCGACCGTGAAAATAAATTTCATGCTGTTCTTATCATTCCTACACCTTGACCTCCTAAAAATAATTGTTCAACCTGGAACGTACAATTAGCAGGCAATAGAACAGGTCACATTGGCCTTGGAACCATCAAAAAGTAGTATTCACACATTCTTTGCATCAATTTTCCTTTAAAACAACTGAAAAAGCAAGGTAAAGTGTGATTGATTTTTTTAATGAAAGTTATTTGATTTAATTTATTTAATTTTCATAATATTTGAAATATGTTGGGATTAATGTGACTCAATATTATCTGCAGCTCTTACACTCCAGGCACCTGATAAAGTGGAACGCAGTGTCTTTGCCTTACATGGCGCTCAGCTCTTCCTCAATCCCAGCAGAAGCAGCAGCCTCCGGGTCCTGCCTCATGCACAGCTTAAAATGCAACACCGAGTAATACAACAAACAACAGGGAAAACCATTCACGATCAGACACATCCGTTGATTGCTGGCTCTGTTAATATTTTCTACAAGAGCCAAATAAGACAGTTATGCTGTAGTAAGTTCTATATAAGTTATATAACATAAGTTATATTTTGTTCTGAGGTCAATTTGAATCTCATACTAAATTACTGGTGTCCTTTTATCTGAGAAACACTACCTGATTGATCACCTGATGCCTAGAAATTAGCATGCACAGTAGCCCAGCGTTTAGCATTGCTAGCTCACAGTGCTTAGGCCCTGGGTACACTTCTGGACCTGGGGTGCTATCTGTATGGAGCTTGTATGTTCTCCCCATGTTTGCATGAGTTTGCTTTGGGTGCTCCGGCTTCCTCCCACAGTTCAAAGAACTACTGGTAGGTTAATTGGCTTCTGGGATAATTGGTGAGTGTCTGTGTCTTCCCTGCATTGGACTACCATCCAGTCCCAGGTATCTCCTGCTTATTACTTTCTGAGGCTCTGGCTCCCCCGTGACCCCCCGACCCCTGACCCCCGACCCTGAATTGGATGAAGCGGTTAGAAAATGGGTGGTTTCTGTTATGCTCTGGTCATGCTCTGCCATAGCAACAACTTGTAAAAAATGCAGATGCTAGGATTTAACTCAAAGAAGGAGCTCAGATCACTGTGTTGGCATCACTGTACAGGTGTCCGGTGTGTTTTAGAACATATGTTAAAATCTTATTTACTAACTTCTAGACTTTTTACCCCCCATATCAGTCTGCAGGTGCACAGTGGTCTGTGGACACCCTCCTTGCTCTGTCGTAAAACAGGAAATAAAAAGCAACTGGTTTTGACTTTAATGCACTGAGACTGTGGAACTCACAGAACTCTCTTGTCAGAAAGGCAGCTTCTAACAGCTTTTAAGTGAAGACTAAGAACACTTTTCTATTTTATTAAAATAGATTATATATGTTTTGTTTAAATATATGTTATAAATGTTAAAACGACAGCTCGTATAAGCTTGTATTTTTACCTTTCGATCATTTTTAGAATTGCTTTGAGTTGCTTTTACCATGATAAACAGTACAAAATATGAGGTGTTGAACTTGTCAAAAGTTTTAAAGCGCTTTATGACGTAAAGTGTGATGACAGTCCTTGGCGGTCTATGTAACAATTCTTCTTGAAGTAGGTCATCGGGCCAACAGTATATAAACATTACAGCTCAAGTGCTTTTGTATCTGAACGCTTTTAGGTAAGTAATTTAGCAGCTGCGGTATTAATCGTGATTTTAATGGCAAATTCAATTGCAGGTAAAATAAAAATGGCGGATAACTTTCTTTCTAGCTTCGTGAAGCGGTCGCGCCACATTATACATATATACAATAATAAGAAACATAATATGTACAGTAGAATTTTTCACTTTAAGCTGGCATTATTCAGAACCGGGTCAGGGCCCGGACCCGGACCGTGCAGTGTGGTCCGTCGGCCTTCTAAAGATGTTTAGGAGATCGAGGCGCCCTTGGATTTGATTAGAAACTTGCATAATTTCTTAACTTGACCCCATTATCCTAAAAAAAAAACGGCCAGGCCCAGACCAAGGCATGAAGGCTGCGAGGATCGGGGGACTCTCATTCTTGGTCACAGCGTACAGTAGTAGATCAGTAACCTCTGTTTATCGTGTTAACCTTTAATTATTTTCCAGTACTTTTTTAAATGATAAAACACATTGTCTCGCCAGTTTTGCTAAAGATACGGTTTTAGTGTTTACGCATAAATTTGTAAGCCGTAGGTTTAAATCTCGTTTTCTTATTTGCCGCATTTTCATCGTAAGAGAGGCGCTCGTTTGCGATTTACGCGCTGAATATTGTAAGCAGAGGAGCCTTAAGGCACAGCCTCGCCTTAACACCATCGTTTGCATTATTATTGTCATCCAGAAAAGCAGTCGTAAGAAAATGAATCTGTGGCGGCTCCGAACATTAAAAAAACTATATCTAGACTGCAAATACATCCCAATCTTACTATCAACACGTTTTAAGAGCGCTCTCCTTTCCACCGGTATACAAGCTGAGAGAGAAATGTTGGAAATCCCATCTGAAGTAGCCCTCGTCTCAGCTTCGGAGCTGTGAGCGATGGGGATCATAATTAAAAGGGGTACAGTTACTTTGAAAATGTGTATGTGATACTTAAATTTAAATAAAATAAAAAGATAAATTATATAACACAGACTGCTATCAATGTCCATGTGTTTAAGACGTATGAATCGGTTTTAAAACAGGCACACCCCTTTACTTCTCACAAATCCAACTGGAGTCTCAGTCCGTCGTCGCGATGAATTAGGAGCTCAGATGTAGGCTAAGTGATTGCAATTTACTTATTTAAAAGAACCACTTCAAATCAAAAGGGAGACATTTTGTAATGGTAGTTATCGTATTATACAGTATACGTAATTGTAGATATACAGTACATAAAGGGTATGAATAGGTGTGAGCTTTTACTGTATATTTAATATTTTATCTGACCCATTTGTAGAAACCGCCTACTCAGATTTAGTTAAGTGGTCTGCCACCATAAAGACAGAAAAATATAATGACATCCTGTTACATTAACTGTAAAATAAACGCCGTAACTGCGGCCATATGAAAATTTGGATAAAGATTATACAAACATCCTAAGGAGCTCTATGACATATGAGCGTCGTAATAATGGTTGGTGACCTGATGTAACAGTGCTCCCTGAATTACGTGATCTGTATTTACCCAAATACAGATATATCACATAGGGAGATGCAGTCAAACATTGCATTGCTATCGTCGTGGTGAACTATTTCTCCGCTGTTTGAGACTTGTTTGGTAAGTGTCATCAAATATTCTTGTCAATTTGTAGCGAAATCGATATACTGTATCATAATCCTTCAGCTATCTATAATGTAGTGAAACGGCTAATTAATATTGATAAATTCCCTTATTCACAGTGACTTTTGCTCAAACCCCTGTTGCATAATGGGTTAATTTTATATAAAAAACATTTATATCATAGATATAATACAAGCTTTGAAATGAAATAGTACATTTCCATGTTTCAGTTAAACATTTTTAAAAAAGCTCATGACTTTAAGCATTCTGAACATTGAGAATGTTATTTGGGAAACAAATGTTTATTATAATGTTTATGTTTAGGATCTGTCTCCTACTGAGTCAGCATGCAGCATTCAACACCATTAGGTTTAATATTAAAAAGTTGTGTATTTCCTGAATTGTTTTTTTTATTCTTTTCTATTAGACCATACTAGACTGTGCAGGATATCATTTATTTGCCATTTTTGCCTTTTCCAGATACCTGGGAAACAAAGCTCATATCTCATTTGCCAATGGAGCCCAGTCCTAAGCCTGGTGCTCTGTCCCCCTCCCCAAAGGACACAGACTCGAATCGACCCGCGCCCTTAAGGCGACAGGATCTGATCTCCACGTACTGCCCGCCTCCCAAGATACAGCTTCTGAAGGACACCTTCCAAGAGAAACTGATGCAGGAAAAGGAGAAAAAAATGATCGCCATATACAATCGACGGCAGGAGGCGGCTCTACAGAAGATGAGAAAATCTTTCCAATATGTCAAATACGCTGCGGAGAAGAAGACGGGGAACAGCTATCGCTTCCAAACCCAACAGGGCCCCGAGAAGAACATTGTGGGGTATGATCGGTCTTACCCCCTGAAGCCTATGGGTAACAGGAAAGTCTCCGGCCCTGGTGAGGTTCGGGCTGTGGACCGCCCGGAAGCACAGAGTGATTCCTTGTTTGCCCCCACCCCGCCTCAGGATGGTCATGAGAGGCCCTGCGAGAGGCCGGGCAGGAGGGGCTCAAGACTACGCAAACCTAAGGACAGGACTGTCCTCCCCATGGCGGCGACCCCTCCAGGGAAATGCCCTTCTCATGCCAATGGGAAGGAGCACTTTCAGTTGCAAGAGGAGCTACGAAAAGTGGCCGAGGCAGAGGCCGCGCTGAAGGAGGAGCATCGCCGGAGGGAGGCCAGTCTGCAGGATGTGATGCGCCGGAAGGAGGCCATGATGAAGGACGAGATTCGCCAGAAGGAGGCCGTGATGCAGGCGAAGCTCTTTAGAGCTCAGGAGGAGCTGAGGATGGTTCAGAGAGAGATGGAAGACTCCAGAGAGGTGGCCGGAAGGGAAAATAGAGGACTCCTGACCCGAAGGAAGACACTCCAGGCGAGGCAGAGCGAGCTTCGCCCCAGAGGACCGTGGGCCAACCACCGCTCTAAGGCCGTGCCTCTTCTGACCTGCAGAATGGAGAAGCAAAAAGCCTTCACTCCAAGGAAAGCCCATCCTTTCAAAGGAGACAACCTTGATTATGGTTCTCCAATGGAAGACGGCGGATACGCAGAATCGCACTTTCCCTCTGCGCTTTCCCATCAGGAGAGACGTCAAGTGAGCCCTTGCAGCCGTGGGCTAGAAGACGTCCCCTGTGGAAGGAGAAAGTACCTCAAGAAAGCAAGGCTCCCTGAAAGTGACGTGTCAGCGGCACAGGCCGCGCAGACCCACTTCAGAAATAACGCCGCATGTCTGGATGAACAAACTCTGTCAGTGGAAAACAGATATTTGTCCCCTACAAGTCTGATGTGCCCTACCGCTGAGCAATTTCCATATGAGAATAGCTAGAGTGGAAACCCTCAGCTGGTGCCCTGTGAACTGTGTCACAGGAAATTTGCTGTAGAGAGGTTGGAGAAACACAGCAAGATCTGCAAGAAGCTTCAGAATCAAAGAGGAAGGTTTTTGACTCTTTCAAGCACAGGGCCAAGGGAACAGAACTGGAGACATACATCCATAAGAAGAAGGTTAGACCGCCAATCGTGGTAAGGGCTATCCTTAAACTCTTTCCAAGCTTCCCTTGTTTTCTCCTAGAGTCAGACTCAGCTTATAAATCAATGTAAACAATAAATAAGTGTTTTATAAAGTACTCTTCTGAAAAACTGCCGCAAAGGCACATTTGCCAGACAGAATAAATGGGTCTTAGTGACTTCTGAATTCTGTTGTAAAAATCTACATGAGATATCAAGCAAATAGCACTCACGGGAAACAAAACCATAACTAAATTGTACTCTCTACCCAATGACATGAAAGGTAGGCCCAGAAAGCTACGTTATTACTGTATTGATATTTTCTTGCCTTGTGAATGGTTTGCGACCAGACTGTGTACGCAGTGCTAGTCTGGACTTTTTCTGGAAGCTGTTTCATTGGTTTCATTTCCTGTTCCCAGCTGAGAAAGAACAACTGGAGGCAGAAGCACGAGGATTTCATTCGGAGCATCAAATAGGCCAGGGAGGTGCAGCAGGTGATCACGCAAGGAGGGAAGGTTGTGAACCTGCCCCAGCCCCCCGCGAATCCAAACCCCGACTACGTGCCCTGCCCTCACTGCGGCCGGCGCTTTGCCCCCAGGCCGGCACAGAGGCACATCCCCAAGTGTCAGCACATCAGGAGCCGCCCTCCTCCTCCTCCTCACAGATGAAAACTGATGTGAAGAAGAGTAAAAGAGTCATGATCTTGGCTCACGACTCACGTCCTGCTTTTTCTTTTTAGAAATATATTTAGCACAGTTCATCCGTATGATGATAAAAAAAATGTTACCTTGTTTTAATAAAATGATTTTTTTTGGGTGGACTGGTGTTTGCGTAACTGTGGTTATTTCAGTTTTTTTCCCTTGCGAAAATGTGTGTCAACCGTGAAAATAAATTTCAAGCTGTTCTTATCATTCATACACCTTGACCTCCTAAAAATAATTGTTCAACCTGGAACGTACAATTAGCAGGCAATAGAAAAGGTCACATTGGCCTTGGAACCATCAAAAAGTAGTATTCACACATTCTCTGCATCAATTTTCCTTTAAAACAACTGAAAAAGCAAGGTAAAGTGTGATTGATTTTTTTAATGAAAGTTATTTGATTTAATTTATTTAATTTTCATAATATTTGAAATATGTTGGGATTAATGTGACTCAATATTATCTGCAGCTCTTACACTCCAGGCACCTGATAAAGTGGAACGCAGTGTCTTTGCCTTACATGGCGCTCAGCTCTTCCTCAATCCCAGCAGAAGCAGCAGCCTCCGGGTCCTGCCTCATGCACAGCTTAAAATGCAACACCGAGTAATACAACAAACAACAGGGAAAACCATTCATGATCAGACACATCCGTTGATTGCTGGCTCTGTTAATATTTTCTACAAGAGCCAAATAAGACAGTTATGCTGTAGTAAGTTCTATATAAGTTATATAACATAAGTTATATTTTGTTCTGAGGTCAATTTGAATCTCATACTAAATTACTGGTGTCCTTTTATCTGAGAAACACTACCTGATTGATCACCTGATGCCTAGAAATTAGCATGCACAGTAGCCCAGCGTTTAGCATTGCTAGCTCACAGTGCTTAGGCCCTGGGTACACTTCTGGACCTGGGGTGCTATCTGTATGGAGCTTGTATGTTCTCCCCATGTTTGCATGAGTTTGCTTTGGGTGCTCCGGCTTCCTCCCACAGTTCAAAGAACTACTGGTAGGTTAATTGGCTTCTGGGATAATTGGTGAGTGTCTGTGTCTTCCCTGCATTGGACTACCATCCAGTCCCAGGTATCTCCTGCTTATTACTTTCTGAGGCTCTGGCTCCCCCGTGACCCCCCGACCCCTGACCCCCGACCCTGAATTGGATGAAGCGGTTAGAAAATGGGTGGTTTCTGTTATGCTCTGGTCATGCTCTGCCATAGCAACAACTTGTAAAAAATGCAGATGCTAGGATTTAACTCAAAGAAGGAGCTCAGATCACTGTGTTGGCATCACTGTACAGGTGTCCGGTGTGTTTTAGAACATATGTTAAAATCTTATTTACTAACTTCTAGACTTTTTACCCCCCATATCAGTCTGCAGGTGCACAGTGGTCTGTGGACACCCTCCTTGCTCTGTCGTAAAACAGGAAATAAAAAGCAACTGGTTTTGACTTTAATGCACTGAGACTGTGGAACTCACAGAACTCTCTTGTCAGAAAGGCAGCTTCTAACAGCTTTTAAGTGAAGACTAAGAACACTTTTCTATTTTATTAAAATAGATTATATATGTTTTGTTTAAATATATGTTATAAATGTTAAAACGACAGCTCGTATAAGCTTGTATTTTTACCTTTCGATCATTTTTAGAATTGCTTTGAGTTGCTTTTACCATGATAAACAGTACAAAATATGAGGTGTTGAACTTGTCAAAAGTTTTAAAGCGCTTTATGACGTAAAGTGTGATGACAGTCCTTGGCGGTCTATGTAACAATTCTTCTTGAAGTAGGTCATCGGGCCAACAGTATATAAACATTACAGCTCAAGTGCTTTTGTATCTGAACGCTTTTAGGTAAGTAATTTAGCAGCTGCGGTATTAATCGTGATTTTAATGGCAAATTCAATTGCAGGTAAAATAAAAATGGCGGATAACTTTCTTTCTAGCTTCGTGAAGCGGTCGCGCCACATTATACATATATACAATAATAAGAAACATAATATGTACAGTAGAATTTTTCACTTTAAGCTGGCATTATTCAGAACCGGGTCAGGGCCCGGACCCGGACCGTGCAGTGTGGTCCGTCGGCCTTCTAAAGATGTTTAGGAGATCGAGGCGCCCTTGGATTTGATTAGAAACTTGCATAATTTCTTAACTTGACCCCATTATCCTAAAAAAAAAACGGCCAGGCCCAGACCAAGGCATGAAGGCTGCGAGGATCGGGGGACTCTCATTCTTGGTCACAGCGTACAGTAGTAGATCAGTAACCTCTGTTTATCGTGTTAACCTTTAATTATTTTCCAGTACTTTTTTAAATGATAAAACACATTGTCTCGCCAGTTTTGCTAAAGATACGGTTTTAGTGTTTACGCATAAATTTGTAAGCCGTAGGTTTAAATCTCGTTTTCTTATTTGCCGCATTTTCATCGTAAGAGAGGCGCTCGTTTGCGATTTACGCGCTGAATATTGTAAGCAGAGGAGCCTTAAGGCACAGCCTCGCCTTAACACCATCGTTTGCATTATTATTGTCATCCAGAAAAGCAGTCGTAAGAAAATGAATCTGTGGCGGCTCCGAACATTAAAAAAACTATATCTAGACTGCAAATACATCCCAATCTTACTATCAACACGTTTTAAGAGCGCTCTCCTTTCCACCGGTATACAAGCTAAGAGAGAAATGTTGGAAATCCCATCTGAAGTAGCCCTCGTCTCAGCTTCGGAGCTGTGAGCGATGGGGATCATAATTAAAAGGGGTACAGTTACTTTGAAAATGTGTATGTGATACTTAAATTTAAATAAAATAAAAAGATAAATTATATAACACAGACTGCTATCAATGTCCATGTGTTTAAGACGTATGAATCGGTTTTAAAACAGGCACACCCCTTTACTTCTCACAAATCCAACTGGAGTCTCAGTCCGTCGTCGCGATGAATTAGGAGCTCAGATGTAGGCTAAGTGATTGCAATTTACTTATTTAAAAGAACCACTTCAAATCAAAAGGGAGACATTTTGTAATGGTAGTTATCGTATTATACAGTATACGTAATTGTAGATATACAGTACATAAAGGGTATGAATAGGTGTGAGCTTTTACTGTATATTTAATATTTTATCTGACCCATTTGTAGAAACCGCCTACTCAGATTTAGTTAAGTGGTCTGCCACCATAAAGACAGAAAAATATAATGACATCCTGTTACATTAACTGTAAAATAAACGCCGTAACTGCGGCCATATGAAAATTTGGATAAAGATTATACAAACATCCTAAGGAGCTCTATGACATATGAGCGTCGTAATAATGGTTGGTGACCTGATGTAACAGTGCTCCCTGAATTACGTGATCTGTATTTACCCAAATACAGATATATCACATAGGGAGATGCAGTCAAACATTGCATTGCTATCGTCGTGGTGAACTATTTCTCCGCTGTTTGAGACTTGTTTGGTAAGTGTCATCAAATATTCTTGTCAATTTGTAGCGAAATCGATATACTGTATCATAATCCTTCAGCTATCTATAATGTAGTGAAACGGCTAATTAATATTGATAAATTCCCTTATTCACAGTGACTTTTGCTCAAACCCCTGTTGCATAATGGGTTAATTTTATATAAAAAACATTTATATCATAGATATAATACAAGCTTTGAAATGAAATAGTACATTTCCATGTTTCAGTTAAACATTTTTAAAAAAGCTCATGACTTTAAGCATTCTGAACATTGAGAATGTTATTTGGGAAACAAATGTTTATTATAATGTTTATGTTTAGGATCTGTCTCCTACTGAGTCAGCATGCAGCATTCAACACCATTAGGTTTAATATTAAAAAGTTGTGTATTTCCTGAATTGTTTTTTTTATTCTTTTCTATTAGACCATACTAGACTGTGCAGGATATCATTTATTTGCCATTTTTGCCTTTTCCAGATACCTGGGAAACAAAGCTCATATCTCATTTGCCAATGGAGCCCAGTCCTAAGCCTGGTGCTCTGTCCCCCTCCCCAAAGGACACAGACTCGAATCGACCCGCGCCCTTAAGGCGACAGGATCTGATCTCCACGTACTGCCCGCCTCCCAAGATACAGCTTCTGAAGGACACCTTCCAAGAGAAACTGATGCAGGAAAAGGAGAAAAAAATGATCGCCATATACAATCGACGGCAGGAGGCGGCTCTACAGAAGATGAGAAAATCTTTCCAATATGTCAAATACGCTGCGGAGAAGAAGACGGGGAACAGCTATCGCTTCCAAACCCAACAGGGCCCCGAGAAGAACATTGTGGGGTATGATCGGTCTTACCCCCTGAAGCCTATGGGTAACAGGAAAGTCTCCGGCCCTGGTGAGGTTCAGGCTGTGGACCGCCCGGAAGCACAGAGTGATTCCTTGTTTGCCCCCACCCCGCCTCAGGATGGTCATGAGAGGCCCTGCGAGAGGCCGGGCAGGAGGGGCTCAAGACTACGCAAACCTAAGGACAGGACTGTCCTCCCCATGGCGGCGACCCCTCCAGGGAAATGCCCTTCTCATGCCAATGGGAAGGAGCACTTTCAGTTGCAAGAGGAGCTACGAAAAGTGGCCGAGGCAGAGGCCGCGCTGAAGGAGGAGCATCGCCGGAGGGAGGCCAGTCTGCAGGATGTGATGCGCCGGAAGGAGGCCATGATGAAGGACGAGATTCGCCAGAAGGAGGCCATGATGCAGGCGAAGCTCTTTAGAGCTCAGGAGGAGCTGAGGATGGTTCAGAGAGAGATGGAAGACTCCAGAGAGGTGGCCGGAAGGGAAAATAGAGGACTCCTGACCCGAAGGAAGACACTCCAGGCGGGGCAGAGCGAGCTTCGCCCCAGAGGACCGTGGGCCAACCACCGCTCTAAGGCCGTGCCTCTTCTGACCTGCAGAATGGAGAAGCAAAAAGCCTTCACTCCAAGGAAAGCCCATCCTTTCAAAGGAGACAACCTTGATTATGGTTCTCCAATGGAAGACGGCGGATACGCAGAATCGCACTTTCCCTCTGCGCTTTCCCATCAGGAGAGACGTCAAGTGAGCCCTTGCAGCCGTGGGCTAGAAGACGTCCCCTGTGGAAGGAGAAAGTACCTCAAGAAAGCAAGGCTCCCTCTGATGTGCCCTACCGCTGAGCAATTTCCATATGAGAATAGCTAGAGTGGAAACCCTCAGCTGGTGCCCTGTGAACTGTGTCACAGGAAATTTGCTGTAGAGAGGTTGGAGAAACACAGCAAGATCTGCAAGAAGCTTCAGAATCAAAGAGGAAGGTTTTTGACTCTTTCAAGCACAGGGCCAAGGGAACAGAACTGGAGACATACATCCATAAGAAGAAGGTTAGACCGCCAATCGTGGTAAGGGCTATCCTTAAACTCTTTCCAAGCTTCCCTTGTTTTCTCCTAGAGTCAGACTCAGCTTATAAATCAATGTAAACAATAAATAAGTGTTTTATAAAGTACTCTTCTGAAAAACTGCCGCAAAGGCACATTTGCCAGACAGAATAAATGGGTCTTAGTGACTTCTGAATTCTGTTGTAAAAATCTACATGAGATATCAAGCAAATAGCACTCACGGGAAACAAAACCATAACTAAATTGTACTCTCTACCCAATGACATGAAAGGTAGGCCCAGAAAGCTACGTTATTACTGTATTGATATTTTCTTGCCTTGTGAATGGTTTGCGACCAGACTGTGTACGCAGTGCTAGTCTGGACTTTTTCTGGAAGCTGTTTCATTGGTTTCATTTCCTGTTCCCAGCTGAGAAAGAACAACTGGAGGCAGAAGCACGAGGATTTCATTCGGAGCATCAAATAGGCCAGGGAGGTGCAGCAGGTGATCACGCAAGGAGGGAAGGTTGTGAACCTGCCCCAGCCCCCCGCGAATCCAAACCCCGACTACGTGCCCTGCCCTCACTGCGGCCGGCGCTTTGCCCCCAGGCCGGCACAGAGGCACATCCCCAAGTGTCAGCACATCAGGAGCCGCCCTCCTCCTCCTCCTCACAGATGAAAACTGATGTGAAGAAGAGTAAAAGAGTCATGATCTTGGCTCACGACTCACGTCCTGCTTTTTCTTTTTAGAAATATATTTAGCACAGTTCATCCGTATGATGATAAAAAAAATGTTACCTTGTTTTAATAAAATGATTTTTTTTGGGTGGACTGGTGTTTGCGTAACTGTGGTTATTTCAGTTTTTTTCCCTTGCGAAAATGTGTGTCAACCATGAAAATAAATTTCAAGCTGTTCTTATCATTCATACACCTTGACCTCCTAAAAATAATTGTTCAACCTGGAACGTACAATTAGCAGGCAATAGAAAAGGTCACATTGGCCTTGGAACCATCAAAAAGTAGTATTCACACATTCTTTGCATCAATTTTCCTTTAAAACAACTGAAAAAGCAAGGTAAAGTGTGATTGATTTTTTTAATGAAAGTTATTTGATTTAATTTATTTAATTTTCATAATATTTGAAATATGTTGGGATTAATGTGACTCAATATTATCTGCAGCTCTTACACTCCAGGCACCTGATAAAGTGGAACGCAGTGTCTTTGCCTTACATGGCGCTCAGCTCTTCCTCAATCCCAGCAGAAGCAGCAGCCTCCGGGTCCTGCCTCATGCACAGCTTAAAATGCAACACCGAGTAATACAACAAACAACAGGGAAAACCATTCACGATCAGACACATCCGTTGATTGCTGGCTCTGTTAATATTTTCTACAAGAGCCAAATAAGACAGTTATGCTGTAGTAAGTTCTATATAAGTTATATAACATAAGTTATATTTTGTTCTGAGGTCAATTTGAATCTCATACTAAATTACTGGTGTCCTTTTATCTGAGAAACACTACCTGATTGATCACCTGATGCCTAGAAATTAGCATGCACAGTAGCCCAGCGTTTAGCATTGCTAGCTCACAGTGCTTAGGCCCTGGGTACACTTCTGGACCTGGGGTGCTATCTGTATGGAGCTTGTATGTTCTCCCCATGTTTGCATGAGTTTGCTTTGGGTGCTCCGGCTTCCTCCCACAGTTCAAAGAACTACTGGTAGGTTAATTGGCTTCTGGGATAATTGGTGAGTGTCTGTGTCTTCCCTGCATTGGACTACCATCCAGTCCCAGGTATCTCCTGCTTATTACTTTCTGAGGCTCTGGCTCCCCCGTGACCCCCCGACCCCTGACCCCCGACCCTGAATTGGATGAAGCGGTTAGAAAATGGGTGGTTTCTGTTATGCTCTGGTCATGCTCTGCCATAGCAACAACTTGTAAAAAATGCAGATGCTAGGATTTAACTCAAAGAAGGAGCTCAGATCACTGTGTTGGCATCACTGTACAGGTGTCCGGTGTGTTTTAGAACATATGTTAAAATCTTATTGACTAACTTCTAGACTTTTTACCCCCCATATCAGTCTGCAGGTGCACAGTGGTCTGTGGACACCCTCCTTGCTCTGTCGTAAAACAGGAAATAAAAAGCAACTGGTTTTGACTTTAATGCACTGAGACTGTGGAACTCACAGAACTCTCTTGTCAGAAAGGCAGCTTCTAACAGCTTTTAAGTGAAGACTAAGAACACTTTTTTATTTTATTAAAATAGATTATATATGTTTTGTTTAAATATATGTTATAAATGTTAAAACGACAGCTCGTATAAGCTTGTATTTTTACCTTTCGATCATTTTTAGAATTGCTTTGAGTTGCTTTTACCATGATAAACAGTACAAAATATGAGGTTTTGAACTTGTCAAAAGTTTTAAAGCGCTTTATGATGTAAAGTGTGATGACAGTCCTTGGCGGTCTATGTAACAATTCTTCTTGAAGTAGGTCATCGGGCCAACAGTATATAAACATTACAGCTCAAGTGCTTTTGTATCTGAACGCTTTTAGGTAAGTAATTTAGCAGCTGCGGTATTAATCGTGATTTTATGGCAAATTCAATTGCAGGTAAAATAAAAATGGCGGATAACTTTCTTTCTAGCTTCGTGAAGCGGTTGCGCCACATTATACATATATACAATAATAAGAAACATAATATGTACAGTAGAATTTTTCACTTTAAGCTGGCATTATTCAGAACCGGGTCAGGGCCCGGACCCGGACCGTGCAGTGTGGTCCGTCGGCCTTCTAAAGATGTTTAGGAGATCGAGGCGCCCTTGGATTTGATTAGAAACTTGCATAATTTCTTAACTTGACCCCATTATCCTAAAAAAAAAACGGCCAGGCCCAGACCAAGGCATGAAGGCTGCGAGGATCGGGGGACTCTCATTCTTGGTCACAGCGTACAGTAGTAGATCAGTAACCTCTGTTTATCGTGTTAACCTTTAATTATTTTCCAGTACTTTTTTAAATGATAAAACACATTGTCTCGCCAGTTTTGCTAAAGATACGGTTTTAGTGTTTACGCATAAATTTGTAAGCCGTAGGTTTAAATCTCGTTTTCTTATTTGCCGCATTTTCATCGTAAGAGAGGCGCTCGTTTGCGATTTACGCGCTGAATATTGTAAGCAGAGGAGCCTTAAGGCACAGCCTCGCCTTAACACCATCGTTTGCATTATTATTGTCATCCAGAAAAGCAGTCGTAAGAAAATGAATCTGTGGCGGCTCCGAACATTAAAAAAACTATATCTAGACTGCAAATACATCCCAATCTTACTATCAACACGTTTTAAGAGCGCTCTCCTTTCCACCGGTATACAAGCTAAGAGAGAAATGTTGGAAATCCCATCTGAAGTAGCCCTCGTCTCAGCTTCGGAGCTGTGAGCGATGGGGATCATAATTAAAAGGGGTACAGTTACTTTGAAAATGTGTATGTGATACTTAAATTTAAATAAAATAAAAAGATAAATTATATAACACAGACTGCTATCAATGTCCATGTGTTTAAGACGTATGAATCGGTTTTAAAACAGGCACACCCCTTTACTTCTCACAAATCCAACTGGAGTCTCAGTCCGTCGTCGCGATGAATTAGGAGCTCAGATGTAGGCTAAGTGATTGCAATTTACTTATTTAAAAGAACCACTTCAAATCAAAAGGGAGACATTTTGTAATGGTAGTTATCGTATTATACAGTATACGTAATTGTAGATATACAGTACATAAAGGGTATGAATAGGTGTGAGCTTTTACTGTATATTTAATATTTTATCTGACCCATTTGTAGAAACCGCCTACTCAGATTTAGTTAAGTGGTCTGCCACCATAAAGACAGAAAAATATAATGACATCCTGTTACATTAACTGTAAAATAAACGCCGTAACTGCGGCCATATGAAAATTTGGATAAAGATTATACAAACATCCTAAGGAGCTCTATGACATATGAGCGTCGTAATAATGGTTGGTGACCTGATGTAACAGTGCTCCCTGAATTACGTGATCTGTATTTACCCAAATACAGATATATCACATAGGGAGATGCAGTCAAACATTGCATTGCTATCGTCGTGGTGAACTATTTCTCCGCTGTTTGAGACTTGTTTGGTAAGTGTCATCAAATATTCTTGTCAATTTGTAGCGAAATCGATATACTGTATCATAATCCTTCAGCTATCTATAATGTAGTGAAACGGCTAATTAATATTGATAAATTCCCTTATTCACAGTGACTTTTGCTCAAACCCCTGTTGCATAATGGGTTAATTTTATATAAAAAACATTTATATCATAGATATAATACAAGCTTTGAAATGAAATAGTACATTTCCATGTTTCAGTTAAACATTTTTAAAAAAGCTCATGACTTTAAGCATTCTGAACATTGAGAATGTTATTTGGGAAACAAATGTTTATTATAATGTTTATGTTTAGGATCTGTCTCCTACTGAGTCAGCATGCAGCATTCAACACCATTAGGTTTAATATTAAAAAGTTGTGTATTTCCTGAATTGTTTTTTTTATTCTTTTCTATTAGACCATACTAGACTGTGCAGGATATCATTTATTTGCCATTTTTGCCTTTTCCAGATACCTGGGAAACAAAGCTCATATCTCATTTGCCAATGGAGCCCAGTCCTAAGCCTGGTGCTCTGTCCCCCTCCCCAAAGGACACAGACTCGAATCGACCCGCGCCCTTAAGGCGACAGGATCTGATCTCCACGTACTGCCCGCCTCCCAAGATACAGCTTCTGAAGGACACCTTCCAAGAGAAACTGATGCAGGAAAAGGAGAAAAAAATGATCGCCATATACAATCGACGGCAGGAGGCGGCTCTACAGAAGATGAGAAAATCTTTCCAATATGTCAAATACGCTGCGGAGAAGAAGACGGGGAACAGCTATCGCTTCCAAACCCAACAGGGCCCCGAGAAGAACATTGTGGGGTATGATCGGTCTTACCCCCTGAAGCCTATGGGTAACAGGAAAGTCTCCGGCCCTGGTGAGGTTCAGGCTGTGGACCGCCCGGAAGCACAGAGTGATTCCTTGTTTGCCCCCACCCCGCCTCAGGATGGTCATGAGAGGCCCTGCGAGAGGCCGGGCAGGAGGGGCTCAAGACTACGCAAACCTAAGGACAGGACTGTCCTCCCCATGGCGGCGACCCCTCCAGGGAAATGCCCTTCTCATGCCAATGGGAAGGAGCACTTTCAGTTGCAAGAGGAGCTACGAAAAGTGGCCGAGGCAGAGGCCGCGCTGAAGGAGGAGCATCGCCGGAGGGAGGCCAGTCTGCAGGATGTGATGCGCCGGAAGGAGGCCATGATGAAGGACGAGATTCGCCAGAAGGAGGCCATGATGCAGGCGAAGCTCTTTAGAGCTCAGGAGGAGCTGAGGATGGTTCAGAGAGAGATGGAAGACTCCAGAGAGGTGGCCGGAAGGGAAAATAGAGGACTCCTGACCCGAAGGAAGACACTCCAGGCGGGGCAGAGCGAGCTTCGCCCCAGAGGACCGTGGGCCAACCACCGCTCTAAGGCCGTGCCTCTTCTGACCTGCAGAATGGAGAAGCAAAAAGCCTTCACTCCAAGGAAAGCCCATCCTTTCAAAGGAGACAATCTTGATTATGGTTCTCCAATGGAAGACGGCGGATACGCAGAATCGCACTTTCCCTCTGCGCTTTCCCATCAGGAGAGACGTCAAGTGAGCCCTTGCAGCCGTGGGCTAGAAGACGTCCCCTGTGGAAGGAGAAAGTACCTCAAGAAAGCAAGGCTCCCTGAAAGTGACGTGTCAGCGGCACAGGCCGCGCAGACCCACTTCAGAAATAACGCCGCATGTCTGGATGAACAAACTCTGTCAGTGGAAAACAGATATTTGTCCCCTACAAGTCTGATGTGCCCTACCGCTGAGCAATTTCCATATGAGAATAGCTAGAGTGGAAACCCTCAGCTGGTGCCCTGTGAACTGTGTCACAGGAAATTTGCTGTAGAGAGGTTGGAGAAACACAGCAAGATCTGCAAGAAGCTTCAGAATCAAAGAGGAAGGTTTTTGACTCTTTCAAGCACAGGGCCAAGGGAACAGAACTGGAGACATACATCCATAAGAAGAAGGTTAGACCGCCAATCGTGGTAAGGGCTATCCTTAAACTCTTTCCAAGCTTCCCTTGTTTTCTCCTAGAGTCAGACTCAGCTTATAAATCAATGTAAACAATAAATAAGTGTTTTATAAAGTACTCTTCTGAAAAACTGCCGCAAAGGCACATTTGCCAGACAGAATAAATGGGTCTTAGTGACTTCTGAATTCTGTTGTAAAAATCTACATGAGATATCAAGCAAATAGCACTCACGGGAAACAAAACCATAACTAAATTGTACTCTCTACCCAATGACATGAAAGGTAGGCCCAGAAAGCTACGTTATTACTGTATTGATATTTTCTTGCCTTGTGAATGGTTTGCGACCAGACTGTGTACGCAGTGCTAGTCTGGACTTTTTCTGGAAGCTGTTTCATTGGTTTCATTTCCTGTTCCCAGCTGAGAAAGAACAACTGGAGGCAGAAGCACGAGGATTTCATTCGGAGCATCAAATAGGCCAGGGAGGTGCAGCAGGTGATCACGCAAGGAGGGAAGGTTGTGAACCTGCCCCAGCCCCCCGCGAATCCAAACCCCGACTACGTGCCCTGCCCTCACTGCGGCCGGCGCTTTGCCCCCAGGCCGGCACAGAGGCACATCCCCAAGTGTCAGCACATCAGGAGCCGCCCTCCTCCTCCTCCTCACAGATGAAAACTGATGTGAAGAAGAGTAAAAGAGTCATGATCTTGGCTCACGACTCACGTCCTGCTTTTTCTTTTTAGAAATATATTTAGCACAGTTCATCCGTATGATGATAAAAAAAATGTTACCTTGTTTTAATAAAATGATTTTTTTTGGGTGGACTGGTGTTTGCGTAACTGTGGTTATTTCAGTTTTTTTCCCTTGCGAAAATGTGTGTCAACCGTGAAAATAAATTTCAAGCTGTTCTTATCATTCATACACCTTGACCTCCTAAAAATAATTGTTCAACCTGGAACGTACAATTAGCAGGCAATAGAAAAGGTCACATTGGCCTTGGAACCATCAAAAAGTAGTATTCACACATTCTCTGCATCAATTTTCCTTTAAAACAACTGAAAAAGCAAGGTAAAGTGTGATTGATTTTTTTAATGAAAGTTATTTGATTTAATTTATTTAATTTTCATAATATTTGAAATATGTTGGGATTAATGTGACTCAATATTATCTGCAGCTCTTACACTCCAGGCACCTGATAAAGTGGAACCGCAGTGTCTTTGCCTTACATGGCGCTCAGCTCTTCCTCAATCCCAGCAGAAGCAGCAGCCTCCGGGTCCTGCCTCATGCACAGCTTAAAATGCAACACCGAGTAATACAACAAACAACAGGGAAAACCATTCACGATCAGACACATCCGTTGATTGCTGGCTCTCAGTAAAGGGGCATTGCTGTGGTCCACGCATGAATCTGTTTTCTAAGTGCCTTATCCAATACAGTGTTGAGGCCAGTTTTCCCAGAAGCCATCTAAAGGGGAACACACAATAACTTGTAAAACCTCCAATTTACATCACAAAATAGACTACATTTCAAGGTTAAAGAATTACCATGTTCTGCGATTCAGAATGAGGCAGCAAAACTTCCTGTAATCTGATGTGGCCCTGTGACATTGTAAAGGAGCAGGCTTGTGAATACATCTCGTTTAATCCAATGGAAATATTGCTCTCAACTTTTTTACGTTTTTGCCAATAAATAATATTAAATTGTTAACTCTGCATAAAGAACCTTGGAATGGAACGTTTTTTGCAGTGAAATGTTTGCTGCATAACCTATACCTTTTCTCTCCTACATCACATTGCATTAGTCATTACAGTGATTAGTGAGCAAGAAGGGCTGCATCACATCGCAATTTGTGTGGAACTGGAATGCGAATTTGTTACAACATGGCGTAACTTACAGTACTTTCACAAAACTCATGATTTTGTGCTCAATTTTGAGTTTGTAAAGTTTTTCTATAATGTCAATGATTTTATTTTGTGACTGAAATTAAATACTTTTGTGTCTGCAAAATTGGGACTGTAGTTCCACCTTAACCTACTAGTACTGTATGTCTTTGGACTGTGGGAAGAAACTGGAGCACCTGGAAGAAATCAACACAAATGAAGGGAGAACATACAATTCCATCCAGACTGCACCCCAGGAATTGAACCCAGGACCCCAGCTCTGTGAACCACAGTGCCACCTCATTGCTATAGTCACTATAATTAATGTCAAAACACATTTGCAAATGAGCAGCCTGGGATCCAAAAGGATAAAGACAAGGATCCAAACAAAGCACTTTCCCAAAGCTTGGCTTTGTACAGTATATCATACAGGGCCTGATGCAGAAGGCAGATAATCTAAGTCCATGCAATAATTGCTAAGGGAAAGTGACTTTGTGTTTTTGGAGGGAAGTCACTCAACATGGAGCTGTGTTAGTGAAATGATTGTTCTGATGTACGGCTGATGTCCAAACACTGAAAACATGATTGTGTATGCAATCGCACTCCCGAGCTCCATTGGGTATGGTTAAAATAACTTTTTATAGTTCATCACATTCAAAGTGTGTGTACTTGATGAAAGTGTAACACGCATTTGGGGGAGTTATTCAGGATTTTCTTTCATTCAACTATTTCAAGACCTATTATTTTCAGATGTTGTAGTATACGTGAATAATGAAAGGCCTTCATATTACACAATGAAGGAATGACTTTGCAGGTGTGAAGAATAAAAGATTAATTCAGCTCACTTTGGGGAGTTTCACAATGGCCCTCCTTATAGAAATGTGGGTTTGATTAAAGGAGTGAAGAAAAAGCACTGAATAATATTTGCTTCTGTAAACGTAATCATCTCAAAATATGGTTGAAGAAATTGAAGAAGGTTAAACATAATCCAAAACGTATAAGGTCAATTTAAGTACAACCAGAATTCTAGTGTTTATGCAATGCATCTGTGGGTTGATATGAAATATGGCCGTACTGCATTTCGAACAAGTTGTAAGGGATTTAGCCAGGAGAGGTATTCTCATTCACTCAGTAAGGTCTTTATTCATTTTGCAATATGGGAAAAAGCCATCACCTGTCTGCGCAGAGAAGTGAAAGCTGATTCAAAAGCAAGCAGGGAGACCCCTTGTTTTATATCTTTTTTAAGCTGATGCAACACTTCAAGGACAGGCAAAGCAGTCATTTTCCATTCCTTATAGGTTTTTGCTTTAAGCAAAGAAGAGCAGTTATTCAAATGGTTTCTCACACTCCCTTCCTCAAGCAGCCGAGATAAACAGTATTAAAACATCCTGTGCCCTTGACAAGTTGGGTGCTATCACACTTTGTTCTAAGTATCCAGCTGCTTCTGCAGCACAGCTCTGTCCGTAAACAACATAGAATAAAACACTTTTTCTCAGTAACTTTTCATTACATTCCCTCCTTTTTATCCTTAAATGTGTTCATACCACAGAGTCCTCATAGGGGTCACCCTAGTCAGACAACAGCACAACAGCAAAAACACTACAACAGGCATGAATAGCTTTAAGAAAAACAGTCCCCAAGACCCAAAAAATGATTTTAACCATGAAAAGAAGGGGAACTCATTGCCAATGCCCTGTTCTTGATTTACCCTGTTCTTAAGTTCTTTCAGCCGGTGTATTGCGAGGGTGAGGTGACCATGGTCATCATCACTAGCAGTGATATACAGATGCAGCCATTCAAAACAAGCGGGCGATACCGCATTATTTTGCGGTGTGCTTATCGCTGTGTAACACAAGTTACCATATTAATACCGTGTATTCTCGCATAGTACCGCATAATACCACATGTTCTAATGAATGACCTTGGACAAGCTGTAAACTCAAAGTATTGCCCTGGTCCACATTCTTTTTTTCATTGACCGTCTTTGTAAAAGTAGCACCACAGCATTTCGTTGATCCAATCACGCATTTGTTTCCAATCATGCAAAGTACAGTCATTTTTGAGAATCTCCAATTCACCATGCCTTTTGCATGCTCATAAGAGATATTGATTTAGGAACATAAACATATTACTGTATGCAAACTGTACTGTATACAGTATGTATATGTATATTTAATGTCTTTACTGTGCCCGTTTTAGTATTAAATATTTATATGGAATTTTACCACTGAAGGGAAATCTTAGTAGCTGAGCATAAAAAGAATAGGAGCATAACGCGTGTGAAGGCCATAAACGATATTAATTTTGGAACATAAATATACAGTATTACAGTATGTAAACTGTATATGGCTGGTCTCGGTACAAAAATACACACCAGTATTCCATTTCTCCCTAAACAATATTAAGCATCGAAGTCTTTAACTAACATGTGAAATAACGTGTGTATAAAAAGTGGTAGTTTTAAGCTTTTCTGCAAATACGCTCAATACAGGAGCAAACAAGCATACTTTTAGAATTTGATTAATAGGGAATATAATATGGAATCGCATATCTAAAGAAATTAATAATGATATAATTCTATTCATGTGCTGAACTTGTAAGTGAGAGGTTGGCTGTTCAAATCCAGCCTGTGCCATGACTTTTCTTTTAACAAGCATTTCTTTGAAAAAATAAAATAGCAATATTATGGACAATTAATTGACTTTTTATATTTCTAAATATCACAACATGTTCGAATCTAAGTCATTTTTTAATAACAATGAATAGTCACCACGCATGCTTACACAGCTCCCTGGGTAAAGTATCACAAAGTCTTAGAGAACTTAACATTTTTATTATCAACAAATTGTAAATACGCTGTTTACATTGGGGTTATTAATATTTCACTTGAGTGTATGGGGGATAGTCAGCAGACCCCCCCCCCCCTCTTAGACTGCGCAAACAATTGTTTTAATTTTTAGAAAGAAATGGCGGCTGTATGCTTTACAATATAAACATTTACTGTCAAACTTTAAATCAACAATTGATTTAAAGATGATCTGTCAAAGTGCAATGGAAAACAATATTGTTTTTGTTTTTGTTGTTTTTATCCCGTAAGGCGCTTTGAGAAGCCACCTTTAAAGGCGCTATATAAAGGCACTGATTCCTATGGAATGTGTATTCTTTCTTCTTTTTTTCAGCATGGAATAAACCTATTACGTGATTTTAAGGTTTGTGTGAGAAGCCAGGGTATCAGCTTGTTCCCCCCTCCCGCACCTCTCTCTGTACAGTAGAGGCTCCTGTCCTGACTGGTGGAGCTCATACAACTGTGTCTGGAGAGGATCCATGGTATCAGGGTCAACCCCATGGCTATGCAGCTTGTTTCCCCCCCTGCACCTCTCTGTGTACAGTAGAGCCTCCTGTCTTGACTGGTGGAGCTCATTCAGCTGTATCTGGAGAGGATCAAGCGGGGTATCAGCTTCAAACCCACGGCTGGGCAGCTTGTTCCCCCCTCCTGCCCCCCTCTGT
This sequence comes from Lepisosteus oculatus, assembly GCF_040954835.1. Lineage (NCBI taxonomy): Eukaryota > Metazoa > Chordata > Actinopteri > Semionotiformes > Lepisosteidae > Lepisosteus > Lepisosteus oculatus. Next base: position 1,116,262 of record NW_027167977.1, read on the forward strand.
GTACAGTAGAGCATTCCTTCATGACTGGTGGAGCTCATACAGCTGTGTCTCGAGAGGATCCAGGGTATCAGCTTCAACCCCATGGCTGGGTAGCTTGTTCCCCCCTCCCACCCCTCTCTGTGTACAGTAGAGCCTCCTTCCTGACTGGTGGAGCTCATACAGCTGTGTCTGGAGAGGATCCAGGGTATCAGCTTCAACCCCACGGCTGGCAACTTGTTCCCCTCTACCACCCCTCTGTGCGTACAGTAGAGCCTCTTGTCCTGACTGGTGGAGCTCATACAGCTGTATCTGGAGAGGGAGGGAGAGAGGGGTGCGGAACCAGGGAACTATTTACATGGAAAACGGGCGATCTCCCCAGCCCGTATGTCCCTTTCACTGTGTGGCAGCTGCAATAGTCAGCGGCCTACCTAAACCCCGCCCTGACCACTCCTGTCCTGCCCCTCACCGCCCACCCCAGCCGGGTGTTCTTCAGCCGCCCCCCAGGGCAAAAGCGCTACAATGCTAAAAATAAGATACACTCTGCAGACATTCACAACAGCGACTGTCAGAAGATAGGACACAGCAACTCAGACACCCATTGAATGGAAAGGGACACTTTAATGTTCTGTGCGGGTGGTACAGCACCCCACCGCGCCCGCGCGCCAGCAAAGAGAGAGATACACACCAGTTTTCATTGTCAAAAAGTAATTGTTTTTTACTTTTGTACACCAACGCATTAGCAAGTTAAAGCTATCCCATTGAGGAGCTGGGCGCAATAATTGTTTTGTTCCTTGATTTTCTGATCTGCAAGGCCATTAGAATTCTGTCTGGCATTGCCAGATTGTGAAAAAATAAAAGTATTTAAATCATAAGATACAATCTACAGACATTCACAACATATACATATCTTAAAACATTTACATATCTTGTTAAATTATTACTTTAAATATGTACTTTAAGTTACTGAAACAGCCAGTTAATAAAATCGTTGCAATTTTGTTCTTGTTTGGAGGTGGGGATATTCTGACAACAATTGATTTAAAGACAATCGGTCAAAGTGAAATGAAATACAATATTACGCTGGGTAAACGTTCCGAGGTCAAATTCTTCAGTGATGGGGGTACCTTTAAAGGTCTAAGCCGGAAACCATCATTATGTCTCATTTTTGATTCTCTCTTCCAAACGAGAACAAAATTGCGACAATTTTATTAGCGGGCTGTTTCAGTAACTCAAAGTATTCATTTAAAGTAATAATTTAACAATAAATCCCGCACCCAGCAGAAGAATCCTACTCTGTTGGGCTGCTGAGCAAGGCCCTTAACCCCAACTGCTCCAGGGGCGCTGTACAATGGCTGACCCTATACTCTGACCACAGGCTCTCTCCCTATCTCTTTCATCTGTGTGTCTGTGTATCTCATGGAGAGCAACCTGGGGTATGCGAAAAGATAATTACTAATGCAAGAAATTGTAAAGGTTTAATAAAATAATGTTGTTGTATATCTAAGCAAGTGTTCCTGCATCCCTCTTCTGCACTATAGGCATGGCTTTTATTCTGTTTGCTCCATTTCTAAAACTTTTTGCTCATGTGCATTTTTGTATTTTTTTACACCTCTAGCACTTTAACGTCCTGAATTTTCATTTGCCTTAATTTGTAGAATGAATTTGAGTTTTAGCCTTAAAAATCTTAAGTTTTCACTATCTTTTGTTTCTTGTCCTACAACTGTTATTATTGATCACCATGACTTCATTCAGCCTTTCCTGAACGTCTATGACAGGCAGAGAGAGTGCTGTTTCTGGTGCGATCTTTTGCAGCTGACATTTCACTGTTTTAAACGAACAAGAAATTAGATTGCTCATAAATCACTTATTCTATATAAATACAGCGTAATTGCCCTCCGAAAATCCTCTTTTTCTTGTTCGTTTTAGAGACCTTGATCGAAACTGATTTTAGATGTCAGAAAGGATTTATTTTCTCTGTATTTCCTACATTGCTTTGTCGAGATTTTAACTTTATATTTAGGCTCAGATTTCAACTATAAATCGTACACTAATTAATAGCAGTAAATACTGATGTTTTGCTCCCTCTTACCACAAAAATATATATGTTTTGTAGCTGGGATGAACTTTATTTCGTACGCGTAGCTACTGCGATTTGGACACGAAGCGGTTAAAGATGGCGGCAAATCAGGCACCCAGAGAGGGGGGGGGGGGCGTCTTCTCGCCTCCATAACTAAAATGCCAAATAGGAGTGGCTTAAGCGACATACACAGTCGTGTAACTGACAGTTTGAGGTAGCCTATCGTGTAAATTTCGCTTTGTTGCTGATAGGTTAAGCTTTCGAAACTCTGCCCCAAAGTCATGTGACTGATTTTTCGCCCTGTTTCGTTGGTTAAACGCAATGATCACAAGCACCACCATGGTAACTGGGATGTGTAGTTTTTAATTCCGTTTGAATTATAACTGTACGTACTGTCTTCATATTTGGCCAGGGCTTTAAAGAGAAGGCGCGCCAAAACATTTCGGTGCCGTCGTCTCCGCTTTAAAGGTACAACCGTGCTGAAGAATTTGACCTCGGAAGTTTGCCCAGCGCACTTCAAGTACTGCACCTTCTCACACGTGTAGCCAGCTGCGTTGAGCCGTGGTTATATGATGTCATCTTTTATTGTATTATTTTATTTTGTGAACTTCCCCCAGATGAGTTCCGTTTTTCTGTATGGAGTTGGCTTTGCGACAGCCCTTGGGGTTTGTGAAGGTGCCCCTGGGGTCACAGGCGGCTCGTTTCTCTGGGGAGCCCTCAGACGCGCTGTGGCCGCCAGTCGGGTGAGACGCCAGCGGCATTTTTAATTTTATTTTCATTACAGATTCGTGTGGCGACATTATATATATATATTATTTCTGTAGTAGTACAGTTGTGTGCCAGATGAATCGCGGTAATGCACGAAGGTGATGTTTAATGCCTCACACGGTGTTGACCCACATGTTGTGTTTTGCTGAGCAGGAGAGAGAGAGACATTCAGCGTGTGTGACGCCAACGGGTTTTCTGTTCTAGAGGCTCTGTCATCCGTTGTGTTATAATTGTTTTCTTTCTTATTTAGTATTTCAGGTGTGTCGATTTTATGAACCAAATGTTAACGTACAACACGGGAAAAGGTGCATTGTAGAGTAAGATAACGGATATCGGCTTGTATCGTGGAGAGGACGTATAATGTGCTGAAAGATGGGAAGAGAAAGGGGCGATTTCTGCGCGCATTCTAATCATTGTGATTGATTTGATATTGATCTGATATGTGTGGTCATGTGAATGTACATAGATGGTGGGTATGGTGTTAATAATATATGATATGATATAATTACTTGTATATATCATATATCATTCTTTCTATTTTTATATATGGTAATCCTTCTAGATATTATGATTCTGTTTCCCGAAAGCATCGTAGCGCTAAGAACATCGTAAACTCGCTCTTAAGCTCGATCGTTAATTGACGAGTGTTTCCCAAAACCCATCGTAACTGAAGTAGCACGTTAAATCCTTCGTCATCTACGTGCTCCCCGACCCGCTCGTTCATCACTAAGTGCTTCTTAAACTGGCCTCCTCCTGCCCACCCTGAGCGCCAGAGATCGCCAGACAGAGCACAGTCACTTCACGGCAGGGGCATCCTCTGGGAATACAGGACACTAAGAGTTTATATGAAGGACTTTGATATTGTGTTGTACTGTGTCAGAGGAAATTCGAAACAAGAACATTTATTTATACAGTGATGAATTTATGTGTCATCTTGGGTATATTTCATATTCATTTTTATACTTGACTAGATGATATTATTTTCAGTATGAAGTGCAGCAATGCATTATTTTAGTGAAATCATTGGGCCTAACATGTATTTATAATGTAGCGCCACGCAGGGCGCTTTAGTCCTGCGCACGCAAGGCGGGCTGAGAACAGCACCTGGGTTCTACCGGACTGTATAGCGGGACGGAGGCTGGGATACAGTCTCTTCCCTTCAGGTGTGTGTGTGTGTGTGTTAGTGAAGGTGCAGCGCTGTAACCCCTGTCCCTGTGTGTGTACCTTTCCCGATTCGAGTTAATAAATGTGTTGTTCAGCCCCAGTCCTGAGTCCCACGCCTGCTCCATTCCGTACCCAAACCCGCGGTCGATACCGCGTAGTTCAACACCGTTTGATGTTCTGTCGTGATTGTTGACGGTAAAGCTTAGATCTGCTTGTTTTTAAATTTGATTATAGGTCCTGTATTTGTTGAGTGACACATGCCAAGCTTAGTAGTTAATGTTTCCATTGAGTTCCAGTACACCCAATAACTCTAAATAACAGTTTTTTCTCATGAAATATTGATTCTTAACTATGGCAGCGCGCCAAAAAATATTGCTTTAAATCAAGGACGTCGTGCGGGACGCATACACTGTCCACGCAGTTAATCTTGGTTTTCTTTTACGGCATGTCAGTCATTTCTTTTCTTTGCTCTTAGAAACAATAAGGTCCCTTTTTGTGCCTATCTATATGCTTTTGCTTAAACTATGATGTCAAGTTTACTTCATATTCCTTTTCACAACTTTATTTCATCCCACTGAAGGACCAAAACCGACACCATATAATGAAAGAATTGTCAATCGATTGTTTACATACGTACATACGTACATCGTAAAGTTGCTTGAAAGTCTCTAAGATTAGTTGTTTTCGGGAAACTCACCCCTGTTCTTTATCCTTCTGCTCTCACTGTGTTTATTACCACCATCTACTGTCTCCTCTAACTGTGTATTGTCAGCATGCATATCTTGTGTATTATTTATTGTTGTTGGTTTTGTCATTCTATTAAGAAGCCACTTTTCAAGGCGCTATATAAATTAATGTTTATTATTATTATTATTATTATTATTTATTTTTTTAAAGTTGTACATTCTGACGCCATGATATTTTTAGATTTTGAGATTCTCATATTTTTGGCTTCTACAACAAACAGTAACAATGCGCTTGAATGGTTCTGCAAAAGTGTAGCTGTATCTTTAAAGCCATCCTCATCTTTATCAGGTACAAAGAAAAGAAGGTAGGCCGGCTTCTGTTTGGAATGTTTTAGTTAGTTTTAATTTTTTAAACCCCAAGTAAACATATTTTGTGTCTTTCTCTGAACTTTTTTGCATTTCAGTTCAGTTGTTTTTAAGCTTATTTTACAGTTGCTAGGTTCTTGAATTGTGCAGTATTTCTTTTGGGTTTTGTGCAAATCATATTCTAACGGTTGGGGGGAAAAAGCACAGGTGCCATCCCACCATTAAACCCTGAAACTTACCTTAGCCGATTCTTCAACTAAACCAGACATGTTAACTAAGTGTTACAGTATGTTCTTCGAATGTGTGTCAGCCAATCAGATTTCAGGACTGGAATTATTGGTTTTGTAATAGGGAATATAGTATGGAATCACGTATCTAAAGAAATGAATAATGATATTAATTTAAGGATCTGAATATCTAAAAATATGTATCTATATAGCAGGTAGTATTACTGTATTCCACTTTCTTTGTAAATACGGAATAACAGATTCACAACGCGAAGCTGTGTCACTCTTCTGGGTAAAAAAAACGTTTTGAACACCCTGTTTTTAATAAGCTGCTGAGTAAAGAACAGGAATGTTCCTGCTGTCAGTCTTTACCGAAGATATCCCTAACAGTATTAATAATGAATGACCTTGGACAAGCTGTAAACTCAAAGTATTACCCTGGTCCACATTCTTTGTAATCGTCTTTGTAAACGAAAAAACTTTATTTTGTGTGACGATATAAAGTTTTCACGAAACCTCCTCGAGTTGTGAGAACACGTGCTTTGTGTATACAGCACATTGTGAATGTTTTCACAGCCTTCACTTTGTCGTTTTTATGTCATATTTTGACCACGCACGAATATTCTTATGTCCATATCTTTGCAGGGGAATCAGTGCGAATTGTAATACTAATTAAATGACCGCGGGCACTTTCCACCCCCTCTACATTCTCCGAGTAGAATAGGCTAACCTTCTAATGAAAGACAGTCCACCCTCCCCCACGGACAGGAAAAGTGCCCGCAGGCAGGTAGTATGGTCAGTAACAGTGAACAGTTTTAAATGCACTGCATCGCAGAGAATACCAGGGCGCATTTTTTCTACTCCCTGGCGGAAACGGGCTTCCATAAGAATCAGTATAGCTTCTGGGAAATCCATTTTTCCTGCATTAAAGTTGAACTCGTTCAGAGCGCCGTACATTGCAAACTCTAAACGTTTCATTTTGAGCTGAAGACCCTCACAGCTGAAGAAGGATTCACAGCCGAAACGTGGCAGGCTGACGCGGCTGACACTCCTCTATACACTCAAGTGAAAAATGAATAACGCCAATGTAAACGTTTTATTTACAATTTGTTGATAATAAAAATGTTAAGTTCTCTAAAGCTTTCTCACTCAAGTATGATAATTTACCTAGGGAGCTGTGTAAGCATGTGTAGGCAGCAAAAGATCAGCTAAACTGGGAAGAAAACACTTTCAGAAAAAATGTTTCAGGTTTACAGAACACAGATCCCCAATGCAATTTCAACCAAACCTGTCCCCACACACCCTGTCCCCACTGCGATTAGAATATACACAAAGCACTGAAATCTTTTGAGTAGATGATCAGGTGTTTCGCAGACGTAGGCATAGTACGTACAGATGCAGCCATTCAAAATGGGTGGGGTATTTCGCGGCATACCCTGCTGGGCGTGTCGTGGTGTCTCGCGGTGTCATGCAGTGTCACGTGGTTAATCGCGCGTCATTTGACGCTCTGCCGGAAACTATCCAGCGTCACCTTGTAAAACCGCCAGCGGGAGCTTAACCTCTCATGTACAGCATTTGAGCTTTTAATTTTGAACTGTGTATTATAGCATGTTAATCATCTGTCATTCAAATGTTGGTATATTTTATGAAAGCAAGACTGCTCAGTTGGACAAAAGTACACAACCTACCTTTATCAGAAATATTTATGCATCAAAGCCTTTACCCAAGATATTACTAATAGTATTAATAATGGATGACTTTGGACAAGCTGTATACTGAAAGTATAATTTCTTGAGCACATTTGTACAAGCACTTGGAATCTGTCCAAGCCATACTTTGTCAGGCATTTTGTTTTACTTCAACGGGCATAAAAACTTCCTTGCTTTTAACAGGGCGTTTCATAATTTCCAACTACGAAAATGATTTAAAATGCGACACTTATCATTCAACTAGAGCTCAAAATATCACAAGGATCCTCAAGAGCACAGCAAAGACTTTATTAAAAGATACTTGTATGTATCAACGCTTTCTTTTCCGTATACCAGATTTTATGGAACCACTTCAGAAGGGTGTCAGCCAGTCAGATTCCAGGAATCGGTACTTTAAAGGAAAAATACACACCGGTATTCCATTTCTCCCTAACGATTTTAAGCATCGAAGTATTTAACTAGCATGTGAAATAGCATGTGAAAAAGTGGTAGTTTTAAGCTTTTCTGCTAATATAAGATGGAATCGTGTATCTAAAGAATTTAATAACAATATGGTTATATTCGTGTACTGCGACAGGGCTGTGTAGGGCTGTTTCGCTTGCCTCTTCATGTGACTTCCCCTGTAGCCTACTGGTCTACGTGCCTGACTAACAACATTAGTTGTTTTTTGATCTACTGTATTGCTTTGAGATGCCACTTTTAAAGGTGATATGTAAAATAAAGTTTTTTATTATTGTTATAGAGAAACATGATCAGATTTTCCCTGGTTCAGAAATAAAGATCTAAAGTGCTACACATAACTTTCTTAATTCGATGTATTTAAAGCAGTGAACTACTGTAGGTGTAACATAACATTCAGAAATACAATCGAGAATAGTTTTGTGGTGTTTGTTTCGATGAAACGTTCCTAAAACGTATAACGTAACAAAATTAAAGAAGATTAAAATCTGTAATCTTTCCACTCGTACTGTAGTCATCGGAAAGTTTCTGCTTTGTGTAAGGATGGTATCAAAAAGCAATCTTAAGTGGTGAGAAAGCTGTGCTCAATGTATTTAAGGGACTTAAAAGTAAAAGGAGATGCTTCATATTGCTTGACTAATTTTAAAAACTAAGTTATAAATGCAGACGCTCCCTCGGTGCCGCGCCGGGTGTAAATATCAAAATATACATTCCCAACACTGATTGTACCCATCTGTCATGCAAATAAAACACCTTGAATTGAATTGAATTGAGGGAGAGAGGGAGGAGGGGGAGAGAGATAACCAGGACTCAAGGCAAATAAGGTACACTCCACAGGCATTCACAACAGCAACATATGAAACGTTTGCACATATAGTTAAGTTATCACTTGGTTTTCAAAGTGCAATGAAATACAATATTGTTGTTGTTGCTGTTCTTGTTGTTTTTATCCTGTAAAGCGTTTTGAGAAGCCACCTTTAAAGGCGATATATACTGTAATGTGTTCCGCCGGGGATTCAATTTATTTTTATTTTTTTTTATCGCGTATCTAAGGAAATCTCAATATAACTTTGTTCATGAACAAACAGTGGCATGTTACATTATTAATAGTTTTTTTGTTAACAAGGCTCGCCAGCTAATGTGAATCGAAAACTGTCTTTCTAGCTTTTTAAGTTGTGCGATGTGTAAACCACAATTCAAATAGAGAAAAAAAGACCTGACTGACAAGATTTAAGATGTGGCTGTCAATGTTGGAGTAAAAAAAAAACACATTGCCCGACGTGTGTTGCATTGCTTGAAAAATAACTTTATTTCGAGAGACTGGATAAGTAATTCAAGTGGTTTTTTTTAACTTCCTGAAAAACAACTAATAATTTAACTATATGTGCAAACGTTTTAGGATATGTCGCTGTTGTGAATGTCTGTGGACATGTGCTGGCTGGACAGGAGGCTCCACTGTACACAGAGAGGGGCGGGAGGAGGGGACAAGCCGATACATACTCTTAGAGTTTGATTAATAGGGAATATAATACAAAAATATAGTACTAAAAATAAGATACACTCTACAGACATTCACAACGGTGACTGTCAGAAGATAGGACACAGCAGCTCAGGCACCCGCTGAATGGAAAAGGGGCACTTTAATGTTCTGTATGGCTCAATACTGGCTCAATACCCTTAATGACTTTGACGTGCTAATGCGTTGGTTTAACAGTCTGGGTGTGGCAAGCTTCCAGTGTCAACTCGACTCGATTGGAAGACAATGAACGTATTTTAGCCCTAAATGAATTAATAGCAAACATGGTTTACATAAAATACATTTTTCCAAGAAAGTTTATAATAATACGATCTATAGTTGAAATCTGAGCCTAAATATAAAGGAAAAGCATTTTCAGAGAGCAATCATGCTGTGTTTATGTAGAAAAAGCGATTAGGTTTATGAGCAATCTAATTACCTATTCGCTTAAAACGCTATATAAAATAAAGTTTATTTAGAGATGAATGATCAGTGTCACAGTTTAAATAATTTTTGTAGGAGGGCTTGGATAGATTCCAAGTGCATTTTTGCAATTTACGTTGCATTGTCCAATGTTCTGCTGTAATACAGTTTAGAATACAGTTAGTCTAAGCTTTATCAGCTTATTTAAAATACATTTTTTGAATCCCCGGCGGAACACACTCCATAAGAATCAGCGCTTTTATACAGTATATCGCCTTTAAAACACATATATTTAAACACGCATTTACGATTTAAATCAAAACGCGATTCAAATCAATATAAATATTTATTTTGTAACGCATAGGTGACTATTCATTGTTATTAAAAAGACTTAAATTCGATCATGTTGTGATATTTAGAAATATGAATTTGTTTGGTGCGAGTGAGGTTTTATTTAATCTCTGACCGAGGGAAACGTTTCATTTTTCAAAGAAATGTTTGTTAAAAAATAAAGTCATAGTTCCATGGGATTCAATCACAGACCATGTGACATGGGAGTCAGGAAACAAACACACAGCGCCACCAGATTTGATAACGCTATAAGAACGCTATAAAATAATGTGACTAGGCACAGAACAAGTTTAGAGCACAGTACAATAATAAATGCTGACCATGACTTTAGAAGCATAAATTACCTTACACTCAATTTAAACGCAAGCTGTCTTTAGCCCTTTAAGCTGGTTCATACAGAAATGTAGAAATGCATTAGCCTGATTATGATTAAAAAACATTGTTATCAAAAATGACTTAGAATCGATCATGTTGTGATATTTTGAAATATAAAAGTCAATTGATTGTCCATAATATCGCTATTCTATTTTTTCGAAGAAATGTTTGTTAAAAGAAAAGTCCAGTACCAGCTGGTTTCGAACACACAACCTGTGAGTTGTTAGTCAAGCACATAGACCAGTAGGCTACAGGGGAAGTCACATGAAGTGGGAGGCAAAACAGCCCTACACAGCCCTGTCGCAGTACACGAATATAATCATATCGTTATTAAATTCTTTAGATACGCAATTCCATATTATATTCCCTATTAATCAAATTCTAAAAGTATGCTTGTTGACTCCGGTATCTCTTTAGTTAAAGACTTCGATGCTTAAAATGTTTAGGGAGAAATAGAATACTGGTGTGTTTTTTTACTTTAAAGTACCAAGACCAGCCATATACAGTACTGTATGTTTATGTTCCAAAATTAATATCGTTTATGGCCTTCACACGCGTTATAGTATGCTCCTATTCTTTTTATGCTCATCTACTAAGATTTCCCTTCAGTGGTAAAATTAAATATCTACAACGGGCACAGTAAAGACGTTTACAGTAAGTCTTTCTACGACAGACCAACGGACCACGAGTGCCCCTGTCGGTCAACCAATCACGTACCGCGGTACCCCGCGTCATCTTGCGTCATGATGCGCGACACCGCAGCCAATTACCTGCGGTACGTGTCTGTACCGCTCACTTTGAATGGCTGCATCTGTAAATCAGGCTTCATGAACTCACACCTGGGATTCGATTAATTAGGGTTATTTATTATTAGAGTTCATAAAGCCTGAATTACGTACTATGCCTACGTCTGCAAAACACCTTTGCTAGTTAATGCTACAGTACTTCACTTTCTCGGGCGTGATTTTTTTAGTTAAAATCCAGGCTAGCAGGCTTGTTTTGTGATCTTCCTAAGAGCGTGAATTGTGGTGAGCCTCTGATTGAGGGAAAAAAAGAACATGTTCAAAAAATCCTAAAAAGAGATTTAAAGTTTCACATAACAAGGCATGACTGTGAAAGGTCAATAGGCCTGCCTAGCGTGCACAAGACGGTGCAGTGTGCTGGCAGCTGTGTGATGCAGGGTGAGGTGCGCTGGTAGCTGGGTGACGCAGTGATAGCCTGGCACAGTGAGGTGCACTGGCAACTGTGTGGCGTGATGCAGTGGTGGCCTGGTATGGTGAGGTGCGCTTTCAGCTGTGTGACGCAGTGGTGGCAGGGTACAGTGAGGTGCACTGGCAGCTGTGTGGTGTGATGCAGTGGTGGCCTGGCACAGTGAGGTGCACTGGCAGCTGTGTGGTGTGACACAGTGGTGACCTGGCACGGTGAGGTGTGCTGGCAGGTGTGTGACGCAGTGGTGGCCTGGCACAGTGAAGTGTGCTGCCAGCTGTGTGGTGTGGCGCAGTGGTGGCCTGGCACGGTGAGGTGCGCTGGGAACTGTGTGACGCAATAGTGGCCGGGCACGGTGAGGTGTGCTGGCAGCTGTGTGACGCAGTGGTGGCCTGGCACGGTGATGTGTGCTGGCAGCTGTGTGACGCAGTTGTGGCCTTGTACTGTGAGGTGTGCTGGCAGCCATGTGGTGTGATGCAGTGGTGGCCTGGCACGGTGAGGTGCACTGGCAGCTGTGTGACGCAGTGGTGGCCTTGTACGGTGAGGTGTGCTGGCAGCTGTGTGACGCAGTGGTGGCCTGGCACAGTGAGGTGCGCTGGCAGGTGTGTGGTATGACGCAGTGGTGGCCTGGCACGGTGATGTGTGCTGGCAGCTGTATGATGCAGTGGTGGCCTGGCACGGTGAGGTGCGCTGGCAGCTGTGTGACGCAGTGGTGGCCTAGCACGGTGAGGTGCGCTGGGATCTGTGTGGTGTGACGCAGTGGTGGCCGGGCACGGTGAGGTGCGCTGGCAGGTGTGTGACGCAATGGTTGCCTGGTACGGTGAGGTGTGCTGGAAGCTGTGTGACGCAGTGGAGGCCGGGCACGGTGAGGTGCGCTGGCAGCTGTGCGACGCAGTGGTGGCCTGGCACGGTGAGGTAAGCTGGCAGCTGTATGATGCAGTGGTGGACTGGCACGGTGAGGTGCGCTGGCAGCTGTGTGGTGTGACGCATTGGTGGCTTGGCACGGTGAGGTGCGCTGGCAGCTGTGTGACGCAGTGGTTGCCTAGCACGGTTAGGTGCGCTGCGAACTGTGTGACGCAGTGCTGGCCGGGCATGGTGAGGTGCGCTGGCAGCTGTGTGTTGTGACTCAGTGGTGGCCTGGCACGGTGAGGTGCGCTGGCAGCTGTATGACGCAGTGGTGGCCTGGCACGGTGAGATGCGCTGGCAGCTGTGTGTTGTGACACAGTGGTGGCCTGGCACGGTGAGGTGCGCTGGCAGCTGTATGACGCAGTGGTGGCCTGACACGGTGAGATGCGCTGGCAGCTGTGTGATGCAGTGGTGGCCTGGCACAGTGAGTTGCACTGGCAACTGTGTGGTGTAACGCAGTGGTGGCCTAGCAGGGTGAGGTGCGCTGGGAACTGTGTGACGCAATGGTGGCCGGGCACGGTGAGGTGCGCTGGCAGCTGTTTGATGCAGTGGTGGTCTGGCACAGTGAGGTGCGCTGGCAGCTGTGTTTTTTGACGTAGTGGTGGCCTGGCACGGTGAGGTGCGCTGCCAGCTGTGTGGTGTGACGCATTGGTGGCTTGGCACGGTGAGGTGCGCTGGCAGCTGTGTGACGCAGTGGTTGCCTAGCACGGTTAGGTGCGCTGCGAACTGTGTGACGCAGTGCTGGCCGGGCATGGTGAGGTGCGCTGGCAGCTGTGTGTTGTGACTCAGTGGTGGCCTGGCACGGTGAGGTGCGCTGGCAGCTGTATGACGCAGTGGTGGCCTGGCACGGTGAGATGCGCTGGCAGCTGTGTGTTGTGACACAGTGGTGGCCTGGCACGGTGAGGTGCGCTGGCAGCTGTATGACGCAGTGGTGGCCTGACACGGTGAGATGCGCTGGCAGCTGTGTGAAGCAGTGGTGGCCTGGCACAGTGAAGTGTGCTGCCAGCTGTGTGGTGTGGCGCAGTGGTGACTTGGCACGGTGAGGTGCGCTGGCAGCTGTGTGGTGTGACGCAGTGGTGGCCTGGCACGATGAGGTGCGCTGGCAGCTGTATGAAGCAGTGGTGGCATGTGTAGCGGCAAGGCTTATTAATAAGAAAGAATTAAGTGTTCTGAGCTTTCCCAAATGAGGCCCCATTTCTCTCTTCATCTCTGTGGTGCAGCCACAGAGAAACTTTTCATGCAGGCTGATTTAAGGTTCCTTTGATAAGGTTTCCTAGGACAGCTCCCAAAGGGCGATGCACTTAGCTAAGCCTGGCTATCATGATCAATGATCATCCATTGGCGCCTATCTGTCTAGGGAGTGCCAGATGGACATCTGGACTGCATTCCTAAGTGTCAGGAGTAAGTGACTCATATCTCACCTTGATCAACCAATCAGGGACTGGTAGGGCCGAGTAACCCACGCGGGACGTGGGATGCCCATGGAACTTTCAGCCAATCAACGAGCTGAAGTTCCTCCAGGTAAAAACAGGCAACACAGAGATTCAGTAAGATTCAGAAGAGATTCAGGAGAATTCTGTGGACAATTCTAAAGGGAATTCAAAGGAGAATTCCAGGGCAGGACGGCCCAGGAGCAGAAGGCTCCCAAGGGTAGGACATTCTCGCAGAGCACCTCCTGACCATCCTGAGACTCAGCCTGGACAACCATGGAACGGCCAGTGTGTCTGAGTGCCAGAACTTTCCTTTGTTCTAAGAGTCTAGAGTGGAGGTTGTCAGAGAGTAACCAGAGGATCCACCCGAGGTTAGCACCAGCAGCAGGCCTCGTGAACAGGTCAGAACTGTGGACAGCTGAATCACTATTCAGAACTAGCTCTTCATCAGGAACGAACCGGTCCTCTTCCTGACTTGCTGGGACCCACAGTCATCTTTTCTCCTGTGCACAAACTTTGCTAGTTAAAGCCAACACTAACTAGCCGGTCAGTGAGCATCAGCAGCGCACCGTCGCAAGCAGCACAGCACAGCCTGGCACCTAGCCAGACAGCTCGGATTGGACAGCAACAAGCCTGCAACAAGCCTGCTTGTTTCTTTGAGCCCGCAGGAGTTCTGAATCCCCAGAGATTGGATGAGAATTCAACTTCACTGCATTACTGCTCGAGAATTCAATTGTTATCCCAACCAGTTAATATCAAATTAATTCCTAAGACTTATGTACTTGTTTTGAGTATCTAATGTAGAAGTTTTAACCAAGTTCATTTACGAAACGGTCTAAATGAATGATATACTGAACGTATGTCCTCTTGATGTGTAACACTTTGTAACTGACTGAATATATACCTTTTGTATTCTGATAGCCCTCTCGATAAGATCTGTTAGTGTATATGCATATTTTATGTATTAACAAATGTATCCTCGTGTATTAGTACCTGTGTGTGTGCGTTGTTTGAGTAATGTCGCATGGTTGGATTCTAAAGCCATCAAAAGAATCAATTTTGTGATTTACTGTTACAATTAATAATTGTCCCAGTAAATGCCCAAACCCTACAGAACTGGTGCCTTCAGAGAGCCACTACATTTACATTTTGGCTATGGCAACATTACACATGGTACGGTGAGGTGTGCTGGCAGCTGTGTGACGCAGTGGTGGCCTGGAACCGTGAGGTGCGCTAGCAGCTGTGTGGTGTGATGGAGTGGTGGCCTGGCACAGTGAGGTGCACTGGCAGCTGTGTGACGCAGCTGTTGCCGGGCACGGTGTGGTGCACTGGCAGCTGATGGTATGACGCAGTGGTGGCCTGGCACGGTGAGGTGCACTGGCAGCTGTGTGATGGAGTGGAGGCCTGGCACAGTGAGGTGCACTAGCAGCTGTGTGTTGTGACATAGTTGTGGTCTGGCACAGTGAGGTGTGCTGGCAGCTGTGTGTTTTGACATAGTAGTGGTGGCCTGGCTCGGTGAGGTGCGCTGGCAGCTGTGAGACGCAGTGGTGGCCTTGAACGGTGAGGTGTGCTGGCAGCTGTGTGACGCAGTGGTGGCCTGGCACAGTGAGGTGCGCTGGCAGGTGTGTGGTATGACGCAGTGCTGGCCTGGCTCAGTAAAGTGCGCTGGGAGTTGTGTGACGCAGTGGTGACCCAGCACGGTGAGGTGCGCTGGGATCTCTGTGGTGTGACGCAGTGGTGGCCGGGCACGGTGAGGTGCGCTGGCAGGTGTGTGATGCAGCTGTGTGATGCAGTTGTGGCCTTATACGGTGAGGTCTGCTGGCAGCTGTGTGACGCAGTGGTGGCCTGGCACAGTGAGGTGCGCTGGCAGCTGTGTGACGCAGTTGTGGCCTTGTACGGTGAGGTGTGCTGGCAGCTGTGTGACGCAGTGGTGGCCTGGCACAGTGAGGTGCGCTGGCAGGTGTGTGGTATGACGCAGTGGTGGCCTGGCTCAGTAAAGTGCGCTGGGAGTTGTGTGACGCAGTGGTGGCCTAGCACGGTCAGGTGCGCTGGGATCTGTGTGGTGTGACGCAGTGGTGGCCGGGGACGGTGAGGTGCGCTGGCAGGTGTGTGACACAGTGGAGGCCGGGCATGGTGAAGTATGCTGGCAGCTGTGTGGTGTGACGCAGTGGTGGCCAGGCACGGTGAGGGGCGCTGGCAGCTGTGTGACGCAGTGGTGGTCTGGCACGGTGAGGTGCGCTGGCAGCTGTGTGACGCAGTGGTGGTCTGGCACGGTGAGGTGCACTGGCATCTGTGTGACGCAGTGGTGGCCAGGCACGGTGAGATGCGCTGGCAGGTGTGTGACGCAGTGGTTGCCTAGCACGGTTAGGTGCGCTGGGAACTGTGTGATGCAGTGGTGGTCTGGCACAGTGAGGTGCGCTGGCAGCTGTTTGTTGTGATGTAGTGGTGGCCTGGGACGGTGAGGTGCGCTGGCAGCTGTGTGACGCAGTGGTGGCCTCGCACGGTGAGCTGCGCTGGCAGCTGTGTGACGCAGTGGTGGCCTGGTACGGTGAGGTGCGCTGGCAGCTGTGTGACGCAGTGGTGGCCTGGCACAGTGAGGTGCGCTGGCAGGTGTGTGGTATGACGCAGTGGTGGCCTGGCACGGTGAGGTGCGCTGGGAGTTGTGTGACGCAGTGGTGGCCTGGCACAGTGAGGTGAGCTGGCAGCTGTGGTATGACATAGTGGTGGGCTGGCATGCTGAGGTGCACTGGCAGCTGTGTGATGCAGTGTTGGTCTAGCACAGTGAGGTGCGCTGGTAGCTGTGTGACGCAGCTGTGGCTGGGCACGGTGAGGTGCGCTGGCAACTGTGTGACGCAGTGGTGGTCTGGCATGGTGAGGTGCGCTGGGAGTTGTGTGACGCAGTGGTGGCTTGGCACAGTGAGGTGCGCTTTCAGCTATGTGACGCACTGGTGGCCTGGCACGGTGAGGTGCGCTGGCAGCTGTGTGACGCAGTGGTGGCCTGGCACGGTGAAGTGTGCTGCCAGCAGTGTTGTGTGACGCAGTGGTGGCAGGGTACGGTGAGGTGCACTCGCAGCTGTGTGGTGTGACGCAGAGTTGTTCATCAGGCACAAGTTCATCAGTGGAAAGACCACTGGCATTTTTCCTTCCCCCTACATTCTCAGAGCAGAATCGAATTTAATATTAGCATAATTTATTACAGTGCTAAGTTTAATATGATTTATTACTAATAGTTTATGCTAAAACCTAACTTTCTTAACGCGAGAAGTACTAATGTACTACTGTACTGTACTTAAGTACTACCATAAGAAGAAAAAGGAGGAGTGGTGAAACAGCCCTACTCATACAGTATCAGTATCAACAGACATTGTATCAGTATCAGTTCTTGCTTTGTGCTGGGTTTAGCAGTTGTCCGAACATTGTCTTTCAGCGAATGCCATACCATCTCTATTGGATTTAAATCTGGAGATTCGGCTGGAGTTTTCGTCCAGTTCACTCGTTCTTCTATAAGCCTCGCCTTTGCTGCTTTGTGTTTCGGATTGTTGTCTTGAAAGAGAGGGTGCCTTGATCCAATGTGCTCCCTGATATATGGGGCAGCATGCTGTGTGACCACGACTTCCTCGAAGAATTCACGATCCATAATCCCTTCGAAATAAAATTATTTTTCAAGCAATGTAATGCAAGGTGCTTTCTAACGTTGGGCAATGTGTTTTTTCTCGATATTTTGTTTCGAGAGACTAGATAAATAATTCAAGTGTTTATGATATGTCGCTGTTGTGAATGTCTGTGGAGTGTATCTTATTAGCCTGTCCTGACTGGTGGAGCTCATCCAGCTGTGTCTGGATATCTTGGTCAAATATTCGGGTAGTATGTTTTGTCTGTTTAGGGTTCTGTAGCATTCCACACGGCTGGGCAGCTTGTTCCCCCCTCCCTCCCCTCTCTGTGTACAGTAGAGCCTCCTGTCCTGGCTGGTAGAGCTCATCCAGCTGTGTCTGGCTAATATTAAAGCCAGTACTTTAATATTGTTTTCTGTATGTTTATCAATAGTGGGTTTATCAATAGTGCCCTAATTCGGTCCTGCACCCGTTGTTAGGTGTTTTTTAGGTGTTGTTAGGGCTTCTACCAAATATGAACACATGGCTTTAAAATGTATACAATTGTAATATTTCCTTTTTTCCCATTGAAAGTATAACATATGTGGTGTGAGAAAGAGGTCCTCATTTAATTGCATGAAACTCTGGCACTGGCGCAACAAACTGAACAAAGTTCAAGGGGGTATACGCTTTCTGTAGACACTTTATTTCCTCTTTTTCCATACTCTAAGAAATGATTTGGGAAACCTGTGGGACACTGGAGGTCATTATACATGAGCCTCTTTCTGCACCTTTTAAGCCATTGAAACCTAGTTGCCTTGTTACAAGGTCTAATATTACAGTAGGTGTGGTTTCCGTCTCCTAATTTCTGAGAATGATCAAATTGGGGAATAAGTTGTAGGGAATACCACTCTTGCACTTCTAAGAAAAGACTATCTCAAATGAAACTCGCTATAGAAAGACATCTTGTTGAAAAATTCTTTATTTTTTGTCATTTCTAAAGAAAAAACATTCATCAAGTCCTTCACAAATGTTTTGTTTGTGACTTTCTCTGTTGTTCCCTTTCACACTCAACTGAACTATGTGTTATGTCTTGTAAACGTAATCAAACATTTCACTTAGGTGTGTGGGTTAACACAAACCCATATTGTATGAAACATTCAGTTTTTCATTCACGTTTTTTCTAACAATTGCATCCATGCTAGGACTACAGTAAACAACACTTTTTACTAAAGTAAATGAAATCATTCATTAAACAAGACACATTGTTTTAAATGTATGCAATACGACGACACTAAAAACAACACTGAAACTTTTCATTGAAATACTGGACGAGATTGTGCATATTCAATGGATTTCTCCTGGTGCCTTTTTTCATCAGTCTTTTCATATTCTTGTTCTCTACTCAGGTGTCTCCTGTTCCTTTGGTGATGTCTGCTGTACACACATGGTATCATACACTTGAGCAAAGTGTGATACCACCCTTTGTTCTTCTCCTAAAATAAAGATGAACATTGACAAAAGTCAGAAGCACTCTTTTCTTTGACAGACGAACAAAACAATGCAAGAATAACCATACTCTCTGTTCCTTACTCATTTCTACCTACCTGTTTGACCACTTTGTCTGCTTCAGTCAGGACAGGGTGCTGGGGCTGACTCTGAGCAATCTGAGAAGAGCTCTCTGTGATCTTCTCCCCTACAGTGGCTACATTGTACTCTGTTTGAAATCCAGGGATCGCCTCCGGTAAGTTCCTCAGTCCTTTTTGGGACTTGAAAGGGTAGAATCATTTTGTGACTACATTTCATTGTCATGCACTGATATGTTCTGGTTTGTGTTTGATTACTGTAGGTGTTCAAGTACTTTCTTTTTATTCTAGATTGGCAGTGTTTGATATGGTAGGAATTTGTCATATTCTCAACTTATTTTCTCTATGAGACTCTGAATGCTCTGTAAACATACTATTTTAGCAATTCTTAGAAATCTGAAAGCAGTGTTACCTGTATCATTTTTTGTCTTGGTAGTAGTATTGCAGCTCCAACATCAGCACTTAAATAATGGTTTGTGATGTTACTTGTCCTTGGAGTTAGTATACTCCTGAGAAGTCAAGAGAAATCTTACGTAAGCATTAATTATGTTTCACTTTTGAAAGCAAAGTACGTGTCAAGTACTTTGAAGGCTTTTGTTGATACTTTTAAGCACTTTCGTTGATTATTATTATCCTTCAATTAGTTATTACAAGTCCAACATTCTCTACATGATTTCACTCCATATTCAGAATGTGGGAATACAGTTGTTTTAAGGAAATGCCACTGAATAGATAGTAGCTGCACTCTACAAAGATGAATTTGCTAATTATTCAGTCAGGGACACAGCTTATACTTCAGTAGTCTTAGATCATTTAATGATGATTATTGTACTTTATAACTAGCAAAATCCCCATATCCTGTTCATTGCCCCTTTTTCAGTCATGTGGATTGACTTATCCCTGAAGTGGTTAATTCTCACCTTGACATCTCAAAGAACAACTGAATCTCTACCAAGGGTGAATGTGTCCTTCCTCTTAATGTCTAAAAGAAAAGGTTAAAATTCATTGAAGCAAAATGTAACAACCCAAAATGTTGGGGAGGTCGTTTCCACAGTTATTTCATATGACAGTGCTAGGAGTGAAACTACATGACCATGGTGAAGAAGTAAAAACACTTTACCTTGTTCCTCCTGACTGATGTCCTTATGCGTGTTTTGCACAGTTGAGCGTTTTGTGTCTCGTCGTCTGTGAAGGCAACAGCCCTCTTCCCTGGGATAGAACTAGATGATATTTATACACGTTATTTGACTTCTCCATTGCTCACATTGATGTGGATATGATTGTAATGCTCTGTTTTGTGGGCTTCCCAAGAAAACAATAAATCCCTTACTACTTGTTCGAAATGCAGTAGCACAGATCCTAACAAAGTTATTTCTCCAATGTTTAGGAGGATATCGCCATAATAAGGGCATGCTTGTCATATGCTAAAAGAATAGCTTATAACAGGAAAGGCAAAGTCTGTTTTTTTTAAAAAGCTCCTTTAAAGCCTGTGCCCCAGAAGGTCCATTTATGTTGAGCTGTGAAAGTGCTTTACAGTAAAAACCTTGTGTAAATGGTTAAAAGCAATGATCCAGGGACCAAAGGTGATTCAGGAGCCTAGAACCAATATTTGTGTGCTCGGTGCAGTCGGATGTTGAAATTTGTTCCCCGTTTTTGAAAACGTCCCACTGTATGCTGTTCCTTTTATTTACAATAAGAATCTAGGAACCTCTAGAAGAAATCAACTGCAAAGTGACATGACTGAGAGGCTCTTGAGTCCTGCAGATACAGGGTACCTCATAATTTAAATGAAATCAAATGTGTACTGTACGTGTAGAACTGAAGCTGACCTAACAACCATCCCCTTTTCTGCAGAGCGTGTTTAATTGTACTGTTTCAGCACATCAGTTTTTTTTTAATTTTTTTAAATAAAGCCTTTAGACAATTAGGAGGTACTGGTATTCACAAGGTAGAAGGTGGTGTTTTCAGAGGCCTAAAGGGAAACTGTTATACCTAATGATTAAATACTTGATGAGACATTTTTTTACTGCATTGTTTATGTATGATCTGTGTATCTCAGCTGAAAAGCTGAGATAAAATAAGATGTATGCATCTAAATAACTGGACCTCAAATAGCAGACCTTATGAGCAATACTGTGTGTATTTATTTAAAATATTTACAGCTCCTCTGGAAAGTTGTTGGGGGAAAAAAACCTTACTCGCACCAAACAAATTAATACAGATGCAGCCATTCAAAATGCACGGGCGATACCGCATTATTTTCCGGTACGCTGTACGCAATCTACCGCAAGCTACCGGTAAATACCGCGAGTTACCAGTAAATACCGCGAGTTACTGTAAATTCTCCTATAATACGACAAGCAAAATAATAGTATCCGGAATTTCCGCAAGGTGGAACTAATAAAGCTCAACCTCTCATGTTTGAGCTGTCGCCATCAAAGTCTTTAACGAAGATATTACTAATAGTATTAATAATGAATGACCTTGGACAAGCTGTAAGTGTAAACTCAAAGTATTGCCCTGGTCCACATTCTTTTTTTCATTGACCGTCTTTGTAAAAGACGCATTTTTTTCCAGTCATGCAAACTACAGTAATTTTTGAGAATCGATTCACCATGCCTTTCACATGCTCATAAAAGAGATTGATTTAGGAACATAAACATATTACCGTATGCAAACTGTACTGTATACAGTATGTATATGTACATTTAATGTCTTAACTGTGCCCGTTTAAGTATTGAATTTTTATATGGAATTTTACAACTGAAGGGAAATCTTAGTGCATGAGCATAAAAAGAATAGGAGCATACTGCAACGCGTGTGAAGGCCATAAACGATATTAATTTTGGAACATAAACATACAGTATATGGCTGGTCTCGGTACTTTAAAGAAAACATACACGAAACATGGTTTCATTATGACCAGAATCGGTCTTGAGATATTTTTAACTTGATTTATAGTTTTTGAGAAGTATGTCTTAACACCGATACTACAGTACGTAAATACTGCTCACGTATATGTTTATAGGTTTATATTATGCATTTCATACAGTCAAATTAGTGATAGTGAAAACTTAAGATTTTTAAGGCTAAAAGTCAAATTCATTCTACAAATTAAGGCAAATGAAAATTCAGGACGTTAAAGTGCTAGAGGTGTAAAAAAATACAAAAATGCACATGAGCAAAAAGTTTTAGAAATGGAGCACACAGAAAAAAAGCCATGCCTATAGTGCAGAAGAGGGATGCAGGAACACTTGCTTAGATATACAAAAAAATCACAAAAAGGTGTATGTTACAAAAGAACATGCATACATGTTCATCATGTACATCAATTTCCCTTCGCGATCAATAAAGTCTTATCTATAAACATGAAACAGAGTGAGGAATCAGAAAATTAGCATGCATAAAAAACAGCAATTCTGTCAATGAGCCCTAAATGAATTAATAGCAACCATGGTTTCATGGAGGGCTTCTCACATAGTTGGGCATTCAGGTAGATTGCCAGGTGAAAGGATTTGTAAACATACTTTGTTAAAGCAAGTCAGTTTTTTCCGCAACACATAAAATACATTTTTCCAAGAAAGTTTAGCCTTTGTCACTAATGAAACCACTAAATAAAGACATAAATATAGAAATCATAAGATTTTTTTTTATTCAATGTTGGTAGCAGGATGAACTGTGCTAAGTGTATATATCACTCCAAGAAATATAATGAACATAAATATATTTTCCCAATCTTTTCATAGTAATCCAAACAACTCAGGGAGTGTCCAAGGAGACAACAGAACTTCAGTTGTGTTTGCTAAAATACACACTTTGAAACATACTGTAACACTTAGTTAACATGTCTGGTTTAGTTGAAGAATCGGCTAAGGTAAGTTTCAGGGTTTAATGGTGGGATGGCACCTGTGCTTTTTTCCCCCAACCGCTAGAATATGATTCGCACCAAACCCAAAAGAAATACTGCACAGTTCAGGAACTTCATCAACCTAGCAACTGTAAAATAAGCTTACAAACAACTGAATTGAAATGCCAAAAAGTTCAGAGAAAGGCACAAACTATGTTTACTTGGGGTTTACAAAATTAAAGCTAACTAAAACTGTAATGATAAACAATCATGCTGCCAATGGACAGAGAAATATCATGTTTTATGAATAATGTATTATTTGTTATATAGGAACCCAGTATAAGGGAATCCCTTGCGATCCTGACTGCAGAGATAAAGGTAAGTATTTTTTTCTCTTTAGCTCTGTCACTCCAAGAAATATAATGAACATAAATATATTTGCCAATCTTTTCATAGTAATCCAAACAACTCTGCGTGTATCTGACATTTGTAATATTTATCTACCGCAGTATAACTCTTCTGGCAAGGCGATTGCTATTGTACCTTGAAAGAAAACCGATTGGAAATGTCATGTAAACAATTTGTAAACTCAAAGTATTGCCCTGGTCTATGTTTCTCAGAATTTGAGACAGAGAGGTAAATCTCTTCAATCCGAGCTGAGGGCATTTCTTGGAATGGAAAGGTAAGAGCAACATTTTCTTTGATATTCTCTTAAGACTCTTCGCCAGATTTAACGATGAAAAATGTAAATAATAAAAACAAACATTATTTTATATAGTGCCTTGAAAGGTGGCTTCTTTACAGAATGACAAAACCAACAACAATAAATAATACACAAGATATGCATGATGACAATACACAGTTAGAGGAGACAGTAGATGGTCATTGTCAGTGTATTCTGAAGGTAGTTTTCCAATTTTTTGGAACGGGGTAAAAGAGGCCACCTCTACTAGAATCTTTGTCCTAACCAAAAATGTAACAAAGTATAATAATAATATTAAAAATAATAATAATAAACTTTATTTATAGAGCACCTTTCATACAAATAGTGCTTTGGTGCTTTACAAACCAAGCGTAAAAATAAAATATTAAAATTGAGAGATATACTTTCAGTTGTAAAGGAAAATGCAGCAATACAGTAAAGCAACATACATGTCAATTAAAGAAATAAAAATCAGGAAAGTCGTAATAAAATAAGAACAATTAAAGAGAAGTAAAAAAAGAAACAGAAATAGAAAGAACAAAGAACCACTTTAACTAAAAGCAACAATTTCAAATGTTTTTTAAAACAATGTACCAAGCTTGACTGCCTAATAAAAAGTGGTAGTGAGTTTCATAATTTAGAAGCATAAAAACAAAAAGCAGTGTAGCGGCGAGGCGTATTAATAAGAAAGAATTAAGTGTTCTGAGCCTTCCCAAATGAGGCCCCATTTCTCTGTTCATCTCTGTGGTGCAGCCACAGAGAAACCATTCATGCAAGATGTTTTCTTTTGATAAGGACAGCTCCCAAAGGGGGATGCACTTAGCTAAGCCTGGCTATCATGATCAATGGTCATCTATTGGCGCCTATCTGTCTAGGGAGTGCCAGTTGGACATCTGGACTGCATTACTAAGTGTCAGGACTAAGTGACTCATATCTCACCTTGATCAACCAATCAGGGACTGGTAGGGCCGAGTAACCCACGTGGGACTCTGATGCCCATGGAACTTTCAGCCAATCAATGAGCTGAAGTTCCTCCAGGTAAAAACAGGCAACACAGAGAGCCTATAAGATTCAGATTCAGATTCAGATTCAACAAAAAAGGGAGATTCAGATTCAATAAGATTCAGATTCAGTAAGATTCTGGAGAGGATTCTGTGGACTGTTCTAAAGGGAATTCAAAGGAGAATTCCAGGGCAGGACGGCCCAGGAGCAGAAGGCTCCCAAGGGCAGGACATTCTCGCAGCGCGCCTCCTGACCATCCTGAGACTCAGCCCGGACAACCACGGAACGGCCAGTGTGTCCGAGTGCCAGAACTTTCCTTTGTTCTAAGAGTCTAGAGTGGAGGTTGTCAGAGAGTAACCAGAGGATCCACCCGAGGTTAGCACCAGCAGCAGGCCTCGTGAACAGGTCGGAACTGTGGAAAGCTGAATCACTATTCAGAACTAGCTCTTCATCAGGAACGAACCGGTCCTCTTCCTGACTTGCTGGGACCCACAGTCATCTTTTCTCCTGTGCACAAACTTTGCTAGTTAAAGCCAACAGTGAGCATCAGCAGCGCACC
The DNA here is from genome assembly GCF_040954835.1 of Lepisosteus oculatus. NCBI lineage: Eukaryota > Metazoa > Chordata > Actinopteri > Semionotiformes > Lepisosteidae > Lepisosteus > Lepisosteus oculatus. The sequence continues at coordinate 1,141,191 of NW_027167977.1, forward strand.
GTCGCAAGCCGCACAGCACAGCCTGGCACGGAGCCAGAGTGCGAGGATTGGACAGCAACAGCCTGCAACTGTTTCTTTGTGCCCGCAGGAGATCTGAATCCCCAGAGATTGGATGAGTATTCAACTTCAATGCATTACAGCTCGAGAATTCAATTGTTATCCCAACCAGTTGATATCAATTTAATTCCTAAGAGTTATGTACTTGTTTTGAGTATCTAATGTAGAAGTTATAACCAAGTTCATTTACGAAACGGTCTTAATGAATGATATACTGAACGTATGTACTCTTGATATGTGTAACTCTTTGTAACTGATTGAATATATATCTTTTGTATTCTGATAACCCTCTCGATAAGATCTGTTAGGTTTATATGCATATTCTATGTATTAATAAATGTATCCTCGTGTATTAGTACCTGTGTGTGCGCGTTGTTTGAGTTATGTCGCATGGTTGGATTCTAAAGCCATCAAAAGAATCAACTTTGTGATTTACTGCTACAATTAATAATTGTCTCAGTAAATGCCCAAACCCTACAAAACTGGTGCCTTCAGAGAGCCACTATGATTACATATTTGGCGTCCCTGAACCGGTTTTCCCTACATTATTTGGCGTCCCTGGGCCGGCTTAATCTACATTATTTGGCGTCCCTGGGTCAGTTTAATCTACATCAGAAATTAGGAGACAGAAACCACACCTACTGTAATATTAGACCTTGTAACAAGGCAACTAGGTTTCAATGGCTTAAAAGGTACAGAAAGAGGCTCATGTGTAATGACCTCCAGTGTCCCACAGGTTTCCCAAATCATTTCTTAGAGTATGGAAAAAGAGGAAATAAAGTGTCTACAGAAAGCGTATACCCCCTTGAACTTTGTTCAGTTTGTTGCGCCAGTGCCTGAGTTTTATGCACTTAAATGAGGACCTCATTCTCACACCACATATGTTATACTTTCAATGGGAAAAAAGGAAATATTAGAATTGTATACATTTTCAGCCATGTGTTCATATTTGGTAGAAGCCCTAACAACACCTAAAAAACACCTAACAACGGGTGAGGGACCGAATTAGGGCAGTACCCACTATTGATAAACATACAGAAAACAATATTAAAGTATTGGCTTTAATATTAGCCAGACACAGCTGGATGAGCTCTACCAGCCAGGACAGGAGGCTCTACTGTACACAGAGAGGGGAGGGAGGGGGGAACAAGCTGCCCAGCCGTGTGGAATGCTACAGAACCCTAAACAGACAAAACATACTACCCGAATATTTGACCAAGATATCCAGACATAGCTGGATGAGCTCCACCAGTCAGGACAGGCTAATAAGATACACTCCACAGACATTCACAACAGTGACATATCATAAACACTTGAATTACTTATCTAGTCTCTCGAAACTAAATTTCAAGAAAAAACACATTCCCCAACGTTAGAAAGCACCTTGCATTACATTGCTTGAAAAACAATTTTATTTCGAAGGAATTATGGATCGGGAATTCTTCGAGGAAGTCGGGGTCACACAGCATGCCGCCCCATATATCAGGGAGCACAATGGATCAAGGCACCGTCTCTTTCAAGACAACGATCCGAAACACAAAGCAGCAAGGGCGAGGCTTATAGTAGAACGAGTGAACTGGGTGAAAACTCCAGCCGAATCTCCAGATTTAAATCCAATAGAGATGGTATGGCATTCGCTGAAAGACTATGTTTGGAAAACTGCTAAACCCAGCACAAAGCAAGAACTGATACTGATAAAATGTCTGTTGATACTGATACTGTATGAGTAGGGCTGTTTCACCACTCCTTTTTTTTTGTTGCATACAGCAGTACTTCTTATGGTAGTACTTAAGTACAGTACAGTAGGTACTTACATTAGTACTTCTCGCGTTAAGAAAGTTAGGTGTTAGCATAAACTATTAGTAATAAATAATATTAAACTTAGCACTGTAATAAATTATGCTAATATTAAATTCGATTCTGCTCTGAGAATGTAGGGGGAAGGAAAAATGCCAGTGGTCTTTTCACTGATGAACTTGTGCCTGATGAACACCACTGCGTCACACCACACAGCTGCAAGCACACCTCACCGTGCCCGGCCAGAGCTGCGTCACGCAGCTGCCAGCGAACCTCACAGTGCCAGGCCACCACTGCGTCCCAAAGCTGCCAGCACACCTCACCGTACCAGGCCGCCACTGCGTCATACCACACAGCTACCAGCGCAACTCACCGTGCCAGGCCACCACTGCATCACACCACACAGTTGCCAGTGCACATCACTCTCCCCGGCCACCATTTCATTACACAGATGCCAAGGCATCTCACCGTGCCAGGCCACCACAACGTCAAACCACACAGGTGCCAGTGCACCTCACTGTGCCAGGCCACCACTGCGTCACACAGCTGCCAGTGCACCTCACCGTGCCAGGCCACCACTGCGTCAGACCACACACAGCTGAAAGCGCACCTCACCGTACCAGGCCACCACTGAGTCACACCACACAGCTGCCAGCGTACCTCACCATGCCAGGCCACCACTGAGTCACACCACACAGCTGCCAGCGCACCTCACCGTGCCAGGCCACCACTGAGTCACAACACACAGCTGCCAGCGCACCTCAACGTGCCAGGCCACCACTGCGTCCCACAGCTGCCAGCACACCTCATGCCTTTAAATCTCTTTGTAGGATTTTTTCAACATGGTCTTTTTGAAGATCACAAAACAAGCCTGCTAGCCTGGATTTTACTTAAAAAAATCACGCCCGAGAAAGAGAAGTACTGTAGCATTAACTAGAAAAGGTGTTTTGCAGACATAGGCATAGTACGTAATTCAGGCTTTATGAACTTTATGAATAATAAATAACCCTAATTAATCGAATCCCAGGTGTGAGTTCATAAGGCCTGATTTACGTACTATGCCTAGGTCTGCGAAACACCTGATCATCTACTTGAAAGATTTTAGTGCTTTGTGTATATTCTAATCGCAGTGGGGAGAGGGTGTGTGGGGACAGGTTTGGTTGAAATTGCATTGGGGATCTGTGTTCTTGAAACCTGAAACATTTTTTCTGAAAGTGTTTTCTTCCCAGTTTAGCTGTTCTTTACTCAGCAGCTTATTAAAAACAGGGTGTTCAAAAAGTTTTTTTTACCCAGAAGAGTGACACAGCTTTGCGTTGTGAATCTGTTATTCCGTATTTACAAAGAAAGTGGAATACAGTAATACTACCTGCTATATAGATACATATTTTTAGATATTCAGATCCTTAAATTAATATCATTATTCATTTCTTTAGATACGTGATTCCATACTATATTCCCTATTACAAAACCAAGAATTCCAGTCCTGAAATCTGATTGGCTGACACACATTCGAAGAACATACTGTAACACTTAGTTAACATGTCTGGTTTAGTTGAAGAATCGGCTAAGGTAAGTTTCAGGGTTTAATGGTGGGATGGCACCTGTGCTTTTTCCCCCCAACCGTTAGAATATGATTTGCACAAAACCCAAAAGAAATACTGCACAGTTCAGGAACCTAGCAACTGTAAAATAAGCTTAAAAACAACTGAACTGAAATGCAAAAAAGTTCAGAGAAAGGCACAAAATATGTTTACCTGGGGTTTAAAAAATTAAAACTAACTAAAACATTCCAAACACAAGCCGACCTACCTTCTTTTCTTTGTACCTGATAAGGATGAGGATGGCTTTAAAGATACAGCTACACTTTTGCAGAACCACTGAAGCGCGTTGTTACTGTTTGTTGTAGAAGCCAAAAATATGAGAATCTCAAAATCTAAAAATCTCATGGCGTCAGAATGTACAACTTTAAAAAAATAAATAATAATAATAATAAAAATAAACATTAATTTATATAGCGCCTTGAAAGGTGGCTTCTTAATAGAATGACAAAACCAACAACAATAAATAATACACAAGATATGCATGCTGACAATACACAGTTAGAGGAGACAGTAGATGGTGGTAATAAACACAGTGAGAGCAGAAGGATAAAGAACAGGGGTGAGTTTCCCAAAAACAACTAATCTTAGAGACTTTCAAGCAACTTTACGATGTACGTATGTACGTATGTAAACAATCGATTGACAATTCTTTCATTATATGGTGTCGGTTTTGGTCCTTCAGTGGGATGAAATAAAGTTGTGAAAAGGAATATGAAGTAAACTTGACATCATAGTTTAAGCAAAAGCATATAGATAGGCACAAAAAGGGACCTTATTGTTTCTAAGAGCAAAGAAAAGAAATGACTGACATGCCGTAAAAGAAAACCAAGATTAACTGCGTGGACAGTGTATGCGTCCCGCACGACGTCCTTGATTTAAAGCAATATCTTTTGGCGCGCTGCCATAGTTAAGAATCAATATTTCATGTGAAAAAAATGTTATTTAGAGTTATTGGGTGTACTGGAACTCAATGGAAACATTAACTACTAAGCTTGGCATGTGTCACTCAACAAATACAGGACCTATAATCAAATTTAAAAACAAGTAGATCTAAGCTTTACCGTCAACAATCACGACAGAACATCAAACGGTGTTGAACTACGCGGTATCGACCGCGGGTTTGGGTACGGAATGGAGCAGGCGTGGGACTCAGGACTGGGGCTGAACAACACATTTATTAACTCGAATCGGGAAAGGTACACACACAGGGACAGGGGTTACAGCGCTGCACCTTCACTAACACACACACACACCTGAAGGGAAGAGACTGTATCCCAGCCTCCGTCCCGCTATACAGTCCGGTAGAACCCAGGTGCTGTTCTCAGCCCGCCTTGCGTGCGCAGGACTAAAGCGCCCTGCGTGGCGCTACATTATAAATACATGTTAGGCCCAATGATTTCACTAAAATAATGCATTGCTGCATTTCATACTGAAAATAATATCATCTAGTCAAGTATAAAAATGAATATGAAATATACCCAAGATGACTCATAAATTCATCACTGTATAAATAAATGTTCTTTTTTCGAATTTCCTCCGACACAGTACAACACAATATCAAAGTCCTTCATATAAACTCTTAGTGTCCTGTATTCCCAGAGGATGCCCCTGCCGTGAAGTGACTGTGCTCTGTCTGGCGATCTCTGGCGCTCAGGGTGGGCAGGAGGAGGCCAGTTTAAGAAGCACTTAGTGATGAACGAGCGGGTCGGGGAGCACGTAGATGACGAAGGATTTAACGTGCTACTTCAGTTACGATGGGTTTTGGGAAACACTCGTCAATTAACGATCGAGCTTAAGAGCGAGTTTACGATGTTCTTAGCGCTACGACGCTTTCGGGAAACAGAATCATAATATCTAGAAGGATTACCATATATCAAAATAGAAAGACTGATATATGATATATACAAGTAATTATATCATATCATATATTATTAACACCATACCCACCATCTATGTACATTCACATGACCACACATATCAGATCAATATCAAATCAATCACAATGATTAGAATGCGCGCAGAAATCGCCCCTTTCTCTTCCCATCTTTCAGCACATTATACGTCCTCTCCACGATACAAGCCGATATCCGTTATCTTACTCTACAATGCACCTTTTCCCGTGTTGTACGTTAACATTTGGTTCATAAAATCGACACACCTGAAATACTAAATAAGAAAGAAAACAATTATAACACAACGGATGACAGAGCCTCTAGAACAGAAAACCCGTTGGCGTCACACACGCTGAATGTCTCTCTCTCTCCTGCTCAGCAAAACACAACATGTGGGTCAACACCGTGTGAGGCATTAAACATCACCTTCGTGCATTACCGCGATTCATCTGGCACACAACTGTACCACTACAGAAATAATATATATATATAATGTCGCCACACGAATCTGTAATGAAAATAAAATTAAAAATGCCGCTGGCGTCTCACCCGACTGGCGGCCACAGCGCGTCTGAGGGCTCCCCAGAGAAACGAGCCGCCTGTGACCCCAGGGGCACCTTCACAAACCCCAAGGGCTGTCGCAAAGCCAACTCCATACAGAGAAACGGAACTCATCTGGGGGAAGTTCACAAAATAAAATAATAAAATAAAAGATGACATCATATAACCACGGCTCAACGCAGCTGGCTACACGTGTGAGAAGGTGCAGTACTTGAAGTGCGCTGGGCAAACTTCCGAGGTCAAATTCTTCAGCACGGTTGTACCTTTAAAGCGGAGACGACGGCACCGAAATGTTTTGGCGCGCCTACTCTTTAAAGCCCTGGCCAAATATGAAGACAGTACGTACAGTTATAATTCAAACGGAATTAAAAACTACACATCCCAGTTACCATGGTGGTGCTTGTGATCGTTGCGTTTAACCAACGAAACAGGGCGAAAAATCAGTCACATGACTTTGGGGCAGAGTTTCGAAAGCTTAACCTATCAGCAACAAAGCGAAATTTACACGATAGGCTACCTGAAACTGTCAGTTACACGACTGTGTATGTCGCTTAAGCCACTCCTATTTGGCATTTTAGTTATGGAGGCGAGAAGACGCCCCCCCCCTCTCTGGGTGCCTGATTTGCCGCCATCTTTAACCGCTTCGTGTCCAAATCGCAGTAGCTACGCGTACGAAATAAAGTTCATACCAGCTACAAAACATATATTTTTGTGGTAAGAGGGAGCAAAACATCAGTATTTACTGCTATTAATTAGTGTACGATTTATAGTTGAAATCTGAGCCTAAATATAAAGTTAAAATCTCGACAAAGCAATGTAGGAAATACAGAGAAAATAAATCCTTTCTGACATCTAAAATCAGTTTCGATCAAGGTCTCTAAAACGAACAAGAAAAAGAGGATTTTCGGAGGGCAATTACGCTGTATTTATATAGAATAAGTGATTTATGAGCAATCTAATTTCTTGTTCGTTTAAAACAGTGAAATGTCAGCTGCAAAAGATCGCCCCAGAAACAGCACTCTCTCTGCCTGTCATAGACGTTCAGGAAAGGCTGAATGAAGTCATGGTGATCAATAATAACAGTTGTAGGACAAGAAACAAAAGATAGTGAAAACTTAAGATTTTTAAGGCTAAAACTCAAATTCATTCTACAAATTAAGGCAAATGAAAATTCAGGACGTTAAAGTGCTAGAGGTGTAAAAAAATACAAAAATGCACATGAGCAAAAAGTTTTAGAAATGGAGCAAACAGAATAAAAGCCATGCCTATAGTACAGAAGAGGGATGCAGGAACACTTGCTTAGATATACAACAACATTATTTTATTAAACCTTTACAATTTCTTGCATTAGTAATTATCTTTTCGCATACCCCAGGTTGCTCTCCATGAGATACACAGACACACAGATGAAAGAGATAGGGAGAGAGCCTGTGGTCAGAGTACAGGGTCAGCCATTGTACAGCGCCCCTGGAGCAGTTGGGGTTAAGGGCCTTGCTCAGCAGCCCAACGGAGTAGGATTCTTCTGCTGGGTGCGGGATTTATTGTTAAATTATTTCTTTAAATAAATACTTTGAGTTACTGAAACAGCCCGCTAATAAAATTGTCGCAATTTTGTTCTCGTTTGGAAGAGAGAATCAAAAATGAGACATAATGATGGTTTCTGGCTTAGACCTTTAAAGGTACCCCCATCATGAAAGAATTTGACCTCGGAACGTTTACCCAGCATAATATTGTATTTCATTTCACTTTGACCGATTGTCTTTAAATCAATTGTTGTCAGAATATCCCCACCTCCAAACAAGAACAAAATTGCAACGATTTTATTAACTGGCTGTTTCAGTAACTTAAAGTACATATTTAAAGTAATAATTTAACAAGATATGTAAATGTTTTAAGATATGTATATGTTGTGAATGTCTGTAGATTGTATCTTATGATTTAAATACTTTTATTTTTTCACAATCTGGCAATGCCAGACAGAATTCTAATGGCCTTGCAGATCAGAAAATCAAGGAACAAAACAATTATTGCGCCCAGCTCCTCAATGGGATAGCTTTAACTTGCTAATGCGTTGGTGTACAAAAGTAAAAAACAATTACTTTTTGACAATGAAAACTGGTGTGTATCTCTCTCTTTGCTGGCGCGTGGGCGCGGTGGGGTGCTGTACCACCCGCACAGAACATTAAAGTGTCCCTTTCCATTCAATGGGTGTCTGAGTTGCTGTGTCCTATCTTCTGACAGTCGCTGTTGTGAATGTCTGCAGAGTGTATCTTATTTTTAGCATTGTAGCGCTTTCGCCCTGGGGGGCGGCTGAAGAACACCCGGCTGGGGTGCGCGGTGAGGGGCAGGACAGGAGTGGTCAGGGCGGGGTTTAGGTAGGCCGCTGACTATTGCAGCTACCACACAGTGAAAGGGGCATACGGGCTGGGGAGATCGCCCGTTTTCCATGTAAATAGTTCCCTGGTTCCGCACCCCTCTCTCCCTCCCTCTCCAGATACAGCTGTATGAGCTCCACCAGTCAGGACAAGAGGCTCTACTGTACGCACAGAGGGGTGGTAGAGGGGAACAAGTTGCCAGCCGTGGGGTTGAAGCTGATACCCTGGATCCTCTCCAGACACAGCTGTATGAGCTCCACCAGTCAGGAAGGAGGCTCTACTGTACACAGAGAGGGGTGGGAGGGGGGAACAAGCTACCCAGCCATGGGGTTGAAGCTGATACCCTGGATCCTCTCGAGACACAGCTGTATGAGCTCCACCAGTCATGAAGGAATGCTCTACTGTACACAGAGGGGGGCAGGAGGGGGGAACAAGCTGCCCAGCCGTGGGTTTGAAGCTGATACCCCGCTTGATCCTCTCCAGATACAGCTGAATGAGCTCCACCAGTCAAGACAGGAGGCTCTACTGTACACAGAGAGGTGCAGGGGGGGAAACAAGCTGCATAGCCATGGGGTTGACCCTGATACCATGGATCCTCTCCAGACACAGTTGTATGAGCTCCACCAGTCAGGACAGGAGCCTCTACTGTACAGAGAGAGGTGCGGGAGGGGGGAACAAGCTGATACCCTGGCTTCTCACACAAACCTTAAAATCACGTAATAGGTTTATTCCATGCTGAAAAAAAGAAGAAAGAATACACATTCCATAGGAATCAGTGCCTTTATATAGCGCCTTTAAAGGTGGCTTCTCAAAGTGCCTTATGGGATAAAAACAACAAAAACAAAAACAATATTGTTTTCCATTGCACTTTGACAGATCATCTTTAAATCAATTGTTGATTTAAAGTTTGACAGTAAATGTTTATATTGTAAAGCATACAGCCGCCATTTCTTTCTAAAAATTAAAAAAATTGTTTGCGCAGTCTAAGAGGGGGGGGGTCTGCTGACAATCCCCCATACACTCAAGTGAAATATTAATAACCCCAATGTAAACAGCGTATTTACAATTTGTTGATAGTAAAAATGTTAAGTTCTCTAAGACTTTGTGATACTTTACCCAGGGAGCTGTGTAAGCATGCGTGGTGACTATTCATTGTTATTAAAAAATGACTTAGATTCGAACATGTTGTGATATTTAGAAATATAAAAAGTCAATTAATTGTCCATAATATTGCTATTTTATTTTTTCAAAGAAATGCTTGTTAAAAGAAAAGTCATGGCACAGGCTGGATTTGAACAGCCAACCTCTCACTTACAAGTTCAGCACATGAATAGAATTATATCATTATTAATTTCTTTAGATATGCGATTCCATATTATATTCCCTATTAATCAAATTCTAAAAGTATGCTTGTTTGCTCCTGTATTGAGCGTATTTGCAGAAAAGCTTAAAACTACCACTTTTTATACACACGTTATTTCACATGTTAGTTAAAGACTTCGATGCTTAATATTGTTTAGGGAGAAATGGAATACTGGTGTGTATTTTTGTACCGAGACCAGCCATATACAGTTTACATACTGTAATACTGTATATTTATGTTCCAAAATTAATATCGTTTATGGCCTTCACACGCGTTATGCTCCTATTCTTTTTATGCTCAGCTACTAAGATTTCCCTTCAGTGGTAAAATTCCATATAAATATTTAATACTTAAACGGGCACAGTAAAGACATTAAATATACATATACATACTGTATACAGTACAGTTTGCATACAGTAATATGTTTATGTTCCTAAATCAATATCTCTTATGAGCATGCAAAAGGCATGGTGAATTGGAGATTCTCAAAAATGACTGTACTTTGCATGATTGGAAACAAATGCGTGATTGGATCAACGAAATGCTGTGGTGTTACTTTTACAAAGACGGTCAATGAAAAAAAGAATGTGGACCAGGGCAATACTTTGAGTTTACAGCTTGTCCAAGGTCATTCATTAGAACATGTGGTATTATGCGGTACTATGCGAGAATACACGGTATTAATATGGTAACTTGTGTTACACCGCGATAAGCACACCGCAAAATAATGCGGTATCGCCCGCTTGTTTTGAATGGCTGCATCTGTATATCCCTGCTAGTGATGATGACCATGGTCACCTCACCCTCGCAATACACCGGCTGAAAGAACTTAAGAACAGGGTAAATCAAGAACAGGGCATTGGCAATGAGTTCCCCTTCTTTTCATGGTTAAAATCATTTTTTGGGTCATGGGGACTGTTTTTCTTAAAGCTATTCATGCCTGTTGTAGTGTTTTTGCTGTTGTGCTGTTGTCTGACTAGGGTGACCCCTATGAGGACTCTGTGGTATGAACACATTTAAGGATAAAAAGGAGGGAATGTAATGAAAAGTTACTGAGAAAAAGTGTTTTATTCTATGTTGTTTACGGACAGAGCTGTGCTGCAGAAGCAGCTGGATACTTAGAACAAAGTGTGATAGCACCCAACTTGTCAAGGGCACAGGATGTTTTAATACTGTTTATCTCGGCTGCTTGAAGAAGGGAGTGTGAGAAACCATTTGAATAACTGCTCTTCTTTGCTTAAAGCAAAAACCTATAAGGAATGGAAAATGACTGCTTTGCCTGTCCTTGAAGTGTTGCATCAGCTTAAAAAAGATATAAAACAAGGGGTCTCCCTGCTTGCTTTTGAATCAGCTTTCACTTCTCTGCGCAGACAGGTGATGGCTTTTTCCCATATTGCAAAATGAATAAAGACCTTACTGAGTGAATGAGAATACCTCTCCTGGCTAAATCCCTTACAACTTGTTCGAAATGCAGTACGGCCATATTTCATATCAACCCACAGATGCATTGCATAAACACTAGAATTCTGGTTGTACTTAAATTGACCGTATACGTTTTGGATTATGTTTAACCTTCTTCAATTTCTTTCATTTCTTCAACCATATTTTGAGATGATTACGTTTACAGAAGCAAATATTATTCAGTGCTTTTTCTTCACTCCTTTAATCAAACCCACATTTCTATAAGGAGGGCCATTGTGAAACTCCCCAAAGTGAGCTGAATTAATCTTTTATTCTTCACACCTGCAAAGTCATTCCTTCATTGTGAAATATGAAGGCCTTTCATTATTCACATATACTACAACATCTGAAAATAATAGGTCTTGAAATAGTTGAATGAAAGAAAATCCTGAATAACTCCTCCAAATGCGTGTTACACTTTCATCAAGTACACACACTTTGAATGTGATGAACTATAAAAAGTTATTTTAACCATACCCAATGGAGCTCGGGAGTGCGATTGCATACACAATCATGTTTTCAGTGTTTGGACATCAGCCGTACATCAGAACAATCATTTCACTAACACAGCTCCATGTTGAGTGACTTCCCTCCAAAAACACAAAGTCACTTTCCCTTAGCAATTATTGCATGGACTTAGATTATCTGCCTTCTGCATCAAGCCCTGTATGATATACTGTACAAAGCCAAGCTTTGGGAAAGTGCTTTGTTTGGATCCTTGTCTTGATCCTTTTGGATCCCAGGCTGCTCATTTGCAAATGTGTTTTGACATTAATTATAGTGACTATAGCAATGAGGTGGCACTGTGGTTCTCAGAGCTGGGGTCCTGGGTTCAATTCCTGGGGTGCAGTCTGGATGGAATTGTATGTTCTCCCTTCATTTGTGTGGATTTCTTCCAGGTGCTCCAGTTTCTTCCCACAGTCCAAAGACATACAGTACTAGTAGGTTAAGGTGGAACTACAGTCCCAATTTTGCAGACACAAAATTATTTAATTTCAGTCACAAAATAAAATCATTGACATTTTAGAAAAAACTTTACAAACTCAAAATTGAGCACAAAATCATGAACTTTGTGAAAGTACTGTAAGTTATGCCATGTTGTAACAAATTCGCATTCAAGTTCCACACAAATTGCGATGTGATGCAGCCCTTCCTGCTCACTAATCACTGTAATGACTAATGCAATGTGATGTAGGAGAGAAAAGGTATAGGTTATGCAGCAAACATTTCACTGCAAAAAACGTTCCATTCCAAAGTTCTTTATGCAGAGTTAACAATATATAATTATTTATTGGCAAAAACTTAAAAAAGTTGAGAGTAATATTTCCATTGGATTAAACGAGATGTATTCACAAGCCTGCTCCTTTACAATGTCATAGGGCCACATCAGATTACAGGAAGTTTTGCTGCCTCGTTCTGAATCGCAGAACATGGTAATTCTTTAACCTTGAAATGTAGTCTATTTTGTGATGTAAATTGGAGGTTTCACAAGTTATTGTGTGTTCCCCTTTAATTGGCTTCTGGGAAAACTGGCCTCAACACCGTATTGGATAAGGCACTTAGAAAACAGATTCATGCGTGGACCACAGCAATGTCCCTTTACTGAGAGCCAGCAATCAACGGATGTGTCTGATCGTGAATGGTTTTCCCTGTTGTTTGTTGTATTACTCGGTGTTGCATTTTAAGCTGTGCATGAGGCAGGACCCGGAGGCTGCTGCTTCTGCTGGGATTGAGGAAGAGCTGAGCGCCATGTAAGGCAAAGACACTGCGTTCCACTTTATCAGGTGCCTGGAGTGTAAGAGCTGCAGATAATATTGAGTCACATTAATCCCAACATATTTCAAATATTATGAAAATTAAATAAATTAAATCAAATAACTTTCATTAAAAAAATCAATCACTCTTTACCTTGCTTTTTCAGTTGTTTTTAAGGAAAATTGATGCAGAGAATGTGTGAATACTACTTTTTGATGGTTCCAAGGCCAATGTGACCTGTTCTATTGCCTGCTAATTGTACGTTCCAGGTTGAACAATTATTTTTAGGAGGTCAAGGTGTATGAATGATAAGAACAGCTTGAAATTTATTTTCACGGTCGACACACATTTTCGCAAGGGAAAAAAACTGAAATAACCACAGTTACGCAAACACCAGTCCACCAAAAAAAAATCATTTTATTAAAACAAGGTAACATTTTTTTTATCATCATACGGATGAACTGTGCTAAATATATTTCTAAAAAGAAAAAGCAGGACGTGAGTCGTGAGCCAAGATCATGACTCTTTTGCTCTTCTTCACATCAGTTTTCATGTGGGAGGAGGAGGAGGAGGAGGGCGGCTCCTGATGTGCTGACACTTGGGGATGTGCCTCTGTGCCGGCCTGGGGGCAAAGCGCCGGCCGCAGTGAGGGCAGGGCACGTAGTCGGGGTTTGGATTCGCGGGGGGCTGGGGAAGGTTCACAACCTTCCCTCCTTGCATGATCACCTGCTGCAGCTTCCTGGCCTGTTTGATGCTCCGAATGAAATCCTTGTGCTTCTGCCTCCAGTTGTTCTTTCTCAGCTGGGAACAGGAAATGAAACCAATGAAACAGCTTCCAGAAAAAGTCCAGACTAGCACTGCGTACACAGTCTGGTCACAAACCATTCACAAGGCAAGAAAATATCAATACAGTAATAACTTAGCTTTCTGGGGCTACCTTTCAGGTCATTGGGTAGAGAGTACAATTTAGTTATGTTTTTTTTCCCGTGAGTGCTATTTGCTTGATATCTCATGTACATTTTTACAACAGAATTCAGAAGTCACTAAGACCCATTTATTCTGTCTGGCAAATGTGCCTTTGCGGCAGTTTTTCAGAAGAGTACTTCATAAAACACTTATTTATTGTTTACATTGATTTATAAGCTGAGTCTGACTCTAGGAGAAAACAACGGAAGCTTGGAAAGAGTTTAAGGATAGCCCTTACCACGATTGGCGGTTTAACCTTCTTCTTATGGATGTATGTCTACAGTTCTGTTCCCTTGGCCCTGTGCTTGAAAGAGTCAAAAACCTTCCTCTTTGAATTCTGAAGCTTCTTGCAGATCTTGCTGTTTTTCTCCAACCTCTCTACAGCAAACTTCCTGTGACACAGTTCACAGGGCACCAGCTGAGGGTTTCCACTCTGGCTATTCTCATATGGAAATTGCTCAGCGATAGGGCACATCAGACTTGTAGGGGACAACTATCTGTTTTCCACTGACAGAGTTTGTTCATCCAGACATGCGGTGTTATTTCTGAAGTGGGCCTGCGCGGCCTGTGCCGCTGACACGTCACTTTCAGGGAGCCTTGCTTTCTTGAGGTACTTTCTCCTTCCACAGGGGACGTCTTCTAGCCCACGGCTGCAAGGGCTCACTTGACGTCTCTCCTGATGGGAAAGCGCAGAGGGAAAGTGCGATTCTGCGCATCCGCCGTCTTCAATTGGAGAACCATAATCAAGGTTGTCTCCTTTGAAAGGAAGGGCTTTCCTTGGAGTGAAGGCTTTTTGCTTCTCCATTCTGCAGGTCAGAAGAGGCACGGCCTTAGAGCGGTGGTTGGCCCACGGTCCTCTGGGGCGAAGCTCGCTCTGCCTCGCCTGGAGTGTCTTCCTTCGGGTCAGGAGTCCTCTATTTTCCCTTCCGGCCACCTCTCTGGAGTCTTCCATCTCTCTCTGAACAATCCTCAGCTCCTCCTGAACTCTAAAGAGCGTCGCCTGCATCATGGCCTCCTTCCGGCGCATCTCATCCTGCAGATTGGCCTCCCTCCAGCGATGCTCCTACTTCAGCGCGGCCTCTGCCTCGGCCACTTTTCGTAGCAACTGAAAATGCTCCTTCCCATTGGCATGAGAAGGGCATTGCCCTGGAGGGGTCGCCACCGTGGGGAGGACAGTCCTGTCCTTAGGTTTGCGTACTCTTGAGCCCCTCCTGCCCGGCCTCTCGCAGGGCCTCTCATGACCATCCTGAGGCGGGGTGGGGGCAAATAAGGAATCACTCTGTGCTTCCGGGCGGTCCACAGCCCGAACCTCACCAGGGCCGGAGACTTTCCTGTTACCCATAGGCTTCAGGGGGTAAGACCGATCATACCCCACAATGTTCTTCTCGGGGCCCTGTTGGGCTTGGAAGCGATAGCTGTTCCCCATCTTCTTCTCCGCAGCGTATTTGACATATTGGAAACATTTTCTCATCTTCTGTAGAGCTGCCTCCTGCCGCCGATTGTACATGGCGATCATTTTTTTCTCCTTTTCCTGCATCAGTTTCTCTTGGAAGGTGTCCTTCAGAAGCTGTATCTTGGGAGGCGGGCAGTACGTGGAGATCAGATCCTGTTGCCTTAAGGGCGCGGGTCGATTCGAGTCTGTGTCCTTCGGGGAGGGGGACAGAGCACCAGGCTTAGGACTGGGCTCCATTGGCAAATGAGATATGAGCTTTGTTTCCCAGGTATCTGGAAAAGGCAAAAATGGCAAATAAATGATATCCTGCACAATCTAGTATGGTCTAATAGAAAAGAATAAAAAAAAACAATTCAGGAAACACACAACTTTTTAATATTAAACCTAATGGTGTTGAATGCTGCATGCTGACTCAGTAGGAGACAGATCCTAAACATAAACATTATAATAAACATTTGTTTCCCAAATAACATTCTCAATGTTCAGAATGCTTAAAGTCACGAGCTTTTTTAAATATGTTTAACTGAAACCTGGAAATGTACTATTTCATTTCAAAGCTTGTATTATATCTATGATATAAATGTTTTTTTTATATAAAATTAACCCATTATGCAACAGCGGTTTGAGCAAAAGTCACTGTGAATAAGGGAATTTATCAATATTAATTAGCCGTTTCACTACATTATAGATAGCTGAAGGATTATGATACAATATATCGATTTCGCTACAAATTGACAAGCATATTTGATGACACTTACCAAACAAGTCTCAAACAGCGGAGAAATAGTTCAGCACGACGATAGCAATGCAATGTTTGACTGCATCTCCCTATGTGATATATCTGTATTTGGGTATATACAGATCACGTAATTCAGGGAGCACTGTTACGTCAGGTCACCAACCATTATTACGACGCTCATATGTCATAGAGCTCCTTAGGATGTTTGTATAATCTTTATCCAAATTTTCATATGGCCGCAGTTACGGCGTTTATTTTACAGTTAATGTAACAGGGTGTCATTATATTTTTCTGTCTTTATGGTGGCAGACCACTTAACTAAATCTGAGTAGGCGGTTTCTACAAATGGGTCAGATAAAATATTAAATATACAGTAAAAGCTCACACCTATTCATACCCTTTATGTACTGTATATCTACAATTACGTATACTGTATAATACGATAACTACCATTACAAAATGTCTCCCTTTTGATTTGAAGTGGTTCTTTTAAATAAGTAAATTGCAATCACTTAGCCTACATCTGAGCTCCTAATTCATCGCGACGACGGACTGAGACTCCAGTTGGATTTCTGAGAAGTAAAGGGGTGTGCCTGTTTAAAAACCGATTCATACGTCTTAAACACATGGACATTGATAGCAGTCTGTGTTATATAATTTATCTTTTTATTTTATTTAAATTTAAGAATCACATACACATTTTCAAAGTAACTGTACCCCTTTTAATTATGATCCCCATCGCTCACAGCTCCGAAGCTGAGACGAGGTCTACTTCAGATGGGATTTCCAATATTTCTCTCTTAGCTTGTATACCGGTGGAAAGGAGAGGGCTCTTAAAACGTGTTGATAGTAAGATTGGGATGTATTTGCAGTCTAGATATAGTTTTTTTAATGTTCGGAGCCGCCACAGATTCATTTTCTTACGACTGCTTTTCTGGATGACAATAACAATGCAAACGATGGTGTCAAGGCGAGGCTGTGCCTTAAGGCTCCTCTGCTTACAATGTTCAGCGCGTAAATCGCAAACGAGCGCCTTCCCTTACGATGAAAATGCAGAAAATAAGACCACGAGATTTAAACCTACGGCTTACAAATTTATGCGTAAACACTAAAACCGTATCTTTAGCAAAACTGGCGAGACAATGTGTTTTATCATTTAAAAAAGTACTGGAAAATAATTAAAGGTTATCACGATAAACAGAGGTTACTGATCTACTACTGTACGCTGTGACCAAAAATGAGAGTCCCCCGATCCTCGCAGCCTTCATGCTTTGGTCTTGGCCTGGCCGGTTTTTTTTTAAGATAATGGGGTCAAGTTAAGAAATTATGCAAGTTTCTAATCAAATCCAAGGGCGCCTCCATCTCCTAAACATCTTTAGAAGGCCGACGGACCACACTGCACGGTCCGGGTCCGGGCCCTGACCCGGTTCTGGATAATGCCAGCTTAAAGTGAAAAATTCTACTGTACATATTATGTTTCTTATTATGGTATATATGTATAATATAGCGCGACCGCTTCACGAAGCTAGAAAGAAAGTTATCCGCCATTTTTTTTTTACCTGCAATTGAATTTGCCATTAAAATCATTATTAATACCGCAGCTGCTAAATTACTTACCTAAAAGCGTTCAGATACAAAAGCACTTGAGCTGTAATGTTTATATACTGTTGGCCCGATGACCTACTTCAAGAAGAATTGTTACATAGACCGCCAAGGACTGTCATCACACTTTACGTCATAAAGCGCTTTAAAACTTTTGACAAGTTCAACACCTCATATTTTGTACTGTTTATCGTGGTAAAAGCAACTCAAAGCAATTATAAAAATGATCGAAAGGTAAAAATACAAGCTTATACGAGCTGTCATTTTAACATTTATAACATATATTTAAACAAAATATATATAATCTATTTGAATAAAATAGAAAAGTGTTCTTAGTCTTCACTTAAAAGCTGTTAGAAGCTGCCTTTCTGACAAGAGAGTTCTGTGAGTTCCACAGTCTCAGTGCATTAAAGTCAAAACCAGTTGCTTTTTATTTCCTGTTTTACGACAGAGCAAGGAGGGTGTCCACAGACCACTGTGCACCTGCAGGCTGATATGGGGGGTAAAAAGTCTAGAAGTGAGTAAATAAGATTTTAGCATATGTTCTAAAACACACCGGACACCTGTACAGCGATGCCAACACAGTGATCTGAGCTCCTTCTTTGAGTTAAATCCTAGCATCTGCATTTTTTACAAGTTGTTGCTATGGCAGAGCATGACCAGAGCATAACAGAAACCACCCATTTTCTAACCGCTTCATCCAATTCAGGGTCAGGGGGTCAGGGGGTCGCGGGGCACGGGGGAGCCAGAGCCTCAGAAAGTAATAAGCAGGAGATACCTGGGACTGGATGGTAGTCCAATGCAGGGAAGACACAGACACTCACCAATTATCCCAGAAGCCAATTAACCTACCAGTAGTTCTTTGAAGTGTGGGAGGAAGCCGGAGCACCCAAAGCAAACTCATGCAAACATGGGGAGAACATACAAGCTCCATACAGATAGCACCCCAGGTCCAGAAGTGTACCCAGGGCCTCAGCACTGTGAGCTAGCAATGCTAAACGCTGGGCTACTGTGCATGCTAATTTCTAGGCATCAGGTGATCAATCAGGTAGTGTTTCTCAGATAAAAGGACACCAGTAATTTAGTATGAGATTCAAATTGACCTCAGAACAAAAAACTGTATAACTTATGTTATATAACTTATGTATAACTTACTACAGCATAACTGTCTTATTTGGCTCTTGTAGAAAATATTAACAGCATGCCTATTAAACATACAGTATCTAGCAATCAGCAATCAAAATAAAAACATTTCCAAACATGGAAACTGCCCAGTTAATGAAGCACTTCAAAGACATTACTCTATTCAATAATTACAGTTTCAAGTAGATAACAGATTTATATTCAGATTACGAAAGTATCATAACAACGGCTGCTTGTGTAAGGAATCCATGAATACCACTGTACATGAGAATTCCACACCTATTTGTAATCAATACACAAAATCCTATTGAATTTCAGGTACTTGTTTATTCAGCATTGCTTGACTCCGCGGACTCCTTGTTGTTTCAATATTCTAGCAATAGGACTAATCGCCAATACAGTGCCGTTGTAATCTATTCCTTCTGCCAGCAGAGGACGGTATTCGCACAGCCCGTTCAGGATAAGATACGGTCCTCGCAGTTCACAGTACAACTGGCCACAGCCGTACTCGGAATATGCTCTCGATAACCTCGTTTAGTTTAAGTACGGCCGTATTTCATATCAACCCACAGATGCATTGCATAAACACTAGAATTCTGGTTGTACTTAAATTGACCTTATACGTTTTGGATTATGTTTAACCTTCTTCAATTTCTTCAACCATATTTTGAGATGATTACGTTTACAGAAGCAAATATTATTCAGTGCTTTTTCTTCACTCCTTTAATCAAACCCACATTTCTATAAGGAGGGCCATTGTGAAACTCCCCAAAGTGAGCTGAATTAATCTTTTATTCTTCACACCTGCGAAGTCATTCCTTCATTGTGTAATATGAAGGCCTTTCATTATTCACGTATACTACAACATCTGAAAATAATGGGTCTTGAAATAGTTGAATGAAAGAAAATCCTGAATAACTCCTCCAAATGCGTGTTACACTTTCATCAAGTACACACACTTTGAATGTGATGAACTATAAAAAGTTATTTTAACCATACCCAATGGAGCTCGGGAGTGCGATTGCATACACAATCATGTTTTCAGTGTTTGGACATCAGCCGTACATCAGAACAATCATTTCACTAACACAGCTCCGTGTTGAGTGATATATCTGTATTTGGGTATATACAGATCATGTAATTCAGGGAGCACTGTTACGTCAGGTCACCAACCATTATTACGACGCTCATATGTCATAGAGCTCCTTAGGATGTTTGTATAATTTGTATCCAAATTTTCATATGGCCGCAGTTACGGCGTTTATTTTACAGTTAATGTAACAGGGTGTCATTATATTTTTCTGTCTTTATGGTGGCAGACCACTTAAATAAATCTGAGTAGGCGGTTTCTACAAGTGGGTCAGATAAAATATTAAATATACAGTAAAAGCTCACACCTATTCATACCCTTTATGTACTGTATATCTACAATTACGTGTACTGTATAATACGATAACTACCATTACAAAATGGCTCCCTTTTGATTTGAAGTGGTTCTTTTAAATAAGTAAATTGCAATCACTTAGCCTACATCTGAGCTCCTAATTCATCGCGACGACGGACTGAGACTCCAGTTGGATTTGTGAGAAGTAAAGGGGTGTGCCTGTTTTAAAACCGATTCATACGTCTTAAACACATGGACATAGATAGCAGTCTGTGTTATATAATTTATCTTTTTATTTTATTTAAATTTAAGTATCACATACACATTTTCAAAGTAACTGTACCCCTTTTAATTATGATCCCCATCGCTCACAGCTCCGAAGGTGAGACGAGGGCTACTTCAGATGGGATTTCCAATATTTCTCTCTTAGCTTGTATACCGGTGGAAAGGAGAGGGCTCTTAAAACGTGTTGATAGTAAGATTGGGATGTATTTGCAGTCTAGATATAGTTTTTTTAATGTTCGGAGCCGCCACAGATTCATTTTCTTACGACTGCTTTTCTGGATGACAATGACAATGCAAACGATGGTGTTAAGGCGAGGCTGTGCCTTAAGGCTCCTCTGCTTACAATGTTCAGCGCGTAAATCGCAAACGAGCGCCTTCCCTTACGATGAAAATGCAGAAAATAAGACCACGAGATTTAAACCTACGGCTTACAAATTTATGCGTAAACACTAAAACCGTATCTTTAGCAAAACTGGCGAGACAATGTGTTTTATCATTTAAAAAAGTACTGGAAAATAATTAAAGGTTATCACGATAAACAGAGGTTACTGATCTACTACTGTACGCTGTGACCAAAAATGAGAGTCCCCCGATCCTCGCAGCCTTCATGCTTTGGTCTTGGCCTGGCCGGTTTTTTTTTAAGATAATGGGGTCAAGTTAAGAAATTATGCAAGTTTCTAATCAAATCCAAGGGCGCCTCCATCTCCTAAACATCTTTAGAAGGCCGACGGACCACACTGCACGGTCCGGGTCCGGGCCCTGACCCGGTTCTGGATAATGCCAGCTTAAAGTGAAAAATTCTACTGTACATATTATGTTTCTTATTATGGTATATATGTATAATATAGCGCGACCGCTTCACGAAGCTAGAAAGAAAGTTATCCGCCATTTTTTTTTTACCTGCAATTGAATTTGCCATTAAAATCATTATTAATACCGCAGCTGCTAAATTACTTACCTAAAAGCGTTCAGATACAAAAGCACTTGAGCTGTAATGTTTATATACTGTTGGCCCGATGACCTACTTCAAGAAGAATTGTTACATAGACCGCCAAGGACTGTCATCACACTTTACGTCATAAAGCGCTTTAAAACTTTTGACAAGTTCAACACCTCATATTTTGTACTGTTTATCGTGGTAAAAGCAACTCAAAGCAATTATAAAAATGATCGAAAGGTAAAAATACAAGCTTATACGAGCTGTCATTTTAACATTTATAACATATATTTAAACAAAATATATATAATCTATTTGAATAAAATAGAAAAGTGTTCTTAGTCTTCACTTAAAAGCTGTTAGAAGCTGCCTTTCTGACAAGAGAGTTCTGTGAGTTCCACAGTCTCAGTGCATTAAAGTCAAAACCAGTTGCTTTTTATTTCCTGTTTTACGACAGAGCAAGGAGGGTGTCCACAGACCACTGTGCACCTGCAGGCTGATATGGGGGGTAAAAAGTCTAGAAGTGAGTAAATAAGATTTTAGCATATGTTCTAAAACACACCGGACACCTGTACAGCGATGCCAACACAGTGATCTGAGCTCCTTCTTTGAGTTAAATCCTAGCATCTGCATTTTTTACAAGTTGTTGCTATGGCAGAGCATGACCAGAGCATAACAGAAACCACCCATTTTCTAACCGCTTCATCCAATTCAGGGTCAGGGGGTCAGGGGGTCGCGGGGCACGGGGGAGCCAGAGCCTCAGAAAGTAATAAGCAGGAGATACCTGGGACTGGATGGTAGTCCAATGCAGGGAAGACACAGACACTCACCAATTATCCCAGAAGCCAATTAACCTACCAGTAGTTCTTTGAAGTGTGGGAGGAAGCCGGAGCACCCAAAGCAAACTCATGCAAACATGGGGAGAACATACAAGCTCCATACAGATAGCACCCCAGGTCCAGAAGTGTACCCAGGGCCTCAGCACTGTGAGCTAGCAATGCTAAACGCTGGGCTACTGTGCATGCTAATTTCTAGGCATCAGGTGATCAATCAGGTAGTGTTTCTCAGATAAAAGGACACCAGTAATTTAGTATGAGATTCAAATTGACCTCAGAACAAAAAACTGTATAACTTATGTTATATAACTTATGTATAACTTACTACAGCATAACTGTCTTATTTGGCTCTTGTAGAAAATATTAACAGCATGCCTATTAAACATACAGTATCTAGCAATCAGCAATCAAAATAAAAACATTTCCAAACATGGAAACTGCCCAGTTAATGAAGCACTTCAAAGACATTACTCTATTCAATAATTACAGTTTCAAGTAGATAACAGATTTATATTCAGATTACGAAAGTATCATAACAACGGCTGCTTGTGTAAGGAATCCATGAATACCACTGTACATGAGAATTCCACACCTATTTGTAATCAATACACAAAATCCTATTGAATTTCAGGTACTTGTTTATTCAGCATTGCTTGACTCCGCGGACTCCTTGTTGTTTCAATATTCTAGCAATAGGACTAATCGCCAATACAGTGCCGTTGTAATCTATTCCTTCTGCCAGCAGAGGACGGTATTCGCACAGCCCGTTCAGGATAAGATACGGTCCTCGCAGTTCACAGTACAACTGGCCACAGCCGTACTCGGAATATGCTCTCGATAACCTCGTTTAGTTTAAGTACGGCCGTATTTCATATCAACCCACAGATGCATTGCATAAACACTAGAATTCTGGTTGTACTTAAATTGACCTTATACGTTTTGGATTATGTTTAACCTTCTTCAATTTCTTCAACCATATTTTGAGATGATTACGTTTACAGAAGCAAATATTATTCAGTGCTTTTTCTTCACTCCTTTAATCAAACCCACATTTCTATAAGGAGGGCCATTGTGAAACTCCCCAAAGTGAGCTGAATTAATCTTTTATTCTTCACACCTGCGAAGTCATTCCTTCATTGTGTAATATGAAGGCCTTTCATTATTCACGTATACTACAACATCTGAAAATAATGGGTCTTGAAATAGTTGAATGAAAGAAAATCCTGAATAACTCCTCCAAATGCGTGTTACACTTTCATCAAGTACACACACTTTGAATGTGATGAACTATAAAAAGTTATTTTAACCATACCCAATGGAGCTCGGGAGTGCGATTGCATACACAATCATGTTTTCAGTGTTTGGACATCAGCCGTACATCAGAACAATCATTTCACTAACACAGCTCCGTGTTGAGTGATATATCTGTATTTGGGTATATACAGATCATGTAATTCAGGGAGCACTGTTACGTCAGGTCACCAACCATTATTACGACGCTCATATGTCATAGAGCTCCTTAGGATGTTTGTATAATTTGTATCCAAATTTTCATATGGCCGCAGTTACGGCGTTTATTTTACAGTTAATGTAACAGGGTGTCATTATATTTTTCTGTCTTTATGGTGGCAGACCACTTAAATAAATCTGAGTAGGCGGTTTCTACAAGTGGGTCAGATAAAATATTAAATATACAGTAAAAGCTCACACCTATTCATACCCTTTATGTACTGTATATCTACAATTACGTGTACTGTATAATACGATAACTACCATTACAAAATGGCTCCCTTTTGATTTGAAGTGGTTCTTTTAAATAAGTAAATTGCAATCACTTAGCCTACATCTGAGCTCCTAATTCATCGCGACGACGGACTGAGACTCCAGTTGGATTTGTGAGAAGTAAAGGGGTGTGCCTGTTTTAAAACCGATTCATACGTCTTAAACACATGGACATAGATAGCAGTCTGTGTTATATAATTTATCTTTTTATTTTATTTAAATTTAAGTATCACATACACATTTTCAAAGTAACTGTACCCCTTTTAATTATGATCCCCATCGCTCACAGCTCCGAAGGTGAGACGAGGGCTACTTCAGATGGGATTTCCAATATTTCTCTCTTAGCTTGTATACCGGTGGAAAGGAGAGGGCTCTTAAAACGTGTTGATAGTAAGATTGGGATGTATTTGCAGTCTAGATATAGTTTTTTTAATGTTCGGAGCCGCCACAGATTCATTTTCTTACGACTGCTTTTCTGGATGACAATGACAATGCAAACGATGGTGTTAAGGCGAGGCTGTGCCTTAAGGCTCCTCTGCTTACAATGTTCAGCGCGTAAATCGCAAACGAGCGCCTTCCCTTACGATGAAAATGCAGAAAATAAGACCACGAGATTTAAACCTACGGCTTACAAATTTATGCGTAAACACTAAAACCGTATCTTTAGCAAAACTGGCGAGACAATGTGTTTTATCATTTAAAAAAGTACTGGAAAATAATTAAAGGTTATCACGATAAACAGAGGTTACTGATCTACTACTGTACGCTGTGACCAAAAATGAGAGTCCCCCGATCCTCGCAGCCTTCATGCTTTGGTCTTGGCCTGGCCGGTTTTTTTTTAAGATAATGGGGTCAAGTTAAGAAATTATGCAAGTTTCTAATCAAATCCAAGGGCGCCTCCATCTCCTAAACATCTTTAGAAGGCCGACGGACCACACTGCACGGTCCGGGTCCGGGCCCTGACCCGGTTCTGGATAATGCCAGCTTAAAGTGAAAAATTCTACTGTACATATTATGTTTCTTATTATGGTATATATGTATAATGTGGCGCGACCGCTTCACGAAGCTAGAAAGAAAGTTATCCGCCATTTTTTTTTTACCTGCAATTGAATTTGCCATTAAAATCATTATTAATACCGCAGCTGCTAAATTACTTACCTAAAAGCGTTCAGATACAAAAGCACTTGAGCTGTAATGTTTATATACTGTTGGCCCGATGACCTACTTCAAGAAGAATTGTTACATAGACCGCCAAGGACTGTCATCACACTTTACGTCATAAAGCGCTTTAAAACTTTTGACAAGTTCAACACCTCATATTTTGTACTGTTTATCGTGGTAAAAGCAACTCAAAGCAATTATAAAAATGATCGAAAGGTAAAAATACAAGCTTATACGAGCTGTCATTTTAACATTTATAACATATATTTAAACAAAATATATATAATCTATTTGAATAAAATAGAAAAGTGTTCTTAGTCTTCACTTAAAAGCTGTTAGAAGCTGCCTTTCTGACAAGAGAGTTCTGTGAGTTCCACAGTCTCAGTGCATTAAAGTCAAAACCAGTTGCTTTTTATTTCCTGTTTTACGACAGAGCAAGGAGGGTGTCCACAGACCACTGTGCACCTGCAGGCTGATATGGGGGGTAAAAAGTCTAGAAGTGAGTAAATAAGATTTTAGCATATGTTCTAAAACAAACCGGACACCTGTACAGCGATGCCAACACAGTGATCTGAGCTCCTTCTTTGAGTTAAATCCTAGCATCTGCATTTTTTACAAGTTGTTGCTATGGCAGAGCATGACCAGAGCATAACAGAAACCACCCATTTTCTAACCGCTTCATCCAATTCAGGGTCAGGGGGTCAGGGGGTCGCGGGGCACGGGGGAGCCAGAGCCTCAGAAAGTAATAAGCAGGAGATACCTGGGACTGGATGGTAGTCCAATGCAGGGAAGACACAGACACTCACCAATTATCCCAGAAGCCAATTAACCTACCAGTAGTTCTTTGAAGTGTGGGAGGAAGCCGGAGCACCCAAAGCAAACTCATGCAAACATGGGGAGAACATACAAGCTCCATACAGATAGCACCCCAGGTCCAGAAGTGTACCCAGGGCCTCAGCACTGTGAGCTAGCAATGCTAAACGCTGGGCTACTGTGCATGCTAATTTCTAGGCATCAGGTGATCAATCAGGTAGTGTTTCTCAGATAAAAGGACACCAGTAATTTAGTATGAGATTCAAATTGACCTCAGAACAAAAAACTGTATAACTTATGTTATATAACTTATGTATAACTTACTACAGCATAACTGTCTTATTTGGCTCTTGTAGAAAATATTAACAGCATGCCTATTAAACATACAGTATCTAGCAATCAGCAATCAAAATAAAAACATTTCCAAACATGGAAACTGCCCAGTTAATGAAGCATTTCAAAGACATTAATCTATTCAATAATTACAGTTTCAAGTAGATAACAGATTTATATTCAGATTACGAAAGTATCATAACAACGGCTGCTTGTGTAAGGAATCCATGAATACCACTGTACATGAGAATTCCACACCTATTTGTAATCAATACACAAAATCCTATTGAATTTCAGGTACTTGTTTATTCAGCATTGCTTGACTCCGCGGACTCCTTGTTGTTTCAATATTCTAGCAATAGGACTAATCGCCAATACAGTGCCGTTGTAATCTATTCCTTCTGCCAGCAGAGGACGGTATTCGCACAGCCCGTTCAGGATAAGATACGGTCCTCGCAGTTCACAGTACAACTGGCCACAGCCGTACTCGGAATATGCTCTCGATAACCTCGTTTAGTTTAAGTACGGCCGTATTTCATATCAACCCACAGATGCATTGCATAAACACTAGAATTCTGGTTGTACTTAAATTGACCTTATACGTTTTGGATTATGTTTAACCTTCTTCAACTTCTTCAACCATATTTTGAGATGATTACGTTTACAGAAGCAAATATTATTCAGTGCTTTTTCTTCACTCCTTTAATCAAACCCACATTTCTATAAGGAGGGCCATTGTGAAACTCCCCAAAGTGAGCTGAATTAATCTTTTATTCTTCACACCTGCGAAGTCATTCCTTCATTGTGTAATATGAAGGCCTTTCATTATTCACGTATACTACAACATCTGAAAATAATGGGTCTTGAAATAGTTGAATGAAAGAAAATCCTGAATAACTCCTCCAAATGCGTGTTACACTTTCATCAAGTACACACACTTTGAATGTGATGAACTATAAAAAGTTATTTTAACCATACCCAATGGAGCTCGGGAGTGCGATTGCATACACAATCATGTTTTCAGTGTTTGGACATCAGCCGTACATCAGAACAATCATTTCACTAACACAGCTCCGTGTTGAGTGATATATCTGTATTTGGGTATATACAGATCATGTAATTCAGGGAGCACTGTTACGTCAGGTCACCAACCATTATTACGACGCTCATATGTCATAGAGCTCCTTAGGATGTTTGTATAATTTGTATCCAAATTTTCATATGGCCGCAGTTACGGCGTTTATTTTACAGTTAATGTAACAGGGTGTCATTATATTTTTCTGTCTTTATGGTGGCAGACCACTTAAATAAATCTGAGTAGGCGGTTTCTACAAGTGGGTCAGATAAAATATTAAATATACAGTAAAAGCTCACACCTATTCATACCCTTTATGTACTGTATATCTACAATTACGTGTACTGTATAATACGATAACTACCATTACAAAATGGCTCCCTTTTGATTTGAAGTGGTTCTTTTAAATAAGTAAATTGCAATCACTTAGCCTACATCTGAGCTCCTAATTCATCGCGACGACGGACTGAGACTCCAGTTGGATTTGTGAGAAGTAAAGGGGTGTGCCTGTTTTAAAACCGATTCATACGTCTTAAACACATGGACATAGATAGCAGTCTGTGTTATATAATTTATCTTTTTATTTTATTTAAATTTAAGTATCACATACACATTTTCAAAGTAACTGTACCCCTTTTAATTATGATCCCCATCGCTCACAGCTCCGAAGGTGAGACGAGGGCTACTTCAGATGGGATTTCCAATATTTCTCTCTTAGCTTGTATACCGGTGGAAAGGAGAGGGCTCTTAAAACGTGTTGATAGTAAGATTGGGATGTATTTGCAGTCTAGATATAGTTTTTTTAATGTTCGGAGCCGCCACAGATTCATTTTCTTACGACTGCTTTTCTGGATGACAATGACAATGCAAACGATGGTGTTAAGGCGAGGCTGTGCCTTAAGGCTCCTCTGCTTACAATGTTCAGCGCGTAAATCGCAAACGAGCGCCTTCCCTTACGATGAAAATGCAGAAAATAAGACCACGAGATTTAAACCTACGGCTTACAAATTTATGCGTAAACACTAAAACCGTATCTTTAGCAAAACTGGCGAGACAATGTGTTTTATCATTTAAAAAAGTACTGGAAAATAATTAAAGGTTATCACGATAAAC
The DNA here is from genome assembly GCF_040954835.1 of Lepisosteus oculatus. Taxonomy (NCBI): domain Eukaryota; kingdom Metazoa; phylum Chordata; class Actinopteri; order Semionotiformes; family Lepisosteidae; genus Lepisosteus; species Lepisosteus oculatus. The sequence goes on from NW_027167977.1 coordinate 1,169,675, forward strand.
AGAGGTTACTGATCTACTACTGTACGCTGTGACCAAAAATGAGAGTCCCCCGATCCTCGCAGCCTTCATGCTTTGGTCTTGGCCTGGCCGGTTTTTTTTTAAGATAATGGGGTCAAGTTAAGAAATTATGCAAGTTTCTAATCAAATCCAAGGGCGCCTCCATCTCCTAAACATCTTTAGAAGGCCGACGGACCACACTGCACGGTCCGGGTCCGGGCCCTGACCCGGTTCTGGATAATGCCAGCTTAAAGTGAAAAATTCTACTGTACATATTATGTTTCTTATTATGGTATATATGTATAATGTGGCGCGACCGCTTCACGAAGCTAGAAAGAAAGTTATCCGCCATTTTTTTTTTACCTGCAATTGAATTTGCCATTAAAATCATTATTAATACCGCAGCTGCTAAATTACTTACCTAAAAGCGTTCAGATACAAAAGCACTTGAGCTGTAATGTTTATATACTGTTGGCCCGATGACCTACTTCAAGAAGAATTGTTACATAGACCGCCAAGGACTGTCATCACACTTTACGTCATAAAGCGCTTTAAAACTTTTGACAAGTTCAACACCTCATATTTTGTACTGTTTATCGTGGTAAAAGCAACTCAAAGCAATTATAAAAATGATCGAAAGGTAAAAATACAAGCTTATACGAGCTGTCATTTTAACATTTATAACATATATTTAAACAAAATATATATAATCTATTTGAATAAAATAGAAAAGTGTTCTTAGTCTTCACTTAAAAGCTGTTAGAAGCTGCCTTTCTGACAAGAGAGTTCTGTGAGTTCCACAGTCTCAGTGCATTAAAGTCAAAACCAGTTGCTTTTTATTTCCTGTTTTACGACAGAGCAAGGAGGGTGTCCACAGACCACTGTGCACCTGCAGGCTGATATGGGGGGTAAAAAGTCTAGAAGTGAGTAAATAAGATTTTAGCATATGTTCTAAAACAAACCGGACACCTGTACAGCGATGCCAACACAGTGATCTGAGCTCCTTCTTTGAGTTAAATCCTAGCATCTGCATTTTTTACAAGTTGTTGCTATGGCAGAGCATGACCAGAGCATAACAGAAACCACCCATTTTCTAACCGCTTCATCCAATTCAGGGTCAGGGGGTCAGGGGGTCGCGGGGCACGGGGGAGCCAGAGCCTCAGAAAGTAATAAGCAGGAGATACCTGGGACTGGATGGTAGTCCAATGCAGGGAAGACACAGACACTCACCAATTATCCCAGAAGCCAATTAACCTACCAGTAGTTCTTTGAAGTGTGGGAGGAAGCCGGAGCACCCAAAGCAAACTCATGCAAACATGGGGAGAACATACAAGCTCCATACAGATAGCACCCCAGGTCCAGAAGTGTACCCAGGGCCTCAGCACTGTGAGCTAGCAATGCTAAACGCTGGGCTACTGTGCATGCTAATTTCTAGGCATCAGGTGATCAATCAGGTAGTGTTTCTCAGATAAAAGGACACCAGTAATTTAGTATGAGATTCAAATTGACCTCAGAACAAAAAACTGTATAACTTATGTTATATAACTTATGTATAACTTACTACAGCATAACTGTCTTATTTGGCTCTTGTAGAAAATATTAACAGCATGCCTATTAAACATACAGTATCTAGCAATCAGCAATCAAAATAAAAACATTTCCAAACATGGAAACTGCCCAGTTAATGAAGCATTTCAAAGACATTAATCTATTCAATAATTACAGTTTCAAGTAGATAACAGATTTATATTCAGATTACGAAAGTATCATAACAACGGCTGCTTGTGTAAGGAATCCATGAATACCACTGTACATGAGAATTCCACACCTATTTGTAATCAATACACAAAATCCTATTGAATTTCAGGTACTTGTTTATTCAGCATTGCTTGACTCCGCGGACTCCTTGTTGTTTCAATATTCTAGCAATAGGACTAATCGCCAATACAGTGCCGTTGTAATCTATTCCTTCTGCCAGCAGAGGACGGTATTCGCACAGCCCGTTCAGGATAAGATACGGTCCTCGCAGTTCACAGTACAACTGGCCACAGCCGTACTCGGAATATGCTCTCGATAACCTCGTTTAGTTTAAGTACGGCCGTATTTCATATCAACCCACAGATGCATTGCATAAACACTAGAATTCTGGTTGTACTTAAATTGACCTTATACGTTTTGGATTATGTTTAACCTTCTTCAACTTCTTCAACCATATTTTGAGATGATTACGTTTACAGAAGCAAATATTATTCAGTGCTTTTTCTTCACTCCTTTAATCAAACCCACATTTCTATAAGGAGGGCCATTGTGAAACTCCCCAAAGTGAGCTGAATTAATCTTTTATTCTTCACACCTGCGAAGTCATTCCTTCATTGTGTAATATGAAGGCCTTTCATTATTCACGTATACTACAACATCTGAAAATAATGGGTCTTGAAATAGTTGAATGAAAGAAAATCCTGAATAACTCCTCCAAATGCGTGTTACACTTTCATCAAGTACACACACTTTGAATGTGATGAACTATAAAAAGTTATTTTAACCATACCCAATGGAGCTCGGGAGTGCGATTGCATACACAATCATGTTTTCAGTGTTTGGACATCAGCCGTACATCAGAACAATCATTTCACTAACACAGCTCCGTGTTGAGTGATATATCTGTATTTGGGTATATACAGATCATGTAATTCAGGGAGCACTGTTACGTCAGGTCACCAACCATTATTACGACGCTCATATGTCATAGAGCTCCTTAGGATGTTTGTATAATTTGTATCCAAATTTTCATATGGCCGCAGTTACGGCGTTTATTTTACAGTTAATGTAACAGGGTGTCATTATATTTTTCTGTCTTTATGGTGGCAGACCACTTAAATAAATCTGAGTAGGCGGTTTCTACAAGTGGGTCAGATAAAATATTAAATATACAGTAAAAGCTCACACCTATTCATACCCTTTATGTACTGTATATCTACAATTACGTGTACTGTATAATACGATAACTACCATTACAAAATGGCTCCCTTTTGATTTGAAGTGGTTCTTTTAAATAAGTAAATTGCAATCACTTAGCCTACATCTGAGCTCCTAATTCATCGCGACGACGGACTGAGACTCCAGTTGGATTTGTGAGAAGTAAAGGGGTGTGCCTGTTTTAAAACCGATTCATACGTCTTAAACACATGGACATAGATAGCAGTCTGTGTTATATAATTTATCTTTTTATTTTATTTAAATTTAAGTATCACATACACATTTTCAAAGTAACTGTACCCCTTTTAATTATGATCCCCATCGCTCACAGCTCCGAAGGTGAGACGAGGGCTACTTCAGATGGGATTTCCAATATTTCTCTCTTAGCTTGTATACCGGTGGAAAGGAGAGGGCTCTTAAAACGTGTTGATAGTAAGATTGGGATGTATTTGCAGTCTAGATATAGTTTTTTTAATGTTCGGAGCCGCCACAGATTCATTTTCTTACGACTGCTTTTCTGGATGACAATAACAATGCAAACGATGGTGTCAAGGCGAGGCTGTGCCTTAAGGCTCCTCTGCTTACAATGTTCAGCGCGTAAATCGCAAACGAGCGCCTTCCCTTACGATGAAAATGCAGAAAATAAGACCACGAGATTTAAACCTACGGCTTACAAATTTATGCGTAAACACTAAAACCGTATCTTTAGCAAAACTGGCGAGACAATGTGTTTTATCATTTAAAAAAGTACTGGAAAATAATTAAAGGTTATCACGATAAACAGAGGTTACTGATCTACTACTGTACGCTGTGACCAAAAATGAGAGTCCCCCGATCCTCGCAGCCTTCATGCTTTGGTCTTGGCCTGGCCGGTTTTTTTTTAAGATAATGGGGTCAAGTTAAGAAATTATGCAAGTTTCTAATCAAATCCAAGGGCGCCTCCATCTCCTAAACATCTTTAGAAGGCCGACGGACCACACTGCACGGTCCGGGTCCGGGCCCTGACCCGGTTCTGGATAATGCCAGCTTAAAGTGAAAAATTCTACTGTACATATTATGTTTCTTATTATGGTATATATGTATAATGTGGCGCGACCGCTTCACGAAGCTAGAAAGAAAGTTATCCGCCATTTTTTTTTTACCTGCAATTGAATTTGCCATTAAAATCATTATTAATACCGCAGCTGCTAAATTACTTACCTAAAAGCGTTCAGATACAAAAGCACTTGAGCTGTAATGTTTATATACTGTTGGCCCGATGACCTACTTCAAGAAGAATTGTTACATAGACCGCCAAGGACTGTCATCACACTTTACGTCATAAAGCGCTTTAAAACTTTTGACAAGTTCAACACCTCATATTTTGTACTGTTTATCGTGGTAAAAGCAACTCAAAGCAATTATAAAAATGATCGAAAGGTAAAAATACAAGCTTATACGAGCTGTCATTTTAACATTTATAACATATATTTAAACAAAATATATATAATCTATTTGAATAAAATAGAAAAGTGTTCTTAGTCTTCACTTAAAAGCTGTTAGAAGCTGCCTTTCTGACAAGAGAGTTCTGTGAGTTCCACAGTCTCAGTGCATTAAAGTCAAAACCAGTTGCTTTTTATTTCCTGTTTTACGACAGAGCAAGGAGGGTGTCCACAGACCACTGTGCACCTGCAGGCTGATATGGGGGGTAAAAAGTCTAGAAGTGAGTAAATAAGATTTTAGCATATGTTCTAAAACAAACCGGACACCTGTACAGCGATGCCAACACAGTGATCTGAGCTCCTTCTTTGAGTTAAATCCTAGCATCTGCATTTTTTATAAGTTGTTGCTATGGCAGAGCATGACCAGAGCATAACAGAAACCACCCATTTTCTAACCGCTTTATCCAATTCAGGGTCAGGGGGTCAGGGGGTCGCGGGGCACGGGGGAGCCAGAGCCTCAGAAAGTAATAAGCAGGAGATACCTGGGACTGGATGGTAGTCCAATGCAGGGAAGACACAGACACTCACCAATTATCCCAGAAGCCAATTAACCTACCAGTAGTTCTTTGAAGTGTGGGACGAAGCCGGAGCACCCAAAGCAAACTCATGCAAACATGGGGAGAACATACAAGCTCCATACAGATAGCACCCCAGGTCCAGAAGTGTACCCAGGGCCTCAGCACTGTGAGCTAGCAATGCTAAACGCTGGGCTACTGTGCATGCTAATTTCTAGGCATCAGGTGATCAATCAGGTAGTGTTTCTCAGATAAAAGGACACCAGTAATTTAGTATGAGATTCAAATTGACCTCAGAACAAAAAACTGTATAACTTATGTTATATAACTTATGTATAACTTACTACAGCATAACTGTCTTATTTGGCTCTTGTAGAAAATATTAACAGCATGCCTATTAAACATACAGTATCTAGCAATCAGCAATCAAAATAAAAACATTTCCAAACATGGAAACTGCCCAGTTAATGAAGCATTTCAAAGACATTAATCTATTCAATAATTACAGTTTCAAGTAGATAACAGATTTATATTCAGATTACGAAAGTATCATAACAACGGCTGCTTGTGTAAGGAATCCATGAATACCACTGTACATGAGAATTCCACACCTATTTGTAATCAATACACAAAATCCTATTGAATTTCAGGTACTTGTTTATTCAGCATTGCTTGACTCCGCGGACTCCTTGTTGTTTCAATATTCTAGCAATAGGACTAATCGCCAATACAGTGCCGTTGTAATCTATTCCTTCTGCCAGCAGAGGACGGTATTCGCACAGCCCGTTCAGGATAAGATACGGTCCTCGCAGTTCACAGTACAACTGGCCACAGCCGTACTCGGAATATGCTCTCGATAACCTCGTTTAGTTTAAGTACGGCCGTATTTCATATCAACCCACAGATGCATTGCATAAACACTAGAATTCTGGTTGTACTTAAATTGACCTTATACGTTTTGGATTATGTTTAACCTTCTTCAACTTCTTCAACCATATTTTGAGATGATTACGTTTACAGAAGCAAATATTATTCAGTGCTTTTTCTTCACTCCTTTAATCAAACCCACATTTCTATAAGGAGGGCCATTGTGAAACTCCCCAAAGTGAGCTGAATTAATCTTTTATTCTTCACACCTGCGAAGTCATTCCTTCATTGTGTAATATGAAGGCCTTTCATTATTCACGTATACTACAACATCTGAAAATAATGGGTCTTGAAATAGTTGAATGAAAGAAAATCCTGAATAACTCCTCCAAATGCGTGTTACACTTTCATCAAGTACACACACTTTGAATGTGATGAACTATAAAAAGTTATTTTAACCATACCCAATGGAGCTCGGGAGTGCGATTGCATACACAATCATGTTTTCAGTGTTTGGACATCAGCCGTACATCAGAACAATCATTTCACTAACACAGCTCCGTGTTGAGTGATATATCTGTATTTGGGTATATACAGATCATGTAATTCAGGGAGCACTGTTACGTCAGGTCACCAACCATTATTACGACGCTCATATGTCATAGAGCTCCTTAGGATGTTTGTATAATTTGTATCCAAATTTTCATATGGCCGCAGTTACGGCGTTTATTTTACAGTTAATGTAACAGGGTGTCATTATATTTTTCTGTCTTTATGGTGGCAGACCACTTAAATAAATCTGAGTAGGCGGTTTCTACAAGTGGTTCAGATAAAATATTAAATATACAGTAAAAGCTCACACCTATTCATACCCTTTATGTACTGTATATCTACAATTACGTGTACTGTATAATACGATAACTACCATTACAAAATGGCTCCCTTTTGATTTGAAGTGGTTCTTTTAAATAAGTAAATTGCAATCACTTAGCCTACATCTGAGCTCCTAATTCATCGCGACGACGGACTGAGACTCCAGTTGGATTTGTGAGAAGTAAAGGGGTGTGCCTGTTTTAAAACCGATTCATACGTCTTGAACACATGGACATAGATAGCAGTCTGTGTTATATAATTTATCTTTTTATTTTATTTAAATTTAAGTATCACATACACATTTTCAAAGTAACTGTACCCCTTTTAATTATGATCCCCATCGCTCACAGCTCCGAAGGTGAGACGAGGGCTACTTCAGATGGGATTTCCAATATTTCTCTCTTAGCTTGTATACCGGTGGAAAGGAGAGGGCTCTTAAAACGTGTTGATAGTAAGATTGGGATGTATTTGCAGTCTAGATATAGTTTTTTTAATGTTCGGAGCCGCCACAGATTCATTTTCTTACGACTGCTTTTCTGGATGACAATAACAATGCAAACGATGGTGTTAAGGCGAGGCTGTGCCTTAAGGCTCCTCTGCTTACAATGTTCAGCGCGTAAATCGCAAACGAGCGCCTTCCCTTACGATGAAAATGCAGAAAATAAGACCACGAGATTTAAACCTACGGCTTACAAATTTATGCGTAAACACTAAAACCGTATCTTTAGCAAAACTGGCGAGACAATGTGTTTTATCATTTAAAAAAGTACTGGAAAATAATTAAAGGTTATCACGATAAACAGAGGTTACTGATCTACTACTGTACGCTGTGACCAAAAATGAGAGTCCCCCGATCCTGGCAGCCTTCATGCTTTGGTCTTGGCCTGGCCGGTTTTTTTTTAAGATAATGGGGTCAAGTTAAGAAATTATGCAAGTTTCTAATCAAATCCAAGGGCGCCTCGATCTCCTAAACATCTTTAGAAGGCCGACGGACCACACTGCACGGTCCGGGTCCGGGCCCTGACCCGGTTCTGGATAATGCCAGCTTAAAGTGAAAAATTCTACTGTACATATTATGTTTCTTATTATGGTATATATGTATAATGTGGCGCGACCGCTTCACGAAGCTAGAAAGAAAGTTATCCGCCATTTTTTTTTTACCTGCAATTGAATTTGCCATTAAAATCATTATTAATACCGCAGCTGCTAAATTACTTACCTAAAAGCGTTCAGATACAAAAGCACTTGAGCTGTAATGTTTATATACTGTTGGCCCGATGACCTACTTCAAGAAGAATTGTTACATAGACCGCCAAGGACTGTCATCACACTTTACGTCATAAAGCGCTTTAAAACTTTTGACAAGTTCAACACCTCATATTTTGTACTGTTTATCGTGGTAAAAGCAACTCAAAGCAATTATAAAAATGATCGAAAGGTAAAAATACAAGCTTATACGAGCTGTCATTTTAACATTTATAACATATATTTAAACAAAATATATATAATCTATTTGAATAAAATAGAAAAGTGTTCTTAGTCTTCACTTAAAAGCTGTTAGAAGCTGCCTTTCTGACAAGAGAGTTCTGTGAGTTCCACAGTCTCAGTGCATTAAAGTCAAAACCAGTTGCTTTTTATCTCCTGTTTTACGACAGAGCAAGGAGGGTGTCCACAGACCACTGTGCACCTGCAGGCTGATATGGGGGGTAAAAAGTCTAGAAGTGAGTAAATAAGATTTTAGCACATGTTCTAAAACAAACCGGACACCTGTACAGCGATGCCAACACAGTGATCTGAGCTCCTTCTTTGAGTTAAATCCTAGCATCTGCATTTTTTACAAGTTGTTGCTATGGCAGAGCATGACCAGAGCATAACAGAAACCACCCATTTTCTAACCGCTTCATCCAATTCAGGGTCAGGGGGTCAGGGGGTCGCGGGGCACGGGGGAGCCAGAGCCTCAGAAAGTAATAAGCAGGAGATACCTGGGACTGGATGGTAGTCCAATGCAGGGAAGACACAGACACTCACCAATTATCCCAGAAGCCAATTAACCTACCAGTAGTTCTTTGAAGTGTGGGAGGAAGCCGGAGCACCCAAAGCAAACTCATGCAAACATGGGGAGAACATACAAGCTCCATACAGATAGCACCCCAGGTCCAGAAGTGTACCCAGGGCCTCAGCACTGTGAGCTAGCAATGCTAAACGCTGGGCTACTGTGCATGCTAATTTCTAGGCATCAGGTGATCAATCAGGTAGTGTTTCTCAGATAAAAGGACACCAGTAATTTAGTATGAGATTCAAATTGACCTCAGAACAAAAAACTGTATAACTTATGTTATATAACTTATGTATAACTTACTACAGCATAACTGTCTTATTTGGCTCTTGTAGAAAATATTAACAGCATGCCTATTAAACATACAGTGTCTAGCAATCAGCAATCAAAATAAAAACATTTCCAAACATGGAAACTGGCCAGTTAATGAAGCATTTCAAAGACATTAATCTATTCAATAATTACAGTTTCAAGTAGATAACAGATTTATATTCAGATTACGAAAGTATCATAACAACGGCTGCTTGTGTAAGGAATCCATGAATACCACTGTACATGAGAATTCCACACCTATTTGTAATCAATACACAAAATCCTATTGAATTTCAGGTACTTGTTTATTCAGCATTGCTTGACTCCGCGGACTCCTTGTTGTTTCAATATTCTAGCAATAGGACTAATCGCCAATACAGTGCCGTTGTAATCTATTCCTTCTGCCAGCAGAGGACGGTATTCGCACAGCCCGTTCAGGATAAGATACGGTCCTCGCAGTTCACAGTACAACTGGCCACAGCCGTACTCGGAATATGCTCTCGATAACCTCGTTTAGTTTAAGTACGGCCGTATTTCATATCAACCCACAGATGCATTGCATAAACACTAGAATTCTGGTTGTACTTAAATTGACCTTATACGTTTTGGATTATGTTTAACCTTCTTCAACTTCTTCAACCATATTTTGAGATGATTACGTTTACAGAAGCAAATATTATTCAGTGCTTTTTCTTCACTCCTTTAATCAAACCCACATTTCTATAAGGAGGGCCATTGTGAAACTCCCCAAAGTGAGCTGAATTAATCTTTTATTCTTCACACCTGCGAAGTCATTCCTTCATTGTGTAATATGAAGGCCTTTCATTATTCACGTATACTACAACATCTGAAAATAATGGGTCTTGAAATAGTTGAATGAAAGAAAATCCTGAATAACTCCTCCAAATGCGTGTTACACTTTCATCAAGTACACACACTTTGAATGTGATGAACTATAAAAAGTTATTTTAACCATACCCAATGGAGCTCGGGAGTGCGATTGCATACACAATCATGTTTTCAGTGTTTGGACATCAGCCGTACATCAGAACAATCATTTCACTAACACAGCTCCGTGTTGAGTGATATATCTGTATTTGGGTATATACAGATCATGTAATTCAGGGAGCACTGTTACGTCAGGTCACCAACCATTATTACGACGCTCATATGTCATAGAGCTCCTTAGGATGTTTGTATAATTTGTATCCAAATTTTCATATGGCCGCAGTTACGGCGTTTATTTTACAGTTAATGTAACAGGGTGTCATTATATTTTTCTGTCTTTATGGTGGCAGACCACTTAAATAAATCTGAGTAGGCGGTTTCTACAAGTGGGTCAGATAAAATATTAAATATACAGTAAAAGCTCACACCTATTCATACCCTTTATGTACTGTATATCTACAATTACGTATACTGTATAATACGATAACTACCATTACAAAATGGCTCCCTTTTGATTTGAAGTGGTTCTTTTAAATAAGTAAATTGCAATCACTTAGCCTACATCTGAGCTCCTAATTCATCGCGACGACGGACTGAGACTCCAGTTGGATTTGTGAGAAGTAAAGGGGTGTGCCTGTTTTAAAACCGATTCATACGTCTTAAACACATGGACATAGATAGCAGTCTGTGTTATATAATTTATCTTTTTATTTTATTTAAATTTAAGTATCACATACACATTTTCAAAGTAACTGTACCCCTTTTAATTATGATCCCCATCGCTCACAGCTCCGAAGGTGAGACGAGGGCTACTTCAGATGGGATTTCCAATATTTCTCTCTTAGCTTGTATACCGGTGGAAAGGAGAGGGCTCTTAAAACGTGTTGATAGTAAGATTGGGATGTATTTGCAGTCTAGATATAGTTTTTTTAATGTTCGGAGCCGCCACAGATTCATTTTCTTACGACTGCTTTTCTGGATGACAATGACAATGCAAACGATGGTGTTAAGGCGAGGCTGTGCCTTAAGGCTCCTCTGCTTACAATGTTCAGCGCGTAAATCGCAAACGAGCGCCTTCCCTTACGATGAAAATGCAGAAAATAAGACTACGAGATTTAAACCTACGGCTTACAAATTTATGCGTAAACACTAAAACCGTATCTTTAGCAAAACTGGCGAGACAATGTGTTTTATCATTTAAAAAAGTACTGGAAAATAATTAAAGGTTATCACGATAAACAGAGGTTACTGATCTACTACTGTACGCTGTGACCAAAAATGAGAGTCCCCCGATCCTCGCAGCCTTCATGCTTTGGTCTTGGCCTGGCCGGTTTTTTTTTAAGATAATGGGGTCAAGTTAAGAAATTATGCAAGTTTCTAATCAAATCCAAGGGCGCCTCCATCTCCTAAACATCTTTAGAAGGCCGACGGACCACACTGCACGGTCCGGGTCCGGGCCCTGACCCGGTTCTGGATAATGCCAGCTTAAAGTGAAAAATTCTACTGTACATATTATGTTTCTTATTATGGTATATATGTATAATGTGGCGCGACCGCTTCACGAAGCTAGAAAGAAAGTTATCCGCCATTTTTTTTTTACCTGCAATTGAATTTGCCATTAAAATCATTATTAATACCGCAGCTGCTAAATTACTTACCTAAAAGCGTTCAGATACAAAAGCACTTGAGCTGTAATGTTTATATACTGTTGGCCCGATGACCTACTTCAAGAAGAATTGTTACATAGACCGCCAAGGACTGTCATCACACTTTACGTCATAAAGCGCTTTAAAACTTTTGACAAGTTCAACACCTCATATTTTGTACTGTTTATCGTGGTAAAAGCAACTCAAAGCAATTATAAAAATGATCGAAAGGTAAAAATACAAGCTTATACGAGCTGTCATTTTAACATTTATAACATATATTTAAACAAAATATATATAATCTATTTGAATAAAATAGAAAAGTGTTCTTAGTCTTCACTTAAAAGCTGTTAGAAGCTGCCTTTCTGACAAGAGAGTTCTGTGAGTTCCACAGTCTCAGTGCATTAAAGTCAAAACCAGTTGCTTTTTATTTCCTGTTTTACGACAGAGCAAGGAGGGTGTCCACAGACCACTGTGCACCTGCAGGCTGATATGGGGGGTAAAAAGTCTAGAAGTGAGTAAATAAGATTTTAGCACATGTTCTAAAACAAACCGGACACCTGTACAGCGATGCCAACACAGTGATCTGAGCTCCTTCTTTGAGTTAAATCCTAGCATCTGCATTTTTTACAAGTTGTTGCTATGGCAGAGCATGACCAGAGCATAACAGAAACCACCCATTTTCTAACCGCTTCATCCAATTCAGGGTCAGGGGGTCAGGGGTTCGCGGGGCACGGGGGAGCCAGAGCCTCAGAAAGTAATAAGCAGGAGAGACCTGGGACTGGATGGTAGTCCAATGCAGGGAAGACACAGACACTCACCAATTATCCCAGAAGCCAATTAACCTACCAGTAGTTCTTTGAAGTGTGGGAGGAAGCCGGAGCACCCAAAGCAAACTCATGCAAACATGGGGAGAACATACAAGCTCCATACAGATAGCACCCCAGGTCCAGAAGTGTACCCAGGGCCTCAGCACTGTGAGCTAGCAATGCTAAACGCTGGGCTACTGTGCATGCTAATTTCTAGGCATCAGGTGATCAATCAGGTAGTGTTTCTCAGATAAAAGGACACCAGTAATTTAGTATGAGATTCAAATTGACCTCAGAACAAAAAACTGTATAACTTATGTTATATAACTTATGTATAACTTACTACAGCATAACTGTCTTATTTGGCTCTTGTAGAAAATATTAACAGCATGCCTATTAAACATACAGTATCTAGCAATCAGCAAACAAAATAAAAACATTTCCAAACATGGAAACTGGCCAGTTAATGAAGCATTTCAAAGACATTAATCTATTCAATAATTACAGTTTCAATTAGATAACAGATTTATATTCAGATTACGAAAGTATCATAACAACGGCTGCTTGTGTAAGGAATCCATGAATACCACTGTACATGAGAATTCCACACCTATTTGTAATCAATACACAAAATCCTATTGAATTTCAGGTACTTGTTTATTCAGCATTGCTTGACTCCGCGGACTCCTTGTTGTTTCAATATTCTAGCAATAGGACTAATCGCCAATACAGTGCCGTTGTAATCTATTCCTTCTGCCAGCAGAGGACGGTATTCGCACAGCCCGTTCAGGATAAGATACGGTCCTCGCAGTTCACAGTACAACTGGCCACAGCCGTACTCGGAATATGCTCTCGATAACCTCGTTTAGTTTAAGTACGGCCGTATTTCATATCAACCCACAGATGCATTGCATAAACACTAGAATTCTGGTTGTACTTAAATTGACCTTATACGTTTTGGATTATGTTTAACCTTCTTCAATTTCTTCAACCATATTTTGAGATGATTACGTTTACAGAAGCAAATATTATTCAGTGCTTTTTCTTCACTCCTTTAATCAAACCCACATTTCTAAAAGGAGGGCCATTGTGAAACTCCCCAAAGTGAGCTGAATTAATCTTATATTCTTCACACCTGCGAAGTCATTCCTTCATTGTGTAATATGAAGGCCTTTCATTATTCACGTATACTACAACATCTGAAAATAATGGGTCTTGAAATAGTTGAATGAAAGAAAATCCTGAATAACTCCTCCAAGTGCGTGTTACACTTTCATCAAGTACACACACTTTGAATGTGATGAACTATAAAAAGTTATTTTAACCATACCCAATGGAGCTCGGGAGTGCGATTGCATACACAATCATGTTTTCAGTGTTTGCACATCAGCCGTACATCAGAACAATCATTTCACTAACACAGCTCCATGTTGAGTGACTTCCCTCCAAAAACACAAAGTCACTTTCCCTTAGCAATTATTGCATGGACTTAGATTATCTGCCTTCTGCATCAAGCCCTGTATGATATACTGTACAAAGCCAAGCTTTGGGATAGTGCTTTGTTTGGATCCTTGTCTTGATCCTTTTGGATCCCAGGCTGCTCATTTGCAAATGAGTTTTGACATTAATTATAGTGACTATAGCAATGAGGTGGCACTGTGGTTCACAGAGCTGGGGTCCTGGGTTCAATTCCTGGGGTGCAGTCTGGATGGAATTGTATGTTCTCCCTTCATTTGTGTGGATTTCTTCCAGGTGCTCCAGTTTCTTCCCACAGTCCAAAGACATACAGTACTAGTAGGTTAAGGTGGAACTACAGTCCCAATTTTGCAGACACAAAAGTATTTAATTTCAGTCACAAAATAAAATCATTGACATTATAGAAAAACTTTACAAACTCAAAATTGAGCACAAAATCATGAATTTTGTGAAAGTACTGTAAGTTACGCCATGTTGTAACAAATTCGCATTCCAGTTCCACAGAAATTGCGATGTGATGCAGCCCTTCCTGCTCACTAATCACTGTAATGACTAATGCAATGTGATGTAGGAGAGAAAAGGTATAGGTTATGCAGCAAACATTTCACTGCAAAAAACGTTCCATTCCAAGGTTCTTTATGCAGAGTTAACAATGTAATATTATTTATTGGCAAAAACGTAAAAAAGTTGAGAGCAATATTTCCATTGGATTAAACGAGATGTATTCACAAGCTTGCTCCTTTACAATGTCACAGGGCCACATCAGATTACAGGAAGTTTTGCTGCCTCGTTCTGAATCGCAGAACATGGTAATTCTTTAACCTTGAAATGTAGTCTATTTTGTGATGTAAATTGGAGGTTTTACAAGTTATTGTGTGTTCCCCTTTAGATGGCTTCTGGGAAAACTGGCCTCAACACTGTATTGGATAAGGCACTTAGAAAACAGATTCATACGTGGACCACAGCAATGTCCCTTTACTGAGAGCCAGCAATCAACGGATGTGTCTGATCGTGAATGGTTTTCCCTGTTGTTTGTTGTATTACTCGGTGTTGCATTTTAAGCTGTGCATGAGGCAGGACCCGGAGGCTGCTGCTTCTGCTGGGATTGAGGAAGAGCTGAGCGCCATGTAAGGCAAAGACACTGCGTTCCACTTTATCA
Organism: Lepisosteus oculatus; assembly: GCF_040954835.1. NCBI lineage: Eukaryota > Metazoa > Chordata > Actinopteri > Semionotiformes > Lepisosteidae > Lepisosteus > Lepisosteus oculatus. The sequence continues at coordinate 1,184,790 of NW_027167977.1, forward strand.
GGTGCCTGGAGTGTAAGAGCTGCAGATAATATTGAGTCACATTAATCCCAACATATTTCAAATATTATGAAAATTAAATAAATTAAATCAAATAACTTTCATTAAAAAAATCAATCACACTTTACCTTGCTTTTTCAGTTGTTTTAAAGGAAAATTGATGCAGAGAATGTGTGAATACTACTTTTTGATGGTTCCAAGGCCAATGTGACCTGTTCTATTGCCTGCTAATTGTACGTTCCAGGTTGAACAATTATTTTTAGGAGGTCAAGGTGTATGAATGATAAGAACAGCTTGAAATTTATTTTCACGGTCGACACACATTTTCGCAAGGGAAAAAAACTGAAATAACCACAGTTACGCAAACACCAGTCCACCAAAAAAAAATCATTTTATTAAAACAAGGTAACATTTTTTTTATCATCATACGGATGAACTGTGCTAAATATATTTCTAAAAAGAAAAAGCAGGACGTGAGTCGTGAGCCAAGATCATGACTCTTTTACTCTTCTTCACATCAGTTTTCATCTGTGAGGAGGAGGAGGAGGGCGGCTCCTGATGTGCTGACACTTGGGGATGTGCCTCTGTGCCGGCCTGGGGGCAAAGCGCCGGCCGCAGTGAGGGCAGGGCACGTAGTCGGGGTTTGGATTCGCGGGGGGCTGGGGCAGGTTCACAACCTTCCCTCCTTGCGTGATCACCTGCTGCACCTCCCTGGCCTATTTGATGCTCCGAATGAAATCCTCGTGCTTCTGCCTCCAGTTGTTCTTTCTCAGCTGGGAACAGGAAATGAAACCAATGAAACAGCTTCCAGAAAAAGTCCAGACTAGCACTGCGTACACAGTCTAGTCGCAAACCATTCACAAGGCAAGAAAATATCAATACAGTAATAACGTAGCTTTCTGGGCCTACCTTTCATGTCATTGGGTAGAGAGTACAATTTAGTTATGGTTTTGTTTCCCGTGAGTGCTATTTGCTTGATATCTCATGTAGATTTTTACAACAGAATTCAGAAGTCACTAAGACCCATTTATTCTGTCTGGCAAATGTGCCTTTGCGGCAGTTTTTCAGAAGAGTACTTCATAAAACACTTATTTATTGTTTACATTGATTTATAAGCTGAGTCTGACTCTAGGAGAAAACAAGGGAAGCTTGGAAAGAGTTTAAGGATAGCCCTTACCACGATTGGCGGTCTAACCTTCTTCTTATGGATGTATGTCTCCAGTTCTGTTCCCTTGGCCCTGTGCTTGAAAGAGTCAAAAACCTTCCTCTTTGAATTCTGAAGCTTCTTGCAGATCTTGCTGTGTTTCTCCAACCTCTCTACAGCAAACTTCCTGTGACACAGTTCACAGGGCACCAGCTGAGGGTTTCCACTCTGGCTATTCTCATATGGAAATTGCTCAGCGGTAGGGCACATCAGACTTGTAGGGGACAAATATCTGTATTCCACTGACAGAGTTTGTTCATCCAGACATGCGGTGTTATTTCTGAAGTGGGCCTGCGCGGCCTGTGCCGCTGACACGTCACTTTCAGGGAGCCTTGCTTTCTTGAGGTACTTTCTCCTTCCACAGGGGACGTCTTCTAGCCCACGGCTGCAAGGGCTCACTTGACGTCTCTCCTGATGGGAAAGCGCATCCGCCGTCTTCCATTGGAGAACCATAATCAAGGTTGTCTCCTTTGAAAGGAAGGGCTTTCCTTGGAGTGAAGGCTTTTTGCTTCTCCATTCTGCAGGTCAGAAGAGGCACGGCCTTAGAGCGGTGGTTGGCCCACGGTCCTCTGGGGCGAAGCTCGCTCTGCCTCGCCTGGAGTGTCTTCCTTCGGGTCAGGAGTCCTCTATTTTCCCTTCCGGCCACCTCTCTGGAGTCTTCCATCTCTCTCTGAACCATCCTCAGCTCCTCCTGAGCTCTAAAGAGCTTCGCCTGCATCATGGCCTCCTTCTGGCGAATCTCGTCCTTCATCATGGCCTCCTTCCGGCGCATCACATCCTGCAGACTGGCCTCCCTCCGGCGATGCTCCTCCTTCAGCGCGGCCTCTGCCTCGGCCACTTTTCGTAGCTCCTCTTGCAACTGAAAGTGCTCCTTCCCATTGGCATGAGAAGGGCATTGCCCTGGAGGGGTCGCCACCATGGGGAGGACAGTCCTGTCCTTAGGTTTGCGTACTCTTGAGTCCCTCCTGCCCGGCCTCTCGCAGGGCCTCTCATGACCATCCTGAGGCGGGGTGGGGGCAAACAAGGAATCACTCTGTGCTTCCGGGCGGTCCACAGCCGGAACCTCACCAGGGCCGGAGACTTTCCTGTTACCCATAGGCTTCAGGGGGTAAGACCGATCATACCCCACAATGTTCTTCTCGGGGCCCTGTTGGGTTTGGAAGCGATAGCTGTTCCCCGTCTTCTTCTCCGCAGCGTATTTGACATATTGGAAAGATTTTCTCATCTTCTGTAGAGCCGCCTCCTGCCGTCGATTGTATATGGCAATCATTTTTTTCTCCTTTTCCTGCATCAGTTTCTCTTGGAAGGTGTCCTTCAGAAGCTGTATCTTGGGAGGCGGGCAGTACGTGGAGATCAGATCCTGTCGCCTTAAGGGCGCGGGTCGATTCGAGTCTGTGTCCTTCGGGGAGGGGGACAGAGCACCAGGCTTAGGACTGGGCTCCATTGGCAAATGAGATATGAGCTTTGTTTCCCAGGTATCTGGAAAAGGCAAAAATGGCAAATAAATGATATCCTGCACAGTCTAGTATGGTCTAATAGAAAAGAATAAAAAAAAACAATTCAGGAAATACACAACTTTTTAATATTAAACCTAATGGTGTTGAATGCTGCATGCTGACTCAGTAGGAGACAGATCCTAAACATAAACATTATAATAAACATTTGTTTCCCAAATAACATTCTCAATGTTCAGAATGCTTAAAGTCATGAGCTTTTTTAAAAATGTTTAACTGAAACCTGGAAATGTGCTATTTCATTTCAAAGCTTGTATTATATCTATGATATAAATGTTTTTTTATATAAAATTAACCCATTATGCAACAGGGGTTTGAGCAAAAGTCACTGTGAATAAGGGAATTTATCAATATTAATTAGCCGTTTCACTACATTATAGATAGCTGAAGGATTATGATACAGTATATCGATTTCGCTACAAATTGACAAGCATATTTGATGACACTTACCAAACAAGTTTTAAACAGCGGAGAAATAGTTCACCACGACGATAGCAATGCAATGTTTGACTGCATCTCCCTATGTGATATATCTGTATTTGGGTATATACAGATCACGTAATTCAGGGAGCACTGTTACGTCAGGTCACCAACCATTATTACGACGCTCATATGTCATAGAGCTCCTTAGGATGTTTGTATAATTTGTATCCAAATTTTCATATGGCCGCAGTTACGGCGTTTATTTTACAGTTAATGTAACAGGGTGTCATTATATTTTTCTGTCTTTATGGTGGCAGACCACTTAAATAAATCTGAGTAGGCGGTTTCTACAAGTGGGTCAGATAAAATATTAAATATACAGTAAAAGCTCACACCTATTCATACCCTTTATGTACTGTATATCTACAATTACGTATACTGTATAATACGATAACTACCATTACAAAATGGCTCCCTTTTGATTTGAAGTGGTTCTTTTAAATAAGTAAATTGCAATCACTTAGCCTACATCTGAGCTCCTAATTCATCGCGACGACGGACTGAGACTCCAGTTGGATTTGTGAGAAGTAAAGGGGTGTGCCTGTTTTAAAACCGATTCATACGTCTTAAACACATGGACATAGATAGCAGTCTGTGTTATATAATTTATCTTTTTATTTTATTTAAATTTAAGTATCACATACACATTTTCAAAGTAACTGTACCCCTTTTAATTATGATCCCCATCGCTCACAGCTCCGATGGTGAGACGAGGGCTACTTCAGATGGGATTTCCAATATTTCTCTCTTAGCTTGTATACCGGTGGAAAGGAGAGGGCTCTTAAAACGTGTTGATAGTAAGATTGGGATGTATTTGCAGTCTAGATATAGTTTTTTTAATGTTCGGAGCCGCCACAGATTCATTTTCTTACGACTGCTTTTCTGGATGACAATGACAATGCAAACGATGGTGTTAAGGCGAGGCTGTGCCTTAAGGCTCCTCTGCTTACAATGTTCAGCGCGTAAATCGCAAACGAGCGCCTTCCCTTACGATGAAAATGCAGAAAATAAGACCACGAGATTTAAACCTACGGCTTACAAATTTATGCGTAAACACTAAAACCGTATCTTTAGCAAAACTGGCGAGACAATGTGTTTTATCATTTAAAAAAGTACTGGAAAATAATTAAAGGTTATCACGATAAACAGAGGTTACTGATCTACTACTGTTCTAATGGGTAAATTACCTGTTCTAATGGGTAAACTCTCTTCATTTTGTCATTTAAAGTGCAGCTAAAAGTGCAACAGCGGGCAAAATTCTATGGTTCTTGTAACCCTAACCCTAGCCAGGCCTTAAAAGCATGCAGATTTAACTACCATTTAAGAGCATTTTTCAGCTTCATGAAAATTTGCCTAAACCAGACAGAATTTTAAAGAAGATACATTTCCTAGAGGTTTTAGAAACCGTTTTGATAGTTTGAGACTGATTTTTTAGAGTTTGAGGAAAAAATTCAACTTTGATGTTTGGAGGGCTTCTGAGACACCCTGCTGGAATGCACATTTGAAACCCTAGCTAGGGTTAGGGTTAGGAGGGCTTCTGAGACACCCTGCCGGAACGTACATTTGAAACCCTAGCTAGGGTTAGGGTTAGCATTCCCACAATAGGTAGAATTTTTTTACTGTCAGTGCTGCATTCCGGTTCCCCAGTTATCTTTAAGATGAGTGATAATTTGCTCCTATCTGCACTTTTAGTTTTCGGACAGTTTTGGTCACCTTTTTGTATATTGCCCTATGCAGTGATTTTATCCAAAACTGAGCCAGATGAAAAGTGTGAAGAATACCTGTTCTAATGGGTAAACTCTCTTCATTTTGTCATTTAAAGTGCAGCTAAAAGTGCAACAGCGGGCAAAATTCTATGGTTCTTGTAACCCTAACCCTAGCCAGGCATTAAAAGCATGCCAATTTAACTACCATTTAAAAGCAATTTTCAGCTTCATGAAAATTTGCCTGAACAAGACAGATTTTTAAAGAAGATACATTTCCTAGAGGTTTTAAAAACCGTTTTGATAGTTTAAGACTGATTTTTTTTGGTTTGAGGAAAAAAATCATCTTTGATGTTTGGAGGGCTTCTGAGACACCCTGCTGGAATGCACATTTGAAACCCTAGCTAGGGTTAGGGTTAGCATTCCCACAACAGGTAGAAGTTTTTTACTGTCAGTGCTGCATTCCGGGTCCCCAGTTATCTTTAGGATGAGTGATAATTTGCTCCTATCTGCACTTTTAGTTTTCGGACAGTTTTGGTCACCTTTTTGTATATTGCCCTATCCAGTGATTTTATCCAAAACTGAGCCAGATGAAAAGTGTGAAGAATACCTGTTCTAATGGGTAAACTCTCTTCATATTGACATTTAAATTGCAGCTAAAAGTGCAACAGCGTCAAAATTCTATGGTTCTTGTAACCCTAACCCTAGCCAGACATTAAAAGCATGCCGATTTAACTACCATTTAACAGCAATTTTTCAGCTTCATGACAATTTGCCTAAACCAGACAAATTATTAAAGAAGATACTTTTCTTAGAGGTTTTAAAAACTGTTTTGATAGTTTGAGACTGATTTTTTTGGAGTTTGAGGAAAAATTCAACTTTGATGTTTGGAGGGCTTCTGAGACACCCTGCCGGAACGTACATTTGAAACCCTAGCTAGGGTTAGGGTTAGCATTCCCACAACAGGTAGAATTTTTTTACTGTCAGTGCTGCATTTCGGGTCCCTAGTTATCTTTAGGATGAGTGATAATTTGCTCCTATCTGCACTTTTAGTTTTCGGACAGTTTTGGTCACCTTTTTGTATATTGCCCTATCCAGTGATTTTATCCAAAACTGAGCCAGATGAAAAGTGTGAAGAATACCTGCTCTAATGGGTAAACTCTCTTCATTTTGTCATTTAAAGTGCAGCTAAAAGTGCAACAGCGGGTAAAATTCTATGGTTCTTGTAACCCTAACCCTAGCCAGGCATTAAAAGCATGCCGATTTAACTACCATTTAACAGCATTTTTCAGCTTCATGAAAATTTGCCTAAACCAGACAGAATTTTAAAGAAGATACATTTCCTAGAGGTTTTAGAAACCGTTTTGATAGTTTGAGAATGATTTTTTGGAGTTTGAGGAAAAAATTCAACTTTGATGTTTGGAGGGCTTCTGAGACACCCTGCCGGAACGTACATTTGAAACCCTAGCTAGTGTTAGGGTTAGCATTCCCACAACAGGTAGAAGTTTTTTACTGTCAGTGCTGCATTCCGGGTCCCCAGTTATCTTTAGGATGAGTGATAATTTGCTCCTATCTGCACTTTTAGTTTTCGGACAGTTTTGGTCACCTTTTTGTATATTGCCCTATCCAGTGATTTTATCCAAAACTGAGCCAGATGAAAAGTGTGAAGAATACCTGTTCTAATGGGTAAACTCTCTTCATATTGACATTTAAATTGCAGCTAAAAGTGCAACAGCGTCAAAATTCTATGGTTCTTGTAACCCTAACCCTAGCCAGACATTAAAAGCATGCCGATTTAACTACCATTTAACAGCAATTTTTCAGCTTCATGACAATTTGCCTAAACCAGACAAATTATTAAAGAAGATACTTTTCCTAGAGGTTTTAAAAACCGTTTTGATAGTTTGAGACTGATTTTTTGGAGTTTGAGGAAAAATTCAACTTTGATGTTTGGAGGGCTTCTGAGACACCCTGCCGGAACGTACATTTGAAACCCTAGCTAGGGTTAGGGTTAGCATTCCCACAACAGGTAGAATTTTTTTACTGTCAGTGCTGCATTTCGGGTCCCTAGTTATCTTTAGGATGAGTGATAATTTGCTCCTATCTGCACTTTTAGTTTTCGGACAGTTTTGGTCACCTTTTTGTATATTGCCCTATCCAGTGATTTTATCCAAAACTGAGCCAGATGAAAAGTGTGAAGAATACCTGCTCTAATGGGTAAACTCTCTTCATTTTGTCATTTAAAGTGCAGCTAAAAGTGCAACAGCGGGCAAAATTCCATGGTTCTTGTAACCCTAACCCTAGCCAGGCATTAAAAGCATGCCGATTTAACTACCATTTAACAGCATTTTTCAGCTTCATGAAAATTTGCCTAAACCAGACAGAATTTTAAAGAAGATACATTTCCTAGAGGTTTTAGAAACCGTTTTGATAGTTTGAGAATGATTTTTTGGAGTTTGAGGAAAAAATTCAACTTTGATGTTTGGAGGGCTTCTGAGACACCCTGCCGGAACGTACATTTGAAACCCTAGCTAGTGTTAGGGTTAGCATTCCCACAACAGGTAGAAGTTTTTTACTGTCAGTGCTGCATTCCGGGTCCCCAGTTATCTTTAGGATGAGTGATAATTTGCTCCTATCTGCACTTTTAGTTTTCGGACAGTTTTGGTCACCTTTTTGTATATTGCCCTATCCAGTGATTTTATCCAAAACTGAGCCAGATGAAAAGTGTGAAGAATACCTGTTCTAATGGGTAAACTCTCTTCATATTGACATTTAAATTGCAGCTAAAAGTGCAACAGCGTCAAAATTCTATGGTTCTTGTAACCCTAACCCTAGCCAGACATTAAAAGCATGCCGATTTAACTACCATTTAACAGCAATTTTTCAGCTTCATGACAATTTGCCTAAACCAGACAAATTATTAAAGAAGATACTTTTCCTAGAGGTTTTAAAAACCGTTTTGATAGTTTGAGACTGATTTTTTGGAGTTTGAGGAAAAATTCAACTTTGATGTTTGGAGGGCTTCTGAGACACCCTGCCGGAACGTACATTTGAAACCCTAGCTAGGGTTAGGGTTAGCATTCCCACAACAGGTAGAATTTTTTTACTGTCAGTGCTGCATTTCGGGTCCCTAGTTATCTTTAGGATGAGTGATAATTTGCTCCTATCTGCACTTTTAGTTTTCGGACAGTTTTGGTCACCTTTTTGTATATTGCCCTATCCAGTGATTTTATCCAAAACTGAGCCAGATGAAAAGTGTGAAGAATACCTGTTCTAATGGGTAAACTCTCTTCATTTTGTCATTTAAAGTGCAGCTAAAAGTGCAACAGCGGGCAAAATTCTATGGTTCTTGTAACCCTAACCCTAGCCAGGCATTAAAAGCATACCAATTTAACTACCATTTAACAGCAATTTTCAGCTTCATGAAAATTTGCCTGAACAAGACAGATTTTTATAGAAGATACATTTCCTAGAGGTTTTAAAAAACGTTTTGATAGTTTAAGACTGATTTTTTTTGGTTTGAGGAAAAAAATCATCTTTGATGTTTGGAGGGCTTCTGAGACACCCTGCCGGAACGTACATTTGAAACCCTAGCTAGGGTTAGGGTTAGCATTCCCACAACAGGTAGAAGTTTTTTACTGTCAGTGCTGCATTCCGGGCCCCCAGTTATCTTTAGGGTGTATGATAATTTGCTCCTATCTGCACTTTTAGTTTTCGGACAGTTTTGGTCACCTTTTTGTATATTGCCCTATGCAGTGATTTTATCCAAAACTGAGCCAGATGAAAAGTGTGAAGAATACCTGTTCTAATGGGTAAACTCTCTTCATTTTGTCATTTAAAGTGCAGCTAAAAGTGCAACAGCGGGCAAAATTCTATGGTTCTTGTAACCCTAACCCTAGCCAGGCATTAAAAGCATGCCGATTTAACTACCATTTAACAGCAATTTTTCAGCTTCATGACAATTTGCCTAAACCAGACAGATTATTAAAGAAGATACTTTTCCTAGAGGTTTTAAAAACTGTTTTGATAGTTTGAGACTGATTTTTTGGAGTTTGAGGAAAAATTCAACTTTGATGTTTGGAGGGCTTCTGAGACACCCTGCCGGAACGTACATTTGAAACCCTAGCTAGGGTTAGGGTTAGCATTCCCACAACAGGTAGAATTTTTTTACTGTCAGTGCTGCATTCCGGGTCCCCAGTTATCTTTAGGATGAGTGATAATTTGCTCCTATCTGCACTTTTAGTTTTCGGACAGTTTTGGTCACCTTTTTGTATATTGCCCTATCCAGTGATTTTATCCAAAACTGAGCCAGATGAAAAGTGTGAAGAATACCTGTTCTAATGGGTAAACTCTCTTCATTTTGTCATTTAAAGTGCAGCTAAAAGTGCAACAGCGGGCAAAATTCTATGGTTCTTGTAACCCTAACCCTAGCCAGGCATTAAAAGCATGCCGATTTAACTACCATTTAAGAGCATTTTTCAGCTTCATGAAAATTTGCCTAAACCAGACAGAATATTAAAGAAGATACATTTCCTAGAGGTTTTAAAAACCGTTTTGATAGTTTAAGACTGATTTTTTTTGGTTTGAGGAAAAAAATCATCTTTGATGTTTGGAGGGCTTCTGAGACATCCTGCTGGAATGCACATTTGAAACCCTAGCTAGGGTTAGGGTTAGCATTCCCACAACAGGTAGAAGTTTTTTACTGTCAGTGCTGCATTCCGGTTCCCCAGTTATCTTTAAGATGAGTGATAATTTGCTCCTATCTGCACTTTTAGTTTTCGGACAGTTTTGGTCACCTTTTTGTATATTGCCCTATCCAGTGATTTTATCCAAAACTGAGCCAGATGAAAAGTGTGAAGAATACCTGTTCTAATGGGTAAACTCTCTTCATTTTGTCATTTAAAGTGCAGCTAAAAGTGCAACAGCGGGCAAAATTCTATGGTTCTTGTAACCCTAACCCTAGCCAGGCATTAAAAGCATGCCGATTTAACTACCATTTAACAGCATTTTTCAGCTTCATGAAAATTTGCCTGAACAAAACAGATTATTAAAGAAGATACATATCCTAGAGGTTTTAAAAAACGTTTTGATAATTTAAGACTGATTTTGTTTGGTTTGAGGAAAAAAATCATCTTTGATGTTTGGAGGGCTTCTGAGACACCCTGCTGGAATGCACATTTGAAACCCTAGCTAGGGTTAGGGTTAGCATTCCCACAACAGGTAGAAGTTTTTTACTGTCAGTGCTGCATTTTGGGTCCCCAGTTATCTTTAGGATGAGTGATAATTTGCTCCTATCTGCACTTTTAGTTTTCGGACAGTTTTGGTCACCTTTTTGTATATTGCCCTATCCAGTGATTTTATCCAAAACTGAGCCAGATGAAAAGTGTGAAGAATACCTGTTCTAATGGGTAAACTCTCTTCATATTGACATTTAAATTGCAGCTAAAAGTGCAACAGCGTCAAAATTCTATGGTTCTTGTAACCCTAACCCTAGCCAGACATTAAAAGCATGCCGATTTAACTACCATTTAACAGCAATTTTTCAGCTTCATGACAATTTGCCTAAACCAGACAAATTATTAAAGAAGATACTTTTCTTAGAGGTTTTAAAAACTGTTTTGATAGTTTGAGACTGATTTTTTGGAGTTTGAGGAAAAATTCAACTTTGATGTTTGGAGGGCTTCTGAGACACCCTGCCGGAACGTACATTTGAAACCCTAGCTAGGGTTAGGGTTAGCATTCCCACAACAGGTAGAATTTTTTTACTGTCAGTGCTGCATTTCGGGTCCCTAGTTATCTTTAGGATGAGTGATAATTTGCTCCTATCTGCACTTTTAGTTTTCGGACAGTTTTGGTCACCTTTTTGATTATTGCCCTATCCAGTGATTTTATCCAAAACTGAGCCAGATGAAAAGTGTGAAGAATACCTGTTCTAATGGGTAAACTCTCTTCATTTTGTCATTTAAAGTGCAGCTAAAAGTGCAACAGCGGGCAAAATTCTATGGTTCTTGTAACCCTAACCCTAGCCAGGCATTAAAAGCATGCCGATTTAACTACCATTTAACAGCAATTTTTCAGCTTCATGACAATTTGCCTAAACCAGACAGATTATTAAAGAAGATACTTTTCCTAGAGGTTTTAAAAACTGTTTTGATAGTTTGAGACTGATTTTTTGGAGTTTGAGGAAAAATTCAACTTTGATGTTTGGAGGGCTTCTGAGACACCCTGCCGGAACGTACATTTGAAACCCTAGCTAGGGTTAGGGTTAGCATTCCCACAACAGGTAGAATTTTTTTACTGTCAGTGCTGCATTCCGGGTCCCCAGTTATCTTTAGGATGAGTGATAATTTGCTCCTATCTGCACTTTTAGTTTTCGGACAGTTTTGGTCACCTTTTTGTATATTGCCCTATCCAGTGATTTTATCCAAAACTGAGCCAGATGAAAAGTGTGAAGAATACCTGTTCTAATGGGTAAACTCTCTTCATTTTGTCATTTAAAGTGCAGCTAAAAGTGCAACAGCGGGCAAAATTCTATGGTTCTTGTAACCCTAACCCTAGCCAGGCATTAAAAGCATGCCGATTTAACTACCATTTAAGAGCATTTTTCAGCTTCATGAAAATTTGCCTAAACCAGACAGAATATTAAAGAAGATACATTTCCTAGAGGTTTTAAAAACCGTTTTGATAGTTTAAGACTGATTTTTTTTGGTTTGAGGAAAAAAATCATCTTTGATGTTTGGAGGGCTTCTGAGACATCCTGCTGGAATGCACATTTGAAACCCTAGCTAGGGTTAGGGTTAGCATTCCCACAACAGGTAGAAGTTTTTTACTGTCAGTGCTGCATTCCGGTTCCCCAGTTATCTTTAAGATGAGTGATAATTTGCTCCTATCTGCACTTTTAGTTTTCGGACAGTTTTGGTCACCTTTTTGTATATTGCCCTATCCAGTGATTTTATCCAAAACTGAGCCAGATGAAAAGTGTGAAGAATACCTGTTCTAATGGGTAAACTCTCTTCATTTTGTCATTTAAAGTGCAGCTAAAAGTGCAACAGCGGGCAAAATTCTATGGTTCTTGTAACCCTAACCCTAGCCAGGCATTAAAAGCATGCCGATTTAACTACCATTTAACAGCATTTTTCAGCTTCATGAAAATTTGCCTGAAGAAAACAGATTATTAAGGAAGATACATTTCCTAGAGGTTTTAAAAAACGTTTTGATAGTTTAAGACTGATTTTTTTTGGTTTGAGGAAAAAAATCATCTTTGATGTTTGGAGGGCTTCTGAGACACCCTGCTGGAATGCACATTTGAAACCCTAGCTAGGGTTAGGGTTAGCATTCCCACAACAGGTAGAAGTTTTTTACTGTCAGTGCTGCATTCCGGGTCCCCAGTTATCTTTAGGATGAGTGATAATTTGCTCCTATCTGCACTTTTAGTTTTCGGACAGTTTTGGTCACCTTTTTGTATATTGCCCTATCCAGTGATTTTATCCAAAACTGAGCCAGATGAAAAGTGTGAAGAATACCTGTTCTAATGGGTAAACTCTCTTCATATTGACATTTAAAGTGCAGCTAAAAGTGCAACAGCGGTCAAAATTCTATGGTTCTTGTAACCCTAACCCTAGCCAGACATTAAAAGCATGCCGATTTAACTACCATTTAACAGCAATTTTTCAGCTTCATGACAATTTGCCTAAACCAGACAGATTATTAAAGAAGATACTTTTCCTAGAGGTTTTAAAAACCGTTTTGATAGTTTGAGACTGATTTTTTGGAGTTTGAGGAAAAATTCAACTTTGATGTTTGGAGGGCTTCTGAGACACCCTGCCGGAACGTACATTTGAAACCCTAGCTAGGGTTAGGGTTAGCATTCCCACAACAGGTAGAAGTTTTTTACTGTCAGTGCTGCATTCTGGGCCCCCAGTTATCTTTAGGGTGAATGATAATTTGCTCCTATCTGCACTTTTAGTTTTCGGACAGTTGTGGTCACCTTTTTGTATATTGCCCTATCCAGTGATTTTATCCAAAACTGAGCCAGATGAAAAGTGTGAAGAATACCTGCTCTAATGGGTAAACTCTCTTCATTTTGTCATTTAAAGTGCAGCTAAAAGTGCAACAGCGGGCAAAATTCTATGGTTCTTGTAACCCTAACCCTAGCCAGGCATTAAAAGCATGCCGATTTAACTACCATTTAACAGCATTTTTCAGCTTCATGAAAATTTGCCTAAACCAGACAGAATTTTAAAGAAGATACATTTCCTAGAGGTTTTAGAAACCGTTTTGATAGTTTGAGAATGATTTTTTGGAGTTTGAGGAAAAAATTCAACTTTGATGTTTGGAGGGCTTCTGAGACACCCTGCTGGAATGCACATTTGAAACCCTAGCTAGGGTTAGGGTTAGCATTCCCACAACAGGTAGAAGTTTTTTACTGTCAGTGCTGCATTCCGGGTCCCCAGTTATCTTTAGGATGAGTGATAATTTGCTCCTATCTGAACTTTTAGTTTTCGGACAGTTTTGGTCACCTTTTTGTATATTGCCCTATCCAGTGATTTTATCCAAAACTGAGCCAGATGAAAAGTGTGAAGAATACCTGTTCTAATGGGTAAACTCTCTTCATTTTGTCATTTAAAGTGCAGCTAAAAGTGCAACAGCGGGCAAAATTCTATGGTTCTTGTAACCCTAACCCTAGCCAGGCCTTAAAAGCATGCAGATTTAACTACCATTTAAGAGCATTTTTCAGCTTCATGAAAATTTGCCTAAACCAGACAGAATTTTAAAGAAGATACATTTCCTAGAGGTTTTAGAAACCGTTTTGATAGTTTGAGACTGATTTTTTAGAGTTTGAGGAAAAAATTCAACTTTGATGTTTGGAGGGCTTCTGAGACACCCTGCTGGAATGCACATTTGAAACCCTAGCTAGGGTTAGGGTTAGGAGGGCTTTTGAGACACCCTGCCGGAACGTACATTTGAAACCCTAGCTAGGGTTAGGGTTAGCATTCCCACAATAGGTAGAATGTTTTTACTGTCAGTGCTGCATTCCGGTTCCCCAGTTATCTTTAAGATGAGTGATAATTTGCTCCTATCTGCACTTTTAGTTTTCAGACAGTTTTGGTCACCTTTTTGTATATTGCCCTATGCAGTGATTTTATCCAAAACTGAGCCAGATGAAAAGTGTGAAGAATACCTGTTCTAATGGGTAAATTCTCTTCATTTTGTCATTTAAAGTGCAGCTAAAAGTGCAACAGCGGGCAAAATTCTATGGTTCTTGTAACCCTAACCCTAGCCAGGCATTAAAAGCATGCCAATTTAACTACCATTTAACAGCAATTTTCAGCTTCATGAAAATTTGCCTGAACAAGACAGATTTTTAAAGAAGATACATTTCCTAGAGGTTTTAAAAAACGTTTTGATAGTTTAAGACTGATTTTTTTTGGTTTGAGGAAAAAAATCATCTTTGATGTTTGGAGGGCTTCTGAGACACCCTGCTGGAATGCACATTTGAAACCCTAGCTAGGGTTAGGGTTAGCATTCCCACAACAGGTAGAAGTTTTTTACTGTCAGTGCTGCATTCCGGGTCCCCAGTTATCTTTAGGATGAGTGATAATTTGATCCTATCTGCACTTTTAGTTTTCGGACAGTTTTGGTCACCTTTTTGTATATTGCCCTATCCAGTGATTTTATCCAAAACTGAGCCAGATGAAAAGTGTGAAGAATACCTGTTCTAATGGGTAAACTCTCTTCATATTGACATTTAAATTGCAGCTAAAAGTGCAACAGCGGGCAAAATTCTATGGTTCTTGTAACCCTAACCCTAGACAGGCATTAAAAGCATGCCGATTTAACTACCATTTAACAGCATTTTTCAGCTTCATGAAAATTTGCCTAAACCAGACAGAATTTTAAAGAAGATACATTTCCTAGAGGTTTTAGAAACCGTTTTGATAGTTTGAGAATGATTTTTTGGAGTTTGAGGAAAAAATTCAACTTTGATGTTTGGAGGGCTTCTGAGACACCCTGCTGGAATGCACATTTGAAACCCTAGCTAGGGTTAGGGTTAGGAGGGCTTCTGAGACACCCTGCCGGAACGTACATTTGAAACCCTAGCTAGGGTTAGGGTTAGCATTCCCACAACAGGTAGAAGTTTTTTACTGTCAGTGCTGCATTCCGGGTCCCCAGTTATCTTTAGGATGAGTGATAATTTGCTCCTATCTGCACTTTTAGTTTTCGGACAGTTTTGGTCACCTTTTTGTATATTGACCTATCCAGTGATTTTATCCAAAACTGAGCCAGATGAAAAGTGTGAAGAATACCTGTTCTAATGGGTAAACTCTCTTCATATTGACATTTAAAGTGCAGCTAAAAGTGCAACAGCGTCAAAATTCTATGGTTCTTGTAACCCTAACCCTAGCCAGACATTAAAAGCATGCCGATTTAACTACCATTTAACAGCAATTTTTCAGCTTCATGACAATTTGCCTAAACCAGACAGATTATTAAAGAAGATACTTTTCCTAGAGGTTTTAAAAACCGTTTTGATAGTTTGAGACTGATTTTTTGGAGTTTGAGGAAAAATTCAACTTTGATGTTTGGAGGGCTTCTGAGACACCCTGCCGGAACGTACATTTGAAACCCTAGCTAGGGTTAGGGTTAGCATTCCCACAACAGGTAGAAGTTTTTTACTGTCAGTGCTGCATTCCGGGTCCCCAGTTATCTTTAGGATGAGTGATAATTTGCTCCTATCTGCACTTTTAGTTTTCGGAAAGTTTTGGTCACCTTTTTGTATATTGCCCTATCCAGTGATTTTATCCAAGACTGAGCCAGATGAAAAGTGTGAAGAATACCTGTTCTAATGGGTAAACTCTCTTCATTTTGTCATTTAAAGTGCAGCTAAAAGTGCAACAGCGGGCAAAATTCTATGGTTCTTGTAACCCTAACCCTAGCCAGGCATTAAAAGCATGCCGATTTAACTACCGTTTAACAGCATTTTTCAGCTTCTTGAAAATTTGCCTGAACAAAACAGATTATTAAAGAAGATACATTTCTTAGAGGTTTTAAAAAACGTTTTGATAGTTTAAGACTGATTTTTTTTGGTTTGAGGAAAAAAATCATCTTTGATGTTTGGAGGGCTTCTGAGACACCCTGCCGGAACGTACATTTGAAACCCTAGCTAGGGTTAGGGTTAGCATTCCCACAACAGGTAGAAGTTTTTTAATGTCAGTGCTGCATTCCGGGCCCCCAGTTATCTTTAGGGTGAATGATAATTTGCTCCTATCTGCACTACTAGTTTTCGGACAGTTTTGGTCACCTTTTTGTATATTGCCCTATCCAGTGATTTTATCCAAAACTGAGCCAGATGAAAAGTGTGAAGAATACCTGTTCTAATGGGTAAACTCTCTTCATTTTGTCATTTAAAGTGCAGCTAAAAGTGCAACAGCGGGCAAAATTCTATGGTTCTTGTAACCCTAACCCTAACCAGGCATTAAAAGCATGCCAATTTAACTACCATTTAACAGCAATTTTCAGCTTCATGAAAATTTGCCTGAACAAGACAGATTTTTAAAGAAGATACATTTCCTAGAGGTTTTAGAAACCGTTTTGATAGTTTGAGACTGATTTTTTAGAGTTTGAGGAAAAAATTCAACTTTGATGTTTGGAGGGCTTCTGAGACACCCTGCTGGAATGCACATTTGAAACCCTAGCTAGGGTTAGGGTTAGGAGGGCTTTTGAGACACCCTGCCGGAACGTACATTTGAAACCCTAGCTAGGGTTAGGGTTAGCATTCCCACAATAGGTAGAATGTTTTTACTGTCAGTGCTGCATTCCGGTTCCCCAGTTATCTTTAAGATGAGTGATAATTTGCTCCTATCTGCACTTTTAGTTTTCAGACAGTTTTGGTCACCTTTTTGTATATTGCCCTATGCAGTGATTTTATCCAAAACTGAGCCAGATGAAAAGTGTGAAGAATACCTGTTCTAATGGGTAAATTCTCTTCATTTTGTCATTTAAAGTGCAGCTAAAAGTGCAACAGCGGGCAAAATTCTATGGTTCTTGTAACCCTAACCCTAGCCAGGCATTAAAAGCATGCCAATTTAACTACCATTTAACAGCAATTTTCAGCTTCATGAAAATTTGCCTGAACAAGACAGATTTTTAAAGAAGATACATTTCCTAGAGGTTTTAAAAAACGTTTTGATAGTTTAAGACTGATTTTTTTTGGTTTGAGGAAAAAAATCATCTTTGATGTTTGGAGGGCTTCTGAGACACCCTGCCGGAACGTACATTTGAAACCCTAGCTAGGGTTAGGGTTAGCATTCCCACAACAGGTAGAAGTTTTTTACTGTCAGTGCTGCATTCCGGGCCCCCAGTTATCTTTAGGGTGAATGATAATTTGCTCCTATCTGCACTTTTAGTTTTCGGACAGTTTTGGTCACCTTTTTGTATATTGCCCTATCCAGTGATTTTATCCAAAACTGAGCCAGATGAAAAGTGTGAAGAATACCTGTTCTAATGGGTAAACTCTCTTCATTTTGTCATTTAAAGTGCAGCTAAAAGTGCAACAGCGGGCAAAATTCTATGGTTCTTGTAACCCTAACCCTAGCCAGGCATTAAAAGCATGCCGATTTAACTACCATTTAACAGCAATTTTTCAGCTTCATGACAATTTGCCTAAACCAGACAGATTATTAAAGAAGATACTTTTCCTAGAGGTTTTAAAAACCGTTTTGATAGTTTGAGACTGATTTTTTGGAGTTTGAGGAAAAATTCAACTTTGATGTTTGGAGGGCTTCTGAGACACCCTGCCGGAACGTACATTTGAAACCCTAGCTAGGGTTAGGGTTAGCATTCCCACAACAGGTAGAAGTTTTTTACTGTCAGTGCTGCATTCCGGGTCCCCAGTTATCTTTAGGATGAGTGATAATTTGCTCCTATCTGCACTTTTAGTTTTCGGAAAGTTTTGGTCACCTTTTTGTATATTGCCCTATCCAGTGATTTTATCCAAGACTGAGCCAGATGAAAAGTGTGAAGAATACCTGTTCTAATGGGTAAACTCTCTTCATTTTGTCATTTAAAGTGCAGCTAAAAGTGCAACAGCGGGCAAAATTCTATGGTTCTTGTAACCCTAACCCTAGCCAGGCATTAAAAGCATGCCGATTTAACTACCGTTTAACAGCATTTTTCAGCTTCTTGAAAATTTGCCTGAACAAAACAGATTATTAAAGAAGATACATTTCTTAGAGGTTTTAAAAAACGTTTTGATAGTTTAAGACTGATTTTTTTTGGTTTGAGGAAAAAAATCATCTTTGATGTTTGGAGGGCTTCTGAGACACCCTGCCGGAACGTACATTTGAAACCCTAGCTAGGGTTAGGGTTAGCATTCCCACAACAGGTAGAAGTTTTTTAATGTCAGTGCTGCATTCCGGGCCCCCAGTTATCTTTAGGGTGAATGATAATTTGCTCCTATCTGCACTACTAGTTTTCGGACAGTTTTGGTCACCTTTTTGTATATTGCCCTATCCAGTGATTTTATCCAAAACTGAGCCAGATGAAAAGTGTGAAGAATACCTGTTCTAATGGGTAAACTCTCTTCATTTTGTCATTTAAAGTGCAGCTAAAAGTGCAACAGCGGGCAAAATTCTATGGTTCTTGTAACCCTAACCCTAGCCAGGCATTAAAAGCATGCCAATTTAACTACCATTTAACAGCAATTTTCAGCTTCATGAAAATTTGCCTGAACAAGACAGATTTTTAAAGAAGATACATTTCCTAGAGGTTTTAGAAACCGTTTTGATAGTTTGAGACTGATTTTTTAGAGTTTGAGGAAAAAATTCAACTTTGATGTTTGGAGGGCTTCTGAGACACCCTGCTGGAATGCACATTTGAAACCCTAGCTAGGGTTAGGGTTAGGAGGGCTTTTGAGACACCCTGCCGGAACGTACATTTGAAACCCTAGCTAGGGTTAGGGTTAGCATTCCCACAATAGGTAGAATGTTTTTACTGTCAGTGCTGCATTCCGGTTCCCCAGTTATCTTTAAGATGAGTGATAATTTGCTCCTATCTGCACTTTTAGTTTTCAGACAGTTTTGGTCACCTTTTTGTATATTGCCCTATGCAGTGATTTTATCCAAAACTGAGCCAGATGAAAAGTGTGAAGAATACCTGTTCTAATGGGTAAATTCTCTTCATTTTGTCATTTAAAGTGCAGCTAAAAGTGCAACAGCGGGCAAAATTCTATGGTTCTTGTAACCCTAACCCTAGCCAGGCATTAAAAGCATGCCAATTTAACTACCATTTAACAGCAATTTTCAGCTTCATGAAAATTTGCCTGAACAAGACAGATTTTTAAAGAAGATACATTTCCTAGAGGTTTTAAAAAACGTTTTGATAGTTTAAGACTGATTTTTTTTGGTTTGAGGAAAAAAATCATCTTTGATGTTTGGAGGGCTTCTGAGACACCCTGCCGGAACGTACATTTGAAACCCTAGCTAGGGTTAGGGTTAGCATTCCCACAACAGGTAGAAGTTTTTTACTGTCAGTGCTGCATTCCGGGCCCCCAGTTATCTTTAGGGTGAATGATAATTTGCTCCTATCTGCACTTTTAGTTTTCGGACAGTTTTGGTCACCTTTTTGTATATTGCCCTATCCAGTGATTTTATCCAAAACTGAGCCAGATGAAAAGTGTGAAGAATACCTGTTCTAATGGGTAAACTCTCTTCATTTTGTCATTTAAAGTGCAGCTAAAAGTGCAACAGCGGGCAAAATTCTATGGTTCTTGTAACCCTAACCCTAGCCAGGCATTAAAAGCATGCCGATTTAACTACCATTTAACAGCAATTTTTCAGCTTCATGACAATTTGCCTAAACCAGACAGATTATTAAAGAAGATACTTTTCCTAGAGGTTTTAAAAACCGTTTTGATAGTTTGAGACTGATTTTTTGGAGTTTGAGGAAAAATTCAACTTTGATGTTTGGAGGGCTTCTGAGACACCCTGCCGGAACGTACATTTGAAACCCTAGCTAGGGTTAGGGTTAGCATTCCCACAACAGGTAGAATTTTTTTACTGTCAGTGCTGCATTCCGGTTCCCCAGTTATCTTTAAGATGAGTGATAATTTGCTCCTATCTGCACTTTTAGTTTTCGGACAGTTTTGGTCACCTTTTTGTATATTGCCCTATCCAGTGATTTTATCCAAAACTGAGCCAGATGAAAAGTGTGAAGAATACCTGTTCTAATGGGTAAACTCTCTTCATTTTGTCATTTAAAGTGCAGCTAAAAGTGCAACAGCGGGCAAAATTCTATGGTTCTTGTAACCCTAACCCTAGCCAGGCATTAAAAGCATGCCGATTTAACTACCATTTAAGAGCATTTTTCAGCTTCATGAAAATTTGCCTAAACCAGACAGAATATTAAAGAAGATACATTTCCTAGAGGTTTTAAAAACCGTTTTGATAGTTTGAGACTGATTTTTTGGAGTTTGAGGAAAAATTCAACTTTGATGTTTGGAGGGCTTCTGAGACACCCTGCCGGAACGTACATTTGAAACCCTAGCTAGGGTTAGTGTTAGCATTCCCACAACAGGTAGAAGTTTTTTACTGTCAGTGCTGCATTCTGGGCCCCCAGTTATCTTTAGGGTGAATGATAATTTGCTCCTATCTGCACTTTTAGTTTTCGGACAGTTTTGGTCACCTTTTTGTATATTGCCCTATCCAGTGATTTTATCCAAAACTGAGCCAGATGAAAAGTGTGAAGAATACCTGTTCTAATGGGTAAACTCTCTTCATTTTGTCATTTAAAGTGCAGCTAAAAGTGCAACAGCGGGCAAAATTCTATGGTTCTTGTAACCCTAACCCTAGCCAGGCATTAAAAGCATGCCGATTTAACTACCATTTAACAGCATTTTTCAGCTTCATGAAAATTTGCCTAAACCAGACAGAATTTTAAAGAAGATACATTTCCTAGAGGTTTTAGAAACCGTTTTGATAGTTTGAGAATGATTTTTTGGAGTTTGAGGAAAAAATTCAACTTTGATGTTTGGAGGGCTTCTGAGACACCCTGCTGGAATGCACATTTGAAACCCTAGCTAGGGTTAGGGTTAGGAGGGCTTCTGAGACACCCTGCCGGAACGTACATTTGAAACCCTAGCTAGGGTTAGGGTTAGCATTCCCACAATAGGTAGAATGTTTTTACTGTCAGTGCTGCATTCCGGTTCCCCAGTTATCTTTAAGATGAGTGATAATTTGCTCCTATCTGCACTTTTAGTTTTCGGACAGTTTTGGTCACCTTTTTGTATATTGCCCTATGCAGTGATTTTATCCAAAACTGAGCCAGATGAAAAGTGTGAAGAATACCTGTTCTAATGGGTAAACTCTCTTCATATTGACATTTAAAGTGCAGCTAAAAGTGCAACAGCGGGCAAAATTCTATGGTTCTTGTAACCCTAACCCTAGCCAGGCATTAAAAGCATGCCGATTTAACTACCATTTAACAGCATTTTTCAGCTTCATGAAAATTTGCCTAAACCAGACAGAATTTTAAAGAAGATACATTTCCTAGAGGTTTTAGAAACCGTTTTGATAGTTTGAGAATGATTTTTTGGAGTTTGAGGAAAAAATTCAACTTTATGTTTGGAGGGCTTCTGAGACACCCTGCTGGAATTCACATTTGAAACCCTAGCTAGGGTTAGGGTTAGCATTCCCACAACAGGTAGAAGTTTTTTACTGTCAGTGCTGCATTCCGGGTCCCCAGTTATCTTTAGGATGAGTGATAATTTGCTCCTATTTGCACTTTTAGTTTTCGGACAGTTTTGGTCACCTTTTTGTATATTGCCCTATCCAGTGATTTTATCCAAAACTGAGCCAGATGAAAAGTGTGAAGAATACCTGCTCTAATGGGTAAACTCTCTTCATTTTGTCATTTAAAGTGCAGCTAAAAGTGCAACAGGGGGCAAAATTCTATGGTTCTTGTAACCCTAACCCTAGCCAGGCATTAAAAGCATGCCGATTTAACTACCATTTAACAGCATTTTTCACCTTCATGAAAATTTGCCTAAACCAGACAGAATTTTAAAGAAGATACATTTCTTAGAGGTTTTAGAAACCGTTTTGATAGTTTGAGAATGATTTTTTGGAGTTTGAGGAAAAAATTCAACTTTGATGTTTGGAGGGCTTCTGAGACACCCTGCTGGAATGCACATTTGAAACCCTAGCTAGGGTTAGGGTTAGCATTCCCACAACGGGTAGAAGTTTTTTACTGTCAGTGCTGCATTCCGGGTCCCCAGTTATCTTTAGGATGAGTGATAATTTGCTCCTATCTGCACTTTTAGTTTTCGGACAGTTTTGGTCACCTTTTTGTATATTGCTCTATCCAGTGATTTTATCCAAAACTGAGCCAGATGAAAAGTGTGAAGAATACCTGTTCTAATGGGTAAACTCTCTTCATATTGACATTTAAAGTGCAGCTAAAAGTGCAACAGCGTCAAAATTCTATGGTTCTTGTAACCCTAACCCTAGCCAGACATTAAAAGCATGCCGATTTAACTACCATTTAACAGCAATTTTTCAGCTTCATGACAATTTGCCTAAACCAGACAGATTATTAAAGAAGATACTTTTCCTAGAGGTTTTAAAAACCGTTTTGATAGTTTGAGACTGATTTTTTGGAGTTTGAGGAAAAATTCAACTTTGATATTTGGAGGGCTTCTGAGACACCCTACTGGAATGCATATTTGAAACCCTAGCTAGGGTTAGTGTTAGCATTCCCACAACAGGTAGAAGTTTTTTACTGTCAGTGCTGTATTCCGGGTCCCCAGTTATCTTTAGGATGAGTGATAATTTGCTCCTATCTGCACTTTTAGTTTTCGGACAGTTTTGGTCACCTTTTTGTATATTGCCCTATCCAGTGATTTTATCCAAAACTGAGCCAGATGAAAAGTGTGAAGAATACCTGTTCTAATGGGTAAACTCTCTTCATTTTGTCATTTAAAGTGCAGCTAAAAGTGCAACAGCGGGCAAAATTCTATGGTTCTTGTAACCCTAACCCTAGCCAGGCATTAAAAGCATGCCGATTTAACTACCATGTAAGAGCATTTTTCAGCTTCATGAAAATTTGCCTAAACCAGACAGAATATTAAAGAAGATACATTTCCTAGAGGTTTTAAAAACCGTTTTGATAGTTTGAGACTGATTTTTTGGAGTTTGAGGAAAAATTCAACTTTGATGTTTGGAGGGCTTCTGAGACACCCTGCCGGAACGTACATTTGAAACCCTAGCTAGGGTTAGTGTTAGCATTCCCACAACAGGTAGAAGTTTTTTACTGTCAGTGCTGCATTCCGGGCCCCCAGTTATCTTTAGGGTGAATGATAATTTGCTCCTATCTGCACTTTTAGTTTTCGGACAGTTTTGGTTACCTTTTTGTATATTGCCCTATCCAGTGATTTTATCCAAAACTGAGCCAGATGAAAAGTGTGAAGAATACCTGCTCTAATGGGTAAACTCTCTTCATTTTGTCATTTAAAGTGCAGCTAAAAGTGCAACAGCGGGCAAAATTCTATGGTTCTTGTAACCCTAACCCTAGCCAGGCATTAAAAGCATGCCGATTTAACTACCATTTAACAGCATTTTTCAGCTTCATGAAAATTTGCCTAAACCAGACAGAATTTTAAAGAAGATACATTTCCTAGAGGTTTTAGAAACCGTTTTGATAGTTTGAGAATGATTTTTTGGAGTTTGAGGAAAAAATTCAACTTTGATGTTTGGAGGGCTTCTGAGACACCCTGCTGGAATGCACATTTGAAACCCTAGCTAGGGTTAGGGTTAGGAGGGCTTCTGAGACACCCTGCCGGAACGTACATTTGAAACCCTAGCTAGGGTTAGGGTTAGCATTCCCACAATAGGTAGAATGTTTTTACTGTCAGTGCTGCATTCCGGTTCCCCAGTTATCTTTAAGATGAGTGATAATTTGCTCCTATCTGCACTTTTAGTTTTCGGACAGTTTTGGTCACCTGTTTGTATATTGCCCTATGCAGTGATTTTATCCAAAACTGAGCCAGATGAAAAGTGTGAAGAATACCTGTTCTAATGGGTAAATTCTCTTCATTTTGTCATTTAAAGTGCAGCTAAAAGTGCAACAGCGGGCAAAATTCTATGGTTCTTGTAACCCTAACCCTAGCCAGGCATTAAAAGCATGCCAATTTAACTACCATTTAACAGCAATTTTCAGCTTCATGAAAATTTGCCTGAACAAGACAGATTTTTAAAGAAGATACATTTCCTAGAGGTTTTAAAAAACGTTTTGATAGTTTAAGACTGATTTTTTTTGGTTTGAGGAAAAAAATCATCTTTGATGTTTGGAGGGCTTCTGAGACACCCTGCTGGAATGCACATTTGAAACCCTAGCTAGGGTTAGGGTTAGCATTCCCACAACAGGTAGAAGTTTTTTACTGTCAGTGCTGCATTCCGGGTCCCCAGTTATCTTTAGGATGAGTGATAATTTGCTCCTATCTGCACTTTTAGTTTTCGGACAGTTTTGGTCACCTTTTTGTATATTGCCCTATCCAGTGATTTTATCCAAAACTGAGCCAGATGAAAAGTGTGAAGAATACCTGTTCTAAAGGGTAAACTCTCTTCATATTGACATTTAAATTGCAGCTAAAAGTGCAACAGCGTCAAAATTCTATGGTTCTTGTAACCCTAACCCTAGCCAGACATTAAAAGCATGCCGATTTAACTACCATTTAACAGCAATTTTTCAGCTTCATGACAATTTGCCTAAACCAGACAGATTATTAAAGAAGATACTTTTCCTAGAGGTTTTAAAAACCGTTTTGATAGTTTGAGACTGATTTTTTGGAGTTTGAGGAAAAAATTCAACTTTGATGTTTGGAGGGCTTCTGAGACACCCTGCCGGAACGTACATTTGAAACCCTAGCTAGGGTTAGGGTTAGCATTCCCACAACAGGTAGAAGTTTTTTACTGTCAGTGCTGCATTCTGGGCCCCCAGTTATCTTTAGGGTGAATGATAATTTGCTCCTATCTGCACTTTTAGTTTTCGGACAGTTTTGGTCACCTTTTTGTATATTTCCCTATCCAGTGATTTTATCCAAAACTGAGCCAGATGAAAAGTGTGAAGAATACCTGTTCTAATGGGTAAACTCTCTTCATTTTGTCATTTAAAGTGCAGCTAAAAGTGCAACAGCGGGCAAAATTCTATGGTTCTTGTAACCCTAACCCTAGCCAGGCATTAAAAGCATACCAATTTAACTACCATTTAACAGCAATTTTCAGCTTCATGAAAATTTGCCTGAACAAGACAGATTTTTAAAGAAGATACATTTCCTAGAGGTTTTAAAAAACGTTTTGATAGTTTAAGACTGATTTTTTTTGGTTTGAGGAAAAAAATCATCTTTGATGTTTGGAGGGCTTCTGAGACACCCTGCCGGAACGTACATTTGAAACCCTAGCTAGGGTTAGGGTTAGCATTCCCACAACAGGTAGAATTTTTTTACTGTCAGTGCTGCATTCCGGGCCCCCAGTTATCTTTAGGGTGAATGATAATTTGCTCCTATCTGCACTTTTAGTTTTCGGACAGTTTTGGTCACCTTTTTGTATATTGCCCTATGCAGTGATTTTATCCAAAACTGAGCCAGATGAAAAGTGTGAAGAATACCTGTTCTAATGGGTAAACTCTCTTCATTTTGTCATTTAAAGTGCAGCTAAAAGTGCAACAGCGGGCAAAATTCTATGGTTCTTGTAACCCTAACCCTAGCCAGGCATTAAAAGCATACCAATTTAACTACCATTTAACAGCAATTTTCAGCTTCATGAAAATTTGCCTGAACAAGACAGATTTTTAAAGAAGATACATTTCCTAGAGGTTTTAAAAAACGTTTTGATAGTTTAAGACTGATTTTTTTTGGTTTGAGGAAAAAAATCATCTTTGATGTTTGGAGGGCTTCTGAGACACCCTGCCGGAACGTACATTTGAAACCCTAGCTAGGGTTAGGGTTAGCATTCCCACAACAGGTAGAAGTTTTTTACTGTCAGTGCTGCATTCCGGGCCCCCAGTTATCTTTAGGGTGAATGATAATTTGCTCCTATCTGCACTTTTAGTTTTCGGACAGTTTTGGTCACCTTTTTGTATATTGCCCTATCCAGTGATTTTATCCAAAACTGAGCCAGATGAAAAGTGTGAAGAATACCTGTTCTAATGGGTAAACTCTCTTCATTTTGTCATTTAAAGTGCAGCTAAAAGTGCAACAGCGGGCAAAATTCTATGGTTCTTGTAACCCTAACCCTAGCCAGGCATTAAAAGCATGCCGATTTAACTACCATTTAACAGCAATTTTTCAGCTTCATGACAATTTGCCTAAACCAGACAGATTATTAAAGAAGATACTTTTCCTAGAGGTTTTAAAAACCGTTTTGATAGTTTGAGACTGATTTTTTGGAGTTTGAGGAAAAATTCAACTTTGATGTTTGGAGGGCTTCTGAGACACCCTGCCGGAACGTACATTTGAAACCCTAGCTAGGGTTAGGGTTAGCATTCCCACAACAGGTAGAATTTTTTTACTGTCAGTGCTGCATTCCGGTTCCCCAGTTATCTTTAAGATGAGTGATAATTTGCTCCTATCTGCACTTTTAGTTTTCGGACAGTTTTGGTCACCTTTTTGTATATTGCCCTATCCAGTGATTTTATCCAAAACTGAGCCAGATGAAAAGTGTGAAGAATACCTGTTCTAATGGGTAAACTCTCTTCATTTTGTCATTTAAAGTGCAGCTAAAAGTGCAACAGCGGGCAAAATTCTATGGTTCTTGTAACCCTAACCCTAGCCAGGCATTAAAAGCATGCCGATTTAACTACCATTTAACAGCAATTTTTCAGCTTCATGACAATTTGCCTAAACCAGACAGATTATTAAAGAAGATACTTTTCCTAGAGGTTTTAAAAACCGTTTTGATAGTTTGAGACTGATTTTTTGGAGTTTGAGGAAAAATTCAACTTTGATGTTTGGAGGGCTTCTGAGACACCCTGCCGGAACGTACATTTGAAACCCTAGCTAGGGTTAGGGTTAGCATTCCCACAACAGGTAGAATTTTTTTACTGTCAGTGCTGCATTCCGGTTCCCCAGTTATCTTTAAGATGAGTGATAATTTGCTCCTATCTGCACTTTTAGTTTTCGGACAGTTTTGGTCACCTTTTTGTATATTGCCCTATCCAGTGATTTTATCCAAAACTGAGCCAGATGAAAAGTGTGAAGAATACCTGTTCTAATGGGTAAACTCTCTTCATTTTGTCATTTAAAGTGCAGCTAAAAGTGCAACAGCGGGCAAAATTCTATGGTTCTTGTAACCCTAACCCTAGCCAGGCATTAAAAGCATGCCGATTTAACTACCATTTAAGAGCATTTTTCAGCTTCATGAAAATTTGCCTAAACCAGACAGAATATTAAAGAAGATACATTTCCTAGAGGTTTTAAAAACCGTTTTGATAGTTTGAGACTGATTTTTTGGAGTTTGAGGAAAAATTCAACTTTGATATTTGGAGGGCTTCTGAGACACCCTGCTGGAATGCACATTTGAAACCCTAGCTAGGGTGAGGGTTAGCATTCCCACAACAGGTAGAAGTTTTTTACTGTCAGTGCTGCATTCCGGGTCCCCAGTTATCTTTAGGATGAGTGATAATTTGCTCCTATCTGCACTTTTAGTTTTCGGACAGTTTTGGTCACCTTTTTGTATATTGCCCTATGCAGTGATTTTATCCAAAACTGAGCCAGATGAAAAGTGTGAAGAATACCTGTTCTAATGGGTAAACTCTCTTCATATTGACATTTAAAGTGCAGCTAAAAGTGCAACAGTGTCAAAATTCTATGGTTCTTGTAACCCTAACCCTAGCCAGACATTAAAAGCATGCCGATTTAACTACCATTTAACAGCAATTTTTCAGCTTCATGACAATGTGCCTAAACCAGACAGATTATTAAAGAAGATACTTTTCCTAGAGGTTTTAAAAACCGTTTTGATAGTTTGAGACTGATTTTTTGGAGTTTGAGGAAAAATTCAACTTTGATGTTTGGAGGGCTTCTGAGACACCCTGCCGGAACGTACATTTGAAACCCTAGCTAGGGTTAGGGTTAGCATTCCCAAAACAGGTAGAAGATTTTTACTGTCAGTGCTGCATTCTGGGCCCCCAGTTATCTTTAGGGTGAATGATAATTTGCTCCTATCTGCACTTTTAGTTTTCGGACAGTTTTGGTCACCTTTTTGTATATTTCCCTATCCAGTGATTTTATCCAAAACTGAGCCAGATGAAAAGTGTGAAGAATACCTGTTCTAATGGGTAAACTCTCTTCATTTTGTCATTTAAAGTGCAGCTAAAAGTGCAACAGCGGGCAAAATTCTATGGTTCTTGTAACCCTAACCCTAGCCAGGCATTAAAAGCATGCCAATTTAAGTACCATTTAACAGCAATTTTCAGCTTCATGAAAATTTGCCTGAACAAGACAGATTTTTAAAGAAGATACATTTCCTAGAGGTTTTAAAAAACGTTTTGATAGTTTAAGACTGATTTTTTTTGGTTTGAGGAAAAAAATCATCTTTGATGTTTGGAGGGCTTCTGAGACACCCTGCTGGAATGCACATTTGAAACCCTAGCTAGGGTTAGGGTTAGCATTCCCACAACAGGTAGAAGTTTTTACTGTCAGTGCTGCATTCCGGGTCCCCAGTTATCTTTAGGATGAGTGATAATTTGCTCCTATCTGCACTTTTAGTTTTCGGACAGTTTTGGTCACCTTTTTGTATATTGCCCTATCCAGTGATTTTATCCAAAACTGAGCCAGATGAAAAGTGTGAAGAATACCTGTTCTAATGGGTAAACTCTCTTCATATTGACATTTAAATTGCAGCTAAAAGTGCAACAGCGTCAAAATTCTATGGTTCTTGTAACCCTAACCCTAGCCAGACATTAAAAGCATGCCGATTTAACTACCATTTAACAGCAATTTTTCAGCTTCATGACAATTTGCCTAAACCAGACAGATTATTAAAGAAAATACTTTTCTTAGAGGTTATAAAAACTGTTTTGATAGTTTGAGACTGATTTTTTGGAGTTTGAGGAAAAATTCAACTTTGATGTTTGGAGGGCTTCTGAGACACCCTGCCGGAACGTACATTTGAAACCCTAGCTAGGGTTAGGGTTAGCATTCCCACAACAGAAAGAATTTTTTTACTGTCAGTGCTGCATTCAGGGTCCCCAGTTATCTTTAGGATGAGTGATAATTTGCTCCTATCTGCACTTTTAGTTTTCGGACAGTTTTGGTCACCTTTTTGTATATTGCCCTATCCAGTGATTTTATCCAAAACTGAGCCAGATGAAAAGTGTGAAGAATACCTGCTCTAATGGGTAAACTCTCTTCATTTTGTCATTTAAAGTGCAGCTAAAAGTGCAACAGCGGGCAAAATTCTATGGTTCTTGTAACCCTAACCCTAGCCAGGCCTTAAAAGCATGCAGATTTAACTACCATTTAAGAGCATTTTTCAGCTTCATGAAAATTTGCCTAAACCAGACAGAATTTTAAAGAAGATACATTTCCTAGAGGTTTTAGAAACCGTTTTGATATTTTGAGACTGATTTTTTAGAGTTTGAGGAAAAAATTCAACTTTGATGTTTGGAGGGCTTCTGAGACACCCTGCTGGAATGCACATTTGAAACCCTAGCTAGGGTTAGGGTTAGCATTCCCACAACAGGTAGAAGTTTTTTACTGTCAGTGCTGCATTCCGGGTCCCCAGTTATCTTTAGGATGAGTGATAATTTGCTCCTATCTGCACTTTTAGTTTTCGGACAGTTTTGGTCACCTTTTTGTATATTGCCCTATCCAGTGATTTTATCCAAAACTGAGCCAGATGAAAAGTGTGAAGAATACCTGTTCTAATGGGTAAACTCTCTTCATATTGACATTTAAAGTGCAGCTAAAAGTGCAACAGTGTCAAAATTCTATGGTTCTTGTAACCCTAACCCTAGCCAGACATTAAAAGCATGCCGATTTAACTACCATTTAACAGCAATTTTTCAGCTTCATGATAATTTGCCTAAACCAGACAGATTATTAAAGAAGATACTTTTCCTAGAGGTTTTAAAAACCGTTTTGATAGTTTGAGACTGATTTTTTGGAGTTTGAGGAAAAATTCAACTTTGATATTTGGAGGGCTTCTGAGACACCCTGCTGGAATGCACATTTGAAACCCTAGCTAGGGTTAGGGTTAGCATTCCCACAACAGGTAGAAGTTTTTTACTGTCAGTGCTGCATTCCGGGTCCCCAGTTATCTTTAGGATGAGTGATAATTTGCTCCTATCTGCACTTTTAGTTTTCGGACAGTTTTGGTCACCTTTTTGTATATTGCCCTATCCAGTGATTTTATCCAAAACTGAGCCAGATGAAAAGTGTGAAGAATACCTGTTCTAATGGGTAAACTCTCTTCATTTTGTCATTTAAAGTGCAGCTAAAAGTGCAACAGCGGGCAAAATTCTATGGTTCTTGTAACCCTAACCCTAGCCAGGCATTAAAAGCATGCCGATTTAACTACCATTTAACAGCATTTTTCAGCTTCATGAAAATTTGCCTAAACCAGACAGAATTTTAAAGAAGATACATTTCCTAGAGGTTTTAGAAACAGTTTTGATAGTTTGAGAATGATTTTTTGGAGTTTGAGGAAAAAATTCAACTTTATGTTTGGAGGGCTTCTGAGACACCCTGCTGGAATTCACATTTGAAACCCTAGCTAGGGTTAGGGTTAGCATTCCCACAACAGGTAGAAGTTTTTTACTGTCAGTGCTGCATTCCGGTTCCCCAGTTATCTTTAAGATGAGTGATAATTTGCTCCTATCTGCACTTTTAGTTTTCGGACAGTTTTGGTCACCTTTTTGTATATTGCC
The DNA here is from genome assembly GCF_040954835.1 of Lepisosteus oculatus. Lineage (NCBI taxonomy): Eukaryota > Metazoa > Chordata > Actinopteri > Semionotiformes > Lepisosteidae > Lepisosteus > Lepisosteus oculatus. The sequence goes on from NW_027167977.1 coordinate 1,215,611, forward strand.
CTATCCAGTGATTTTATCCAAAACTGAGCCAGATGAAAAGTGTGAAGAATACCTGTTCTAATGGGTAAACTCTCTTCATTTTGTCATTTAAAGTGCAGCTAAAAGTGCAACAGCGGGCAAAATTCTATGGTTCTTGTAACCCTAACCCTAGCCAGGCATTAAAAGCATGCCGATTTAACTACCATTTAAGAGCATTTTTCAGCTTCATGAAAATTTGCCTAAACCAGACAGAATATTAAAGAAGATACATTTCCTAGAGGTTTTAAAAAACGTTTTGATAGTTTAAGACTGATTTTTTTTGGTTTGAGGAAAAAAATCATCTTTGATGTTTGGAGGGCTTCTGAGACACCCTGCTGGAATGCACATTTGAAACCCTAGCTAGGGTTAGGGTTAGCATTCCCACAACAGGTAGAAGTTTTTTACTGTCAGTGCTGCATTCCGGTTCCCCAGTTATCTTTAAGATGAGTGATAATTTGCTCCTATCTGCACTTTTAGTTTTCGGACAGTTTTGGTCACCTTTTTGTATATTGCCCTATCCAGTGATTTTATCCAAAACTGAGCCAGATGAAAAGTGTGAAGAATACCTGTTCTAATGGGTAAACTCTCTTCATTTTGTCATTTAAAGTGCAGCTAAAAGTGCAACAGCGGGCAAAATTCTATGGTTCTTGTAACCCTAACCCTAGCCAGGCATTAAAAGCATGCCGATTTAACTACCATTTAACAGCATTTTTCAGCTTCATGAAATTTTGCCTGAACAAAACAGATTATTAAAGAAGATACATTTCCTAGAGGTTTTAAAAAACGTTTTGATAGTTTAAGACTGATTTTTTTTGGTTTGAGGAAAAAAATCATCTTTGATGTTTGGAGGGCTTCTGAGACACCCTGCTGGAATGCACATTTGAAACCCTAGCTAGGGTTAGGGTTAGCATTCCCACAACAGGTAGAAGTTTTTTACTGTCAGTGCTGCATTCCGGGTCCCCAGTTATCTTTAGGATGAGTGATAATTTGCTCCTATCTGCACTTTTAGTTTTCGGACAGTTTTGGTCACCTTTTTGTATATTGCCCTATCCAGTGATTTTATCCAAAACTGAGCCAGATGAAAAGTGTGAAGAATACCTGTTCTAATGGGTAAACTCTCTTCATATTGACATTTAAAGTGCAGCTAAAAGTGCAACAGCGTCAAAATTCTATGGTTCTTGTAACCCTAACCCTAGCCAGACATTAAAAGCATGCCGATTTAACTACCATTTAACAGCAATTTTTCAGCTTCATGACAATTTGCCTAAACCAGACAGATTATTAAAGAAGATACTTTTCCTAGAGGTTTTAAAAACCGTTTTGATAGTTTGAGACTGATTTTTTGGAGTTTGAGGAAAAATTCAACTTTGATATTTGGAGGGCTTCTGAGACACCCTACTGGAATGCACATTTGAAACCCTAGCTAGGGTTAGGGATAGCATTCCCACAACAGGTAGAAGTTTTTTACTGTCAGTGCTGCATTCTGGGCCCCCAGTTATCTTTAGGGTGAATGATAATTTGCTCCTATCTGCACTTTTAGTTTTCGGACAGTTTTGGTCACCTTTTTGTATATTTCCCTATCCAGTGATTATATCCAAAACTGAGCCAGATGAAAAGTGTGAAGAATACCTGTTCTAATGGGTAAACTCTCTTCATTTTGTCATTTAAAGTGCAGCTAAAAGTGCAACAGCGTCAAAATTCTATGGTTCTTGTAACCCTAACCCTAGCCAGACATTAAAAGTATGCCGATTTAACTACCATTTAACATCAGTTTTTCAGCTTCATGACAATTTGCCTAAACCAGACAGATTATTAAAGAAGATACTTTTCCTAGAGGTTTTAAAAACCGTTTTGATAGTTTGAGACTGATTTTTTGGAGTTTGAGGAAAAAATTCAACTTTGATGTTTGGAGGGCTTCTGAGACACCCTGCCGGAACGTACATTTGAAACCCTAGCTAGGGTTAGGGTTAGCATTCCCACAACAGGTAGAAGTTTTTTACTGTCAGTGCTGCATTCTGGGCCCCCAGTTATCTTTAGGGTGAATGATAATTTGCTCCTATCTGCACTTTTAGTTTTCGGACAGTTTTGGTCACCTTTTTGTATATTTCCCTATCCAGTGATTTTATCCAAAACTGAGCCAGATGAAAAGTGTGAAGAATACCTGTTCTAATGGGTAAACTCTCTTCATTTTGTCATTTAAAGTGCAGCTAAAAGTGCAACAGCGGGCAAAATTCTATGGTTCTTGTAACCCTAACCCTAGCCAGGCATTAAAAGCATACCAATTTAACTACCATTTAACAGCAATTTTCAGCTTCATGAAAATTTGCCTGAACAAGACAGATTTTTAAAGAAGATACATTTCCTAGAGGTTTTAAAAAACGTTTTGATAGTTTAAGACTGATTTTTTTTGGTTTGAGGAAAAAAATCATCTTTGATGTTTGGAGGGCTTCTGAGACACCCTGCCGGAACGTACATTTGAAACCCTAGCTAGGGTTAGGGTTAGCATTCCCACAACAGGTAGAAGTTTTTTACTGTCAGTGCTGCATTCCGGGCCCCCAGTTATCTTTAGGGTGAATGATAATTTGCTCCTATCTGCACTTTTAGTTTTCGGACAGTTTTGGTCACCTTTTTGTATATTTCCCTATCCAGTGATTTTATCCAAAACTGAGCCAGATGAAAAGTGTGAAGAATACCTGTTCTAATGGGTAAACTCTCTTCATTTTGTCATTTAAAGTGCAGCTAAAAGTGCAACAGCGGGCAAAATTCTATGGTTCTTGTAACCCTAACCCTAGCCAGGCATTAAAAGCATGCCGATTTAACTACCATTTAACAGCATTTTTCAGCTTCATGAAATTTTGCCTGAACAAAACAGATTATTAAAGAAGATACATTTCCTAGAGGTTTTAAAAAACGTTTTGATAGTTTAAGACTGATTTTTTTTGGTTTGAGGAAAAAAATCATCTTTGATGTTTGGAGGGCTTCTGAGACACCCTGCTGGAATGCACATTTGAAACCCTAGCTGGGGTTAGGGTTAGCATTCCCACAACAGGTAGAAGTTTTTTACTGTCAGTGCTGCATTCCGGGTCCCCAGTTATCTTTAGGATGAGTGATAATTTGCTCCTATCTGCACTTTTAGTTTTCGGACAGTTTTGGTCACCTTTTTGTATATTGCCCTATCCAGTGATTTTATCCAAAACTGAGCCAGATGAAAAGTGTGAAGAATACCTGTTCTAATGGGTAAACTCTCTTCATATTGACATTTAAAGTGCAGCTAAAAGTGCAACAGCGTCAAAATTCTATGGTTCTTGTAACCCTAACCCTAGCCAGACATTAAAAGCATGCCGATTTAACTACCATTTAACAGCAATTTTTCAGCTTCATGACAATTTGCCTAAACCAGACAGATTATTAAAGAAGATACTTTTCCTAGAGGTTTTAAAAACCGTTTTGATAGTTTGAGACTGATTTTTTGGAGTTTGAGGAAAAATTCAACTTTGATATTTGGAGGGCTTCTGAGACACCCTACTGGAATGCACATTTGAAACCCTAGCTAGGGTTAGGGATAGCATTCCCACAACAGGTAGAAGTTTTTTACTGTCAGTGCTGCATTCTGGGCCCCCAGTTATCTTTAGGGTGAATGATAATTTGCTCCTATCTGCACTTTTAGTTTTCGGACAGTTTTGGTCACCTTTTTGTATATTTCCCTATCCAGTGATTATATCCAAAACTGAGCCAGATGAAAAGTGTGAAGAATACCTGTTCTAATGGGTAAACTCTCTTCATTTTGTCATTTAAAGTGCAGCTAAAAGTGCAACAGCGTCAAAATTCTATGGTTCTTGTAACCCTAACCCTAGCCAGACATTAAAAGTATGCCGATTTAACTACCATTTAACATCAATTTTTCAGCTTCATGACAATTTGCCTAAACCAGACAGATTATTAAAGAAGATACTTTTCCTAGAGGTTTTAAAAACCGTTTTGATAGTTTGAGACTGATTTTTTGGAGTTTGAGGAAAAAATTCAACTTTGATGTTTGGAGGGCTTCTGAGACACCCTGCCGGAACGTACATTTGAAACCCTAGCTAGGGTTAGGGTTAGCATTCCCACAACAGGTAGAAGTTTTTTACTGTCAGTGCTGCATTCTGGGCCCCCAGTTATCTTTAGGGTGAATGATAATTTGCTCCTATCTGCACTTTTAGTTTTCGGACAGTTTTGGTCACCTTTTTGTATATTTCCCTATCCAGTGATTTTATCCAAAACTGAGCCAGATGAAAAGTGTGAAGAATACCTGTTCTAATGGGTAAACTCTCTTCATTTTGTCATTTAAAGTGCAGCTAAAAGTGCAACAGCGGGCAAAATTCTATGGTTCTTGTAACCCTAACCCTAGCCAGGCATTAAAAGCATACCAATTTAACTACCATTTAACAGCAATTTTCAGCTTCATGAAAATTTGCCTGAACAAGACAGATTTTTAAAGAAGATACATTTCCTAGAGGTTTTAAAAAACGTTTTGATAGTTTAAGACTGATTTTTTTTGGTTTGAGGAAAAAAATCATCTTTGATGTTTGGAGGGCTTCTGAGACACCCTGCCGGAACGTACATTTGAAACCCTAGCTAGGGTTAGGGTTAGCATTCCCACAACAGGTAGAAGTTTTTTACTGTCAGTGCTGCATTCCGGGCCCCCAGTTATCTTTAGGGTGAATGATAATTTGCTCCTATCTGCACTTTTAGTTTTCGGACAGTTTTGGTCACCTTTTTGTATATTTCCCTATCCAGTGATTTTATCCAAAACTGAGCCAGATGAAAAGTGTGAAGAATACCTGTTCTAATGGGTAAACTCTCTTCATTTTGTCATTTAAAGTGCAGCTAAAAGTGCAACAGCGGGCAAAATTCTATGGTTCTTGTAACCCTAACCCTAGCCAGGCATTAAAAGCATACCAATTTAACTACCATTTAACAGCAATTTTCAGCTTCATGAAAATTTGCCTGAACAAGACAGATTTTTAAAGAAGATACATTTCCTAGAGGTTTTAAAAAACGTTTTGATAGTTTAAGACTGATTTTTTTTGGTTTGAGGAAAAAAATCATCTTTGATGTTTGGAGGGCTTCTGAGACACCCTGCCGGAACGTACATTTGAAACCCTAGCTAGGGTTAGGGTTAGCATTCCCACCACAGGTAGAAGTTTTTTACTGTCAGTGCTGCATTCCGGGCCCCCAGTTATCTTTAGGGTGAATGATAATTTGCTCCTATCTGCACTTTTAGTTTTCGGACAGTTTTGGTCACCTTTTTGTATATTGCCCTATCCAGTGATTTTATCCAAAACTGAGCCAGATGAAAAGTGTGAAGAATACCTGCTCTAATGGGTAAACTCTCTTCATTTTGTCATTTAAAGTGCAGCTAAAAGTGCAACAGCGGGCAAAATTCTATGGTTCTTGTAACCCTAACCCTAGCCAGGCATTAAAAGCATGCCGATTTAACTACCATTTAACAGCATTTTTCAGCTTCATGAAAATTTGCCTAAACCAGACAGAATTTTAAAGAAGATACATTTCCTAGAGGTTTTAGAAACCGTTTTGATAGTTTGAGAATGATTTTTTGGAGTTTGAGGAAAAAATTCAACTTTGATGTTTGGAGGGCTTCTGAGACACCCTGCTGGAATGCACATTTGAAACCCTAGCTAGGGTTAGGGTTAGCATTCCCACAACAGGTAGAAGTTTTTTACTGTCAGTGCTGCATTCCGGGTCCCCAGTTATCTTTAGGATGAGTGATAATTTGCTCCTATCTGAACTTTTAGTTTTCGGACAGTTTTGGTCACCTTTTTGTATATTGCCCTATCCAGTGATTTTATCCAAAACTGAGCCAGATGAAAAGTGTGAAGAATACCTGTTCTAATGGGTAAACTCTCTTCATTTTGTCATTTAAAGTGCAGCTAAAAGTGCAACAGCGGGCAAAATTCTATGGTTCTTGTAACCCTAACCCTAGCCAGGCCTTAAAAGCATGCAGATTTAACTACCATTTAAGAGCATTTTTCAGCTTCATGAAAATTTGCCTAAACCAGACAGAATTTTAAAGAAGATACATTTCCTAGAGGTTTTAGAAACCGTTTTGATAGTTTGAGACTGATTTTTTAGAGTTTGAGGAAAAAATTCAACTTTGATGTTTGGAGGGCTTCTGAGACACCCTGCTGGAATGCACATTTGAAACCCTAGCTAGGGTTCGGGTTAGGAGGGCTTCTGAGACACCCTGCCGGAACGTACATTTGAAACCCTAGCTAGGGTTAGGGTTAGCATTCCCACAATAGGTAGAATGTTTTTACTGTCAGTGCTGCATTCCGGTTCCCCAGTTATCTTTAAGATGAGTGATAATTTGCTCCTATCTGCACTTTTAGTTTTCGGACAGTTTTGGTCACCTTTTTGTATATTGCCCTATGCAGTGATTTTATCCAAAACTGAGCCAGATGAAAAGTGTGAAGAATACCTGTTCTAATGGGTAAATTCTCTTCATTTTGTCATTTAAAGTGCAGCTAAAAGTGCAACAGCGGGCAAAATTCTATGGTTCTTGTAACCCTAACCCTAGCCAGGCATTAAAAGCATGCCAATTTAACTACCATTTAACAGCAATTTTCAGCTTCATGAAAATTTGCCTGAACAAGACAGATTTTTAAAGAAGATACATTTCCTAGAGGTTTTAAAAAACGTTTTGATAGTTTAAGACTGATTTTTTTTGGTTTGAGGAAAAAAATCATCTTTGATGTTTGGAGGGCTTCTGAGACACCCTGCTGGAATGCACATTTGAAACCCTAGCTAGGGTTAGGGTTAGCATTCCCACAACAGGTAGAAGTTTTTTACTGTCAGTGCTGCATTCCGGGTCCCCAGTTATCTTTAGGATGAGTGATAATTTGCTCCTATCTGCACTTTTAGTTTTCGGACAGTTTTGGTCACCTTTTTGTATATTGCCCTATCCAGTGATTTTATCCAAAACTGAGCCAGATGAAAAGTGTGAAGAATACCTGTTCTAATGGGTAAACTCTCTTCATATTGACATTTAAAGTGCAGCTAAAAGTGCAACAGCGTCAAAATTCTATGGTTCTTGTAACCCTAACCCTAGCCAGACATTAAAAGCATGCCGATTTAACTACCATTTAACAGCAATTTTTCAGCTTCATGACAATTTGCCTAAACCAGACAGATTATTAAAGAAGATACTTTTCTTAGAGGTTTTCAAAACTGTTTTGATAGTTTGAGACTGATTTTTTGGAGTTTGAGGAAAAATTCAACTTTGATGTTTGGAGGGCTTCTGAGACACCCTGCCGGAACGTACATTTGAAACCCTAGCTAGGGTTAGGGTTAGCATTCCCACAACAGAAAGAATTTTTTTACTGTCAGTGCTGCATTCCGGGTCCCCAGTTAACTTTAGGATGAGTGATAATTTGCTCCTATCTGCACTTTTAGTTTTCGGACAGTTTTGGTCACCTTTTTGTATATTGCCCTATCCAGTGATTTTATCCAAAACTGAGCCAGATGAAAAGTGTGAAGAATACCTGCTCTAATGGGTAAACTCTCTTCATTTTGTCATTTAAAGTGCAGCTAAAAGTGCAACAGCGGGCAAAATTCTATGGTTCTTGTAACCCTAACCCTAGCCAGGCATTAAAAGCATGCCGATTTAACTACCATTTAACAGCATTTTTCAGCTTCATGAAAATTTGCCTAAACCAGACAGAATTTTAAAGAAGATACATTTCCTAGAGGTTTTAGAAACAGTTTTGATAGTTTGAGAATGATTTTTTGGAGTTTGAGGAAAAAATTCAACTTTATGTTTGGAGGGCTTCTGAGACACCCTGCTGGAATTCACATTTGAAACCCTAGCTAGGGTTAGGGTTAGCATTCCCACAACAGGTAGAAGTTTTTTACTGTCAGTGCTGCATTCCGGGTCCCCAGTTATCTTTAGGATGAGTGATAATTTGCTCCTATCTGCACTTTTAGTTTTCGGACAGTTTTGGTCACCTTTTTGTATATTGCCCTATCCAGTGATTTTATCCAAAACTGAGCCAGATGAAAAGCGTGAAGAATACCTGCTCTAATGGGTAAACTCTCTTCATTTTGTCATTTAAAGTGCAGCTAAAAGTGCAACAGCGGGCAAAATTCTATGGTTCTTGTAACCCTAACCCTAGCCAGGCATTAAAAGCATGCCGATTTAACTACCATTTAACAGCATTTTTCAGCTTCATGAAATTTTGCCTGAACAAAACAGATTATTAAAGAAGATACATTTCCTAGAGGTTTTAAAAAACGTTTTGATAGTTTAAGACTGATTTTTTTTGGTTTGAGGAAAAAAATCATCTTTGATGTTTGGAGGGCTTCTGAGACACCCTGCTGGAATGCACATTTGAAACCCTAGCTAGGGTTAGGGTTAGCATTCCCACAACAGGTAGAAGTTTTTTACTGTCAGTGCTGCATTCCGGGTCCCCAGTTATCTTTAGGATGAGTGATAATTTGCTCCTATCTGCACTTTTAGTTTTCGGACAGTTTTGGTCACCTTTTTGTATATTGCCCTATCCAGTGATTTTATCCAAAACTGAGCCAGATGAAAAGTGTGAAGAATACCTGTTCTAATGGGTAAACTCTCTTCATTTTGTCATTTAAAGTGCAGCTAAAAGTGCAACAGCGGGCAAAATTCTATGGTTCTTGTAACCCTAACCCTAGCCAGACATTAAAAGCATACCAATTTAACTACCATTTAACAGCAATTTTCAGCTTCATGAAAATTTGCCTGAACAAGACAGATTTTTAAAGAAGATACATTTCCTAGAGGTTTTAAAAAACGTTTTGATAGTTTAAGACTGATTTTTTTTGGTTTGAGGAAAAAAATCATCTTTGATGTTTGGAGGGCTTCTGAGACACCCTGCCGGAACGTACATTTGAAACCCTAGCTAGGGTTAGGGTTAGCATTCCCACCACAGGTAGAAGTTTTTTACTGTCAGTGCTGCATTCCGGGCCCCCAGTTATCTTTAGGGTGAATGATAATTTGCTCCTATCTGCACTTTTAGTTTTCGGACAGTTTTGGTCACCTTTTTGTATATTGCCCTATCCAGTGATTTTATCCAAAACTGAGCCAGATGAAAAGTGTGAAGAATACCTGCTCTAATGGGTAAACTCTCTTCATTTTGTCATTTAAAGTGCAGCTAAAAGTGCAACAGCGGGCAAAATTCTATGGTTCTTGTAACCCTAACCCTAGCCAGGCATTAAAAGCATGCCGATTTAACTACCATTTAACAGCATTTTTCAGCTTCATGAAAATTTGCCTAAACCAGACAGAATTTTAAAGAAGATACATTTCCTAGAGGTTTTAGAAACCGTTTTGATAGTTTGAGAATGATTTTTTGGAGTTTGAGGAAAAAATTCAACTTTGATGTTTGGAGGGCTTCTGAGACACCCTGCTGGAATGCACATTTGAAACCCTAGCTAGGGTTAGGGTTAGCATTCCCACAACAGGTAGAAGTTTTTTACTGTCAGTGCTGCATTCCGGGTCCCCAGTTATCTTTAGGATGAGTGATAATTTGCTCCTATCTGCACTTTTAGTTTTCGGACAGTTTTGGTCACCTTTTTGTATATTGCCCTATCCAGTGATTTTATCCAAAACTGAGCCAGATGAAAAGTGTGAAGAATACCTGTTCTAATGGGTAAACTCTCTTCATTTTGTCATTTAAAGTGCAGCTAAAAGTGCAACAGCGGGCAAAATTCTATGGTTCTTGTAACCCTAACCCTAGCCAGACATTAAAAGCATACCAATTTAACTACCATTTAACAGCAATTTTCAGCTTCATGAAAATTTGCCTGAACAAGACAGATTTTTAAAGAAGATACATTTCCTAGAGGTTTTAAAAAACGTTTTGATAGTTTAAGACTGATTTTTTTTGGTTTGAGGAAAAAAATCATCTTTGATGTTTGGAGGGCTTCTGAGACACCCTGCCGGAACGTACATTTGAAACCCTAGCTAGGGTTAGGGTTAGCATTCCCACCACAGGTAGAAGTTTTTTACTGTCAGTGCTGCATTCCGGGCCCCCAGTTATCTTTAGGGTGAATGATAATTTGCTCCTATCTGCACTTTTAGTTTTCGGACAGTTTTGGTCACCTTTTTGTATATTGCCCTATCCAGTGATTTTATCCAAAACTGAGCCAGATGAAAAGTGTGAAGAATACCTGCTCTAATGGGTAAACTCTCTTCATTTTGTCATTTAAAGTGCAGCTAAAAGTGCAACAGCGGGCAAAATTCTATGGTTCTTGTAACCCTAACCCTAGCCAGGCATTAAAAGCATGCCGATTTAACTACCATTTAACAGCATTTTTCAGCTTCATGAAAATTTGCCTAAACCAGACAGAATTTTAAAGAAGATACATTTCCTAGAGGTTTTAGAAACCGTTTTGATAGTTTGAGAATGATTTTTTGGAGTTTGAGGAAAAAATTCAACTTTGATGTTTGGAGGGCTTCTGAGACACCCTGCTGGAATGCACATTTGAAACCCTAGCTAGGGTTAGGGTTAGCATTCCCACAACAGGTAGAAGTTTTTTACTGTCAGTGCTGCATTCCGGGTCCCCAGTTATCTTTAGGATGAGTGATAATTTGCTCCTATCTGAACTTTTAGTTTTCGGACAGTTTTGGTCACCTTTTTGTATATTGCCCTATCCAGTGATTTTATCCAAAACTGAGCCAGATGAAAAGTGTGAAGAATACCTGTTCTAATGGGTAAACTCTCTTCATTTTGTCATTTAAAGTGCAGCTAAAAGTGCAACAGCGGGCAAAATTCTATGGTTCTTGTAACCCTAACCCTAGCCAGGCCTTAAAAGCATGCAGATTTAACTACCATTTAAGAGCATTTTTCAGCTTCATGAAAATTTGCCTAAACCAGACAGAATTTTAAAGAAGATACATTTCCTAGAGGTTTTAGAAACCGTTTTGATAGTTTGAGACTGATTTTTTAGAGTTTGAGGAAAAAATTCAACTTTGATGTTTGGAGGGCTTCTGAGACACCCTGCTGGAATGCACATTTGAAACCCTAGCTAGGGTTAGGGTTAGGAGGGCTTCTGAGACACCCTGCCGGAACGTACATTTGAAACCCTAGCTAGGGTTAGGGTTAGCATTCCCACAATAGGTAGAATGTTTTTACTGTCAGTGCTGCATTCCGGTTCCCCAGTTATCTTTAAGATGAGTGATAATTTGCTCCTATCTGCACTTTTAGTTTTCGGACAGTTTTGGTCACCTTTTTGTATATTGCCCTATGCAGTGATTTTATCCAAAACTGAGCCAGATGAAAAGTGTGAAGAATACCTGTTCTAATGGGTAAATTCTCTTCATTTTGTCATTTAAAGTGCAGCTAAAAGTGCAACAGCGGGCAAAATTCTATGGTTCTTGTAACCCTAACCCTAGCCAGGCATTAAAAGCATGCCAATTTAACTACCATTTAACAGCAATTTTCAGCTTCATGAAAATTTGCCTGAACAAGACAGATTTTTAAAGAAGATACATTTCCTAGAGGTTTTAAAAAACGTTTTAATAGTTTAAGACTGATTTTTTTTGGTTTGAGGAAAAAAATCATCTTTGATGTTTGGAGGGCTTCTGAGACACCCTGCTGGAATGCACATTTGAAACCCTAGCTAGGGTTAGGGTTAGCATTCCCACAACAGGTAGAAGTTTTTTACTGTCAGTGCTGCATTCCGGGTCCCCAGTTATCTTTAGGATGAGTGATAATTTGCTCCTATCTGCACTTTTAGTTTTCGGACAGTTTTGGTCACCTTTTTGTATATTGCCCTATCCAGTGATTTTATCCAAAACTGAGCCAGATGAAAAGTGTGAAGAATACCTGTTCTAATGGGTAAACTCTCTTCATATTGACATTTAAAGTGCAGCTAAAAGTGCAACAGCGTCAAAATTCTATGGTTCTTGTAACCCTAACCCTAGCCAGACATTAAAAGCATGCCGATTTAACTACCATTTAACAGCAATTTTTCAGCTTCATGACAATTTGCCTAAACCAGACAGATTATTAAAGAAGATACTTTTCTTAGAGGTTTTAAAAACTGTTTTGATAGTTTGAGACTGATTTTTTGGAGTTTGAGGAAAAATTCAACTTTGATGTTTGGAGGGCTTCTGAGACACCCTGCCGGAACGTACATTTGAAACCCTAGCTAGGGTTAGGGTTAGCATTCCCACAACAGAAAGAATTTTTTTACTGTCAGTGCTGCATTCCGGGTCCCCAGTTAACTTTAGGATGAGTGATAATTTGCTCCTATCTGCACTTTTAGTTTTCGGACAGTTTTGGTCACCTTTTTGTATATTGCCCTATCCAGTGATTTTATCCAAAACTGAGCCAGATGAAAAGTGTGAAGAATACCTGCTCTAATGGGTAAACTCTCTTCATTTTGTCATTTAAAGTGCAGCTAAAAGTGCAACAGCGGGCAAAATTCTATGGTTCTTGTAACCCTAACCCTAGCCAGGCATTAAAAGCATGCCGATTTAACTACCATTTAACAGCATTTTTCAGCTTCATGAAAATTTGCCTAAACCAGACAGAATTTTAAAGAAGATACATTTCCTAGAGGTTTTAGAAACAGTTTTGATAGTTTGAGAATGATTTTTTGGAGTTTGAGGAAAAAATTCAACTTTATGTTTGGAGGGCTTCTGAGACACCCTGCTGGAATTCACATTTGAAACCCTAGCTAGGGTTAGGGTTAGCATTCCCACAACAGGTAGAAGTTTTTTACTGTCAGTGCTGCATTCTGGGCCCCCAGTTATCTTTAGGGTGAATGATAATTTGCTCCTATCTGCACTTTTAGTTTTCGGACAGTTTTGGTCACCTTTTTGTATATTTCCCTATCCAGTGATTTTATCCAAAACTGAGCCAGATGAAAAGTGTGAAGAATACCTGTTCTAATGGGTAAACTCTCTTCATATTGACATTTAAAGTGCAGCTAAAAGTGCAACAGTGTCAAAATTCTATGGTTCTTGTAACCCTAACCCTAGCCAGATATTAAAAGCATGCCGATTTAACTACCATTTAACAGCAATTTTTCAGCTTCATGACAATGTGCCTAAACCAGACAGATTATTAAAGAAGATACTTTTCCTAGAGGTTTTAAAAACCGTTTTGATAGTTTGAGACTGATTTTTTGGAGTTTGAGGAAAAATTCAACTTTGATGTTTGGAGGGCTTCTGAGACACCCTGCCGGAACGTACATTTGAAACCCTAGCTAGGGTTAGGGTTAGCATTCCCAAAACAGGTAGAAGTTTTTTACTGTCAGTGCTGCATTCTGGGCCCCCAGTTATCTTTAGGGTGAATGATAATTTGCTCCTATCTGCACTTTTAGTTTTCGGACAGTTTTGGTCACCTTTTTGTATATTTCCCTATCCAGTGATTTTATCCAAAACTGAGCCAGATAAAAAGTGTGAAGAATACCTGTTCTAATGGGTAAACTCTCTTCATTTTGTCATTTAAAGTGCAGCTAAAAGTGCAACAGCGGGCAAAATTCTATGGTTCTTGTAACCCTAACCCTAGCCAGGCATTAAAAGCATACCAATTTAACTACCATTTAACAGCAATTTTCAGCTTCATGAAAATTTGCCTGAACAAGACAGATTTTTAAAGATGATACATTTCCTAGAGGTTTTAAAAAACGTTTTGATAGTTTAAGACTGATTTTTTTTGGTTTGAGGAAAAAAATCATCTTTGATGTTTGGAGGGCTTCTGAGACACCCTGCCGGAACGTACATTTGAAACCCTAGCTAGGGTTAGGGTTAGCATTCCCACAACAGGTAGAAGTTTTTTACTGTCAGTGCTGCATTCCGGGCCCCCAGTTATCTTTAGGGTGAATGATAATTTGCTCCTATCTGCACTTTTAGTTTTCGGACAGTTTTGGTCACCTTTTTGTATATTGCCCTATGCAGTGATTTTATCCAAAACTGAGCCAGATGAAAAGTGTGAAGAATACCTGTTCTAATGGGTAAACTCTCTTCATTTTGTCATTTAAAGTGCAGCTAAAAGTGCAACAGCGGGCAAAATTCTATGGTTCTTGTAACCCTAACCCTAGCCAGGCATTAAAAGCATGCCGATTTAACTACCATTTAACAGCATTTTTCAGCTTCATGAAAATTTGCCTGAACAAAACAGATTATTAAAGAAGATACATTTCCTAGAGGTTTTAAAAAACGTTTTGATAGTTTAAGACTGATTTTTTTTGGTTTGAGGAAAAAAATCATCTTTGATGTTTGGAGGGCTTCTGAGACACCCTGCTGGAATGCACATTTGAAACCCTAGCTAGGGTTAGGGTTAGCATTCCCACAACAGGTAGAAGTTTTTTACTGTCAGTGCTGCATTCCGGGTCCCCAGTTATCTTTAGGATGAGTGATAATTTGCTCCTATCTACACTTTTAGTTTTCGGACAGTTTTGGTCACCTTTTTGTATATTGCCCTATCCAGTGATTTTATCCAAAACTGAGCCAGATGAAAAGTGTGAAGAATACCTGTTCTAATGGGTAAACTCTCTTCATATTGACATTTAAAGTGCAGCTAAAAGTGCAACAGTGTCAAAATTCTATGGTTCTTGTAACCCTAACCCTAGCCAGACATTAAAAGTATGCCGATTTAACTACCATTTAACAGCAATTTTTCAGCTTCATGACAATTTGCCTAAACCAGACAGATTATTAAAGAAGATACTTTTCCTAGAGGTTTTAAAAACCGTTTTGATAGTTTGAGACTGATTTTTTGGAGTTTGAGGAAAAAATTCAACTTTGATGTTTGGAGGGCTTCTGAGACACCCTGCCGGAACGTACATTTGAAACCCTATCTAGGGTTAGGGTTAGCATTCCCACAACAGGTAGAAGTTTTTTACTGTCAGTGCTGCATTCTGGGCCCCCAGTTATCTTTAGGGTGAATGATAATTTGCTCCTATCTGCACTTTTAGTTTTCGGACAGTTTTGGTCACCTTTTTGTATATTTCCCTATCCAGTGATTTTATCCAAAACTGAGCCAGATGAAAAGTGTGAAGAATACCTGTTCTAATGGGTAAACTCTCTTCATTTTGTCATTTAAAGTGCAGCTAAAAGTGCAACAGCGGGCATAATTCTATGGTTCTTGTAACCCTAACCCTAGCCAGGCATTAAAAGCATACCAATTTAACTACCATTTAACAGCAATTTTCAGCTTCATGAAAATTTGCCTGAACAAGACAGATTTTTAAAGAAGATACATTTCCTAGAGGTTTTAAAAAACGTTTTGATAGTTTAAGACTGATTTTTTTTGGTTTGAGGAAAAAAATCATCTTTGATGTTTGGAGGGCTTCTGAGACACCCTGCCGGAACGTACATTTGAAACCCTAGCTAGGGTTAGGGTTAGCATTCCCACAACAGGTAGAATTTTTTTACTGTCAGTGCTGCATTCCGGGCCCCCAGTTATCTTTAGGGTGAATGATAATTTGCTCCTATCTGCACTTTTAGTTTTCGGACAGTTTTGGTCACCTTTTTGTATATTGCCCTATGCAGTGATTTTATCCAAAACTGAGCCAGATGAAAAGTGTGAAGAATACCTGTTCTAATGGGTAAACTCTCTTCATTTTGTCATTTAAAGTGCAGCTAAAAGTGCAACAGCGGGCAAAATTCTATGGTTCTTGTAACCCTAACCCTAGCCAGGCATTAAAAGCATGCCGATTTAACTACCATTTAACAGCAATTTTTCAGCTTCATGACAATTTGCCTAAACCAGACAGATTATTAAAGAAGATACTTTTCCTAGAGGTTTTAAAAACTGTTTTGATAGTTTGAGACTGATTTTTTGGAGTTTGAGGAAAAATTCAACTTTGATGTTTGGAGGGCTTCTGAGACACCCTGCTGGAATGCACATTTGAAACCCTAGCTAGGGTTAGGGTTAGGAGGGCTTCTGAGACACCCTGCCGGAACGTACATTTGAAACCCTAGCTAGGGTTAGGGTTAGCATTCCCACAACAGGTAGACTTTTTTTACTGTCAGTGCTGCATTCCGGTTCCCCAGTTATCTTTAAGATGAGTGATAATTTGCTCCTATCTGCACTTTTAGTTTTCGGACAGTTTTGGTCACCTTTTTGTATATTGCCCTATCCAGTGATTTTATCCAAAACTGAGCCAGATGAAAAGTGTGAAGAATACCTGTTCTAATGGGTAAACTCTCTTCATTTTGTCATTTAAAGTGCAGCTAAAAGTGCAACAGCGGGCAAAATTCTATGGTTCTTGTAACCCTAACCCTAGCCAGGCATTAAAAGCATGCCGATTTAACTACCATTTAACAGCATTTTTCAGCTTCATGAAATTTTGCCTGAACAAAACAGATTATTAAAGAAGATACATTTCCTAGAGGTTTTAAAAAACGTTTTGATAGTTTAAGACTGATTTTTTTTGGTTTGAGGAAAAAAATCATCTTTGATGTTTGGAGGGCTTCTGAGACACCCTGCTGGAATGCACATTTGAAACCCTAGCTAGGGTTAGGGTTAGCATTCCCACAACAGGTAGAAGTTTTTTACTGTCAGTGCTGCATTCCGGGTCCCCAGTTATCTTTAGGATGAGTGATAATTTGCTCCTATCTGCACTTTTAGTTTTCGGACAGTTTTGGTCACCTTTTTGTATATTGCCCTATGCAGTGATTTTATCCAAAACTGAGCCAGATGAAAAGTGTGAAGAATACCTGTTCTAATGGGTAAACTCTCTTCATTTTGTCATTTAAAGTGCAGCTAAAAGTGCAACAGCGGGCAAAATTCTATGGTTCTTGTAACCCTAACCCTAGCCAGGCATTAAAAGCATACCAATTTAACTACCATTTAACAGCAATTTTCAGCTTCATGAAAATTTGCCTGAACAAGACAGATTTTTAAAGAAGATACATTTCCTAGAGGTTTTAGAAACCGTTTTGATAGTTTGAGAATGATTTTTTGGAGTTTGAGGAAAAAATTCAACTTTGATGTTTGGAGGGCTTCTGAGACACCCTGCTGGAATGCACATTTGAAACCCTAGCTAGGGTTAGGGTTAGCATTCCCACAACAGGTAGAAGTTTTTTACTGTCAGTGCTGCATTCCGGGTCCCCAGTTATCTTTAGGATGAGTGATAATTTGCTCCTATCTGAACTTTTAGTTTTCGGACAGTTTTGGTCACCTTTTTGTATATTGCCCTATCCAGTGATTTTATCCAAAACTGAGCCAGATGAAAAGTGTGAAGAATACCTGTTCTAATGGGTAAACTCTCTTCATTTTGTCATTTAAAGTGCAGCTAAAAGTGCAACAGCGGGCAAAATTCTATGGTTCTTGTAACCCTAACCCTAGCCAGGCCTTAAAAGCATGCAGATTTAACTACCATTTAAGAGCATTTTTCAGCTTCATGAAAATTTGCCTAAACCAGACAGAATTTTAAAGAAGATACATTTCCTAGAGGTTTTAGAAACCGTTTTGATAGTTTGAGACTGATTTTTTAGAGTTTGAGGAAAAAATTCAACTTTGATGTTTGGAGGGCTTCTGAGACACCCTGCTGGAATGCACATTTGAAACCCTAGCTAGGGTTAGGGTTAGGAGGGCTTCTGAGACACCCTGCCGGAACGTACATTTGAAACCCTAGCTAGGGTTAGGGTTAGCATTCCCACAATAGGTAGAATGTTTTTACTGTCAGTGCTGCATTCCGGTTCCCCAGTTATCTTTAAGATGAGTGATAATTTGCTCCTATCTGCACTTTTAGTTTTCGGACAGTTTTGGTCACCTTTTTGTATATTGCCCTATGCAGTGATTTTATCCAAAACTGAGCCAGATGAAAAGTGTGAAGAATACCTGTTCTAATGGGTAAATTCTCTTCATTTTGTCATTTAAAGTGCAGCTAAAAGTGCAACAGCGGGCAAAATTCTATGGTTCTTGTAACCCTAACCCTAGCCAGGCATTAAAAGCATGCCAATTTAACTACCATTTAACAGCAATTTTCAGCTTCATGAAAATTTGCCTGAACAAGACAGATTTTTAAAGAAGATACATTTCCTAGAGGTTTTAAAAAACGTTTTGATAGTTTAAGACTGATTTTTTTTGGTTTGAGGAAAAAAATCATCTTTGATGTTTGGAGGGCTTCTGAGACACCCTGCTGGAATGCACATTTGAAACCCTAGCTAGGTTTAGGGTTAGCATTCCCACAACAGGTAGAAGTTTTTTACTGTCAGTGCTGCATTCCGGGTCCCCAGTTATCTTTAGGATGAGTGATAATTTGCTCCTATCTGCACTTTTAGTTTTCGGACAGTTTTGGTCACCTTTTTGTATATTGCCCTATCCAGTGATTTTATCCAAAACTGAGCCAGATGAAAAGTGTGAAGAATACCTGTTCTAATGGGTAAACTCTCTTCATATTGACATTTAAAGTGCAGCTAAAAGTGCAACAGCGTCAAAATTCTATGGTTCTTGTAACCCTAACCCTAGCCAGACATTAAAAGCATGCCGATTTAACTACCATTTAACAGCAATTTTTCAGCTTCATGACAATTTGCCTAAACCAGACAGATTATTAAAGAAGATACTTTTCTTAGAGGTTTTAAAAACTGTTTTGATAGTTTGAGACTGATTTTTTGGAGTTTGAGGAAAAATTCAACTTTGATGTTTGGAGGGCTTCTGAGACACCCTGCCGGAACGTACATTTGAAACCCTAGCTAGGGTTAGGGTTAGCATTCCCACAACAGAAAGAATTTTTTTACTGTCAGTGCTGCATTCCGGGTCCCCAGTTAACTTTAGGATGAGTGATAATTTGCTCCTATCTGCACTTTTAGTTTTCGGACAGTTTTGGTCACCTTTTTGTATATTGCCCTATCCAGTGATTTTATCCAAAACTGAGCCAGATGAAAAGTGTGAAGAATACCTGTTCTAATGGGTAAACTCTCTTCATTTTGTCATTTAAAGTGCAGCTAAAAGTGCAACAGCGGGCAAAATTCTATGGTTCTTGTAACCCTAACCCTAGCCAGGCATTAAAAGCATGCCGATTTAACTACCATTTAAGAGCATTTTTCAGCTTCATGAAAATTTGCCTAAACCAGACAGAATATTAAAGAAGATACATTTCCTAGAGGTTTTAAAAACCGTTTTGATAGTTTAAGACTGATTTTTTTTGGTTTGAGGAAAAAAATCATCTTTGATGTTTGGAGGGCTTCTGAGACACCCTGCTGGAATGCACATTTGAAACCCTAGCTAGGGTTAGGGTTAGCATTCCCACAACAGGTAGAATTTTATTACTGTCAGTGCTGCATTCCGGTTCCCCAGTTATCTTTAAGATGAGTGATAATTTGCTCCTATCTGCACTTTTAGTTTTCGGACAGTTTTGGTCACCTTTTTGTATATTGCCCTATCCAGTGATTTTATCCAAAACTGAGCCAGATGAAAAGTGTGAAGAATACCTGTTCTAATGGGTAAACTCTCTTCATATTGACATTTAAAGTGCAGCTAAAAGTGCAACAGCGTCAAAATTCTATGGTTCTTGTAACCCTAACCCTAGCCAGACATTAAAAGCATGCCGATTTAACTACCATTTAACAGCAATTTTTCAGCTTCATGACAATTTGCCTAAACCAGACAGATTATTAAAGAAGATACTTTTCCTAGAGGTTTTAAAAACCGTTTTGATAGTTTGAGACTGATTTTTTGGAGTTTGAGGAAAAATTCAACTTTGATATTTGGAGGGCTTCTGAGACACCCTGCTGGAATGCACATTTGAAACCCTAGCTAGGGTTAGGGTTAGCATTCCCACAACAGGTAGAAGTTTTTTACTGTCAGTGCTGCATTCCGGGTCCCCAGTTATCTTTAGGATGAGTGATAATTTGCTCCTATCTGCACTTTTAGTTTTCGGACAGTTTTGGTCACCTTTTTGTATATTGCCCTATCCAGTGATTTTATCCAAAACTGAGCCAGATGAAAAGTGTGAAGAATACCTGTTCTAATGGGTAAACTCTCTTCATATTGACATTTAAAGTGCAGCTAAAAGTGCAACAGTGTCAAAATTCTATGGTTCTTGTAACCCTAACCCTAGCCAGACATTAAAAGTATGCCGATTTAACTACCATTTAACAGCAATTTTTCAGCTTCATGACAATTTGCCTAAACCAGACAGATTATTAAAGAAGATACTTTTCCTAGAGGTTTTAAAAACCGTTTTGATAGTTTGAGACTGATTTTTTGGAGTTTGAGGAAAAAATTCAACTTTGATGTTTGGAGGGCTTCTGAGACACCCTGCCGGAACGTACATTTGAAACCCTAGCTAGGGTTAGGGTTAGCATTCCCACAACAGGTAGAAGTTTTTTACTGTCAGTGCTGCATTCTGGGCCCCCAGTTATCTTTAGGGTGAATGATAATTTGCTCCTATCTGCACTTTTAGTTTTCGGACAGTTTTGGTCACCTTTTTGTATATTTCCCTATCCAGTGATTTTATCCAAAACTGAGCCAGATGAAAAGTGTGAAGAATACCTGTTCTAATGGGTAAACTCTCTTCATTTTGTCATTTAAAGTGCAGCTAAAAGTGCAACAGCGGGCATAATTCTATGGTTCTTGTAACCCTAACCCTAGCCAGGCATTAAAAGCATACCAATTTAACTACCATTTAACAGCAATTTTCAGCTTCATGAAAATTTGCCTGAACAAGACAGATTTTTAAAGAAGATACATTTCCTAGAGGTTTTAAAAAACGTTTTGATAGTTTAAGACTGATTTTTTTTGGTTTGAGGAAAAAAATCATCTTTGATGTTTGGAGGGCTTCTGAGACACCCTGCCGGAACGTACATTTGAAACCCTAGCTAGGGTTAGGGTTAGCATTCCCACAACAGGTAGAATTTTTTTACTGTCAGTGCTGCATTCCGGGCCCCCAGTTATCTTTAGGGTGAATGATAATTTGCTCCTATCTGCACTTTTAGTTTTCGGACAGTTTTGGTCACCTTTTTGTATATTGCCCTATGCAGTGATTTTATCCAAAACTGAGCCAGATGAAAAGTGTGAAGAATACCTGTTCTAATGGGTAAACTCTCTTCATTTTGTCATTTAAAGTGCAGCTAAAAGTGCAACAGCGGGCAAAATTCTATGGTTCTTGTAACCCTAACCCTAGCCAGGCATTAAAAGCATGCCGATTTAACTACCATTTAACAGCAATTTTTCAGCTTCATGACAATTTGCCTAAACCAGACAGATTATTAAAGAAGATACTTTTCCTAGAGGTTTTAAAAACTGTTTTGATAGTTTGAGACTGATTTTTTGGAGTTTGAGGAAAAATTCAACTTTGATGTTTGGAGGGCTTCTGAGACACCCTGCTGGAATGCACATTTGAAACCCTAGCTAGGGTTAGGGTTAGGAGGGCTTCTGAGACACCCTGCCGGAACGTACATTTGAAACCCTAGCTAGGGTTAGGGTTAGCATTCCCACAACAGGTAGACTTTTTTTACTGTCAGTGCTGCATTCCGGTTCCCCAGTTATCTTTAAGATGAGTGATAATTTGCTCCTATCTGCACTTTTAGTTTTCGGACAGTTTTGGTCACCTTTTTGTATATTGCCCTATCCAGTGATTTTATCCAAAACTGAGCCAGATGAAAAGTGTGAAGAATACCTGTTCTAATGGGTAAACTCTCTTCATTTTGTCATTTAAAGTGCAGCTAAAAGTGCAACAGCGGGCAAAATTCTATGGTTCTTGTAACCCTAACCCTAGCCAGGCATTAAAAGCATGCCGATTTAACTACCATTTAACAGCAATTTTCAGCTTCATGAAAATTTGCCTGAACAAGACAGATTTTTAAAGAAGATACATTTCCTAGAGGTTTTAAAAAACGTTTTGATAGTTTAAGACTGATTTTTTTTGGTTTGAGGAAAAAAATCATCTTTGATGTTTGGAGGGCTTCTGAGACACCCTGCCGGAACGTACATTTGAAACCCTAGCTAGGGTTAGGGTTAGCATTCCCACAACAGGTAGAAGTTTTTTACTGTCAGTGCTGCATTCCGGGTCCCCAGTTATCTTTAGGATGAGTGATAATTTGCTCCTATCTGAACTTTTAGTTTTCGGACAGTTTTGGTCACCTTTTTGTATATTGCCCTATCCAGTGATTTTATCCAAAACTGAGCCAGATGAAAAGTGTGAAGAATACCTGTTCTAATGGGTAAACTCTCTTCATTTTGTCATTTAAAGTGCAGCTAAAAGTGCAACAGCGGGCAAAATTCTATGGTTCTTGTAACCCTAACCCTAGCCAGGCCTTAAAAGCATGCAGATTTAACTACCATTTAAGAGCATTTTTCAGCTTCATGAAAATTTGCCTAAACCAGACAGAATTTTAAAGAAGATACATTTCCTAGAGGTTTTAGAAACCGTTTTGATAGTTTGAGACTGATTTTTTAGAGTTTGAGGAAAAAATTCAACTTTGATGTTTGGAGGGCTTCTGAGACACCCTGCTGGAATGCACATTTGAAACCCTAGCTAGGGTTAGGGTTAGGAGGGCTTCTGAGACACCCTGCCGGAACGTACATTTGAAACCCTAGCTAGGGTTAGGGTTAGCATTCCCACAATAGGTAGAATGTTTTTACTGTCAGTGCTGCATTCCGGTTCCCCAGTTATCTTTAAGATGAGTGATAATTTGCTCCTATCTGCACTTTTAGTTTTCGGACAGTTTTGGTCACCTTTTTGTATATTGCCCTATGCAGTGATTTTATCCAAAACTGAGCCAGATGAAAAGTGTGAAGAATACCTGTTCTAATGGGTAAATTCTCTTCATTTTGTCATTTAAAGTGCAGCTAAAAGTGCAACAGCGGGCAAAAT
Organism: Lepisosteus oculatus; assembly: GCF_040954835.1. NCBI lineage: Eukaryota > Metazoa > Chordata > Actinopteri > Semionotiformes > Lepisosteidae > Lepisosteus > Lepisosteus oculatus. The sequence continues at coordinate 1,238,441 of NW_027167977.1, forward strand.
TCTATGGTTCTTGTAACCCTAACCCTAGCCAGACATTAAAAGCATGCCGATTTAACTACCATTTAACAGCAATTTTTCAGCTTCATGACAATTTGCCTAAACCAGACAGATTATTAAAGAAGATACTTTTCTTAGAGGTTTTAAAAACTGTTTTGATAGTTTGAGACTGATTTTTTGGAGTTTGAGGAAAAATTCAACTTTGATGTTTGGAGGGCTTCTGAGACACCCTGCCGGAACGTACATTTGAAACCCTAGCTAGGGTTAGGGTTAGCATTCCCACAACAGAAAGAATTTTTTTACTGTCAGTGCTGCATTCCGGGTCCCCAGTTAACTTTAGGATGAGTGATAATTTGCTCCTATCTGCACTTTTAGTTTTCGGACAGTTTTGGTCACCTTTTTGTATATTGCCCTATCCAGTGATTTTATCCAAAACTGAGCCAGATGAAAAGTGTGAAGAATACCTGTTCTAATGGGTAAACTCTCTTCATTTTGTCATTTAAAGTGCAGCTAAAAGTGCAACAGCGGGCAAAATTCTATGGTTCTTGTAACCCTAACCCTAGCCAGGCATTAAAAGCATGCCGATTTAACTACCATTTAAGAGCATTTTTCAGCTTCATGAAAATTTGCCTAAACCAGACAGAATATTAAAGAAGATACATTTCCTAGAGGTTTTAAAAACCTTTTTGATAGTTTAAGACTGATTTTTTTTGGTTTGAGGAAAAAAATCATCTTTGATGTTTGGAGGGCTTCTGAGACACCCTGCTGGAATGCACATTTGAAACCCTAGCTAGGGTTAGGGTTAGCATTCCCACAACAGGTAGAATTTTTTTACTGTCAGTGCTGCATTCCGGTTCCCCAGTTATCTTTAAGATGAGTGATAATTTGCTCCTATCTGCACTTTTAGTTTTCGGACAGTTTTGGTCACCTTTTTGTATATTGCCCTATCCAGTGATTTTATCCAAAACTGAGCCAGATGAAAAGTGTGAAGAATACCTGTTCTAATGGGTAAACTCTCTTCATTTTGTCATTGAAAGTGCAGCTAAAAGTGCAACAGCGTCAAAATTCTATGGTTCTTGTAACCCTAACCCTAGCCAGACATTAAAAGCATGCCGATTTAACTACCATTTAACAGCAATTTTTCAGCTTCATGACAATTTGCCTAAACCAGACAGATTATTAAAGAAGATACTTTTCCTAGAGGTTTTAAAAACCGTTTTGATAGTTTGAGACTGATTTTTTGGAGTTTGAGGAAAAATTCAACTTTGATATTTGGAGGGCTTCTGAGACACCCTGCTGGAATGCACATTTGAAACCCTAGCTAGGGTTAGGGTTAGCATTCCCACAACAGGTAGAAGTTTTTTACTGTCAGTGCTGCATTCCGGGTCCCCAGTTATCTTTAGGATGAGTGATAATTTGCTCCTATCTGCACTTTTAGTTTTCGGACAGTTTTGGTCACCTTTTTGTATATTGCCCTATCCAGTGATTTTATCCAAAACTGAGCCAGATGAAAAGTGTGAAGAATACCTGTTCTAATGGGTAAACTCTCTTCATATTGACATTTAAAGTGCAGCTAAAAGTGCAACAGTGTCAAAATTCTATGGTTCTTGTAACCCTAACCCTAGCCAGACATTAAAAGTATGCCGATTTAACTACCATTTAACAGCAATTTTTCAGCTTCATGACAATTTGCCTAAACCAGACAGATTATTAAAGAAGATACTTTTCCTAGAGGTTTTAAAAACCGTTTTGATAGTTTGAGACTGATTTTTTGGAGTTTGAGGAAAAAATTCAACTTTGATGTTTGGAGGGCTTCTGAGACACCCTGCCGGAACGTACATTTGAAACCCTAGCTAGGGTTAGGGTTAGCATTCCCACAACAGGTAGAAGTTTTTTACTGTCAGTGCTGCATTCTGGGCCCCCAGTTATCTTTAGGGTGAATGATAATTTGCTCCTATCTGCACTTTTAGTTTTCGGACAGTTTTGGTCACCTTTTTGTATATTTCCCTATCCAGTGATTTTATCCAAAACTGAGCCAGATGAAAAGTGTGAAGAATACCTGTTCTAATGGGTAAACTCTCTTCATTTTGTCATTTAAAGTGCAGCTAAAAGTGCAACAGCGGGCAAAATTCTATGGTTCTTGTAACCCTAACCCTAGCCAGGCATTAAAAGCATACCAATTTAACTACCATTTAACAGCAATTTTCAGCTTCATGAAAATTTGCCTGAACAAGACAGATTTTTAAAGAAGATACATTTCCTAGAGGTTTTAAAAAACGTTTTGATAGTTTAAAACTGATTTTTTTTGGTTTGAGGAAAAAAATCATCTTTGATGTTTGGAGGGCTTCTGAGACACCCTGCCGGAACGTACATTTGAAACCCTAGCTAGGGTTAGGGTTAGCATTCCCACAACAGGTAGAATTTTTTTACTGTCAGTGCTGCATTCCGGGCCCCCAGTTATCTTTAGGGTGAATGATAATTTGCTCCTATCTGCACTTTTAGTTTTCGGACAGTTTTGGTCACCTTTTTGTATATTGCCCTATGCAGTGATTTTATCCAAAACTGAGCCAGATGAAAAGTGTGAAGAATACCTGTTCTAATGGGTAAACTCTCTTCATTTTGTCATTTAAAGTGCAGCTAAAAGTGCAACAGCGGGCAAAATTCTATGGTTCTTGTAACCCTAACCCTAGCCAGGCATTAAAAGCATGCCGATTTAACTACCATTTAACAGCAATTTTTCAGCTTCATGACAATTTGCCTAAACCAGACAGATTATTAAAGAAGATACTTTTCCTAGAGGTTTTAAAAACTGTTTTGATAGTTTGAGACTGATTTTTTGGAGTTTGAGGAAAAATTCAACTTTGATGTTTGGAGGGCTTCTGAGACACCCTGCCGGAACGTACATTTGAAACCCTAGCTAGGGTTAGGGTTAGCATTCCCACAACAGGTAGAATTTTTTTACTGTCAGTGCTGCATTCCGGTTCCCCAGTTATCTTTAAGATGAGTGATAATTTGCTCCTATCTGCACTTTTAGTTTTCGGACAGTTTTGGTCACCTTTTTGTATATTGCCCTATCCAGTGATTTTATCCAAAACTGAGCCATATGAAAAGTGTGAAGAATACCTGTTCTAATGGGTAAACTCTCTTCATTTTGTCATTTAAAGTGCAGCTAAAAGTGCAACAGCGGGCAAAATTCTATGGTTCTTGTAACCCTAACCCTAGCCAGGCATTAAAAGCATGCCGATTTAACTACCATTTAAGAGCATTTTTCAGCTTCATGAAAATTTGCCTAAACCAGACAGAATATTAAAGAAGATACATTTCCTAGAGGTTTTAAAAACCGTTTTGATAGTTTAAGACTGATTTTTTTTGGTTTGAGGAAAAAATCATCTTTGATGTTTGGAGGGCTTCTGAGACATCCTGCTGGAATGCACATTTGAAACCCTAGCTAGGGTTAGGGTTAGCATTCCCACAACAGGTAGAATTTTTTTACTGTCAGTGCTGCATTCCGGTTCCCCAGTTATCTTTAAGATGAGTGATAATTTGCTCCTATCTGCACTTTTAGTTTTCGGACAGTTTTGGTCACCTTTTTGTATATTGCCCTATCCAGTGATTTTATCCAAAACTGAGCCAGATGAAAAGTGTGAAGAATACCTGTTCTAATGGGTAAACTCTCTTCATTTTGTCATTTAAAGTGCAGCTAAAAGTGCAACAGCGGGCAAAATTCTATGGTTCTTGTAACCCTAACCCTAGCCAGGCATTAAAAGCATGCCGATTTAACTACCATTTAACAGCATTTTTCAGCTTCATGAAAATTTGCCTGAACAAAACAGATTATTAAAGAAGATACATATCCTAGAGGTTTTAAAAAACGTTTTGATAGTTTAAGACTGATTTTTTTTGGTTTGAGGAAAAAAATCATCTTTGATGTTTGGAGGGCTTCTGAGACACCCTGCTGTAATGCACATTTGAAACCCTAGCTAGGGTTAGGGTTAGCATTCCCACAACAGGTAGAAGTTTTTTACTGTCAGTGCTGCATTTCGGGTCCCCAGTTATCTTTAGGCTGAGTGATAATTTGCTCCTATCTGCACTTTTAGTTTTCGGACAGTTTTGGTCACCTTTTTGTATATTGCCCTATCCAGTGATTTTATCCAAAACTGAGCCAGATGAAAAGTGTGAAGAATACCTGTTCTAATGGGTAAACTCTCTTCATATTGACATTTAAAGTGCAGCTAAAAGTGCAACAGCGTCAAAATTCTATGGTTCTTGTAACCCTAACCCTAGCCAGACATTAAAAGCATGCCGATTTAACTACCATTTAACAGCAATTTTTCAGCTTCATGACAATTTGCCTAAACCAGACAGATTATTAAAGAAGATACTTTTCCTAGAGGTTTTAAAAACCGTTTTGATAGTTTGAGACTGATTTTTTGGAGTTTGAGGAAAAATTCAACTTTGATATTTGGAGGGCTTCTGAGACACCCTGCTGGAATGCACATTTGAAACCCTAGCTAGGGTTAGGGTTAGCATTCCCACAACAGGTAGAAGTTTTTTACTGTCAGTGCTGCATTCCGGGTCCCCAGTTATCTTTAGGATGAGTGATAATTTGCTCCTATCTGCACTTTTAGTTTTCGGACAGTTTTGGTCACCTTTTTGTATATTGCCCTATCCAGTGATTTTATCCAAAACTGAGCCAGATGAAAAGTGTGAAGAATACCTGTTCTAATGGGTAAACTCTCTTCATATTGACATTTAAAGTGCAGCTAAAAGTGCAACAGCGTCAAAATTCTATGGTTCTTGTAACCCTAACCCTAGCCAGACATTAAAAGCATGCCGATTTAACTACCATTTAACAGCAATTTTTCAGCTTCATGACAATTTGCCTAAACCAGACAGATTATTAAAGAAGATACATTTCCTAGAGGTTTTAAAAAACGTTTTGATAGTTTAAGACTGATTTTTTTTGGTTTGAGGAAAAAAATCATCTTTGATGTTTGGAGGGCTTCTGAGACACCCTGCTGGAATGCACATTTGAAACCCTAGCTAGGGTTAGGGTTAGCATTCCCACAACAGGTAGAAGTTTTTTACTGTCAGTGCTGCATTCCGGGTCCCCAGTTATCTTTAGGATGAGTGATAATTTGCTCCTATCTGCACTTTTAGTTTTCGGACAGTTTTGGTCACCTTTTTGTATATTGCCCTATCCAGTGATTTTATCCAAAACTGAGCCAGATTAAAAGTGTGAAGAATACCTGTTCTAATGGGTAAACTCTCTTCATATTGACATTTAAATTGCAGCTAAAAGTGCAACAGCGTCAAAATTCTATGGTTCTTGTAACCCTAACCCTAGCCAGACATTAAAAGCATGCCGATTTAACTACCATTTAACAGCAATTTTTCAGCTTCATGACAATTTGCCTAAACCAGACAGATTATTAAAGAAGATACTGTTCCTAGAGGTTTTAAAAACTGTTTTGATAGTTTGAGACTGATTTTTTGGAGTTTGAGGAAAAATTCAACTTTGATGTTTGGAGGGCTTCTGAGACACCCTGCCGAAACGTACATTTGAAACCCTAGCTAGGGTTAGGGTTAGCATTCCCACAACAGGTAGAATTTTTTTACTGTCAGTGCTGCATTCCGGTTCCCCAGTTATCTTTAAGATGAGTGATAATTTGCTCCTATCTGCACTTTTAGTTTTCGGACAGTTTTGGTCACCTTTTTGTATATTGCCCTATCCAGTGATTTTATCCAAAACTGAGCCAGATGAAAAGTGTGAAGAATACCTGTTCTAATGGGTAAACTCTCTTCATTTTGTCATTTAAAGTGCAGCTAAAAGTGCAACAGCGGGCAAAATTCTATGGTTCTTGTAACCCTAACCCTAGCCAGGCATTAAAAGCATGCCGATTTAACTACCATTTAACAGCAATTTTTCAGCTTCATGACAATTTGCCTAAACCAGACAGATTATTAAAGAAGATACTTTTCCTAGAGGTTTTAAAAACTGTTTTGATAGTTTGAGACTGATTTTTTGGAGTTTGAGGAAAAATTCAACTTTGATGTTTGGAGGGCTTCTGAGACACCCTGCCGGAACGTACAATTGAAACCCTAGCTAGGGTTAGGGTTAGCATTCCCACAACAGGTAGAATTTTTTTACTGTCAGTGCTGCATTCCGGTTCCCCAGTTATCTTTAAGATGAGTGATAATTTGCTCCTATCTGCACTTTTAGTTTTCGGACAGTTTTGGTCACCTTTTTGTATATTGCCCTATCCAGTGATTTTATCCAAAACTGAGCCAGATGAAAAGTGTGAAGAATACCTGTTCTAATGGGTAAACTCTCTTCATTTTGTCATTTAAAGTGCAGCTAAAAGTGCAACAGCGGGCAAAATTCTATGGTTCTTGTAACCCTAACCCTAGCCAGGCATTAAAAGCATGCCGATTTAACTACCATTTAAGAGCATTTTTCAGCTTCATGAAAATTTGCCTAAACCAGACAGAATATTAAAGAAGATACATTTCCTAGAGGTTTTAAAAACCGTTTTGATAGTTTAAGACTGATTTTTTTTGGTTTGAGGAAAAAAATCATCTTTGATGTTTGGAGGGCTTCTGAGACACCCTGCTGGAATGCACATTTGAAACCCTAGCTAGGGTTAGGGTTAGCATTCCCACAACAGGTAGAATTTTTTTACTGTCAGTGCTGCATTCCGGTTCCCCAGTTATCTTTAAGATGAGTGATAATTTGCTCCTATCTGCACTTTTAGTTTTCGGACAGTTTTGGTCGCCTTTTTGTATATTGCCCTATCCAGTGATTTTATCCAAAACTGAGCCAGATGAAAAGTGTGAAGAATACCTGTTCTAATGGGTAAACTCTCTTCATTTTGTCATTTAAAGTGCAGCTAAAAGTGCAACAGCGGGCAAAATTCTATGGTTCTTGTAACCCTAACCCTAGCCAGGCATTAAAAGCATGCCGATTTAACTACCATTTAACAGCATTTTTCAGCTTCATGAAAATTTGCCTGAACAAAACAGATTATTAAAGAAGATACATTTCCTAGAGGTTTTAAAAAACGTTTTGATAGTTTAAGACTGATTTTCTTTGGTTTGAGGAAAAAAATCATCTTTGATGTTTGGAGGGCTTCTGAGACACCCTGCTGGAATGCACATTTGAAACCCTAGCTAGGGTTAGGGTTAGCATTCCCACAACAGGTAGAAGTTTATTACTGTCAGTGCTGCATTCCGGGTCCCCAGTTATCTTTAGGATGAGTGATAATTTGCTCCTATCTGCACTTTTAGTTTTCGGACAGTTTTGGTCACCTTTTTGTATATTGCCCTATCCAGTGATTTTATCCAAAACTGAGCCAGATGAAAAGTGTGAAGAATACCTGTTCTAATGGGTAAACTCTCTTCATATTGACATTTAAAGTGCAGCTAAAAGTGCAACAGCGTCAAAATTCTATGGTTCTTGTAACCCTAACCCTAGCCAGACATTAAAAGCATGCCGATTTAACTACCATTTAACAGCAATTTTTCAGCTTCATGACAATTTGCCTAAACCAGACAGATTATTAAAGAAGATACTTTTCCTAGAGGTTTTAAAAACCGTTTTGATAGTTTGAGACTGATTTTTTGGAGTTTGAGGAAAAATTCAACTTTGATATTTGGAGGGCTTCTGAGACACCCTGCTGGAATGCACATTTGAAACCCTAGCTAGGGTTAGGGTTAGCATTCCCACAACAGGTAGAAGTTTTTTACTGTCAGTGCTGCATTCCGGGTCCCCAGTTATCTTTAGGATGAGTGATAATTTGCTCCTATCTGCACTTTTAGTTTTCGGACAGTTTTGGTCACCTTTTTGTATATTGCCCTATCCAGTGATTTTATCCAAAACTGAGCCAGATGAAAAGTGTGTAGAATACCTGTTCTAATGGGTAAACTCTCTTCATATTGACATTTAAATTGCAGCTAAAAGTGCAACAGCGTCAAAATTCTATGGTTCTTGTAACCCTAACCCTAGCCAGACATTAAAAGCATGCCGATTTAACTACCATTTAACAGCAATTTTTCAGCTTCATGACAATTTGCCTAAACCAGACAGATTATTAAAGAAGATACTTTTCCTAGAGGTTTTAAAAACTGTTTTGATACTTTGAGAATGATTTTTTGGAGTTTGAGGAAAAAATTCAACTTTGATGTTTGGAGGGCTTCTGAGACACCCTGCTGGAATGCACATTTGAAACCCTAGCTAGGGTTAGGGTTAGCATTCCCACAACAGGTAGAATTTTTTTACTGTCAGTGCTGCATTCCGGTTCCCCAGTTATCTTTAAGATGAGTGATAATTTGCTCCTATCTGCACTTTTAGTTTTCGGACAGTTTTGGTCACCTTTTTGTATATTGCCCTATCCAGTGATTTTATCCAAAACTGAGCCAGATGAAAAGTGTGAAGAATACCTGTTCTAATGGGTAAACTCTCTTCATTTTGTCATTGAAAGTGCAGCTAAAAGTGCAACAGCGGGCAAAATTCTATGGTTCTTGTAACCCTAACCCTAGCCAGGCATTAAAAGCATGCCGATTTAACTACCATTTAACAGCATTTTTCAGCTTCATGAAAATTTGCCTAAACCAGACAGAATTTTAAAGAAGATACATTTCCTAGAGGTTTTAGAAACCGTTTTGATAGTTTGAGAATGATTTTTTGGAGTTTGAGGAAAAAATTCAACTTTGATGTTTGGAGGGCTTCTGAGACACCCTGCTGGAATGCACATTTGAAACCCTAGCTAGGGTTAGGGTTAGCATTCCCACAACAGGTAGAAGTTTTTTACTGTCAGTGCTGCATTCCGGGTCCCCAGTTATCTTTAGGATGAGTGATAATTTGCTCCTATCTGCACTTTTAGTTTTCGGACAGTTTTGGTCACCTTTTTGTATATTGCCCTATCCAGTGATTTTATCCAAAACTGAGCCAGATTAAAAGTGTGAAGAATACCTGTTCTAATGGGTAAACTCTCTTCATATTGACATTTAAATTGCAGCTAAAAGTGCAACAGCGTCAAAATTCTATGGTTCTTGTAACCCTAACCCTAGCCAGACATTAAAAGCATGCCGATTTAACTACCATTTAACAGCAATTTTTCAGCTTCATGACAATTTGCCTAAACCAGACAGATTATTAAAGAAGATACTGTTCCTAGAGGTTTTAAAAACTGTTTTGATAGTTTGAGACTGATTTTTTGGAGTTTGAGGAAAAATTCAACTTTGATGTTTGGAGGGCTTCTGAGACACCCTGCCGAAACGTACATTTGAAACCCTAGCTAGGGTTAGGGTTAGCATTCCCACAACAGGTAGAATTTTTTTACTGTCAGTGCTGCATTCCGGTTCCCCAGTTATCTTTAAGATGAGTGATAATTTGCTCCTATCTGCACTTTTAGTTTTCGGACAGTTTTGGTCACCTTTTTGTATATTGCCCTATCCAGTGATTTTATCCAAAACTGAGCCAGATGAAAAGTGTGAAGAATACCTGTTCTAATGGGTAAACTCTCTTCATTTTGTCATTTAAAGTGCAGCTAAAAGTGCAACAGCGGGCAAAATTCTATGGTTCTTGTAACCCTAACCCTAGCCAGGCATTAAAAGCATGCCGATTTAACTACCATTTAAGAGCATTTTTCAGCTTCATGAAAATTTGCCTAAACCAGACAGAATATTAAAGAAGATACATTTCCTAGAGGTTTTAAAAACCGTTTTGATAGTTTAAGACTGATTTTTTTTGGTTTGAGGAAAAAAATCATCTTTGATGTTTGGAGGGCTTCTGAGACACCCTGCTGGAATGCACATTTGAAACCCTAGCTAGGGTTAGGGTTAGCATTCCCACAACAGGTAGAATTTTTTTACTGTCAGTGCTGCATTCCGGTTCCCCAGTTATCTTTAAGATGAGTGATAATTTGCTCCTATCTGCACTTTTAGTTTTCGGACAGTTTTGGTCACCTTTTTGTATATTGCCCTATCCAGTGATTTTATCCAAAACTGAGCCAGATGAAAAGTGTGAAGAATACCTGTTCTAATGGGTAAACTCTCTTCATTTTGTCATTTAAAGTGCAGCTAAAAGTGCAACAGCGGGCAAAATTCTATGGTTCTTGTAACCCTAACCCTAGCCAGGCATTAAAAGCATGCCGATTTAACTACCATTTAACAGCATTTTTCAGCTTCATGAAAATTTGCCTGAACAAAACAGATTATTAAAGAAGATACATTTCCTAGAGGTTTTAAAAAACGTTTTGATAGTTTAAGACTGATTTTCTTTGGTTTGAGGAAAAAAATCATCTTTGATGTTTGGAGGGCTTCTGAGACACCCTGCTGGAATGCACATTTGAAACCCTAGCTAGGGTTAGGGTTAGCATTCCCACAACAGGTAGAAGTTTATTACTGTCAGTGCTGCATTCCGGGTCCCCAGTTATCTTTAGGATGAGTGATAATTTGCTCCTATCTGCACTTTTAGTTTTCGGACAGTTTTGGTCACCTTTTTGTATATTGCCCTATCCAGTGATTTTATCCAAAACTGAGCCAGATGAAAAGTGTGAAGAATACCTGTTCTAATGGGTAAACTCTCTTCATATTGACATTTAAAGTGCAGCTAAAAGTGCAACAGCGTCAAAATTCTATGGTTCTTGTAACCCTAACCCTAGCCAGACATTAAAAGCATGCCGATTTAACTACCATTTAACAGCAATTTTTCAGCTTCATGACAATTTGCCTAAACCAGACAGATTATTAAAGAAGATACTTTTCCTAGAGGTTTTAAAAACCGTTTTGATAGTTTGAGACTGATTTTTTGGAGTTTGAGGAAAAATTCAACTTTGATATTTGGAGGGCTTCTGAGACACCCTGCTGGAATGCACATTTGAAACCCTAGCTAGGGTTAGGGTTAGCATTCCCACAACAGGTAGAAGTTTTTTACTGTCAGTGCTGCATTCCGGGTCCCCAGTTATCTTTAGGATGAGTGATAATTTGCTCCTATCTGCACTTTTAGTTTTCGGACAGTTTTGGTCACCTTTTTGTATATTGCCCTATCCAGTGATTTTATCCAAAACTGAGCCAGATGAAAAGTGTGTAGAATACCTGTTCTAATGGGTAAACTCTCTTCATATTGACATTTAAATTGCAGCTAAAAGTGCAACAGCGTCAAAATTCTATGGTTCTTGTAACCCTAACCCTAGCCAGACATTAAAAGCATGCCGATTTAACTACCATTTAACAGCAATTTTTCAGCTTCATGACAATTTGCCTAAACCAGACAGATTATTAAAGAAGATACTTTTCCTAGAGGTTTTAAAAACTGTTTTGATACTTTGAGAATGATTTTTTGGAGTTTGAGGAAAAAATTCAACTTTGATGTTTGGAGGGCTTCTGAGACACCCTGCTGGAATGCACATTTGAAACCCTAGCTAGGGTTAGGGTTAGCATTCCCACAACAGGTAGAATTTTTTTACTGTCAGTGCTGCATTCCGGTTCCCCAGTTATCTTTAAGATGAGTGATAATTTGCTCCTATCTGAACTTTTAGTTTTCGGACAGTTTTGGTCACCTTTTTGTATATTGCCCTATCCAGTGATTTTATCCAAAACTGAGCCAGATGAAAAGTGTGAAGAATACCTGTTCTAATGGGTAAACTCTCTTCATTTTGTCATTGAAAGTGCAGCTAAAAGTGCAACAGCGGGCAAAATTCTATGGTTCTTGTAACCCTAACCCTAGCCAGGCATTAAAAGCATGCCGATTTAACTACCATTTAACAGCATTTTTCAGCTTCATGAAAATTTGCCTAAACCAGACAGAATTTTAAAGAAGATACATTTCCTAGAGGTTTTAGAAACCGTTTTGATAGTTTGAGAATGATTTTTTGGAGTTTGAGGAAAAAATTCAACTTTGATGTTTGGAGGGCTTCTGAGACACCCTGCTGGAATGCACATTTGAAACCCTAGCTAGGGTTAGGGTTAGCATTCCCACAACAGGTAGAAGTTTTTTACTGTCAGTGCTGCATTCCGGGTCCCCAGTTATCTTTAGGATGAGTGATAATTTGCTCCTATCTGCACTTTTAGTTTTCGGACAGTTTTGGTCACCTTTTTGTATATTGCCCTATCCAGTGATTTTATCCAAAACTGAGCCAGATGAAAAGTGTGAAGAATACCTGTTCTAATGGGTAAACTCTCTTCATTTTGTCATTTAAAGTGCAGCTAAAAGTGCAACAGCGGGCAAAATTCTATGGTTCTTGTAACCCTAACCCTAGCCAGGCATTAAAAGCATGCCGATTTAACTACCATTTAAGAGCATTTTTCAGCTTCATGAAAATTTGCCTAAACCAGACAGAATTTTAAAGAAGAACATTTCCTAGAGGTTTTAGAAACCGTTTTGATAGTTTGAGACTGATTTTTTGGAGTTTGAGGAAAAAATTCAACTTTGATGTTTGGAGGGCTTCTGAGACACCCTGCTGGAATGCACATTTGAAACCCTAGCTAGGGTTAGGGTTAGTATTCCCACAACAGGTAGAATTTTTTTACTGTCAGTGCTGCATTCCGGTTCCCCAGTTATCTTTAAGATGAGTGATAATTTGCTCCTATCTGCACTTTTAGTTTTCGGACAGTTTTGGTCACCTTTTTGTATATTGCCCTATCCAGTGATTTTATCCAAAACTGAGCCAGATGAGAAGTGTGAGGAATACCTGTTCTAATGGGTAAACTCTCTTCATTTTGTCATTTAAAGTGCAGCTAAAAGTGCAACAGCGGGCAAAATTCTATGGTTCTTGTAACCCTAACCCTAGCCAGGCATTAAAAGCATGCCGATTTAACTACCATTTAAGAGCATTTTTCAGCTTCATGAAAATTTGCCTAAACCAGACAGAATATTAAAGAAGATACATTTCCTAGAGGTTTTAAAAACCATTTTGATAGTTTAAGACTGATTTTTTTTGGTTTGAGGAAAAAAATCATCTTTGATGTTTGGAGGGCTTCTGAGACACCCTGCTGTAATGCACATTTGAAACCCTAGCTAGGGTTAGGGTTAGCATTCCCACAACAGGTAGAAGTTTATTACTGTCAGTGCTGCATTCCGGGTCCCCAGTTATCTTTAGGATGAGTGATAATTTGCTCCTATCTGCACTTTTAGTTTTCGGACAGTTTTGGTCACCTTTTTGTATATTGCCCTATCCAGTGATTTTATCCAAAACTGAGCCAGATGAAAAGTGTGAAGAATACCTGTTCTAATGGGTAAACTCTCTTCATATTGACATTTAAAGTGCAGCTAAAAGTGCAACAGCGTCAAAATTCTATGGTTCTTGTAACCCTAACCCTAGCCAGACATTAAAAGCATGCCGATTTAACTACCATTTAACAGCAATTTTTTACCTTCATGACAATTTGCCTAAACCAGACAGATTATTAAAGAAGATACTTTTCCTAGAGGTTTTAAAAACCGTTTTGATAGTTTGAGACTGATTTTTTGGAGTTTGAGGAAAAATTCAACTTTGATATTTGGAGGGCTTCTGAGACACCCTGCTGGAATGCACATTTGAAACCCTAGCTAGGGTTAGGGTTAGCATTCCCACAACAGGTAGAAGTTTTTTACTGTCAGTGCTGCATTCCGGGTCCCCAGTTATCTTTAGGATGAGTGATAATTTGCTCCTATCTGCACTTTTAGTTTTCGGACAGTTTTGGTCACCTTTTTGTATATTGCCCTATCCAGTGATTTTATCCAAAACTGAGCCAGATGAAAAGTGTGAAGAATACCTGTTCTAATGGGTAAACTCTCTTCATATTGACATTTAAAGTGCAGCTAAAAGTGCAACAGTGTCAAAATTCTATGGTTCTTGTAACCCTAACCCTAGCCAGACATTAAAAGCATGCCGATTTAACTACCATTTAACAGCAATTTTTCAGCTTCATGATAATTTGCCTAAACCAGACAGATTATTAAAGAAGATACTTTTCCTAGAGGTTTTAAAAACCGTTTTGATAGTTTGAGACTGATTTTTTGGAGTTTGAGGAAAAATTCAACTTTGATGTTTGGAGGGCTTCTGAGACACCCTGCTGGAATGCACATTTGAAACCCTAGCTAGGGTTAGGGTTAGCATTCCCACAACAGGTAGAAGTTTATTACTGTCAGTGCTGCATTCCGGGTCCCCAGTTATCTTTAGGATGAGTGATAATTTGCTCCTATCTGCACTTTTAGTTTTCGGACAGTTTTGGTCACCTTTTTGTATATTGCCCTATCCAGTGATTTTATCCAAAACTGAGCCAGATGAAAAGTGTGAAGAATACCTGTTCTAATGGGTAAACTCTCTTCATATTGACATTTAAAGTGCAGCTAAAAGTGCAACAGCGTCAAAATTCTATGGTTCTTGTAACCCTAACCCTAGCCAGACATTAAAAGCATGCCGATTTAACTACCATTTAACAGCAATTTTTCACCTTCATGACAATTTGCCTAAACCAGACAGATTATTAAAGAAGATACTTTTCCTAGAGGTTTTAAAAACCGTTTTGATAGTTTGAGACTGATTTTTTGGAGTTTGAGGAAAAATTCAACTTTGATATTTGGAGGGCTTCTGAGACACCCTGCTGGAATGCACATTTGAAACCCTAGCTAGGGTTAGGGTTAGCATTCCCACAACAGGTAGAAGTTTTTTACTGTCAGTGCTGCATTCCGGGTCCCCAGTTATCTTTAGGATGAGTGATAATTTGCTCCTATCTGCACTTTTAGTTTTCGGACAGTTTTGGTCACCTTTTTGTATATTGCCCTATCCAGTGATTTTATCCAAAACTGAGCCAGATGAAAAGTGTGAAGAATACCTGTTCTAATGGGTAAACTCTCTTCATATTGACATTTAAAGTGCAGCTAAAAGTGCAACAGTGTCAAAATTCTATGGTTCTTGTAACCCTAACCCTAGCCAGACATTAAAAGCATGCCGATTTAACTACCATTTAACAGCAATTTTTCAGCTTCATGATAATTTGCCTAAACCAGACAGATTATTAAAGAAGATACTTTTCCTAGAGGTTTTAAAAACCGTTTTGATAGTTTGAGACTGATTTTTTGGAGTTTGAGGAAAAATTCAACTTTGATGTTTGGAGGGCTTCTGAGACACCCTGCCGGAACGTACATTTGAAACCCTAGCTAGGGTTAGGGTTAGCATTCCCACAACAGGTAGAAGTTTTTTACTGTCAGTGCTGCATTCTGGGCCCCCAGTTATCTTTAGGGTGAATGATAATTTGCTCCTATCTGCACTTTTAGTTTTCGGACAGTTTTGGTCACCTTTTTGTATATTTCCCTATCCAGTGATTTTATCCAAAACTGAGCCAGATGAAAAGTGTGAAGAATTCCTGTTCTAATGGGTAAACTCTCTTCATTTTGTCATTTAAAGTGCAGCTAAAAGTGCAACAGCGGGCAAAATTCTATGGTTCTTGTAACCCTAACCCTAGCCAGGCATTAAAAGCATGCCGATTTAACTACCATTTAACAGCAATTTTTCACCTTCATGACAATTTGCCTAAACCAGACAGAATTTTAAAGAAGATACTTTTCCTAGAGGTTTTAAAAACCGTTTTGATAGTTTGAGACTGATTTTTTGGAGTTTGAGGAAAAATTCAACTTTGATATTTGGAGGGCTTCTGAGACACCCTGCTGGAATGCACATTTGAAACCCTAGCTAGGGTTAGGGTTAGCATTCCCACAACAGGTAGAAGTTTTTTACTGTCAGTGCTGCATTCCGGGTCCCCAGTTATCTTTAGGATGAGTGATAATTTGCTCCTATCTGCACTTTTAGTTTTCGGACAGTTTTGGTCACCTTTTTGTATATTGCCCTATCCAGTGATTTTATCCAAAACTGAGCCAGATGAAAAGTGTGAAGAATACCTGTTCTAATGGGTAAACTCTCTTCATATTGACATTTAAAGTGCAGCTAAAAGTGCAACAGTGTCAAAATTCTATGGTTCTTGTAACCCTAACCCTAGCCAGACATTAAAAGCATGCCGATTTAACTACCATTTAACAGCAATTTTTCAGCTTCATGATAATTTGCCTAAACCAGACAGATTATTAAAGAAGATACTTTTCCTAGAGGTTTTAAAAACCGTTTTGATAGTTTGAGACTGATTTTTTGGAGTTTGAGGAAAAATTCAACTTTGATGTTTGGAGGGCTTCTGAGACACCCTGCTGGAATGCACATTTGAAACCCTAGCTAGGGTTAGGGTTAGTATTCCCACAACAGGTAGAATTTTTTTACTGTCAGTGCTGCATTCCGGTTCCCCAGTTATCTTTAAGATGAGTGATAATTTGCTCCTATCTGCACTTTTAGTTTTCGGACAGTTTTGGTCACCTTTTTGTATATTGCCCTATCCAGTGATTTTATCCAAAACTGAGCCAGATGAGAAGTGTGAGGAATACCTTTTCTAATGGGTAAACTCTCTTCATTTTGTCATTTAAAGTGCAGCTAAAAGTGCAACAGCGGGCAAAATTCTATGGTTCTTGTAACCCTAACCCTAGCCAGGCATTAAAAGCATGCCGATTTAACTACCATTTAAGAGCATTTTTCAGCTTCATGAAAATTTGCCTAAACCAGACAGAATATTAAAGAAGATACATTTCCTAGAGATTTTAAAAACCATTTTGATAGTTAAAGACTGATTTTTTTTGGTTTGAGGAAAAAAATCATCTTTGATGTTTGGAGGGCTTCTGAGACACCCTGCTGGAATGCACATTTGAAACCCTAGCTAGGGTTAGGGTTAGCATTCCCACAACAGGTAGAAGTTTATTACTGTCAGTGCTGCATTCCGGGTCCCCAGTTATCTTTAGGATGAGTGATAATTTGCTCCTATCTGCACTTTTAGTTTTCGGACAGTTTTGGTCACCTTTTTGTATATTGCCCTATCCAGTGATTTTATCCAAAACTGAGCCAGATGAAAAGTGTGAAGAATACCTGTTCTAATGGGTAAACTCTCTTCATATTGACATTTAAAGTGCAGCTAAAAGTGCAACAGCGTCAAAATTCTATGGTTCTTGTAACCCTAACCCTAGCCAGACATTAAAAGCATGCCGATTTAACTACCATTTAACAGCAATTTTTCACCTTCATGACAATTTGCCTAAACCAGACAGATTATTAAAGAAGATACTTTTCCTAGAGGTTTTAAAAACCGTTTTGATAGTTTGAGACTGATTTTTTGGAGTTTGAGGAAAAATTCAACTTTGATATTTGGAGGGCTTCTGAGACACCCTGCTGGAATGCACATTTGAAACCCTAGCTAGGGTTAGGGTTAGTATTCCCACAACAGGTAGAATTTTTTTACTGTCAGTGCTGCATTCCGGTTCCCCAGTTATCTTTAAGATGAGTGATAATTTGCTCCTATCTGCACTTTTAGTTTTCGGACAGTTTTGGTCACCTTTTTGTATATTGCCCTATCCAGTGATTTTATCCAAAACTGAGCCAGATGAGAAGTGTGAGGAATACCTTTTCTAATGGGTAAACTCTCTTCATTTTGTCATTTAAAGTGCAGCTAAAAGTGCAACAGCGGGCAAAATTCTATGGTTCTTGTAACCCTAACCCTAGCCAGGCATTAAAAGCATGCCGATTTAACTACCATTTAAGAGCATTTTTCAGCTTCATGAAAATTTGCCTAAACCAGACAGAATATTAAAGAAGATACATTTCCTAGAGATTTTAAAAACCATTTTGATAGTTAAAGACTGATTTTTTTTGGTTTGAGGAAAAAAATCATCTTTGATGTTTGGAGGGCTTCTGAGACACCCTGCTGGAATGCGCATTTGAAACCCTAGCTAGGGTTAGGGTTAGCATTCCCACAACAGGTAGAAGTTTATTACTGTCAGTGCTGCATTCCGGGTCCCCAGTTATCTTTAGGATGAGTGATAATTTGCTCCTATCTGCACTTTTAGTTTTCGGACAGTTTTGGTCACCTTTTTGTATATTGCCCTATCCAGTGATTTTATCCAAAACTGAGCCAGATGAAAAGTGTGAAGAATACCTGTTCTAATGGGTAAACTCTCTTCATATTGACATTTAAAGTGCAGCTAAAAGTGCAACAGCGTCAAAATTCTATGGTTCTTGTAACCCTAACCCTAGCCAGACATTAAAAGCATGCCGATTTAACTACCATTTAACAGCAATTTTTCACCTTCATGACAATTTGCCTAAACCAGACAGATTATTAAAGAAGATACTTTTCCTAGAGGTTTTAAAAACCGTTTTGATAGTTTGAGACTGATTTTTTGGAGTTTGAGGAAAAATTCAACTTTGATATTTGGAGGGCTTCTGAGACACCCTGCTGGAATGCACATTTGAAACCCTAGCTAGGGTTAGGGTTAGCATTCCCACAACAGGTAGAAGTTTTTTACTGTCAGTGCTGCATTCCGGGTCCCCAGTTATCTTTAGGATGAGTGATAATTTGCTCCTATCTGCACTTTTAGTTTTCGGACAGTTTTGGTCACCTTTTTGTATATTGCCCTATCCAGTGATTTTATCCAAAACTGAGCCAGATGAAAAGTGTGAAGAATACCTGTTCTAATGGGTAAACTCTCTTCATATTGACATTTAAAGTGCAGCTAAAAGTGCAACAGTGTCAAAATTCTATGGTTCTTGTAACCCTAACCCTAGCCAGACATTAAAAGCATGCCGATTTAACTACCATTTAACAGCAATTTTTCAGCTTCATGATAATTTGCCTAAACCAGACAGATTATTAAAGAAGATACTTTTCCTAGAGGTTTTAAAAACCGTTTTGATAGTTTGAGACTGATTTTTTGGAGTTTGAGGAAAAATTCAACTTTGATGTTTGGAGGGCTTCTGAGACACCCTGCCGGAACGTACATTTGAAACCCTAGCTAGGGTTAGGGTTAGCATTCCCACAACAGGTAGAAGTTTTTTACTGTCAGTGCTGCATTCTGGGCCCCCAGTTATCTTTAGGGTGAATGATAATTTGCTCCTATCTGCACTTTTAGTTTTCGGACAGTTTTGGTCACCTTTTTGTATATTTCCCTATCCAGTGATTTTATCCAAAACTGAGCCAGATGAAAAGTGTGAAGAATTCCTGTTCTAATGGGTAAACTCTCTTCATTTTGTCATTTAAAGTGCAGCTAAAAGTGCAACAGCGGGCAAAATTCTATGGTTCTTGTAACCCTAACCCTAGCCAGGCATTAAAAGCATGCCGATTTAACTACCATTTAACAGCATTTTTCAGCTTCATGAAAATTTGCCTAAACCAGACAGAATTTTAAAGAAGATACATTTCCTAGAGGTTTTAGAAACCGTTTTGATAGTTTGAGAATGATTTTTTGGAGTTTGAGGAAAAAATTCAACTTTGATGTTTGGAGGGCTTCTGAGACACCCTGCTGGAATGCACATTTGAAACCCTAGCTAGGGTTAGGGTTAGCATTCCCACAACAGGTAGAAGTTTTTTACTGTCAGTGCTGCATTCCGGGTCCCCAGTTATCTTTAGGATGAGTGATAATTTGCTCCTATCTGCACTTTTAGTTTTCGGACAGTTTTGGTCACCTTTTTGTATATTGCCCTATCCAGTGATTTTATCCAAAACTGAGCCAGATGAAAAGTGTGAGGAATACCTGTTCTAATGGGTAAACTCTCTTCATATTGACATTTAAAGTGCAGCTTAAAGTGCAACAGCGTCAAAATTCTATGGTTCTTGTAACCCTAACCCTAGCCAGACATTAAAAGCATGCCGATTTAACTACCATTTAACAGCAATTTTTCAGCTTCATGATAATTTGCCTAAACCAGACAGATTATTAAAGAAGATACTTTTCCTAGAGGTTTTAAAAACCGTTTTGATAGTTTGAGACTGATTTTTTGGAGTTTGAGGAAAAATTCAACTTTGATGTTTGGAGGGCTTCTGAGACACCCTGCTGGAATGCACATTTGAAACCCTAGCTAGGGTTAGGGTTAGTATTCCCACAACAGGTAGAATTTTTTTACTGTCAGTGCTGCATTCCGGTTCCCCAGTTATCTTTAAGATGAGTGATAATTTGCTCCTATCTGCACTTTTAGTTTTCGGACAGTTTTGGTCACCTTTTTGTATATTGCCCTATCCAGTGAT
Organism: Lepisosteus oculatus; assembly: GCF_040954835.1. Taxonomy (NCBI): domain Eukaryota; kingdom Metazoa; phylum Chordata; class Actinopteri; order Semionotiformes; family Lepisosteidae; genus Lepisosteus; species Lepisosteus oculatus. The sequence goes on from NW_027167977.1 coordinate 1,258,529, forward strand.
TTTATCCAAAACTTAGCCAGATGAGAAGTGTGAGGAATACCTGTTCTAATGGGTAAACTCTCTTCATTTTGTCATTTAAAGTGCAGCTAAAAGTGCAACAGCGGGCAAAATTCTATGGTTCTTGTAACCCTAACCCTAGCCAGGCATTAAAAGCATGCCGATTTAACTACCATTTAAGAGCATTTTTCAGCTTCATGAAAATTTGCCTAAACCAGACAGAATATTAAAGAAGATACATTTCCTAGAGGTTTTAAAAACCATTTTGATAGTTTAAGACTGATTTTTTTTGGTTTGAGGAAAAAAATCATCTTTGATGTTTGGAGGGCTTCTGAGACACCCTGCTGGAATGCACATTTGAAACCCTAGCTAGGGTTAGGGTTAGCATTCCCACAACAGGTAGAAGTTTATTACTGTCAGTGCTGCATTCCGGGTCCCCAGTTATCTTTAGGATGAGTGATAATTTGCTCCTATCTGCACTTTTAGTTTTCGGACAGTTTTGGTCACCTTTTTGTATATTGCCCTATCCAGTGATTTTATCCAAAACTGAGCCAGATGAAAAGTGTGAAGAATACCTGTTCTAATGGGTAAACTCTCTTCATATTGACATTTAAAGTGCAGCTAAAAGTGCAACAGCGTCAAAATTCTATGGTTCTTGTAACCCTAACCCTAGCCAGACATTAAAAGCATGCCGATTTAAATACCATTTAACAGCAATTTTTCACCTTCATGACAATTTGCCTAAACCAGACAGATTATTAAAGAAGATACTTTTCCTAGAGGTTTTAAAAACCGTTTTGATAGTTTGAGACTGATTTTTTGGAGTTTGAGGAAAAATTCAACTTTGATATTTGGAGGGCTTCTGAGACACCCTGCTGGAATGCACATTTGAAACCCTAGCTAGGGTTAGGGTTAGCATTCCCACAACAGGTAGAAGTTTTTTACTGTCAGTGCTGCATTCCGGGTCCCCAGTTATCTTTAGGATGAGTGATAATTTGCTCCTATCTGCACTTTTAGTTTTCGGACAGTTTTGGTCACCTTTTTGTATATTGCCCTATCCAGTGATTTTATCCAAAACTGAGCCAGATGAAAAGTGTGAAGAATACCTGTTCTAATGGGTAAACTCTCTTCATATTGACATTTAAAGTGCAGCTAAAAGTACAACAGTGTCAAAATTCTATGGTTCTTGTAACCCTAACCCTAGCCAGACATTAAAAGCATGCCGATTTAACTACCATTTAACAGCAATTTTTCAGCTTCATGATAATTTGCCTAAACCAGACAGATTATTAAAGAAGATACTTTTCCTAGAGGTTTTAAAAACCGTTTTGATAGTTTGAGACTGATTTTTTGGAGTTTGAGGAAAAATTCAACTTTGATATTTGGAGGGCTTCTGAGACACCCTGCTGGAATGCACATTTGAAACCCTAGCTAGGGTTAGGGTTAGCATTCCCACAACAGGTAGAAGTTTTTTACTGTCAGTGCTGCATTCCGGGTCCCCAGTTATCTTTAGGATGAGTGATAATTTGCTCCTATCTGCACTTTTAGTTTTCGGACAGTTTTGGTCACCTTTTTGTATATTGCCCTATCCAGTGATTTTATCCAAAACTGAGCCAGATGAAAAGTGTGAAGAATACCTGTTCTAATGGGTAAACTCTCTTCATATTGACATTTAAAGTGCAGCTAAAAGTGCAACAGTGTCAAAATTCTATGGTTCTTGTAACCCTAACCCTAGCCAGACATTAAAAGCATGCCGATTTAACTACCATTTAACAGCAATTTTTCAGCTTCATGATAATTTGCCTAAACCAGACAGATTATTAAAGAAGATACTTTTCCTAGAGGTTTTAAAAACCGTTTTGATAGTTTGAGACTGATTTTTTGGAGTTTGAGGAAAAATTCAACTTTGATGTTTGGAGGGCTTCTGAGACACCCTGCCGGAACGTACATTTGAAACCCTAGCTAGGGTTAGGGTTAGCATTCCCACAACAGGTAGAAGTTTTTTACTCTCAGTGCTGCATTCTGGGCCCCCAGTTATCTTTAGGGTGAATGATAATTTGCTCCTATCTGCACTTTTAGTTTTCGGACAGTTTTGGTCACCTTTTTGTATATTTCCCTATCCAGTGATTTTATCCAAAACTGAGCCAGATGAAAAGTGTGAAGAATTCCTGTTCTAATGGGTAAACTCTCTTCATTTTGTCATTTAAAGTGCAGCTAAAAGTGCAACAGCGGGCAAAATTCTATGGTTCTTGTAACCCTAACCCTAGCCAGGCATTAAAAGCATGCCGATTTAACTACCATTTAACAGCATTTTTCAGCTTCATGAAAATTTGCCTAAACCAGACAGAATTTTAAAGAAGATACATTTCCTAGAGGTTTTAGAAACCGTTTTGATAGTTTGAGAATGATTTTTTGGAGTTTGAGGAAAAAATTCAACTTTGATGTTTGGAGGGCTTCTGAGACACCCTGCTGGAATGCACATTTGAAACCCTAGCTAGGGTTAGGGTTAGCATTCCCACAACAGGTAGAAGTTTTTTACTGTCAGTGCTGCATTCCGGGTCCCCAGTTATCTTTAGGATGAGTGATAATTTGCTCCTATCTGCACTTTTAGTTTTCGGACAGTTTTGGTCACCTTTTTGTATATTGCCCTATCCAGTGATTTTATCCAAAACTGAGCCAGATGAAAAGTGTGAGGAATACCTGTTCTAATGGGTAAACTCTCTTCATTTTGTCATTTAAAGTGCAGCTAAAAGTGCAACAGCGGGCAAAATTCTATGGTTCTTGTAACCCTAACCCTAGCCAGGCATTAAAAGCATGCCGATTTAACTACCATTTAAGAGCATTTTTCAGCTTCATGAAAATTTGCCTAAACCAGACAGAATATTAAAGAAGATACATTTCCTAGAGGTTTTAAAAACCATTTTGATAGTTTAAGACTGATTTTTTTTGGTTTGAGGAAAAAAATCATCTTTGATGTTTGGAGGGCTTCTGAGACACCCTGCTGGAATGCACATTTGAAACCCTAGCTAGGGTTAGGGTTAGCATTCCCACAACAGGTAGAAGTTTTTTACTGTTAGTGCTGCATTCCGGGTCCCCAGTTATCTTTAGGATGAGTGATAATTTGCTCCTATCTGCACTTTTAGTTTTCGGACAGTTTTGGTCACCTTTTTGTATATTGCCCTATCCAGTGATTTTATCCAAAACTGAGCCAGATGAAAAGTGTGAAGAATACCTGTTCTAATGGGTAAACTCTCTTCATATTGACATTTAAAGTGCAGCTAAAAGTGCAACAGCGTCAAAATTCTATGGTTCTTGTAACCCTAACCCTAGCCAGACATTAAAAGCATGCCGATTTAACTACCATTTAACAGCAATTTTTCAGCTTCATGACAATTTGCCTAAACCAGACAGATTATTAAAGAAGATACTTTTCCTAGAGGTTTTAAAAACCGTTTTGATAGTTTGAGACTGATTTTTTGGAGTTTGAGGAAAAATTCAACTTTGATGTTTGGAGGGCTTCTGAGACACCCTGCCGGAACTTACATTTGAAACCCTAGGTAGGGTTAGGGTTAGCATTCCCACAACAGGTAGAAGTTTTTTACTGTCAGTGCTGCATTCCGGTTCCCCAGTTATCTTTAAGATGAGTGATAATTTGCTCCTATCTGCACTTTTAGTTTTCGGACAGTTTTGGTCACCTTTTTGTATATTGCCCTATCCAGTGATTTTATCCAAAACTGAGCCAGATGAAAAGTGTGAAGAATACCTGCTCTAATGGGTAAACTCTCTTCATTTTGTCATTTAAAGTGCAGCTAAAAGTGCAACAGCGGGCAAAATTCTATGGTTCTTGTAACCCTAACCCTAGCCAGGCATTAAAAGCATGCCGATTTAACTACCATTTAAGAGCATTTTTCAGCTTCATGAAAATTTGCCTAAACCAGACAGAATTTTAAAGAAGATACATTTCCTAGAGGTTTTAAAAACCGTTTTGATAGTTTAAGACTGATTTTTTTTGGTTTGAGGAAAAAAATCATCTTTGATGTTTGGAGGGCTTCTGAGACACCCTGCTGGAATGCACATTTGAAACCCTAGCTAGGGTTAGGGTTAGCATTCCCACAACAGGTAGATGTTTTTTACTGTCAGTGGTGCATTCCGGGCCCCCAGTTATCTTTAGGGTGAATGATAATTTGCTCCTATCTGCACTTTTAGTTTTCGGACAGTTTTGGTCACCTTTTTGTATATTGCCCTATCCAGTGATTTTATCCAAAACTGAGCCAGATGAAAAGTGTGAAGAATACCTGTTCTAATGGGTAAACTCTCTTCATTTAGTCATTTAAAGTGCAGCTAAAAGTGCAACAGCGGGCAAAATTCTATGGTTCTTGTAACCCTAACCCTAGCCAGGCATTAAAAGCATGCCGATTTAACTACCATTTAACAGCATTTTTCAGCTTCATGAAAATTTGCCTAAACCAGACAGAATTTTAAAGAATATACATTTCCTAGAGGTTTTAAAAACCGTTTTGATAGTATAAGACTGATTTTTTTTGGTTTGAGGAAAAAAATCATCTTTGATGTTTGGAGGGCTTCTGAGACACCCTGCTGGAATGCACATTTGAAACCCTAGCTAGGGTTAGGGTTAGCATTCCCACAACAGGTAGAAGTTTTTTACTGTCAGTGCTGCATTCCGGGTCCCCAGTTATCTTTAGGATGAGTGATAATTTGCTCCTATCTGCACTTTTAGTTTTCGGACAGTTTTGGTCACCTTTTTGTATATTGCCCTATCCAGTGATTTTATCCAAAACTGAGCCAGATGAAAAGTGTGAAGAATACCTGTTCTAATGGGTAAACTCTCTTCATTTTGTCATTTAAAGTGCAGCTAAAAGTGCAACAGCGGGCAAAATTCTATGGTTCTTGTAACCCTAACCCTAGCCAGGCATTAAAAGCATGCCGATTTAACTACCATTTAAGAGCATTTTTCAGCTTCATGAAAATTTGCCTAAACCAGACAGAATTTTAAAGAAGAACATTTCCTAGAGGTTTTAGAAACCGTTTTGATAGTTTGAGACTGATTTTTTGGAGTTTGAGGAAAAAATTCAACTTTGATGTTTGGAGGGCTTCTGAGACACCCTGCTGGAATGCACATTTGAAACCCTAGCTAGGGTTAGGGTTAGTATTCCCACAACAGGTAGAATTTTTTTACTGTCAGTGCTGCATTCCGGTTCCCCAGTTATCTTTAAGATGAGTGATAATTTGCTCCTATCTGCACTTTTAGTTTTCGGACAGTTTTGGTCACCTTTTTGTATATTGCCCTATCCAGTGATTTTATCCAAAACTGAGCCAGATGAGAAGTGTGAGGAATACCTGTTCTAATGGGTAAACTCTCTTCATTTTGTCATTTAAAGTGCAGCTAAAAGTGCAACAGCGGGCAAAATTCTATGGTTCTTGTAACCCTAACCCTAGCCAGGCATTAAAAGCATGCCGATTTAACTACCATTTAAGAGCATTTTTCAGCTTCATGAAAATTTGCCTAAACCAGACAGAATATTAAAGAAGATACATTTCCTAGAGGTTTTAAAAACCATTTTGATAGTTTAAGACTGATTTTTTTTGGTTTGAGGAAAAAAATCATCTTTGATGTTTGGAGGGCTTCTGAGACACCCTGCTGGAATGCACATTTGAAACCCTAGCTAGGGTTAGGGTTAGCATTCCCACAACAGGTAGAAGTTTTTTACTGTTAGTGCTGCATTCCGGGTCCCCAGTTATCTTTAGGATGAGTGATAATTTGCTCCTATCTGCACTTTTAGTTTTCGGACAGTTTTGGTCACCTTTTTGTATATTGCCCTATCCAGTGATTTTATCCAAAACTGAGCCAGATGAAAAGTGTGAAGAATACCTGTTCTAATGGGTAAACTCTCTTCATATTGACATTTAAAGTGCAGCTAAAAGTGCAACAGCGTCAAAATTCTATGGTTCTTGTAACCCTAACCCTAGCCAGACATTAAAAGCATGCCGATTTAACTACCATTTAACAGCAATTTTTCAGCTTCATGACAATTTGCCTAAACCAGACAGATTATTAAAGAAGATACTTTTCCTAGAGGTTTTAAAAACCGTTTTGATAGTTTGAGACTGATTTTTTGGAGTTTGAGGAAAAATTCAACTTTGATGTTTGGAGGGCTTCTGAGACACCCTGCCGGAACTTACATTTGAAACCCTAGGTAGGGTTAGGGTTAGCATTCCCACAACAGGTAGAAGTTTTTTACTGTCAGTGCTGCATTCCGGTTCCCCAGTTATCTTTAAGATGAGTGATAATTTGCTCCTATCTGCACTTTTAGTTTTCGGACAGTTTTGGTCACCTTTTTGTATATTGCCCTATCCAGTGATTTTATCCAAAACTGAGCCAGATGAAAACTGTGAAGAATACCTGCTCTAATGGGTAAACTCTCTTCATTTTGTCATTTAAAGTGCAGCTAAAAGTGCAACAGCGGGCAAAATTCTATGGTTCTTGTAACCCTAACCCTAGCCAGGCATTAAAAGCATGCCGATTTAACTACCATTTAAGAGCATTTTTCAGCTTCATGAAAATTTGCCTAAACCAGACAGAATTTTAAAGAAGATACATTTCCTAGAGGTTTTAAAAAACCGTTTTGATAGTTTAAGACTGATTTTTTTTGGTTTGAGGAAAAAAATCATCTTTGATGTTTGGAGGGCTTCTGAGACACCCTGCTGGAATGCACATTTGAAACCCTAGCTAGGGTTAGGGTTAGCATTCCCACAACAGGTAGATGTTTTTTACTGTCAGTGGTGCATTCCGGGCCCCCAGTTATCTTTAGGGTGAATGATAATTTGCTCCTATCTGCACTTTTAGTTTTCGGACAGTTTTGGTCACCTTTTTGTATATTGCCCTATCCAGTGATTTTATCCAAAACTGAGCCAGATGAAAAGTGTGAAGAATACCTGCTCTAATGGGTAAACTCTCTTCATTTTGTCATTTAAAGTGCAGCTAAAAGTGCAACAGCGGGCAAAATTCTATGGTTCTTGTAACCCTAACCCTAGCCAGGCATTAAAAGCATGCCGATTTAACTACCATTTAAGAGCATTTTTCAGCTTCATGAAAATTTGCCTAAACCAGACAGAATATTAAAGAAGATACATTTCCTAGAGGTTTTAAAAACCATTTAGATAGTTTAAGACTGATTTTTTTTGGTTTGAGGAAAAAAATCATCTTTGATGTTTGGAGGGCTTCTGAGACACCCTGCTGGAATGCACATTTGAAACCCTAGCTAGGGTTAGGGTTAGCATTCCCACAACAGGTAGATGTTTTTTACTGTCAGTGGTGCATTCCGGGCCCCCAGTTATCTTTAGGGTGAATGATAATTTGCTCCTATCTGCACTTTTAGTTTTCGGACAGTTTTGGTCACCTTTTTGTATATTGCCCTATCCAGTGATTTTATCCAAAACTGAGCCAGATGAAAAGTGTGAAGAATACCTGTTCTAATGGGTAAACTCTCTTCATTTAGTCATTTAAAGTGCAGCTAAAAGTGCAACAGCGGGCAAAATTCTATGGTTCTTGTAACCCTAACCCTAGCCAGGCATTAAAAGCATGCCGATTTAACTACCATTTAACAGCATTTTTCAGCTTCATGAAAATTTGCCTAAACCAGACAGAATTTTAAAGAATATACATTTCCTAGAGGTTTTAAAAACCGTTTTGATAGTATAAGACTGATTTTTTTTGGTTTGAGGAAAAAAATCATCTTTGATGTTTGGAGGGCTTCTGAGACACCCTGCTGGAATGCACATTTGAAACCCTAGCTAGGGTTAGGGTTAGCATTCCCACAACAGGTAGAAGTTTTTTACTGTCAGTGCTGCATTCCGGGTCCCCAGTTATCTTTAGGATGAGTGATAATTTGCTCCTATCTGCACTTTTAGTTTTCGGACAGTTTTGGTCACCTTTTTGTATATTGCCCTATCCAGTGATTTTATCCAAAACTGAGCCAGATGAAAAGTGTGAAGAATACCTGTTCTAATGGGTAAACTCTCTTCATTTTGTCATTTAAAGTGCAGCTAAAAGTGCAACAGCGGGCAAAATTCTATGGTTCTTGTAACCCTAACCCTAGCCAGGCATTAAAAGCATGCCGATTTAACTACCATTTAAGAGCATTTTTCAGCTTCATGAAAATTTGCCTAAACCAGACAGAATTTTAAAGAAGAACATTTCCTAGAGGTTTTAGAAACCGTTTTGATAGTTTGAGACTGATTTTTTGGAGTTTGAGGAAAAAATTCAACTTTGATGTTTGGAGGGCTTCTGAGACACCCTGCTGGAATGCACATTTGAAACCCTAGCTAGGGTTAGGGTTAGTATTCCCACAACAGGTAGAATTTTTTTACTGTCAGTGCTGCATTCCGGTTCCCCAGTTATCTTTAAGATGAGTGATAATTTGCTCCTATCTGCACTTTTAGTTTTCGGACAGTTTTGGTCACCTTTTTGTATATTGCCCTATCCAGTGATTTTATCCAAAACTGAGCCAGATGAGAAGTGTGAGGAATACCTGTTCTAATGGGTAAACTCTCTTCATTTTGTCATTTAAAGTGCAGCTAAAAGTGCAACAGCGGGCAAAATTCTATGGTTCTTGTAACCCTAACCCTAGCCAGGCATTAAAAGCATGCCGATTTAACTACCATTTAAGAGCATTTTTCAGCTTCATGAAAATTTGCCTAAACCAGACAGAATATTAAAGAAGATACATTTCCTAGAGGTTTTAAAAACCATTTTGATAGTTTAAGACTGATTTTTTTTGGTTTGAGGAAAAAAATCATCTTTGATGTTTGGAGGGCTTCTGAGACACCCTGCTGGAATGCACATTTGAAACCCTAGCTAGGGTTAGGGTTAGCATTCCCACAACAGGTAGAAGTTTTTTACTGTTAGTGCTGCATTCCGGGTCCCCAGTTATCTTTAGGATGAGTGATAATTTGCTCCTATCTGCACTTTTAGTTTTCGGACAGTTTTGGTCACCTTTTTGTATATTGCCCTATCCAGTGATTTTATCCAAAACTGAGCCAGATGAAAAGTGTGAAGAATACCTGTTCTAATGGGTAAACTCTCTTCATATTGACATTTAAAGTGCAGCTAAAAGTGCAACAGCGTCAAAATTCTATGGTTCTTGTAACCCTAACCCTAGCCAGACATTAAAAGCATGCCGATTTAACTACCATTTAACAGCAATTTTTCAGCTTCATGACAATTTGCCTAAACCAGACAGATTATTAAAGAAGATACTTTTCCTAGAGGTTTTAAAAACCGTTTTGATAGTTTGAGACTGATTTTTTGGAGTTTGAGGAAAAATTCAACTTTGATGTTTGGAGGGCTTCTGAGACACCCTGCCGGAACTTACATTTGAAACCCTAGGTAGGGTTAGGGTTAGCATTCCCACAACAGGTAGAAGTTTTTTACTGTCAGTGCTGCATTCCGGTTCCCCAGTTATCTTTAAGATGAGTGATAATTTGCTCCTATCTGCACTTTTAGTTTTCGGACAGTTTTGGTCACCTTTTTGTATATTGCCCTATCCAGTGATTTTATCCAAAACTGAGCCAGATGAAAACTGTGAAGAATACCTGCTCTAATGGGTAAACTCTCTTCATTTTGTCATTTAAAGTGCAGCTAAAAGTGCAACAGCGGGCAAAATTCTATGGTTCTTGTAACCCTAACCCTAGCCAGGCATTAAAAGCATGCCGATTTAACTACCATTTAAGAGCATTTTTCAGCTTCATGAAAATTTGCCTAAACCAGACAGAATTTTAAAGAAGATACATTTCCTAGAGGTTTTAAAAAACCGTTTTGATAGTTTAAGACTGATTTTTTTTGGTTTGAGGAAAAAAATCATCTTTGATGTTTGGAGGGCTTCTGAGACACCCTGCTGGAATGCACATTTGAAACCCTAGCTAGGGTTAGGGTTAGCATTCCCACAACAGGTAGATGTTTTTTACTGTCAGTGGTGCATTCCGGGCCCCCAGTTATCTTTAGGGTGAATGATAATTTGCTCCTATCTGCACTTTTAGTTTTCGGACAGTTTTGGTCACCTTTTTGTATATTGCCCTATCCAGTGATTTTATCCAAAACTGAGCCAGATGAAAAGTGTGAAGAATACCTGCTCTAATGGGTAAACTCTCTTCATTTTGTCATTTAAAGTGCAGCTAAAAGTGCAACAGCGGGCAAAATTCTATGGTTCTTGTAACCCTAACCCTAGCCAGGCATTAAAAGCATGCCGATTTAACTACCATTTAAGAGCATTTTTCAGCTTCATGAAAATTTGCCTAAACCAGACAGAATATTAAAGAAGATACATTTCCTAGAGGTTTTAAAAACCATTTAGATAGTTTAAGACTGATTTTTTTTGGTTTGAGGAAAAAAATCATCTTTGATGTTTGGAGGGCTTCTGAGACACCCTGCTGGAATGCACATTTGAAACCCTAGCTAGGGTTAGGGTTAGCATTCCCACAACAGGTAGATGTTTTTTACTGTCAGTGGTGCATTCCGGGCCCCCAGTTATCTTTAGGGTGAATGATAATTTGCTCCTATCTGCACTTTTAGTTTTCGGACAGTTTTGGTCACCTTTTTGTATATTGCCCTATCCAGTGATTTTATCCAAAACTGAGCCAGATGAAAAGTGTGAAGAATACCTGTTCTAATGGGTAAACTCTCTTCATTTAGTCATTTAAAGTGCAGCTAAAAGTGCAACAGCGGGCAAAATTCTATGGTTCTTGTAACCCTAACCCTAGCCAGGCATTAAAAGCATGCCGATTTAACTACCATTTAACAGCATTTTTCAGCTTCATGAAAATTTGCCTAAACCAGACAGAATTTTAAAGAATATACATTTCCTAGAGGTTTTAAAAACCGTTTTGATAGTATAAGACTGATTTTTTTTGGTTTGAGGAAAAAAATCATCTTTGATGTTTGGAGGGCTTCTGAGACACCCTGCTGGAATGCACATTTGAAACCCTAGCTAGGGTTAGGGTTAGCATTCCCACAACAGGTAGAAGTTTTTTACTGTCAGTGCTGCATTCCGGGTCCCCAGTTATCTTTAGGATGAGTGATAATTTGCTCCTATCTGCACTTTTAGTTTTCGGACAGTTTTGGTCACCTTTTTGTATATTGCCCTATCCAGTGATTTTATCCAAAACTGAGCCAGATGAAAAGTGTGAAGAATACCTGTTCTAATGGGTAAACTCTCTTCATTTTGTCATTTAAAGTGCAGCTAAAAGTGCAACAGCGGGCAAAATTCTATGGTTCTTGTAACCCTAACCCTAGCCAGGCATTAAAAGCATGCCGATTTAACTACCATTTAAGAGCATTTTTCAGCTTCATGAAAATTTGCCTAAACCAGACAGAATTTTAAAGAAGAACATTTCCTAGAGGTTTTAGAAACCGTTTTGATAGTTTGAGACTGATTTTTTGGAGTTTGAGGAAAAAATTCAACTTTGATGTTTGGAGGGCTTCTGAGACACCCTGCTGGAATGCACATTTGAAACCCTAGCTAGGGTTAGGGTTAGTATTCCCACAACAGGTAGAATTTTTTTACTGTCAGTGCTGCATTCCGGTTCCCCAGTTATCTTTAAGATGAGTGATAATTTGCTCCTATCTGCACTTTTAGTTTTCGGACAGTTTTGGTCACCTTTTTGTATATTGCCCTATCCAGTGATTTTATCCAAAACTGAGCCAGATGAGAAGTGTGAGGAATACCTGTTCTAATGGGTAAACTCTCTTCATTTTGTCATTTAAAGTGCAGCTAAAAGTGCAACAGCGGGCAAAATTCTATGGTTCTTGTAACCCTAACCCTAGCCAGGCATTAAAAGCATGCCGATTTAACTACCATTTAAGAGCATTTTTCAGCTTCATGAAAATTTGCCTAAACCAGACAGAATATTAAAGAAGATACATTTCCTAGAGGTTTTAAAAACCATTTTGATAGTTTAAGACTGATTTTTTTTGGTTTGAGGAAAAAAATCATCTTTGATGTTTGGAGGGCTTCTGAGACACCCTGCTGGAATGCACATTTGAAACCCTAGCTAGGGTTAGGGTTAGCATTCCCACAACAGGTAGAAGTTTTTTACTGTTAGTGCTGCATTCCGGGTCCCCAGTTATCTTTAGGATGAGTGATAATTTGCTCCTATCTGCACTTTTAGTTTTCGGACAGTTTTGGTCACCTTTTTGTATATTGCCCTATCCAGTGATTTTATCCAAAACTGAGCCAGATGAAAAGTGTGAAGAATACCTGTTCTAATGGGTAAACTCTCTTCATATTGACATTTAAAGTGCAGCTAAAAGTGCAACAGCGTCAAAATTCTATGGTTCTTGTAACCCTAACCCTAGCCAGACATTAAAAGCATGCCGATTTAACTACCATTTAACAGCAATTTTTCAGCTTCATGACAATTTGCCTAAACCAGACAGATTATTAAAGAAGATACTTTTCCTAGAGGTTTTAAAAACCGTTTTGATAGTTTGAGACTGATTTTTTGGAGTTTGAGGAAAAATTCAACTTTGATGTTTGGAGGGCTTCTGAGACACCCTGCCGGAACTTACATTTGAAACCCTAGGTAGGGTTAGGGTTAGCATTCCCACAACAGGTAGAAGTTTTTTACTGTCAGTGCTGCATTCCGGTTCCCCAGTTATCTTTAAGATGAGTGATAATTTGCTCCTATCTGCACTTTTAGTTTTCGGACAGTTTTGGTCACCTTTTTGTATATTGCCCTATCCAGTGATTTTATCCAAAACTGAGCCAGATGAAAACTGTGAAGAATACCTGCTCTAATGGGTAAACTCTCTTCATTTTGTCATTTAAAGTGCAGCTAAAAGTGCAACAGCGGGCAAAATTCTATGGTTCTTGTAACCCTAACCCTAGCCAGGCATTAAAAGCATGCCGATTTAACTACCATTTAAGAGCATTTTTCAGCTTCATGAAAATTTGCCTAAACCAGACAGAATTTTAAAGAAGATACATTTCCTAGAGGTTTTAAAAAACCGTTTTGATAGTTTAAGACTGATTTTTTTTGGTTTGAGGAAAAAAATCATCTTTGATGTTTGGAGGGCTTCTGAGACACCCTGCTGGAATGCACATTTGAAACCCTAGCTAGGGTTAGGGTTAGCATTCCCACAACAGGTAGATGTTTTTTACTGTCAGTGGTGCATTCCGGGCCCCCAGTTATCTTTAGGGTGAATGATAATTTGCTCCTATCTGCACTTTTAGTTTTCGGACAGTTTTGGTCACCTTTTTGTATATTGCCCTATCCAGTGATTTTATCCAAAACTGAGCCAGATGAAAAGTGTGAAGAATACCTGCTCTAATGGGTAAACTCTCTTCATTTTGTCATTTAAAGTGCAGCTAAAAGTGCAACAGCGGGCAAAATTCTATGGTTCTTGTAACCCTAACCCTAGCCAGGCATTAAAAGCATGCCGATTTAACTACCATTTAAGAGCATTTTTCAGCTTCATGAAAATTTGCCTAAACCAGACAGAATATTAAAGAAGATACATTTCCTAGAGGTTTTAAAAACCATTTAGATAGTTTAAGACTGATTTTTTTTGGTTTGAGGAAAAAAATCATCTTTGATGTTTGGAGGGCTTCTGAGACACCCTGCTGGAATGCACATTTGAAACCCTAGCTAGGGTTAGGGTTAGCATTCCCACAACAGGTAGAAGTTTTTTACTGTTAGTGCTGCATTCCGGGTCCCCAGTTATCTTTAGGATGAGTGATAATTTGCTCCTATCTGCACTTTTAGTTTTCGGACAGTTTTGGTCACCTTTTTGTATATTGCCCTATCCAGTGATTTTATCCAAAACTGAGCCAGATGAAAAGTGTGAAGAATACCTGTTCTAATGGGTAAACTCTCTTCATTTAGTCATTTAAAGTGCAGCTAAAAGTGCAACAGCGGGCAAAATTCTATGGTTCTTGTAACCCTAACCCTAGCCAGGCATTAAAAGCATGCCGATTTAACTACCATTTAACAGCATTTTTCAGCTTCATGAAAATTTGCCTAAACCAGACAGAATTTTAAAGAATATACATTTCCTAGAGGTTTTAAAAACCGTTTTGATAGTATAAGACTGATTTTTTTTGGTTTGAGGAAAAAAATCATCTTTGATGTTTGGAGGGCTTCTGAGACACCCTGCTGGAATGCACATTTGAAACCCTAGCTAGGGTTAGGGTTAGCATTCCCACAACAGGTAGAAGTTTTTTACTGTCAGTGCTGCATTCCGGGTCCCCAGTTATCTTTAGGATGAGTGATAATTTGCTCCTATCTGCACTTTTAGTTTTCGGACAGTTTTGGTCACCTTTTTGTATATTGCCCTATCCAGTGATTTTATCCAAAACTGAGCCAGATGAAAAGTGTGAAGAATACCTGTTCTAATGGGTAAACTCTCTTCATTTTGTCATTTAAAGTGCAGCTAAAAGTGCAACAGCGGGCAAAATTCTATGGTTCTTGTAACCCTAACCCTAGCCAGGCATTAAAAGCATGCCGATTTAACTACCATTTAAGAGCATTTTTCAGCTTCATGAAAATTTGCCTAAACCAGACAGAATTTTAAAGAAGAACATTTCCTAGAGGTTTTAGAAACCGTTTTGATAGTTTGAGACTGATTTTTTGGAGTTTGAGGAAAAAATTCAACTTTGATGTTTGGAGGGCTTCTGAGACACCCTGCTGGAATGCACATTTGAAACCCTAGCTAGGGTTAGGGTTAGTATTCCCACAACAGGTAGAATTTTTTTACTGTCAGTGCTGCATTCCGGTTCCCCAGTTATCTTTAAGATGAGTGATAATTTGCTCCTATCTGCACTTTTAGTTTTCGGACAGTTTTGGTCACCTTTTTGTATATTGCCCTATCCAGTGATTTTATCCAAAACTGAGCCAGATGAGAAGTGTGAGGAATACCTGTTCTAATGGGTAAACTCTCTTCATTTTGTCATTTAAAGTGCAGCTAAAAGTGCAACAGCGGGCAAAATTCTATGGTTCTTGTAACCCTAACCCTAGCCAGGCATTAAAAGCATGCCGATTTAACTACCATTTAAGAGCATTTTTCAGCTTCATGAAAATTTGCCTAAACCAGACAGAATATTAAAGAAGATACATTTCCTAGAGGTTTTAAAAACCATTTTGATAATTTAAGACTGATTTTTTTTGGTTTGAGGAAAAAAATCATCTTTGATGTTTGGAGGGCTTCTGAGACACCCTGCTGGAATGCACATTTGAAACCCTAGCTAGGGTTAGGGTTAGCATTCCCACAACAGGTAGAAGTTTTTTACTGTTAGTGCTGCATTCCGGGTCCCCAGTTATCTTTAGGATGAGTGATAATTTGCTCCTATCTGCACTTTTAGTTTTCGGACAGTTTTGGTCACCTTTTTGTATATTGCCCTATCCAGTGATTTTATCCAAAACTGAGCCAGATGAAAAGTGTGAAGAATACCTGTTCTAATGGGTAAACTCTCTTCATATTGACATTTAAAGTGCAGCTAAAAGTGCAACAGCGTCAAAATTCTATGGTTCTTGTAACCCTAACCCTAGCCAGACATTAAAAGCATGCCGATTTAACTACCATTTAACAGCAATTTTTCAGCTTCATGACAATTTGCCTAAACCAGACAGATTATTAAAGAAGATACTTTTCCTAGAGGTTTTAAAAACCGTTTTGATAGTTTGAGACTGATTTTTTGGAGTTTGAGGAAAAATTCAACTTTGATGTTTGGAGGGCTTCTGAGACACCCTGCCGGAACTTACATTTGAAACCCTAGGTAGGGTTAGGGTTAGCATTCCCACAACAGGTAGAAGTTTTTTACTGTCAGTGCTGCATTCCGGTTCCCCAGTTATCTTTAAGATGAGTGATAATTTGCTCCTATCTGCACTTTTAGTTTTCGGACAGTTTTGGTCACCTTTTTGTATATTGCCCTATCCAGTGATTTTATCCAAAACTGAGCCAGATGAAAACTGTGAAGAATACCTGCTCTAATGGGTAAACTCTCTTCATTTTGTCATTTAAAGTGCAGCTAAAAGTGCAACAGCGGGCAAAATTCTATGGTTCTTGTAACCCTAACCCTAGCCAGGCATTAAAAGCATGCCGATTTAACTACCATTTAAGAGCATTTTTCAGCTTCATGAAAATTTGCCTAAACCAGACAGAATTTTAAAGAAGATACATTTCCTAGAGGTTTTAAAAAACCGTTTTGATAGTTTAAGACTGATTTTTTTTGGTTTGAGGAAAAAAATCATCTTTGATGTTTGGAGGGCTTCTGAGACACCCTGCTGGAATGCACATTTGAAACCCTAGCTAGGGTTAGGGTTAGCATTCCCACAAC
This sequence comes from Lepisosteus oculatus, assembly GCF_040954835.1. NCBI lineage: Eukaryota > Metazoa > Chordata > Actinopteri > Semionotiformes > Lepisosteidae > Lepisosteus > Lepisosteus oculatus. The sequence continues at coordinate 1,274,875 of NW_027167977.1, forward strand.
AGGTAGATGTTTTTTACTGTCAGTGGTGCATTCCGGGCCCCCAGTTATCTTTAGGGTGAATGATAATTTGCTCCTATCTGCACTTTTAGTTTTCGGACAGTTTTGGTCACCTTTTTGTATATTGCCCTATCCAGTGATTTTATCCAAAACTGAGCCAGATGAAAAGTGTGAAGAATACCTGCTCTAATGGGTAAACTCTCTTCATTTTGTCATTTAAAGTGCAGCTAAAAGTGCAACAGCGGGCAAAATTCTATGGTTCTTGTAACCCTAACCCTAGCCAGGCATTAAAAGCATGCCGATTTAACTACCATTTAAGAGCATTTTTCAGCTTCATGAAAATTTGCCTAAACCAGACAGAATATTAAAGAAGATACATTTCCTAGAGGTTTTAAAAACCATTTAGATAGTTTAAGACTGATTTTTTTTGGTTTGAGGAAAAAAATCATCTTTGATGTTTGGAGGGCTTCTGAGACACCCTGCTGGAATGCACATTTGAAACCCTAGCTAGGGTTAGGGTTAGCATTCCCACAACAGGTAGAAGTTTTTTACTGTTAGTGCTGCATTCCGGGTCCCCAGTTATCTTTAGGATGAGTGATAATTTGCTCCTATCTGCACTTTTAGTTTTCGGACAGTTTTGGTCACCTTTTTGTATATTGCCCTATCCAGTGATTTTATCCAAAACTGAGCCAGATGAAAAGTGTGAAGAATACCTGTTCTAATGGGTAAACTCTCTTCATATTGACATTTAAAGTGCAGCTAAAAGTGCAACAGCGTCAAAATTCTATGGTTCTTGTAACCCTAACCCTAGCCAGACATTAAAAGCATGCCGATTTAACTACCATTTAACAGCAATTTTTCAGCTTCATGACAATTTGCCTAAACCAGACAGATTATTAAAGAAGATACTTTTCCTAGAGGTTTTAAAAACCGTTTTGATAGTTTGAGACTGATTTTTTGGAGTTTGAGGAAAAATTCAACTTTGATGTTTGGAGGGCTTCTGAGACACCCTGCCGGAACTTACATTTGAAACCCTAGGTAGGGTTAGGGTTAGCATTCCCACAACAGGTAGAAGTTTTTTACTGTCAGTGCTGCATTCCGGTTCCCCAGTTATCTTTAAGATGAGTGATAATTTGCTCCTATCTGCACTTTTAGTTTTCGGACAGTTTTGGTCACCTTTTTGTATATTGCCCTATCCAGTGATTTTATCCAAAACTGAGCCAGATGAAAAGTGTGAAGAATACCTGCTCTAATGGGTAAACTCTCTTCATTTTGTCATTTAAAGTGCAGCTAAAAGTGCAACAGCGGGCAAAATTCTATGGTTCTTGTAACCCTAACCCTAGCCAGGCATTAAAAGCATGCCGATTTAACTACCATTTAAGAGCATTTTTCAGCTTCATGAAAATTTGCCTAAACCAGACAGAATTTTAAAGAAGATACATTTCCTAGAGGTTTTAAAAAACCGTTTTGATAGTTTAAGACTGATTTTTTTTGGTTTGAGGAAAAAAATCATCTTTGATGTTTGGAGGGCTTCTGAGACACCCTGCTGGAATGCACATTTGAAACCCTAGCTAGGGTTAGGGTTAGCATTCCCACAACAGGTAGATGTTTTTTACTGTCAGTGGTGCATTCCGGGCCCCCAGTTATCTTTAGGGTGAATGATAATTTGCTCCTATCTGCACTTTTAGTTTTCGGACAGTTTTGGTCACCTTTTTGTATATTGCCCTATCCAGTGATTTTATCCAAAACTGAGCCAGATGAAAAGTGTGAAGAATACCTGCTCTAATGGGTAAACTCTCTTCATTTTGTCATTTAAAGTGCAGCTAAAAGTGCAACAGCGGGCAAAATTCTATGGTTCTTGTAACCCTAACCCTAGCCAGGCATTAAAAGCATGCCGATTTAACTACCATTTAAGAGCATTTTTCAGCTTCATGAAAATTTGCCTAAACCAGACAGAATATTAAAGAAGATACATTTCCTAGAGGTTTTAAAAACCGTTTTGATAGTTTAAGACTGATTTTTTTTGGTTTGAGGAAAAAAATCATCTTTGATGTTTGGAGGGCTTCTGAGACACCCTGCTGGAATGCACATTTGAAACCCTAGCTAGGGTTAGGGTTAGCATTCCCACAACAGGTAGAATTTTTTTACTGTCAGTGCTGCATTCCGGTTCCCCAGTTATCTTTAAGATGAGTGATAATTTGCTCCTATCTGCACTTTTAGTTTTCGGACAGTTTTGGTCACCTTTTTGTATATTGCCCTATCCAGTGATTTTATCCAAAACTGAGCCAGATGAAAAGTGTGAAGAATACCTGTTCTAATGGGTAAACTCTCTTCATTTTGTCATTGAAAGTGCAGCTAAAAGTGCAACAGCGGGCAAAATTCTATGGTTCTTGTAACCCTAACCCTAGCCAGGCATTAAAAGCATGCCGATTTAACTACCATTTAACAGCATTTTTCAGCTTCATGAAAATTTGCCTAAACCAGACAGAATTTTAAAGAAGATACATTTCCTAGAGGTTTTAGAAACCGTTTTGATAGTTTGAGAATGATTTTTTGGAGTTTGAGGAAAAAATTCAACTTTGATGTTTGGAGGGCTTCTGAGACACCCTGCTGGAATGCACATTTGAAACCCTAGCTAGGGTTAGGGTTAGCATTCCCACAACAGGTAGAAGTTTTTTACTGTCAGTGCTGCATTCCGGGTCCCCAGTTATCTTTAGGATGAGTGATAATTTGCTCCTATCTGCACTTTTAGTTTTCGGACAGTTTTGGTCACCTTTTTGTATATTGCCCTATCCAGTGATTTTATCCAAAACTGAGCCAGATGAGAAGTGTGAGGAATACCTGTTCTAATGGGTAAACTCTCTTCATTTTGTCATTTAAAGTGCAGCTAAAAGTGCAACAGCGGGCAAAATTCTATGGTTCTTGTAACCCTAACCCTAGCCAGGCATTAAAAGCATGCCGATTTAACTACCATTTAAGAGCATTTTTCAGCTTCATGAAAATTTGCCTAAACCAGACAGAATTTTAAAGAAGAACATTTCCTAGAGGTTTTAGAAACCGTTTTGATAGTTTAAGACTGATTTTTTTTGGTTTGAGGAAAAAAATCATCTTTGATGTTTGGAGGGCTTCTGAGACACCCTGCTGGAATGCACATTTGAAACCCTAGCTAGGGTTAGGGTTAGCATTCCCACAACAGGTAGAAGTTTTTTACTGTTAGTGCTGCATTCCGGGTCCCCAGTTATCTTTAGGATGAGTGATAATTTGCTCCTATCTGCACTTTTAGTTTTCGGACAGTTTTGGTCACCTTTTTGTATATTGCCCTATCCAGTGATTTTATCCAAAACTGAGCCAGATGAAAAGTGTGAAGAATACCTGTTCTAATGGGTAAACTCTCTTCATATTGACATTTAAAGTGCAGCTAAAAGTGCAACAGCGTCAAAATTCTATGGTTCTTGTAACCCTAACCCTAGCCAGACATTAAAAGCATGCCGATTTAACTACCATTTAAGAGCATTTTTCAGCTTCATGAAAATTTGCCTAAACCAGACAGAATTTTAAAGAAGATACATTTCCTAGAGGTTTTAAAAACCGTTTTGATAGTTTAAGACTGATTTTTTTTGGTTTGAGGAAAAAAATCATCTTTGATGTTTGGAGGGCTTCTGAGACACCCTGCTGGAATGCACATTTGAAACCCTAGCTAGGGTTAGGGTTAGCATTCCCACAACAGGTAGATGTTTTTTACTGTCAGTGGTGCATTCCGGGCCCCCAGTTATCTTTAGGGTGAATGATAATTTGCTCCTATCTGCACTTTTAGTTTTCGGACAGTTTTGGTCACCTTTTTGTATATTGCCCTATCCAGTGATTTTATCCAAAACTGAGCCAGATGAAAAGTGTGAAGAATACCTGTTCTAATGGGTAAACTCTCTTCATTTTGTCATTTAAAGTGCAGCTAAAAGTGCAACAGCGGGCAAAATTCTATGGTTCTTGTAACCCTAACCCTAGCCAGGCATTAAAAGCAATGCTGATTTAACTACCATTTAAGAGCATTTTTCAGCTTCATGAAAATTTGCCTAAACCAGACAGAATATTAAAGAAGATACATTTCCTAGAGGTTTTAAAAACCGTTTTGATAGTTTAAGACTGATTTTTTTTGGTTTGAGGAAAAAAATCATCTTTGATGTTTGGAGGGCTTCTGAGACACCCTGCTGGAATGCACATTTGAAACCCTAGCTAGGGTTAGGGTTAGCATTCCCACAACAGGTAGAATTTTTTTACTGTCAGTGCTGCATTCCGGTTCCCCAGTTATCTTTAAGATGAGTGATAATTTGCTCCTATCTGCACTTTTAGTTTTCGGACAGTTTTGGTCACCTTTTTGTATATTGCCCTATCCAGTGATTTTATCCAAAACTGAGCCAGATGAAAAGTGTGAAGAATACCTGTTCTAATGGGTAAACTCTCTTCATTTTGTCATTGAAAGTGCAGCTAAAAGTGCAACAGCGGGCAAAATTCTATGGTTCTTGTAACCCTAACCCTAGCCAGGCATTAAAAGCATGCCGATTTAACTACCATTTAACAGCATTTTTCAGCTTCATGAAAATTTGCCTAAACCAGACAGAATTTTAAAGAAGATACATTTCCTAGAGGTTTTAGAAACCGTTTTGATAGTTTGAGAATGATTTTTTGGAGTTTGAGGAAAAAATTCAACTTTGATGTTTGGAGGGCTTCTGAGACACCCTGCTGGAATGCACATTTGAAACCCTAGCTAGGGTTAGGGTTAGCATTCCCACAACAGGTAGAAGTTTTTTACTGTCAGTGCTGCATTCCGGGTCCCCAGTTATCTTTAGGATGAGTGATAATTTGCTCCTATCTGCACTTTTAGTTTTCGGACAGTTTTGGTCACCTTTTTGTATATTGCCCTATCCAGTGATTTTATCCAAAACTGAGCCAGATGAAAAGTGTGAAGAATACCTGTTCTAATGGGTAAACTCTCTTCATTTTGTCATTTAAAGTGCAGCTAAAAGTGCAACAGCGGGCAAAATTCTATGGTTCTTGTAACCCTAACCCTAGCCAGGCATTAAAAGCATGCCGATTTAACTACCATTTAAGAGCATTTTTCAGCTTCATGAAAATTTGCCTAAACCAGACAGAATATTAAAGAAGATACATTTCCTAGAGGTTTTAAAAACCATTTTGATAGTTTAAGACTGATTTTTTTTGGTTTGAGGAAAAAAATCATCTTTGATGTTTGGAGGGCTTCTGAGACACCCTGCTGGAATGCACATTTGAAACCCTAGCTAGGGTTAGGGTTAGCATTCCCACAACAGGTAGAAGTTTTTTACTGTTAGTGCTGCATTCCGGGTCCCCAGTTATCTTTAGGATGAGTGATAATTTGCTCCTATCTGCACTTTTAGTTTTCGGACAGTTTTGGTCACCTTTTTGTATATTGCCCTATCCAGTGATTTTATCCAAAACTGAGCCAAATGAAAAGTGTGAAGAATACCTGTTCTAATGGGTAAACTCTCTTCATATTGACATTTAAAGTGCAGCTAAAAGTGCAACAGCGTCAAAATTCTATGGTTCTTGTAACCCTAACCCTAGCCAGACATTAAAAGCATGCCGATTTAACTACCATTTAACAGCAATTTTTCAGCTTCATGACAATTTGCCTAAACCAGACAGATTATTAAAGAAGATACTTTTCCTAGAGGTTTTAAAAACCGTTTTGATAGTTTGAGACTGATTTTTTGGAGTTTGAGGAAAAATTCAACTTTGATGTTTGGAGGGCTTCTGAGACACCCTGCCGGAACTTACATTTGAAACCCTAGGTAGGGTTAGGGTTAGCATTCCCACAACAGGTAGAAGTTTTTTACTGTCAGTGCTGCATTCCGGTTCCCCAGTTATCTTTAAGATGAGTGATAATTTGCTCCTATCTGCACTTTTAGTTTTCGGACAGTTTTGGTCACCTTTTTGTATATTGCCCTATCCAGTGATTTTATCCAAAACTGAGCCAGATGAAAACTGTGAAGAATACCTGCTCTAATGGGTAAACTCTCTTCATTTTGTCATTTAAAGTGCAGCTAAAAGTGCAACAGCGGGCAAAATTCTATGGTTCTTGTAACCCTAACCCTAGCCAGGCATTAAAAGCATGCCGATTTAACTACCATTTAAGAGCATTTTTCAGCTTCATGAAAATTTGCCTAAACCAGACAGAATTTTAAAGAAGATACATTTCCTAGAGGTTTTAAAAAACCGTTTTGATAGTTTAAGACTGATTTTTTTTGGTTTGAGGAAAAAAATCATCTTTGATGTTTGGAGGGCTTCTGAGACACCCTGCTGGAATGCACATTTGAAACCCTAGCTAGGGTTAGGGTTAGCATTCCCACAACAGGTAGATGTTTTTTACTGTCAGTGGTGCATTCCGGGCCCCCAGTTATCTTTAGGGTGAATGATAATTTGCTCCTATCTGCACTTTTAGTTTTCGGACAGTTTTGGTCACCTTTTTGTATATTGCCCTATCCAGTGATTTTATCCAAAACTGAGCCAGATGAAAAGTGTGAAGAATACCTGCTCTAATGGGTAAACTCTCTTCATTTTGTCATTTAAAGTGCAGCTAAAAGTGCAACAGCGGGCAAAATTCTATGGTTCTTGTAACCCTAACCCTAGCCAGGCATTAAAAGCATGCCGATTTAACTACCATTTAAGAGCATTTTTCAGCTTCATGAAAATTTGCCTAAACCAGACAGAATATTAAAGAAGATACATTTCCTAGAGGTTTTAAAAACCATTTTGATAGTTTAAGACTGATTTTTTTTGGTTTGAGGAAAAAAATCATCTTTGATGTTTGGAGGGCTTCTGAGACACCCTGCTGGAATGCACATTTGAAACCCTAGCTAGGGTTAGGGTTAGCAATCCCACAACAGGTAGAAGTTTTTTACTGTTAGTGCTGCATTCCGGGTCCCCAGTTATCTTTAGGATGAGTGATAATTTGCTCCTATCTGCACTTTTAGTTTTCGGACAGTTTTGGTCACCTTTTTGTATATTGCCCTATCCAGTGATTTTATCCAAAACTGAGCCAGATGAAAAGTGTGAAGAATACCTGTTCTAATGGGTAAACTCTCTTCATATTGACATTTAAAGTGCAGCTAAAAGTGCAACAGCGTCAAAATTCTATGGTTCTTGTAACCCTAACCCTAGCCAGACATTAAAAGCATGCCGATTTAACTACCATTTAACAGCAATTTTTCAGCTTCATGACAATTTGCCTAAACCAGACAGATTATTAAAGAAGATACTTTTCCTAGAGGTTTTAAAAACCGTTTTGATAGTTTGAGACTGATTTTTTGGAGTTTGAGGAAAAATTCAACTTTGATGTTTGGAGGGCTTCTGAGACACCCTGCCGGAACTTACATTTGAAACCCTAGGTAGGGTTAGGGTTAGCATTCCCACAACAGGTAGAAGTTTTTTACTGTCAGTGCTGCATTCCGGTTCCCCAGTTATCTTTAAGATGAGTGATAATTTGCTCCTATCTGCACTTTTAGTTTTCGGACAGTTTTGGTCACCTTTTTGTATATTGCCCTATCCAGTGATTTTATCCAAAACTGAGCCAGATGAAAAGTGTGAAGAATACCTGCTCTAATGGGTAAACTCTCTTCATTTTGTCATTTAAAGTGCAGCTAAAAGTGCAACAGCGGGCAAAATTCTATGGTTCTTGTAACCCTAACCCTAGCCAGGCATTAAAAGCATGCCGATTTAACTACCATTTAAGAGCATTTTTCAGCTTCATGAAAATTTGCCTAAACCAGACAGAATTTTAAAGAAGATACATTTCCTAGAGGTTTTAAAAAACCGTTTTGATAGTTTAAGACTGATTTTTTTTGGTTTGAGGAAAAAAATCATCTTTGATGTTTGGAGGGCTTCTGAGACGCCCTGCTGGAATGCACATTTGAAACCCTAGCTAGGGTTAGGGTTAGCATTCCCACAACAGGTAGATGTTTTTTACTGTCAGTGGTGCATTCCGGGCCCCCAGTTATCTTTAGGGTGAATGATAATTTGCTCCTATCTGCACTTTTAGTTTTCGGACAGTTTTGGTCACCTTTTTGTATATTGCCCTATCCAGTGATTTTATCCAAAACTGAGCCAGATGAAAAGTGTGAAGAATACCTGCTCTAATGGGTAAACTCTCTTCATTTTGTCATTTAAAGTGCAGCTAAAAGTGCAACAGCGGGCAAAATTCTATGGTTCTTGTAACCCTAACCCTAGCCAGGCATTAAAAGCATGCCGATTTAACTACCATTTAAGAGCATTTTTCAGCTTCATGAAAATTTGCCTAAACCAGACAGAATATTAAAGAAGATACATTTCCTAGAGGTTTTAAAAACCGTTTTGATAGTTTAAGACTGATTTTTTTTGGTTTGAGGAAAAAAATCATCTTTGATGTTTGGAGGGCTTCTGAGACACCCTGCTGGAATGCACATTTGAAACCCTAGCTAGGGTTAGGGTTAGCATTCCCACAACAGGTAGAATTTTTTTACTGTCAGTGCTGCATTCCGGTTCCCCAGTTATCTTTAAGATGAGTGATAATTTGCTCCTATCTGCACTTTTAGTTTTCGGACAGTTTTGGTCACCTTTTTGTATATTGCCCTATCCAGTGATTTTATCCAAAACTGAGCCAGATGAAAAGTGTGAAGAATACCTGTTCTAATGGGTAAACTCTCTTCATTTTGTCATTGAAAGTGCAGCTAAAAGTGCAACAGCGGGCAAAATTCTATGGTTCTTGTAACCCTAACCCTAGCCAGGCATTAAAAGCATGCCGATTTAACTACCATTTAACAGCATTTTTCAGCTTCATGAAAATTTGCCTAAACCAGACAGAATTTTAAAGAAGATACATTTCCTAGAGGTTTTAGAAACCGTTTTGATAGTTTGAGAATGATTTTTTGGAGTTTGAGGAAAAAATTCAACTTTGATGTTTGGAGGGCTTCTGAGACACCCTGCTGGAATGCACATTTGAAACCCTAGCTAGGGTTAGGGTTAGCATTCCCACAACAGGTAGAAGTTTTTTATTGTCAGTGCTGCATTCCGGGTCCCCAGTTATCTTTAGGATGAGTGATAATTTGCTCCTATCTGCACTTTTAGTTTTCGGACAGTTTTGGTCACCTTTTTGTATATTGCCCTATCCAGTGATTTTATCCAAAACTGAGCCAGATGAGAAGTGTGAGGAATACCTGTTCTAATGGGTAAACTCTCTTCATTTTGTCATTTAAAGTGCAGCTAAAAGTGCAACAGCGGGCAAAATTCTATGGTTCTTGTAACCCTAACCCTAGCCAGGCATTAAAAGCATGCCGATTTAACTACCATTTAAGAGCATTTTTCAGCTTCATGAAAATTTGCCTAAACCAGACAGAATTTTAAAGAAGAACATTTCCTAGAGGTTTTAGAAACCGTTTTGATAGTTTAAGACTGATTTTTTTTGGTTTGAGGAAAAAAATCATCTTTGATGTTTGGAGGGCTTCTGAGACACCCTGCTGGAATGCACATTTGAAACCCTAGCTAGGGTTAGGGTTAGCATTCCCACAACAGGTAGAAGTTTTTTACTGTTAGTGCTGCATTCCGGGTCCCCAGTTATCTTTAGGATGAGTGATAATTTGCTCCTATCTGCACTTTTAGTTTTCGGACAGTTTTGGTCACCTTTTTGTATATTGCCCTATCCAGTGATTTTATCCAAAACTGAGCCAGATGAAAAGTGTGAAGAATACCTGTTCTAATGGGTAAACTCTCTTCATATTGACATTTAAAGTGCAGCTAAAAGTGCAACAGCGTCAAAATTCTATGGTTCTTGTAACCCTAACCCTAGCCAGACATTAAAAGCATGCCGATTTAACTACCATTTAAGAGCATTTTTCAGCTTCATGAAAATTTGCCTAAACCAGACAGAATTTTAAAGAAGATACATTTCCTAGAGGTTTTAAAAACCGTTTTGATAGTTTAAGACTGATTTTTTTTGGTTTGAGGAAAAAAATCATCTTTGATGTTTGGAGGGCTTCTGAGACACCCTGCTGGAATGCACATTTGAAACCCTAGCTAGGGTTAGGGTTAGCATTCCCACAACAGGTAGATGTTTTTTACTGTCAGTGCTGCATTCCGGGTCCCCAGTTATCTTTAGGATGAGTGATAATTTGCTCCTATCTGCACTTTTAGTTTTCGGACAGTTTTGGTCACCTTTTTGTATATTGCCCTATCCAGTGATTTTATCCAAAACTGAGCCAGATGAAAAGTGTGAAGAATACCTGTTCTAATGGGTAAACTCTCTTCATTTTGTCATTTAAAGTGCAGCTAAAAGTGCAACAGCGGGCAAAATTCTATGGTTCTTGTAACCCTAACCCTAGCCAGGCATTAAAAGCATGCCGATTTAACTACCATTTAAGAGCATTTTTCAGCTTCATGAAAATTTGCCTAAACCAGACAGAATATTAAAGAAGATACATTTCCTAGAGGTTTTAAAAACCATTTTGATAGTTTAAGACTGATTTTTTTTGGTTTGAGGAAAAAAATCATCTTTGATGTTTGGAGGGCTTCTGAGACACCCTGCTGGAATGCACATTTGAAACCCTAGCTAGGGTTAGGGTTAGCATTCCCACAACAGGTAGAAGTTTTTTACTGTTAGTGCTGCATTCCGGGTCCCCAGTTATCTTTAGGATGAGTGATAATTTGCTCCTATCTGCACTTTTAGTTTTCGGACAGTTTTGGTCACCTTTTTGTATATTGCCCTATCCAGTGATTTTATCCAAAACTGAGCCAAATGAAAAGTGTGAAGAATACCTGTTCTAATGGGTAAACTCTCTTCATATTGACATTTAAAGTGCAGCTAAAAGTGCAACAGCGTCAAAATTCTATGGTTCTTGTAACCCTAACCCTAGCCAGACATTAAAAGCATGCCGATTTAACTACCATTTAACAGCAATTTTTCAGCTTCATGACAATTTGCCTAAACCAGACAGATTATTAAAGAAGATACTTTTCCTAGAGGTTTTAAAAACCGTTTTGATAGTTTGAGACTGATTTTTTGGAGTTTGAGGAAAAATTCAACTTTGATGTTTGGAGGGCTTCTGAGACACCCTGCCGGAACTTACATTTGAAACCCTAGGTAGGGTTAGGGTTAGCATTCCCACAACAGGTAGAAGTTTTTTACTGTCAGTGCTGCATTCCGGTTCCCCAGTTATCTTTAAGATGAGTGATAATTTGCTCCTATCTGCACTTTTAGTTTTCGGACAGTTTTGGTCACCTTTTTGTATATTGCCCTATCCAGTGATTTTATCCAAAACTGAGCCAGATGAAAAGTGTGAAGAATACCTGCTCTAATGGGTAAACTCTCTTCATTTTGTCATTTAAAGTGCAGCTAAAAGTGCAACAGCGGGCAAAATTCTATGGTTCTTGTAACCCTAACCCTAGCCAGGCATTAAAAGCATGCCGATTTAACTACCATATAAGAGCATTTTTCAGCTTCATGAAAATTTGCCTAAACCAGACAGAATTTTAAAGAAGATACATTTCCTAGAGGTTTTAAAAACCGTTTTGATAGTTTAAGACTGATTTTTTTTGGTTTGAGGAAAAAAATCATCTTTGATGTTTGGAGGGCTTCTGAGACACCCTGCTGGAATGCACATTTGAAACCCTAGCTAGGGTTAGGGTTAGCATTCCCACAACAGGTAGATGTTTTTTACTGTCAGTGGTGCATTCCGGGCCCCCAGTTATCTTTAGGGTGAATGATAATTTGCTCCTATCTGCACTTTTAGTTTTCGGACAGTTTTGGTCACCTTTTTGTATATTGCCCTATCCAGTGATTTTATCCAAAACTGAGCCAGATGAAAAGTGTGAAGAATACCTGTTCTAATGGGTAAACTCTCTTCATTTAGTCATTTAAAGTGCAGCTAAAAGTGCAACAGCGGGCAAAATTCTATGGTTCTTGTAACCCTAACCCTAGCCAGGCATTAAAAGCATGCCGATTTAACTACCATTTAACAGCATTTTTCAGCTTCATGAAAATTTGCCTAAACCAGACAGAATTTTAAAGAATATACATTTCCTAGAGGTTTTAAAAACCGTTTTGATAGTATAAGACTGATTTTTTTTGGTTTGAGGAAAAAAATCATCTTTGATGTTTTGAGGGCTTCTGAGACACCCTGCTGGAATGCACATTTGAAACCCTAGCTAGGGTTAGGGTTAGCATTCCCACAACAGGTAGAAGTTTTTTACTGTCAGTGCTGCATTCCGGGTCCCCAGTTATCTTTAGGATGAGTGATAATTTGCTCCTATCTGCACTTTTAGTTTTCGGACAGTTTTGGTCACCTTTTTGTATATTGCCCTATCCAGTGATTTTATCCAAAACTGAGCCAGATGAAAAGTGTGAAGAATACCTGTTCTAATGGGTAAACTCTCTTCATTTTGTCATTTAAAGTGCAGCTAAAAGTGCAACAGCGGGCAAAATTCTATGGTTCTTGTAACCCTAACCCTAGCCAGGCATTAAAAGCATGCCGATTTAACTACCATTTAAGAGCATTTTTCAGCTTCATGAAAATTTGCCTAAACCAGACAGAATTTTAAAGAAGAACATTTCCTAGAGGTTTTAGAAACCGTTTTGATAGTTTGAGACTGATTTTTTGGAGTTTGAGGAAAAAATTCAACTTTGATGTTTGGAGGGCTTCTGAGACACCCTGCTGGAATGCACATTTGAAACCCTAGCTAGGGTTAGGGTTAGTATTCCCACAACAGGTAGAATTTTTTTACTGTCAGTGCTGCATTCCGGTTCCCCAGTTATCTTTAAGATGAGTGATAATTTGCTCCTATCTGCACTTTTAGTTTTCGGACAGTTTTGGTCACCTTTTTGTATATTGCCCTATCCAGTGATTTTATCCAAAACTGAGCCAGATGAGAAGTGTGAGGAATACCTGTTCTAATGGGTAAACTCTCTTCATTTTGTCATTTAAAGTGCAGCTAAAAGTGCAACAGCGGGCAAAATTCTATGGTTCTTGTAACCCTAACCCTAGCCAGGCATTAAAAGCATGCCGATTTAACTACCATTTAAGAGCATTTTTCAGCTTCATGAAAATTTGCCTAAACCAGACAGAATATTAAAGAAGATACATTTCCTAGAGGTTTTAAAAACCATTTTGATAGTTTAAGACTGATTTTTTTTGGTTTGAGGAAAAAAATCATCTTTGATGTTTGGAGGGCTTCTGAGACACCCTGCTGGAATGCACATTTGAAACCCTAGCTAGGGTTAGGGTTAGCATTCCCACAACAGGTAGAAGTTTTTTACTGTTAGTGCTGCATTCCGGGTCCCCAGTTATCTTTAGGATGAGTGATAATTTGCTCCTATCTGCACTTTTAGTTTTCGGACAGTTTTGGTCACCTTTTTGTATATTGCCCTATCCAGTGATTTTATCCAAAACTGAGCCAGATGAAAAGTGTGAAGAATACCTGTTCTAATGGGTAAACTCTCTTCATATTGACATTTAAAGTGCAGCTAAAAGTGCAACAGCGTCAAAATTCTATGGTTCTTGTAACCCTAACCCTAGCCAGACATTAAAAGCATGCCGATTTAACTACCATTTAACAGCAATTTTTCAGCTTCATGACAATTTGCCTAAACCAGACAGATTATTAAAGAAGATACTTTTCCTAGAGGTTTTAAAAACCGTTTTGATAGTTTGAGACTGATTTTTTGGAGTTTGAGGAAAAATTCAACTTTGATGTTTGGAGGGCTTCTGAGACACCCTGCCGGAACTTACATTTGAAACCCTAGGTAGGGTTAGGGTTAGCATTCCCACAACAGGTAGAAGTTTTTTACTGTCAGTGCTGCATTCCGGTTCCCCAGTTATCTTTAAGATGAGTGATAATTTGCTCCTATCTGCACTTTTAGTTTTCGGACAGTTTTGGTCACCTTTTTGTATATTGCCCTATCCAGTGATTTTATCCAAAACTGAGCCAGATGAAAAGTGTGAAGAATACCTGCTCTAATGGGTAAACTCTCTTCATTTTGTCATTTAAAGTGCAGCTAAAAGTGCAACAGCGGGCAAAATTCTATGGTTCTTGTAACCCTAACCCTAGCCAGGCATTAAAAGCATGCCGATTTAACTACCATTTAAGAGCATTTTTCAGCTTCATGAAAATTTGCCTAAACCAGACAGAATTTTAAAGAAGATACATTTCCTAGAGGTTTTAAAAACCGTTTTGATAGTTTAAGACTGATTTTTTTTGGTTTGAGGAAAAAAATCATCTTTGATGTTTGGAGGGCTTCTGAGACACCCTGCTGGAATGCACATTTGAAACCCTAGCTAGGGTTAGGGTTAGCATTCCCACAACAGGTAGATGTTTTTTACTGTCAGTGGTGCATTCCGGGCCCCCAGTTATCTTTAGGGTGAATGATAATTTGCTCCTATCTGCACTTTTAGTTTTCGGACAGTTTTGGTCACCTTTTTGTATATTGCCCTATCCAGTGATTTTATCCAAAACTGAGCCAGATGAAAAGTGTGAAGAATACCTGCTCTAATGGGTAAACTCTCTTCATTTTGTCATTTAAAGTGCAGCTAAAAGTGCAACAGCGGGCAAAATTCTATGGTTCTTGTAACCCTAACCCTAGCCAGGCATTAAAAGCATGCCGATTTAACTACCATTTAAGAGCATTTTTCAGCTTCATGAAAATTTGCCTAAACCAGACAGAATATTAAAGAAGATACATTTCCTAGAGGTTTTAAAAACCGTTTTGATAGTTTAAGACTGATTTTTTTTGGTTTGAGGAAAAAAATCATCTTTGATGTTTGGAGGGCTTCTGAGACACCCTGCTGGAATGCACATTTGAAACCCTAGCTAGGGTTAGGGTTAGCATTCCCACAACAGGTAGAATTTTTTTACTGTCAGTGCTGCATTCCGGTTCCCCAGTTATCTTTAAGATGAGTGATAATTTGCTCCTATCTGCACTTTTAGTTTTCGGACAGTTTTGGTCACCTTTTTGTATATTGCCCTATCCAGTGATTTTATCCAAAACTGAGCCAGATGAAAAGTGTGAAGAATACCTGTTCTAATGGGTAAACTCTCTTCATTTTGTCATTGAAAGTGCAGCTAAAAGTGCAACAGCGGGCAAAATTCTATGGTTCTTGTAACCCTAGCCCTAGCCAGGCATTAAAAGCATGCCGATTTAACTACCATTTAACAGCATTTTTCAGCTTCATGAAAATTTGCCTAAACCAGACAGAATTTTAAAGAAGATACATTTCCTAGAGGTTTTAGAAACCGTTTTGATAGTTTGAGAATGATTTTTTGGAGTTTGAGGAAAAAATTCAACTTTGATGTTTGGAGGGCTTCTGAGACACCCTGCTGGAATGCACATTTGAAACCCTAGCTAGGGTTAGGGTTAGCATTCCCACAACAGGTAGAAGTTTTTTACTGTCAGTGCTGCATTCCGGGTCCCCAGTTATCTTTAGGATGAGTGATAATTTGCTCCTATCTGCACTTTTAGTTTTCGGACAGTTTTGGTCACCTTTTTGTATATTGCCCTATCCAGTGATTTTATCCAAAACTGAGCCAGATGAGAAGTGTGAGGAATACCTGTTCTAATGGGTAAACTCTCTTCATTTTGTCATTTAAAGTGCAGCTAAAAGTGCAACAGCGGGCAAAATTCTATGGTTCTTGTAACCCTAACCCTAGCCAGGCATTAAAAGCATGCCGATTTAACTACCATTTAAGAGCATTTTTCAGCTTCATGAAAATTTGCCTAAACCAGACAGAATTTTAAAGAAGAACATTTCCTAGAGGTTTTAGAAACCGTTTTGATAGTTTAAGACTGATTTTTTTTGGTTTGAGGAAAAAAATCATCTTTGATGTTTGGAGGGCTTCTGAGACACCCTGCTGGAATGCACATTTGAAACCCTAGCTAGGGTTAGGGTTAGCATTCCCACAACAGGTAGAAGTTTTTTACTGTTAGTGCTGCATTCCGGGTCCCCAGTTATCTTTAGGATGAGTGATAATTTGCTCCTATCTGCACTTTTAGTTTTCGGACAGTTTTGGTCACCTTTTTGTATATTGCCCTATCCAGTGATTTTATCCAAAACTGAGCCAGATGAAAAGTGTGAAGAATACCTGTTCTAATGGGTAAACTCTCTTCATATTGACATTTAAAGTGCAGCTAAAAGTGCAACAGCGTCAAAATTCTATGGTTCTTGTAACCCTAACCCTAGCCAGACATTAAAAGCATGCCGATTTAACTACCATTTAACAGCAATTTTTCAGCTTCATGACAATTTGCCTAAACCAGACAGATTATTAAAGAAGATACTTTTCCTAGAGGTTTTAAAAACCGTTTTGATAGTTTGAGACTGATTTTTTGGAGATTGAGGAAAAATTCAACTTTGATGTTTGGAGGGCTTCTGAGACACCCTGCCGGAACTTACATTTGAAACCCTAGGTAGGGTTAGGGTTAGCATTCCCACAACAGGTAGAAGTTTTTTACTGTCAGTGCTGCATTCCGGTTCCCCAGTTATCTTTAAGATGAGTGATAATTTGCTCCTATCTGCACTTTTAGTTTTCGGACAGTTTTGGTCACCTTTTTGTATATTGCCCTATCCAGTGATTTTATCCAAAACTGAGCCAGATGAAAAGTGTGAAGAATACCTGTTCTAATGGGTAAACTCTCTTCATTTTGTCATTTAAAGTGCAGCTAAAAGTGCAACAGCGGGCAAAATTCTATGGTTCTTGTAACCCTAACCCTAGCCAGGCATTAAAAGCATGCCGATTTAACTACCATTTAAGAGCATTTTTCAGCTTCATGAAAATTTGCCTAAACCAGACAGAATATTAAAGAAGATACATTTCCTAGAGGTTTTAAAAACCGTTTTGATAGTTTAAGACTGATTTTTTTTGGTTTGAGGAAAAAAATCATCTTTGATGTTTGGAGGGCTTCTGAGACACCCTGCTGGAATGCACATTTGAAACCCTAGCTAGGGTTAGGGTTAGCATTCCCACAACAGGTAGAATTTTTTTACTGTCAGTGCTGCATTCCGGTTCCCCAGTTATCTTTAAGATGAGTGATAATTTGCTCCTATCTGCACTTTTAGTTTTCGGACAGTTTTGGTCACCTTTTTGTATATTGCCCTATCCAGTGATTTTATCCAAAACTGAGCCAGATGAAAAGTGTGAAGAATACCTGTTCTAATGGGTAAACTCTCTTCATTTTGTCATTGAAAGTGCAGCTAAAAGTGCAACAGCGGGCAAAATTCTATGGTTCTTGTAACCCTAACCCTAGCCAGGCATTAAAAGCATGCCGATTTAACTACCATTTAACAGCATTTTTCAGCTTCATGAAAATTTGCCTAAACCAGACAGAATTTTAAAGAAGATACATTTCCTAGAGGTTTTAGAAACCGTTTTGATAGTTTGAGAATGATTTTTTGGAGTTTGAGGAAAAAATTCAACTTTGATGTTTGGAGGGCTTCTGAGACACCCTGCTGGAATGCACATTTGAAACCCTAGCTAGGGTTAGGGTTAGCATTCCCACAACAGGTAGAAGTTTTTTACTGTCAGTGCTGCATTCCGGGTCCCCAGTTATCTTTAGGATGAGTGATAATTTGCTCCTATCTGCACTTTTAGTTTTCGGACAGTTTTGGTCACCTTTTTGTATATTGCCCTATCCAGTGATTTTATCCAAAACTGAGCCAGATGAAAAGTGTGAAGAATACCTGTTCTAATGGGTAAACTCTCTTCATTTTGTCATTTAAAGTGCAGCTAAAAGTGCAACAGCGGGCAAAATTCTATGGTTCTTGTAACCCTAACCCTAGCCAGGCATTAAAAGCATGCCGATTTAACTACCATTTAACAGCATTTTTCAGCTTCATGAAAATTTGCCTAAACCAGACAGAATATTAAAGAAGATACATTTCCTAGAGGTTTTAAAAACCATTTTGATAGTTTAAGACTGATTTTTTTTGGTTTGAGGAAAAAAATCATCTTTGATGTTTGGAGGGCTTCTGAGACACCCTGCTGGAATGCACATTTGAAACCCTAGCTAGGGTTAGGGTTAGCATTCCCACAACAGGTAGAAGTTTTTTACTGTTAGTGCTGCATTCCGGGTCCCCAGTTATCTTTAGGATGAGTGATAATTTGCTCCTATCTGCACTTTTAGTTTTCGGACAGTTTTGGTCACCTTTTTGTATATTGCCCTATCCAGTGATTTTATCCAAAACTGAGCCAAATGAAAAGTGTGAAGAATACCTGTTCTAATGGGTAAACTCTCTTCATATTGACATTTAAAGTGCAGCTAAAAGTGCAACAGCGTCAAAATTCTATGGTTCTTGTAACCCTAACCCTAGCCAGACATTAAAAGCATGCCGATTTAACTACCATTTAACAGCAATTTTTCAGCTTCATGACAATTTGCCTAAACCAGACAGATTATTAAAGAAGATACTTTTCCTAGAGGTTTTAAAAACCGTTTTGATAGTTTGAGACTGATTTTTTGGAGTTTGAGGAAAAATTCAACTTTGATGTTTGGAGGGCTTCTGAGACACCCTGCCGGAACTTACATTTGAAACCCTAGGTAGGGTTAGGGTTAGCATTCCCACAACAGGTAGAAGTTTTTTACTGTCAGTGCTGCATTCCGGTTCCCCAGTTATCTTTAAGATGAGTGATAATTTGCTCCTATCTGCACTTTTAGTTTTCGGACAGTTTTGGTCACCTTTTTGTATATTGCCCTATCCAGTGATTTTATCCAAAACTGAGCCAGATGAAAAGTGTGAAGAATACCTGCTCTAATGGGTAAACTCTCTTCATTTTGTCATTTAAAGTGCAGCTAAAAGTGCAACAGCGGGCAAAATTCTATGGTTCTTGTAACCCTAACCCTAGCCAGGCATTAAAAGCATGCCGATTTAACTACCATTTAAGAGCATTTTTCAGCTTCATGAAAATTTGCCTAAACCAGACAGAATTTTAAAGAAGATACATTTCCTAGAGGTTTTAAAAACCGTTTTGATAGTTTAAGACTGATTTTTTTTGGTTTGAGGAAAAAAATCATCTTTGATGTTTGGAGGGCTTCTGAGACACCCTGCTGGAATGCACATTTGAAACCCTAGCTAGGGTTAGGGTTAGCATTCCCACAACAGGTAGATGTTTTTTACTGTCAGTGGTGCATTCCGGGCCCCCAGTTATCTTTAGGGTGAATGATAATTTGCTCCTATCTGCACTTTTAGTTTTCGGACAGTTTTGGTCACCTTTTTGTATATTGCCCTATCCAGTGATTTTATCCAAAACTGAGCCAGATGAAAAGTGTGAAGAATACCTGTTCTAATGGGTAAACTCTCTTCATTTAGTCATTTAAAGTGCAGCTAAAAGTGCAACAGCGGGCAAAATTCTATGGTTCTTGTAACCCTAACCCTAGCCAGGCATTAAAAGCATGCCGATTTAACTACCATTTAACAGCATTTTTCAGCTTCATGAAAATTTGCCTAAACCAGACAGAATTTTAAAGAATATACATTTCCTAGAGGTTTTAAAAACCGTTTTGATAGTATAAGACTGATTTTTTTTGGTTTGAGGAAAAAAATCATCTTTGATGTTTGGAGGGCTTCTGAGACACCCTGCTGGAATGCACATTTGAAACCCTAGCTAGGGTTAGGGTTAGCATTCCCACAACAGGTAGAAGTTTTTTACTGTCAGTGCTGCATTCCGGGTCCCCAGTTATCTTTAGGATGAGTGATAATTTGCTCCTATCTGCACTTTTAGTTTTCGGACAGTTTTGGTCACCTTTTTGTATATTGCCCTATCCAGTGATTTTATCCAAAACTGAGCCAGATGAAAAGTGTGAAGAATACCTGTTCTAATGGGTAAACTCTCTTCATTTTGTCATTTAAAGTGCAGCTAAAAGTGCAACAGCGGGCAAAATTCTATGGTTCTTGTAACCCTAACCCTAGCCAGGCATTAAAAGCATGCCGATTTAACTACCATTTAAGAGCATTTTTCAGCTTCATGAAAATTTGCCTAAACCAGACAGAATTTTAAAGAAGAACATTTCCTAGAGGTTTTAGAAACCGTTTTGATAGTTTGAGACTGATTTTTTGGAGTTTGAGGAAAAAATTCAACTTTGATGTTTGGAGGGCTTCTGAGACACCCTGCTGGAATGCACATTTGAAACCCTAGCTAGGGTTAGGGTTAGTATTCCCACAACAGGTAGAATTTTTTTACTGTCAGTGCTGCATTCCGGGTCCCCAGTTATCTTTAGGATGAGTGATAATTTGCTCCTATCTGCACTTTTAGTTTTCGGACAGTTTTGGTCACCTTTTTGTATATTGCCCTATCCAGTGATTTTATCCAAAACTGAGCCAGATGAAAAGTGTGAAGAATACCTGTTCTAATGGGTAAACTCTCTTCATTTTGTCATTTAAAGTGCAGCTAAAAGTGCAACAGCGGGCAAAATTCTATGGTTCTTGTAACCCTAACCCTAGCCAGGCATTAAAAGCATGCCGATTTAACTACCATTTAAGAGCATTTTTCAGCTTCATGAAAATTTGCCTAAACCAGACAGAATATTAAAGAAGATACATTTCCTAGAGGTTTTAAAAACCATTTTGATAGTTTAAGACTGATTTTTTTTGGTTTGAGGAAAAAAATCATCTTTGATGTTTGGAGGGCTTCTGAGACACCCTGCTGGAATGCACATTTGAAACCCTAGCTAGGGTTAGGGTTAGCATTCCCACAACAGGTAGAAGTTTTTTACTGTTAGTGCTGCATTCCGGGTCCCCAGTTATCTTTAGGATGAGTGATAATTTGCTCCTATCTGCACTTTTAGTTTTCGGACAGTTTTGGTCACCTTTTTGTATATTGCCCTATCCAGTGATTTTATCCAAAACTGAGCCAGATGAAAAGTGTGAAGAATACCTGCTCTAATGGGTAAACTCTCTTCATTTTGTCATTTAAAGTGCAGCTAAAAGTGCAACAGCGGGCAAAATTCTATGGTTCTTGTAACCCTAACCCTAGCCAGGCATTAAAAGCATGCCGATTTAACTACCATTTAAGAGCATTTTTCAGCTTCATGAAAATTTGCCTAAACCAGACAGAATATTAAAGAAGATACATTTCCTAGAGGTTTTAAAAACCATTTTGATAGTTTAAGACTGATTTTTTTTGGTTTGAGGAAAAAAATCATCTTTGATGTTTGGAGGGCTTCTGAGACACCCTGCTGGAATGCACATTTGAAACCCTAGCTAGGGTTAGGGTTAGCATTCCCACAACAGGTAGATGTTTTTTACTGTCAGTGGTGCATTCCGGGCCCCCAGTTATCTTTAGGGTGAATGATAATTTGCTCCTATCTGCACTTTTAGTTTTCGGACAGTTTTGGTCACCTTTTTGTATATTGCCCTATCCAGTGATTTTATCCAAAACTGAGCCAGATGAAAAGTGTGAAGAATACCTGCTCTAATGGGTAAACTCTCTTCATTTTGTCATTTAAAGTGCAGCTAAAAGTGCAACAGCGGGCAAAATTCTATGGTTCTTGTAACCCTAACCCTAGCCAGGCATTAAAAGCATGCCGATTTAACTACCATTTAAGAGCATTTTTCAGCTTCATGAAAATTTGCCTAAACCAGACAGAATATTAAAGAAGATACATTTCCTAGAGGTTTTAAAAACCATTTTGATAGTTTAAGACTGATTTTTTTTGGTTTGAGGAAAAAAATCATCTTTGATGTTTGGAGGGCTTCTGAGACACCCTGCTGGAATGCACATTTGAAACCCTAGCTAGGGTTAGGGTTAGCATTCCCACAACAGGTAGAAGTTTTTTACTGTTAGTGCTGCATTCCGGGTCCCCAGTTATCTTTAGGATGAGTGATAATTTGCTCCTATCTGCACTTTTAGTTTTCGGACAGTTTTGGTCACCTTTTTGTATATTGCCCTATCCAGTGATTTTATCCAAAACTGAGCCAGATGAAAAGTGTGAAGAATACCTGTTCTAATGGGTAAACTCTCTTCATATTGACATTTAAAGTGCAGCTAAAAGTGCAACAGCGTCAAAATTCTATGGTTCTTGTAACCCTAACCCTAGCCAGACATTAAAAGCATGCCGATTTAACTACCATTTAACAGCAATTTTTCAGCTTCATGACAATTTGCCTAAACCAGACAGATTATTAAAGAAGATACTTTTCCTAGAGGTTTTAAAAACCGTTTTGATAGTTTGAGACTGATTTTTTGGAGTTTGAGGAAAAATTCAACTTTGATGTTTGGAGGGCTTCTGAGACACCCTGCCGGAACTTACATTTGAAACTCTAGGTAGGGTTAGGGTTAGCATTCCCACAACAGGTAGAAGTTTTTTACTGTCAGTGCTGCATTCCGGTTCCCCAGTTATCTTTAAGATGAGTGATAATTTGCTCCTATCTGCACTTTTAGTTTTCGGACAGTTTTGGTCACCTTTTTGTATATTGCCCTATCCAGTGATTTTATCCAAAACTGAGCCAGATGAAAAGTGTGAAGAATACCTGCTCTAATGGGTAAACTCTCTTCATTTTGTCATTTAAAGTGCAGCTAAAAGTGCAACAGCGGGCAAAATTCTATGGTTCTTGTAACCCTAACCCTAGCCAGGCATTAAAAGCATGCCGATTTAACTACCATTTAAGAGCATTTTTCAGCTTCATGAAAATTTGCCTAAACCAGACAGAATTTTAAAGAAGATACATTTCCTAGAGGTTTTAAAAACCGTTTTGATAGTTTAAGACTGATTTTTTTTGGTTTGAGGAAAAAAATCATCTTTGATGTTTGGAGGGCTTCTGAGACACCCTGCTGGAATGCACATTTGAAACCCTAGCTAGGGTTAGGGTTAGCATTCCCACAACAGGTAGATGTTTTTTACTGTCAGTGGTGCATTCCGGGCCCCCAGTTATCTTTAGGGTGAATGATAATTTGCTCCTATCTGCACTTTTAGTTTTCGGACAGTTTTGGTCACCTTTTTGTATATTGCCCTATCCAGTGATTTTATCCAAAACTGAGCCAGATGAAAAGTGTGAAGAATACCTGTTCTAATGGGTAAACTCTCTTCATTTAGTCATTTAAAGTGCAGCTAAAAGTGCAACAGCGGGCAAAATTCTATGGTTCTTGTAACCCTAACCCTAGCCAGGCATTAAAAGCATGCCGATTTAACTACCATTTAAGAGCATTTTTCAGCTTCATGAAAATTTGCCTAAACCAGACAGAATATTAAAGAAGATACATTTCCTAGAGGTTTTAAAAACCATTTTGATAGTTTAAGACTGATTTTTTTTGGTTTGAGGAAAAAAATCATCTTTGATGTTTGGAGGGCTTCTGAGACACCCTGCTGGAATGCACATTTGAAACCCTAGCTAGGGTTAGGGTTAGCATTCCCACAACAGGTAGAAGTTTTTTACTGTTAGTGCTGCATTCCGGGTCCCCAGTTATCTTTAGGATGAGTGATAATTTGCTCCTATCTGCACTTTTAGTTTTCGGACAGTTTTGGTCACCTTTTTGTATATTGCCCTATCCAGTGATTTTATCCAAAACTGAGCCAGATGAAAAGTGTGAAGAATACCTGTTCTAATGGGTAAACTCTCTTCATAATGACATTTAAAGTGCAGCTAAAAGTGCAACAGCGTCAAAATTCTATGGTTCTTGTAACCCTAACCCTAGCCAGACATTAAAAGCATGCCGATTTAACTACCATTTAACAGCAATTTTTCAGCTTCATGACAATTTGCCTAAACCAGACAGATTATTAAAGAAGATACTTTTCCTAGAGGTTTTAAAAACCGTTTTGATAGTTTGAGACTGATTTTTTGGAGTTTGAGGAAAAATTCAACTTTGATGTTTGGAGGGCTTCTGAGACACCCTGCTGGAATGCACATTTGAAACCCTAGCTAGGGTTAGGGTTAGCATTCCCACAACAGGTAGAAGTTTTTTACTGTCAGTGCTGCATTCCGGGTCCCCAGTTATCTTTAGGATGAGTGATAATTTGCTCCTATCTGCACTTTTAGTTTTCGGACAGTTTTGGTCACCTTTTTGTATATTGCCCTATCCAGTGATTTTATCCAAAACTGAGCCAGATGAAAAGTGTGAAGAATACCTGCTCTAATGGGTAAACTCTCTTCATTTTGTCATTTAAAGTGCAGCTAAAAGTGCAACAGCGGGCAAAATTCTATGGTTCTTGTAACCCTAACCCTAGCCAGGCATTAAAAGCATGCCGATTTAACTACCATTTAAGAGCATTTTTCAGCTTCATGAAAATTTGCCTAAACCAGACAGAATTTTAAAGAAGATACATTTCCTAGAGGTTTTAAAAACCGTTTTGATAGTTTAAGACTGATTTTTTTTGGTTTGAGGAAAAAAATCATCTTTGATGTTTGGAGGGCTTCTGAGACACCCTGCTGGAATGCACATTTGAAACCCTAGCTAGGGTTAGGGTTAGCATTCCCACAACAGGTAGATGTTTTTTACTGTCAGTGGTGCATTCCGGGCCCCCAGTTATCTTTAGGGTGAATGATAATTTGCTCCTATCTGCACTTTTAGTTTTCGGACAGTTTTGGTCACCTTTTTGTATATTGCCCTAGCCAGTGATTTTATCCAAAACTGAGCCAGATGAAAAGTGTGAAGAATACCTGTTCTAATGGGTAAACTCTCTTCATTTAGTCATTTAAAGTGCAGCTAAAAGTGCAACAGCGGGCAAAATTCTATGGTTCTTGTAACCCTAACCCTAGCCAGGCATTAAAAGCATGCCGATTTAACTACCATTTAACAGCATTTTTCAGCTTCATGAAAATTTGCCTAAACCAGACAGAATTTTAAAGAATATACATTTCCTAGAGGTTTTAAAAACCGTTTTGATAGTATAAGACTGATTTTTTTTGGTTTGAGGAAAAAAATCATCTTTGATGTTTGGAGGGCTTCTGAGACACCCTGCTGGAATGCACATTTGAAACCCTAGCTAGGGTTAGGGTTAGCATTCCCACAACAGGTAGAAGTTTTTTACTGTCAGTGCTGCATTCCGGGTCCCCAGTTATCTTTAGGATGAGTGATAATTTGCTCCTATCTGCACTTTTAGTTTTCGGACAGTTTTGGTCACCTTTTTGTATATTGCCCTATCCAGTGATTTTATCCAAAACTGAGCCAGATGAAAAGTGTGAAGAATACCTGTTCTAATGGGTAAACTCTCTTCATTTTGTCATTTAAAGTGCAGCTAAAAGTGCAACAGCGGGCAAAATTCTATGGTTCTTGTAACCCTAACCCTAGCCAGGCATTAAAAGCATGCCGATTTAACTACCATTTAAGAGCATTTTTCAGCTTCATGAAAATTTGCCTAAACCAGACAGAATTTTAAAGAAGAACATTTCCTAGAGGTTTTAGAAACCGTTTTGATAGTTTGAGACTGATTTTTTGGAGTTTGAGGAAAAAATTCAACTTTGATGTTTGGAGGGCTTCTGAGACACCCTGCTGGAATGCACATTTGAAACCCTAGCTAGGGTTAGGGTTAGTATTCCCACAACAGGTAGAATTTTTTTACTGTCAGTGCTGCATTCCGGTTCCCCAGTTATCTTTAAGATGAGTGATAATTTGCTCCTATCTGCACTTTTAGTTTTCGGACAGTTTTGGTCACCTTTTTGTATATTGCCCTATCCAGTGATTTTATCCAAAACTGAGCCAGATGAGAAGCGTGAGGAATACCTGTTCTAATGGGTAAACTCTCTTCATTTTGTCATTTAAAGTGCAGCTAAAAGTGCAACAGCGGGCAAAATTCTATGGTTCTTGTAACCCTAACCCTAGCCAGGCATTAAAAGCATGCCGATTTAACTACCATTTAAGAGCATTTTTCAGCTTCATGAAAATTTGCCTAAACCAGACAGAATATTAAAGAAGATACATTTCCTAGAGGTTTTAAAAACCATTTTGATAGTTTAAGACTGATTTTTTTTGGTTTGAGGAAAAAAATCATCTTTGATGTTTGGAGGGCTTCTGAGACACCCTGCTGGAATGCACATTTGAAACCCTAGCTAGGGTTAGGGTTAGCATTCCCACAACAGGTAGAAGTTTTTTACTGTTAGTGCTGCATTCCGGGTCCCCAGTTATCTTTAGGATGAGTGATAATTTGCTCCTATCTGCACTTTTAGTTTTCGGACAGTTTTGGTCACCTTTTTGTATATTGCCCTATCCAGTGATTTTATCCAAAACTGAGCCAGATGAAAAGTGTGAAGAATACCTGTTCTAATGGGTAAACTCTCTTCATATTGACATTTAAAGTGCAGCTAAAAGTGCAACAGCGTCAAAATTCTATGGTTCTTGTAACCCTAACCCTAGCCAGACATTAAAAGCATGCCGATTTAACTACCATTTAACAGCAATTTTTCAGCTTCATGACAATTTGCCTAAACCAGACAGATTATTAAAGAAGATACTTTTCCTAGAGGTTTTAAAAACCGTTTTGATAGTTTGAGACTGATTTTTTGGAGTTTGAGGAAAAATTCAACTTTGATGTTTGGAGGGCTTCTGAGACACCCTGCCGGAACTTACATTTGAAACCCTAGGTAGGGTTAGGGTTAGCATTCCCACAACAGGTAGAAGTTTTTTACTGTCAGTGCTGCATTCCGGTTCCCCAGTTATCTTTAAGATGAGTGATAATTTGCTCCTATCTGCACTTTTAGTTTTCGGACAGTTTTGGTCACCTTTTTGTATATTGCCCTATCCAGTGATTTTATCCAAAACTGAGCCAGATGAAAAGTGTGAAGAATACCTGCTCTAATGGGTAAACTCTCTTCATTTTGTCATTTAAAGTGCAGCTAAAAGTGCAACAGCGGGCAAAATTCTATGGTTCTTGTAACCCTAACCCTAGCCAGGCATTAAAAGCATGCCGATTTAACTACCATTTAAGAGCATTTTTCAGCTTCATGAAAATTTGCCTAAACCAGACAGAATTTTAAAGAAGATACATTTCCTAGAGGTTTTAAAAACCGTTTTGATAGTTTAAGACTGATTTTTTTTGGTTTGAGGAAAAAAATCATCTTTGATGTTTGGAGGGCTTCTGAGACACCCTGCTGGAATGCACATTTGAAACCCTAGCTAGGGTTAGGGTTAGCATTCCCACAACAGGTAGATGTTTTTTACTGTCAGTGGTGCATTCCGGGCCCCCAGTTATCTTTAGGGTGAATGATAATTTGCTCCTATCTGCACTTTTAGTTTTCGGACAGTTTTGGTCACCTTTTTGTATATTGCCCTATCCAGTGATTTTATCCAAAACTGAGCCAGATGAAAAGTGTGAAGAATACCTGTTCTAATGGGTAAACTCTCTTCATTTAGTCATTTAAAGTGCAGCTAAAAGTGCAACAGCGGGCAAAATTCTATGGTTCTTGTAACCCTAACCCTAGCCAGGCATTAAAAGCATGCCGATTTAACTACCATTTAACAGCATTTTTCAGCTTCATGAAAATTTGCCTAAACCAGACAGATTTTTAAAGAAGATACATTTCCTAGAGGTTTTAAAAAACGTTTTGATAGTTTAAGACTGATTTTTTGGAGTTTGAGGAAAAATTCAACTTTGATGTTTGGAGGGCTTCTGAGACACCCTGCTGGAATGCACATTTGAAACCCTAGCTAGGGTTAGGGTTAGCATTCCCACAACAGGTAGAATTTTTTTACTGTCAGTGGTGCATTCCGGGTCCCCAGTTATCTTTAGGATGAGTGATAATTTGCTTCTATCTGCACTTTTAGTTTTCGGACAGTTTTGGTCACCTTTTTGTATATTGCCCTATCAAGTGATTTTATCCAAAACTGAGCCAGATGAAAAGTGTGAAGAATACCTGTTCTAATGGGTAAACTCTCTTCATTTTGTCATTTAAAGTGCAGCTAAAAGTGCAACAGCGGGCAAAATTCTATGGTTCTTGTAACCCTAACCCTAGCCAGGCATTGAAAGCGTGCCAATTTAACTACCATTTAACAGCATTTTTCAGCTTCATGACAATTTGCCTAAACCAGACAGAATATTAAAGAAGATACTTTTCCTAGAGGTTTTAGAAACCGTTTTGATAGTTTGAGACTGATTTTTTGGAGTTTGAGGAAAAAATTCAACTTTGATGTTTGGGTTAGCATTCCTACAAAATCTAAAATACAATCCTCATTTCAGTATCTATGTAAACATACAGTCTGTTAACTTCATCATCTTCATCAAAAGTATGCCTAATTAGGAAGTGTTCTTGTTATCAGTGTATTCCTTAGCTTTCCCAAAATTATCTTCTTCTTACCAACATCTCTAGTCTTTTATCCTGCAATAACTCAGCCAACACTTAAATCCCCAAAAGCTGCTTGTGTTAATTTCTTTAAATCACAAATATCATGTGTAAATACTGGCCATTTAATACTCTGCATTGTGGGATAATTCTGTATCTACAGTATATGGCTTATTATCTGTCTACTCCCCCACCTTTGTCCGTCTGACTCTGGTCTTCTAGCTGTCCTCAAGAACATCTACATTCTGTGGGTGACAGGGTCTTCTCTAGCTGCACCCCAGAGCTCTCAATTTGTATTCCCAGTGATATCAGTCTCGTACCCTGAGTGCATTTAAATCTAACCTCAGAACCTTTCTTTTCAGAAGACTTAGTGTCTGTATCTGCTTCATTTTCTAATTTTGGTAGCACCTCTAACTGCTTGTCTTTCTTATATGTATTTACTTTGTAATCTGTGGTCTTTTTATATGTTTTTACATCTACTGTATTGCTTTGAGATGCCACCTTTAATGGTAATATATAAAATATAGTTTTTTATTATTGTTATAGGGAAACATTATCAGATTTTCCCTGGTTCAGAAAAAAAGATCTAAAGTATACTAGTTTGTCACTCTTCTCATTCCCTTTGCTAAATGACTTTTCATACTAATCTGATCAATCTAACTGCCAGTTTTCTGTGCTTTCTCTATCCTGCTAGATTTGCAATTATTCTGAAAATTTTCATCTTGAAATAACTCATTTCTAAATACCCTTTTCACTGTTAACATCTTATAGCAACTCTGCGACAAAATATAAACTTAGCTCAACCTGACAGTTCATCCTGCTACCAACATTAAATAAAACAAATCTTAAGATTTCTATATTTATGTCTTTATTTAGTGGTTTCATTAGTGACAAAGGCTAAACTTTCTTGGAAAAATGTCTTTTATGTGTTGCGGAAAAAACTGACTTGCTTTAACAAAATATGTTTACAAGTCCTTTCACCTGGCAGTTTACCTAAATGCCCAACTATCTGAGAAGCCCTCCATGAAACCATAGTTGCTATTAATTCATTTAGGGCTCACTGACAGAATTGCTGTTTTTTTATGCATGCTAATTTCTGATTCCTCACTCTGTTTCATGTTTATAGATAAGACTATTGATCGCGAAGGGAAATTGATGTACATGTTTACATGTTCTTTTGTAACATACACCTTTTTGTGATTTTTTTGTATATCTAAGCAAGTGTTCCTGCATCCCTCTTCTGCACTATAGGCATGGCTTTTATTCTGTTTGCTCCATTTCTAAAACTTTTTGCTCATGTGCATTTTTGTATTTTTTTACACCTCTAGCACTTTAACGTCCTGAATTTTCATTTGCCTTAATTTGTAGAATGAATTTGAGTTTTAGCCTTAAAAATCTTAAGTTTTCACTATCTTTTGTTTCTTGTCCTACAACTGTTATTATTGATCACCATGACTTCATTCAGCCTTTCCTGAACGTCTATGACAGGTGGAGAGATTGCTGTTTCTGGTGCGATATTTTGCAGCTGACATTTCACTGTCTTAAACGAACAAGAAATTAGATTGCTCATAAATCACTTATTCTATATAAATACAGCGTAATTGCCCTCCGAAAATCCTCTTTTTCTTGTTCGTTTTAGAGACCTTGATCGAAACTGATTTTAGATGTCAGAAAGGATTTATTTTCTCTGTATTTCCTACATTGCTTTGTCGAGATTTTAACTTTATATTTAGGCTCAGATTTCAACTATAAATCGTACACTAATTAATAGCAGTAAATACTGATGTTTTGCTCCCTCTTACCACAAAAATATATATGTTTTGTAGCTGGGATGAACTTTATTTCGTACGCGTAGCTACTGCGATTTGGACACGAAGCGGTTAAAGATGGCGGCAAATCAGGCACCCAGAGGGGGGGGGGGGCGTCTTCTCGCCTCCATAACTAAAATGCCAAATAGGAGTGGCTTAAGCGACATACACAGTCGTGTAACTGACAGTTTCAGGTAGCCTATCGTGTAAATTTCGCTTTGTTGCTGATAGGTTAAGCTTTGAAACTCTGCCCCAAAGTCATGTGACTGATTTTTCGCCCTGTTTCGTTGGTTAAACGCAATGATCACAAGCACCACCATGGTAACTGGGATGTGTAGTTTTTAATTCCGTTTGAATTATAACTGTACGTACTGTCTTCATATTTGGCCAGGGCTTTAAAGAGAAGGCGCGCCAAAACATTTCGGTGCCGTCATCTCCGCTTTAAAGGTACAACCGTGCTGAAGAATTTGACCTCGGAAGTTTGCCCAGCGCACTTCAAGTACTGCACCTTCTCACACGTGTAGCCAGCTGCGTTGAGCCGTGGTTATATGATGTCATCTTTTATTTTATTATTTTATTTTGTGAACTTCCCCCAGATGAGTTCCGTTTTTCTGTATGGAGTTGGCTTTGCGACAGCCCTTGGGGTTTGTGAAGGTGCCCCTGGGGTCACAGGCGGCTCGTTTCTCTGGGGAGCCCTCAGACGCGCTGCGGCCGCCAGTCGGGTGAGACGCCAGCGGCATTTTTAATTTTATTTTCCTTACAGATTCGTGTGGCGACATTATATATATTATTTCTGTAGTAGTACAGTTGTGTGCCAGATGAATCGCGGTAATGCACGAAGGTGATGTTTAATGCCTCACACGGTGTTGACCCACATGTTGTGTTTTGCTGAGCAGGAGAGAGAGAGACATTCAGCGTGTGTGACGCCAACGGGTTTTCTGTTCTAGAGGCTCTGTCATCCGTTGTGTTATAATTGTTTTCTTTCTTATTTAGTATTTCAGGTGTGTCGATTTTATGAACCGAATGTTAACGTACAACACGGGAAAAGGTGCATTGTAGAGTAAGATAACGGATATCGGCTTGTATCGTGGAGAGGACGTATAATGTGCTGAAAGATGGGAAGAGAAAGGGGCGATTTCTGCGCGCATTCTAATCATTGTGATTGATTTGATATTGATCTGATATGTGTGGTCATGTGAATGTACATAGATGGTGGGTATGGTGTTAATAATATATGATATGATATAATTACTTGTATATATCATATATCATTCTTTCTATTTTGATATATGGTAATCCTTCTAGATATTATGATTCTGTTTCCCGAAAGCATCGTAGCGCTAAGAACATCGTAAACTCGCTCTTAAGCTCGATCGTTAATTGACGAGTGTTTCCCAAAACCCATCGTAACTGAAGTAGCACGTTAAATCCTTCGTCATCTACGTGCTCCCCGACCCGCTCGTTCATCACTAAGTGCTTCTTAAACTGGCCTCCTCCTGCCCACCCTGAGCGCCAGAGATCGCCAGACAGAGCACAGTCACTTCACGGCAGGGGCATCCTCTGGGAATACAGGACACTAAGAGTTTATATGAAGGACTTTGATATTGTGTTGTACTGTGTCAGAGGAAATTCGAAAAAAGAACATTTATTTATACTCATGAATTTATGAGTCATCTTGGGTATATTTCATATTCATTTTTATACTTGACTAGATGATATTATTTTCAGTATGAAATGCAGCAATGCATTATTTTAGTGAAATCATTGGGCCTAACATGTATTTATAATGTAGCGCCACGCAGGGCGCTTTAGTCCTGCGCACGCAAGGCGGGCTGAGAACAGCACCTGGGTTCTACCGGACTGTATAGCGGGACGGAGGCTGGGATACAGTCTCTTCCCTTCAGGTGTGTGTGTGTGTGTTA
This sequence comes from Lepisosteus oculatus, assembly GCF_040954835.1. NCBI lineage: Eukaryota > Metazoa > Chordata > Actinopteri > Semionotiformes > Lepisosteidae > Lepisosteus > Lepisosteus oculatus. The sequence continues at coordinate 1,306,858 of NW_027167977.1, forward strand.
GTGAAGGTGCAGCGCTGTAACCCCTGTCCCTGTGTGTGTACCTTTCCCGATTCGAGTTAATAAATGTGTTGTTCAGCCCCAGTCCTGAGTCCCACGCCTGCTCCATTCCGTACCCAAACCCGCGGTCGATACCGCGTAGTTCCAACACCGTTTGATATTCTGTCGTGATTTAGCTTAGATCTACTTGTTTTTAAATTTGATTATAGGTCCTGTATTTGTTGAGTGACACATGCCAAGCTTAGTAGTTAATGTTTCCATTGAGTTCCAGTACACCCAATAACTCTAAATAACAGTTTTTTCTCATGAAATATTGATTCTTAACTATGGCACCGCGCCAAAAAATATTGCTTTAAATCAAGGACGTCGTGCGGGACGCATACACTGTCCACGCAGTTAATCTTGGTTTTCTTTTACGGCATGTCAGTCATTTCTTTTCTTTGCTCTTCGAAACAATAAGGTCCCTTTTTGTGCCTATCTATATGCTTTTGCTTAAACTATGATGTCAAGTTTACTTCATATTCCTTTTCACAACTTTATTTCATCCCACTGAAGGACCAAAACCGACACCATATAATGAAAGAATTGTCAATCGATTGTTTACATACGTACATACGTACATCGTAAAGTTGCTTGAAAGTCTCTAAGATTAGTTGTTTTCGGGAAACTCACCCCTGTTCTTTATCCTTCTGCTCTCACTGTGTTTATTACCGCCATTACAGCATGCATATCTTGTGTATTATTTATTGTTGTTGGTTTTGTCATTCTATTAAGAAGCCACCTTTCAAGGCGCTATATAAATTAATGTTTATTATTATTATTATTATTATTATAGTTCAGGTGGGTAGCTGCGTCAGCATGCGTAGGCTGCAAAGGAACAAGTAATAGGTTTATTCCATGCTGAAAAAAAGAAGAAAGAGAACACAACGTTTCGGCCGTGGAGCCTTCTTCAGGTGTGAGAGAGACAGGGCAGTAGGCAAAGGTAAAGTAGCGGGAGAACAAAGGTTGAGAGGGAGGAGGAGTGAGAGGCGGGAGCAAGGGACAGAAAGAGAGGCCAATCAAGAGGTGTGAAGTTAGAATGGGTGCAGAGAGGTGTGAAATGAAACTTCCAATGAATGGAGAAAATTTAAAAGAACAGTAATCTGTCGTTAAGGGAAGGGAGAATGTGTGATCCTAGCTGCAGAATAATTTTAGTTTCGGTGGTCTTTCTGATGTATGAGTTCGGAAAACTGTCTTTGAGAACACAGACGGAGAGATTAGAGTGGTCGTGGCCGTCAGAGGTGAAATGAGAAACAATAGGCTTGGAGAGATCTTTAATCTTCACAGCCCTGACGTGTTCTCTGAAGCGGTCTCCGAGTCTCCTTCCTGTTTCCCCAATGTAGATGGCTGGGCATTTACTGCAAGAGATGCAGTAAATAAGGTTGCTGGAGGTACAAGATGCTGTCTGGGTGATCCGGAATTGTCCTGAGGGGCCTTGAATGAGTGTGGTGGTGGCTGTGTACTTGCAGGTGATACAGCGAGCTCTTTTGCAAGGGAAAGTGCCTGGTGTGGATGGTTGCTGAGGGCGGTCAAGGGAGCTGTGGGCAAGGAGATTACGCAGATTAGGTGGTCGGCGATATGAGATGATAGGGCGATCAGAAAAGAGGGCCCCAATGGAGGGATCATCCTGTAGGATGGAAAAGTTCTGGTTAATGGTCCTGGGGATAGGAAGTGTGTTAGGGTGGTAAGGAAGCACCAAAGGAATGCGGTTGTTACGGCGGGAGTTCCTGATCGGGTTGATGGTCCGGGGGGTGTTTTTGGCTCGGGCAAGGGCCCTGTCAATCACACTGCTGGGGTATCCTCTGTTGATAAAAAATGAGTACATTTCGAGGGCTTGGTTTTCGAAGTCGATGTCGTCGCTGCATAATCGTCGTAACCTAAGGAACTGTGAAAAAGGAGTTTTTAGTGTGGTTGGGGTGAAATGAGCTGTACAGGAGGTAGCTGTGTGAATCCGTGGGTTTGTAATAAACTGAAGTGGACAGTCGGGGGTAGTTGATAGACAAGTGGATGTCTAGAAACGGAAGAGTGGTGGAAGAAATGTTAACCGTATATTTGAGGGACGGGTGGAAGTTGGTGAAATGGTGCAGGAAAAATTCAAGCTGATCGTTGGAGCATGTGGCGGCACCGACGCAGTCATCAATATATCGTTTGTAGCTGGACATGCCCCAGACCAATGTCGACCTTAACCGCTTTTACCGCAGGATCCGTCTCAGAGCACATTTTGCCATTTTGTGACGCAGTTGTGTCTTGGCACGGTGAAGTGCGATTTCAGCTGTGTGACGCAGTGGTGGCCTGGCACAGTGATGTGCGCTGGCGGCTGTGTGGAGTGACGCAGTGGTGGCCTGGCACGGTGAGGTGCGCTGGCAGCTGTGTGACGCAGTGGTGGCCTGGCACGGTGAGGTGCGCTGGCAGCTGTGTGGTGTGACGCAGTGGTGGCCTGGCACGGTGAGGTGCGCTGGTAGCTGTATGACGCAGCTGTGGCAGGGTACGGTGAGGTGCGCTGGCAGCTGTGTGATGCAGCTGTGGCCGGGCTCGGTGAGGTGTGCTGGCATCTGTGTGACACAGTTGTGGCCTGGTACGGTGAGGTGTGCTGGCAGCTGTGTGATGCAGTGGTGGCCTGGCACAGTGAGGAGCGCTGGCGGCTGTGTGGTGTGACTCAGTGGTGGCCTGGCACGGTGAGGTGCACTGGCGGCTGTGTGAGGCACTGGTGGCTGGGCACGGTGAGGTGCACTGGCGGCTGTGTGGTTTGACGTAGTGGTTGCCTGGCACGGTGAGGTGCGTTGGTGGCTGTGTGGCGTGACTCAGTGCTGGCCTGGCACGGTGAGGTGCACTGGCGGCTGTGTGGTTTGACGTAGTGGTGGCCTGTTATGGTGAGGTGCGCTGGCAGCTGTGTGACGCAGTGGTGGCTGGGCACTTTGAGGTGCACTGGCGGCTGTGTGGTTTGACGTAGTGGTGGCCAGGCACGGTGAGGTGCGCTGGTGGCTGTGTGGTGTGACTCAGTGGCGGCCTGGCACGCTGAGGTGCACTGGCAGCTGTGTGGTGTGACGCAGCGGTGGCCTGGCATGGTGAGGTGCACTGGCAGCTGTGTGGTGTGACACAGTGGTGTCCTGGCATGGTGAGGTGTGCTTGCAGCTGTGTGACGCAGTGGTGGCCTGGTACGGTGAGGTGCGCTGGCAGTTGTGTGATGCAGTGGTGGCCGGGCACAGTGAGGTGCACTCGCAGCTGTGTGGTGTGACGCAGTGGTGTTCATCAGGCACAAGTTCATCACTGAAAAGACCACTGGCATTTTTCCTTCCCCCTACATTCTCAGAGCAGAATCAAATTTAATATTAGCATAATTTATTACAGTGCTAAGTTTAATATTTTTTATTTACTAATAGTTTATGCTAACACCTAACTTTTTTAACGTGAGAAGTACTAATGTAAGTACCTACTGTACTGTACTTAAGTACTACCATAAGAAGTACTGCTGTATGCAACAAAAAAAAGGAGTGGTGAAACAGCCCTACTCATACAGTATCAGTATCAACAGACATTGTATCAGTATCAGTTCTTGCTTTGTGCTTGGTTTAGGAGTTTTCAAAACATAGTCTTTCAGCTAATGCCATACCATCTCTATTGGATTTAAATCTGGAGATTCGGCTGGAGTTTTCACCCAGTTCACTCGTTCTGCTATAAGCCTCGCCCTTGCTGCTGTGTGTTTCGGATCGTTGTCTTGAAAGAGACTGTGCCTTGATCCAATGTGCTCCCTGATATATGGGGCGGCATGCTGTGTGACCCCGACTTCCTCGAAGAATTCCCGATCCATAATTCCTTCGAAATAAAATTGTTTTTCAAGCAATGTAATGCAAGGTGCTTTCTAACGTTGGGCAATGTGTTTTTTCTCGAAATTTTGTTTCGAGAGAGTAGATAAGTAATTCAAGTGTTTATGATATGTCACTGTTGTGAATGTCTGTGGAGTGTATCTTATTAGCCTGTCCTGACTGGTGGAGCTCATCCAGCTGTGTCTGGATATCTTGGTCAAATATTCGGGTAGTATGTTTTGTCTGTTTAGGGTTCTGTAGCATTCCAGACGGCTGGGCAGCTTGTTCCCCCCTCCCTCCCCTCTCTGTGTACAGTAGAGCCTCCTGTCCTGGCTGGTAGAGCTCATCCAGCTGTGTGTGGCTAATATTAAAGCCAGTACTTTAATATTGTTTTCTGTATGTTTATCAATAGTGGGTACTGCCCTAATTCGGTCCTGCACCCGTTGTTAGGTGTTTTTTAGGTGTTGTTAGGGCTTCTACCAAATATGAACACATGGCTTTAATATGTATACAATTGTAATATTTCCTTTTTTCCCATTGAAAGTATAACATATGTGGTGTGAGAAAGAGGTCCTCATTTATTGCATGAAACTCTGGCACTGGCGCAACAAACTGAACAATGTTCAAGGGGGTATACGCTTTCTGTAGACACTTTATTTCCTCTTTTTCCATACTCTAAGAAATGATTTGGGAAACCTGTGGGACACTGGAGGTCATTATACATGAGCCTCTTTCTGCACCTTTTAAGCCATTGAAACCTAGTTGCCTTGTTACAAGGTCTAATATTACAGTAGGTGTGGTTTCCGTCTCCTAATTTCTGAGAATGATCAAATTGGGGAATAAGTTGTAGGGAATACCACTCTTGCACTTCTAAGAAAAGACTATCTCAAATGAAACTCGCTATAGAAAGACATCTTGTTGAAAAATTCTTTATTTTTTGTCATTTCTAAAGAAAAAACATTCATCAAGTCCTTCACAAATGTTTTGTTTGTGACTTTCTCTGTTGTTCCCTTTCACACTCAACTGAACTATGTGTTATGTCTTGTAAACGTAATCAAACATTTCACTTAGGTGTGTGGGTTAACACAAACCCATATTGTATGAAACATTCAGTTTTTCATTCACGTTTTTTCTAACAATTGCATCCATGCTAGGACTACAGTAAACAACACTTTTTACTAAAGTAAATGAAATTGTTCATTAAACAAGACACATTGTTTTAAATGTATGCAATACGACGACACTAAAAACAATACTGAAACTTTTCATTGAAATATTGGACGAGATTGTGCATATTCAATGGATTTCTCCTGGTGCTTTTTTCATCAGTCTTCTCATATTCTTGTTCTCTACTCAGGTGTCTCCTGTTCCTTTGGTGATGTCTGCTGTACACACATGGTATCATACACTTGAGCAAAGTGTGATACCACCGTTTGTTCTTCTCCTAAAATAAAGATGAACATTGACAAAAGTCAGAAGCACTCTTTTCTTTGACAGACGAACAAAACAATGCAAGAATAACCATACTCTCTGTTCCTTACTCATTTCTACCTACCTGTTTGACCACTTTGTCTGCTTCAGTCAGGACAGGGTGCTGGGGCTGACTCTGAGCAATCTGAGAAGAGCTCTCTGTGATCTTCTCCCCTACAGTGGCTACATTGTACTCTGTTTGAAATCCAGGTATCGCCTCCGGTAAGTTCCTCGGTCCTTTTTGGGACTTGAAAGGGTAGAATCATTTTGTGACTACATTTCCTTGTCATGCACTGATATGTTCTGGTTTGTGTTCGATTACTGCAGGCGTTCAAGTACTTTCTTTTTGTTCTAGACTGGCAGTGTTTAAGATGGTAGGAACTTGTCATATTCTCAACTTATTTTCTCTATGAGACTCTGAATGCTCTGTAAACATACTATTTTAGCAATTCTTAGAAATCTGAAAGCAGTGTTACCTGTATCATTTTTTGTCTTGGTAGTAGTATTGCAGCTCCAACATCAGCACTTAAATAATGGTTTGTGATGTTACTTGTCCTTGGAGTTAGTATACTCCTGAGAAGTCAAGAGAAATCTTCCGTAAGCATTAATTATGTTTCACTTTTGAAAGCAAAGTACGTGTCAAGTACTTATAAGGCATTTGTTGATACTTTTAAGCACTTTCGTTGATTTTTATTATCCTTCAATTAGTTATTACAAGTCCAACATTCCCTACATGATCTCACTCCATATTCAGTGTAGCTCCACTCTACGAAGATGAATTTGCTAATTAATCAGTCAGGGACACAGCTTATACTTCAGTAGTCTTAGATCATGTAATGATGATTATTGTACTTTATAACTAGCAAAATCCCCATATCCTGTTCATTGCCCCTTTTTCAGTTATGTGGATTGACTTATCCCTGAAGTGGTTAATTCTCACCTTGACATCTCATAGAACAACTGAATCTCTACCAAGGGTGAATGTGTCCTTCCTCTTGATGTCTAAAAGAAAAGGTTAAAATTCATTGAAGCAAAATGCAACAACCCAAAATGTTGGGGAGGTCATTTCCACAGTTATTTCATATGACAGTGCTTGGAGTGAAACTACATGACCATGGTGAAGAAGAAAAAACACTTTACCTTGTTCCTCCTGACTGATGTCCTTATGCGTGTTTTGCACAGTTGAGCGTTTTGTGTCTTGTCGTCTGTGTAGGCAACAGCCCTCTTCCCTGGGATAGAACTAGATGATATTTAGACACGTTAATTTGACTTCTCCATTGCTCACATTGATGTGGATATGATTATAATGCTCTGTTTTGTGGGCTTCCCAAGAAAACAATAAATCCCTTACTACTTGTTCGAAATGCAGTAGCACAGATCCTAACAAATACAAGAAAGAGAATATCATTCCTGTTTTGAAAAAACTTCACTGGTCACCTGTATTATCTAGGATAAATTTGAAAGTTCTTTTACTTGTTTTTAAAGCTTTAAGCGACCTAGCACGTCTGTACCTTACTGAATGTCTGTCTTCATATGTTCCTATACGTGACCTGAGATCTGCACATACTGGCCTACTGCAAATACCACATGTGAAATGCAGAAAGAGTGGAGAGGCTGCTTTTTGTTTTTATGCTTCCAAATTATGAAACTCACTTCCACTTTTTATTAGGCAGTCAAGCTCGGTACATTGTTTTAAAAAAACATTTGAAAATGTTGCTTTTAGTTAAAGTGGTTCTTTGTTCTTTCTATTTCTGTTTCTTTTTTTAGTTCTCTTTAATTGTTCTTATTTTATTACGACTTTCCTAATTTTTATTTATTTAATTGACATGTATGTTGCTTTACTGTATTGCTGTATTTTCCTTTACAACTGAAAGTATATCTCTCAATTTTAATATTTTATTTTTACGCTTGGTTTTTAAAGCACCAAAGCACTATTTGTATGAAAGGTGCTCTATAGATAAAGTTTATTATTATTATTTTTAATATTATTATTATACTTTGTTACATTTTTGGTTAGGACAAAGATTCTAGTAGAGGTGGCCTCTTTTACCCCGTTCCAAAAAATTGGAAAACTACCTTCAGAATACACTGACAATGACCATCTACTGTCTCCTCTAACTGTGTATTGTCATCATGCATATCTTGTGTATTATTTATTGTAGTTGGTTTTGTCATTCTGTAAAGAAGCCACCTTTCAAGGCACTATATAAAATAATGTTTGTTATTATTATTTACATTTTTCATCGTTAAATCTGGCGAAGAGTCTTAAGAGAATATCAAAGAACAAGTTGCTCTTACCTTTCCATTCCAAGAAATGCCCTCAGCTCGGATTGCAGAGATTGACCTCTCTGTCTCAAATTCTGAGAAACATAGACTCGATTGAAAAATGACCATTTCCTAAGATTCACATAACATCACCAGTCAACATTTGCCACTTGACATCAATAGAAACCATAGAGTGCATGACATTTCCAATCAGTTTTCTTTCAAGGTACAATACCAATCGCCTTGCCAGAAGAGTTATACTGCGGTAGATAAATATTACAAATGTCAGATACACGCAGAGTTGTTTGGATTACTATGAAAAGATTGGCAAATATATTTATGTTCATTATATTTCTTGGAGTGACAGAGCTGAAGAGAAAACAATACTTACCTTTATCTCTGCAGACAGGATCGCAAGGGATTCCCTTATACTGGGTTCCTATGTAACAAATAATACATTATTCAAAAAACATGATATTTCTCTGTCCATTGGCAGCATGATTGTTTATCATTACAGTTTTAGTTAGCTTTAATTTTGTAAACCCCAAGTAAACATAGTTTGTGCCTTTCTCTGAACTTTTTGGCATTTCAATTCAGTTGTTTGTAAGCTTATTTTACAGTTGCTAGGTTGATGAAGTTCCTGAACTGTGCAGTATTTCTTTTGGGTTTGGTGCGAATCATATTCTAGCGGTTGGGGGAAAAAAGCACAGGTGCCATCCCACCATTAAACCCTGAAACTTACCTTAGCCGATTCTTCAACTAAACCAGACATGTTAACTAAGTGTTACAGTATGTTTCAAAGTGTGTATTTTAGCAAACACAACTGAAGTTCTGTTGTCTCCTTGGAGACACCTGGAACTGGTGTGATGCTGGTTCTATGACATCATTCGTTCTAAATGTAAATGCAGGTATTGGCACAACATAGTAAATTGATGTAAAGTTATGGATCCATTTATGATTTTCACTCAGTTTGAAAGAGTTCCTGTCGTGTGGTTAAACTTTGTGTTACGGAGGGTTAACTGGGGTTCTGGCTACTAGTTAGGCTTGGTCATTCAGTCATCTGGTTCATGAAATAGGAAGCTAAGAGATCTGTGTTTTAGTTTTACTGTTTGTTTTTGTTCCATAGAATAAGAAATGTTTCATTAATATTAGTAATAGAGTAGCTGTTTCTCTAAACAGTGTGTGTCAGTTTGCACTGCAGGTGTGCCAGGTAGAGACCATTTAAGAACCCAAAAATATGCTGTCATTTACTGCCGTGGCTAATTTCTGTTAACCTTGTCTCTCACTCACTTTGATGAGCAAAATGTTCATACATAAAGCATACATTTCTGATTGGTCAGAAGAAGCTTCTTAACATATAAGGTATAAAGAAAGTCAGAAAGTTAGGCACTTAGGTCAGCCTTAGGCAGTTAACCAAGACCATAATCCGATAAGAAGCTATTCCCTTTCATGTTGCTAAATCACATGTAGGATACATGAGTTACACCTCCACTTAAGAGACCTTAAAGAGACCTTGGCCAGCCAGGAGTGTAGAAAACCGTAAAACAGTTCTTGAGGACCTAATTGTTAACTCTTAACAGGCAAAGGTTCCTTCAGTCCTATGAGAAATATTTTAGAATTGAACTAAAGTGTGTTTCCGATACAGGAGCATATGTCTGTCAGGGCCTGTTGGAGAGGCCCTGGATGAGAACCCCTGGCTGCAGTTCCACATCCCCCTGAAAGTAAATAGAGCCATAAGCACGGAGCTAAGGACACTGCTCCAGGACATGCTGGCTGTCGATCCTGACCAGCGACCAGAAGCCATCCAGCAGAAGAAGCAAGTCAGGCAAGCCATGGCACGAGAGAAAACATCTTTGTAGTGACTGATAGCAAAATGTCCGTGACCAAGGGCAATTCGTCTGAGTAAAGTCTGATTTCATTTTTATGTCCCGAAAGGCCACTGCCTTTGTGCTGTAGATTTCTGATTTAGACGGGCATTTCTATGGACAACTTTGACTTTTCTGTGGGTCCAATGAAAATAAGTTTTTTAACTTATTCTTTGTTACAGTTTTCGAAAGTTTAAAGACATTCACTGAGTTGACGATAAAGGAAAAGTTTCACCTTTCACCTCTTGGAAGGTAGGCCGGTCAGAGGTACAATATATGTCTTCATGTCTTCATCCTCCATGTTTGTAACTACAGGTTTCACAGTGTTGAGCTAAGACACAAAAACACCTACAAATGGCAGTTCCAAATGTATAAACCTGGGCTGAAAAAGTGTGTACAGTATATACTCTGTGTAGGTCTGATAAAAGTATTCGAGTCAAAGTGTCATATGGATACAAATTCTCATGATTTTGTATTGTGTGTTTTTTCTCTGTTCTGCTTTATTGAAAGAAATCAGATGCTCTTCCTGAAACTTACCTTAGCTGATTCTTCAGCTAAACCAGACAGACTTCTGAAATTCTCAAATATTATCAAATCTTGTTGGTTCAGAGGTGGTGGAGCCCATTACCAACAGACTCACAGCTGAAATTGCTGTGAAAAGGGCTTCTACCAAATATTAACATGTGGGTGAAAATGTATACAATTGTAATATTTCCTTTTTTCCCTTTGAAAGTATAACATATGTGGTGTGAGAAAGAGGTCCTCATTTAATTGCATGAAACTCTGGCACTGGTGCAACAAACTGAACAAAGTTCAAGGGGGTGTAGATTAAGCCGGTTCAGGGACGCCAAATATGTAATCATAGTGGCTCTCTGAAGGCACCAGTTCTGTAGGGTTTGGGCATTTACTGAGACAATTATTAATTGTAGCAGTAAATCACAAAGTTGATTCTTTTGATGGCTTTAGAATCCAACCATGCGACATAACTCAAACAACGCGCACACACAGGTACTAATACACGAGGATACATTTATTAATACATAGAATATGCATATAAACCTAACAGATCTTATCGAGAGGGTTATCAGAATACAAAAGATATATATTCAATCAGTTACAAAGAGTTACACATCAAGAGGAAATACGTTCAGTATATCATTCATTAAGACCGTTTCGTAAAGTGAACTTGGTTACAACTTCTACATTAGATACTCAAACAAGTACATAACTCTTAGGAATTAAATTGATATCAACTGGTTGGGATAACAATTGAATTCTCGAGCTGTAATGCATTGAAGTTGAATACTCATCCAATCTCTGGGGATTCAGATCTCCTGCGGGCACAAAGAAACAGCTGCAGGCTGTTGCTGTCCAATCCGCGCTCTCTGGCTCGGTGCCAGGCTGTGCTGTGCGGCTTGCGACGGTGCGCTGCTGATGCTCATTGTTGGCTTTAACTAGCAAAGTTTGTGCACAGGAGAAAAGATGACTGTGGGTCCCAGCAAGTCAGGAAGAGGACCGGTTCGTTCCTGATGAAGAGCTAGTTCTGAATAGTGATTCAGCTTTCCACAGTTCCGACCTGTTCACGAGGCCTGCTGCTGGTTACTCTCTGGCAACCTCCACTCTAGACTCTTAGAACAAAGGAAAGCTCTGGCACTCGGACACACTGGCCGTTCCGTGGTTGTCCGGGCTGAGTCTCAGGATGGTCAGGAGGCGCGCTGCGAGAATGTCCTGCCCTTGGGATTCTCCTGTGAATTCCCTTAAGAATTGTTGAATCTGAATCTCAGTCTGAATCACTCAGGCTCTCTGTGTTGCCTGTTTTTACCTGGAGGAACTTCAGCTCATTGATTGGCTGAAAGTTCCATGGGCATCAGAGTCCCACGTGGGTTACTCGGCCCTACCAGTCCCTGATTGGTTGATCAAGGTGAGATATGAGTCACTTAGTCCTGACACTTAGGAATGCAATCCAGATGTCCAACTCGCACTCCCTAGACAGATAGGCACCAATGGATGACCATTGATCATGATAGCCAGGCTTAGCTAAGTGCATCCCCCTTTGGGAGCTGTCCTTGGACCTTAAATCACCTTGCATAAATGGTTTCTCTGTGGCTGCACCACAGAGATGAACAGAGAAATGAGGCCTAATTTGGGAAAGCTCAGAAACACTTAATTCTGCCTTATTATTAAGCCTCGCCGCTACAGGGGTATACGCTTTCTGTAGACACTTTATTTACTCTTTTTCCATACTCTAAGAAATGATTTGGGAAACCTGTGGGACACTGGAGGTCATTATACATGAGCCTCTTTCTGCACCTTTTAAGCCATTGAAACCTAGTTGCCTTGTTACAAGGTCTAATATTACAGTAGGTGTGGTTTCCGTCTCCTAATTTCTGAGAATGATCAAATTGGGGAATAAGTTGTAGGGAATACCACTCTTGCACTTCTAAGAAAAGACTATCTCAAATGAAACTCGCTATAGAAAGACATCTTGTTGAAAAATTCTTTATTTTTTGTCATTTCTAAAGAAAAAACATTCATCAAGTCCTTCACAAATGTTTTGTTTGTGACTTTCTCTGTTGTTCCCTTTCACACTCAACTGAACTATGTGTTATGTCTTGTAAACGTAATTAAACATTTCACTTAGGTGTGTGGGTTAACACAAACCCATATTGTATGAAACACTCAGTTTTTCATTCAAGTTTTTTCTAACAATTGCATCCATGCTAGGACTACAGTAAACAACACTTTTTACTAAAGTAAATGAAATTGTTCATTAAACAAGACACATTGTTTTAAATGTATGCAATACGACGACACTAAAAACAACACTGAAACTTTTCATTGAAATACTGGACGAGATTGTGCATATTCAATGGATTTCTCCTGGTGCTTTTTTTCATCAGTCTTTTCATGTTCTTTGTTCTCTACTCAGGTGTCTCCTGTTCCTTTGGTGATGTCTGTTGTACACACATGGTATCATACACTTGAGCAAAGTGTGATACCACCGTTTGTTCTTCTCCTAAAATAAAGATGAACATTGACAAAAGTCAGAAGCACTCTTTTCTTTGACAGACGAACAAAACAATGCAAGAATAACCATACTCTCTGTTCCTTACTCATTTCTACCTACCTGTTTGACCACTTTGTCTGCTTCAGTCAGGACAGGGTGCTGGGGCTGACTCTGAGCAATCTGAGAAGAGCTCTCTGTGATCTTCTCCCCTACAGTGGCTACATTGTACTCTGTTTGAAATCCAGGTATCGCCTCCGGTAAGTTCCTCGGTCCTTTTTGGGACTTGAAAGGGCAGAATCATTTTGTGACTACATTTCCTTGTCATGCACTGATATGTTCTGGTTTGTGTTCGATTACTGCAGGCGTTCAAGTACTTTCTTTTTGTTCTAGATTGGCAGTGTTTGAGATGGTAGGAACTTGTCATATTCTCAACTCTGAATGCTCTGTAAACATACTATTTTAGCAATTCTTAGAAATCTGAAAGCAGTGTTACCTGTATCATTTTTTGTCTTGGTAGTAGTATTGCAGCTCCAACATCAGCACTTAAATAATGGTTTGTGATGTTACTTGTCCTTGGAGTTAGTATACTCCTGAGAAGTCAAGAGAAATCTTACGTAAGCATTAATTATGTTTCACTTTTGAAAGCAAAGTACGTGTCAAGTACTTTGAAGGCATTTGTTGCTACTTTTAAGCACTTTCGTTGATTATTATTATCCTTCAATTAGTTATTACAAGTCCAACATTCTCTACATGATCTCACTCCATATTCAGAATGTGGGAATACAATTGTTTTAAGGAAATGCCACTGAATAGATAGTAGCTGCACTCTACAAATATGAATTTGCTAATTAATCAGTCAGGGACACAGCTTATACTTCAGTAGTCTTAGATCATGTAATGATGATTATTGTACTTTATAACTAGCAAAATCCCCATATCCTGTTCATTGCCCCTTTTTCAGTTATGTGGATTGACTTATCCCTGAAGTGGTTAATTCTCACCTTGACATCTCATAGAACAACTGAATCTCTACCAAGGGTGAATGTGTCCTTCCTCTTGATGTCTAAAAGAAAAGGTTAAAATTCATTGAAGCAAAATGCAACAACCCAAAACGTTGGGGAGGTCGTTTCCACAGTTATTTCATATGACAGTGCTTGGAGTGAAACTACATGACCATGGTGAAGAAGAAAAAACACTTTACCTTGTTCCTCCTGACTGATGTCCTTATGCGTGTTTTGCACAGTTGAGCGTTTTGTGTCTTGTCGTCTGTGTAGGCAACAGCCCTCTTCCCTGGGATAGAACTAGATGATATTTAGACACGTTAATTTGACTTCTCCATTGCTCACATTGATGTGGATATGATTATAATGCTCTGTTTTGTGGGCTTCCCAAGAAAACAATAAATCCCTTACTACTTGTTCGAAATGCAGTAGCACAGATCCTAACAAATACAAGAAAGAGAATATCATTCCTGTTTTGAAAAAACTTCACTGGTCACCTGTATTATCTAGGATAAATTTGAAAGTTCTTTTACTTGTTTTTAAAGCTTTAAGCGACCTAGCACGTCTGTACCTTACTGAATGTCTGTCTTCATATGTTCCTATACGTGACCTGAGATCTGCACATACTGGCCTACTGCAAATACCACATGTGAAATGCAGAAAGAGTGGAGAGGCTGCTTTTTGTTTTTATGCTTCCAAATTATGAAACTCACTTCCACTTTTTATTAGGCAGTCAAGCTCGGTACATTGTTTTAAAAAACATTTGAAAATGTTGCTTTTAGTTAAAGTGGTTCTTTGTTCTTTCTATTTCTGTTTCTTTTTTTAGTTCTCTTTAATTGTTCTTATTTTATTACGACTTTCCTAATTTTTATTTATTTAATTGACATGTATGTTGCTTTACTGTATTGCTGTATTTTCCTTTACAACTGAAAGTATATCTCTCAATTTTAATATTTTATTTTTACGCTTGGTTTTTAAAGCACCAAAGCACTATTTGTATGAAAGGTGCTCTATAGATAAAGTTTATTATCATTATTTTTAATATTATTATTATACTTTGTTACATTTTTGGTTAGGACAAAGATTCTAGTAGAGGTGGCCTCTTTTACCCCGTTCCAAAAAATTGGAAAACTACCTTCAGAATACACTGACAATGACCATCTACTGTCTCCTCTAACTGTGTATTGTCATCATGCATATCTTGTGTATTATTTATTGTAGTTGGTTTTGTCATTCTGTAAAGAAGCCACCTTTCAAGGCACTATATAAAATAATGTTTGTTATTATTATTTACATTTTTCATCGTTAAATCTGGCGAAGAGTCTTAAGAGAATATCAAAGAACAAGTTGCTCTTACCTTTCCATTCCAAGAAATGCCCTCAGCTCGGATTGCAGAGATTGACCTCTCTGTCTCAAATTCTGAAAAACATAGACTCGATTGAAAAATGACCATTTCCTAAGATTCACATAACATCACCAGTCAACATTTGCCACTTGACATCAATAGAAACCATAGAGTACATGACATTTCCAATCAGTTTTCTTTCAAGGTACAATACCAATCGCCTTGCCAGAAGAGTTATACTGCGGTAGATAAATATTACAAATGTCAGATACACGCAGAGTTGTTTGGATTACTATGAAAAGATTGGCAAATATATTTATGTTCATTATATTTCTTGGAGTGACAGAGCTAAAGAGAAAACAATACTTACCTTTATCTCTGCAGACAGGATCGCAAGGGATTCCCTTATACTGGGTTCCTATGTAACAAATAATACATTATTCAAAAAACATGATATTTCTCTGTCCATTGGCAGCATGATTGTTTATCATTACAGTTTTAGTTAGCTTTAATTTTGTAAACCCCAAGTAAACATAGTTTGTGCCTTTCTCTGAACTTTTTGGCATTTCAATTCAGTTGTTTGTAAGCTTATTTTACAGTTGCTAGGTTGATGAAGTTCCTGAACTGTGCAGTACTTCTTTTGGGTTTGGTGCGAATCATATTCTAGCGGTTGGGGGAAAAAAGCACAGGTGCCATCCCACCATTAAACCCTGAAACTTACCTTAGCCGATTCTTCAACTAAACCAGACATGTTAACTAAGTGTTACAGTATGTTTCAAAGTGTGTATTTTAGCAAACACAACTGAAGTTCTGTTGTCTCCTTGGAGACACCTGGAACTGGTGTGATGCTGGTTCTATGACATCATTCGTTCTAAATGTAAATGCAGGTATTGGCACAACATAGTAAATTGATGTAAAGTTATGGATCCATTTATGATTTTCACTCAGTTTGAAAGAGTTCCTGTCGTGTGGTTAAACTTTGTGTTACGGAGGGTTAACTGGGGTTCTGGCTACTAGTTAGGCTTGGTCATTCAGTCATCTGGTTCATGAAATAGGAAGCTAAGAGATCTGTGTTTTAGTTTTACTGTTTGTTTTTGTTCCATAGAATAAGAAATGTTTCATTAATATTAGTAATAGAGTAGCTGTTTCTCTAAACAGTGTGTGTCAGTTTGCACTGCAGGTGTGCCAGGTAGAGACCATTTAAGAACCCAAAAATATGCTGTCATTTACTGCCGTGGCTAATTTCTGTTAACCTTGTCTCTCACTCACTTTGATGAGCAAAATGTTCATACATAAAGCATACATTTCTGATTGGTCAGAAGAAGCTTCTTAACATATAAGGTATAAAGAAAGTCAGAAAGTTAGGCACTTAGGTCAGCCTTAGGCAGTTAACCAAGACCATAATCCGATAAGAAGCTATTCCCTTTCATGTTGCTAAATCACATGTAGGATACATGAGTTACACCTCCACTTAAGAGACCTTAAAGAGACCTTGGCCAGCCAGGAGTGTAGAAAACCGTAAAACAGTTCTTGAGGACCTAATTGTTAACTCTTAACAGGCAAAGGTTCCTTCAGTCCTATGAGAAATATTTTAGAATTGAACTAAAGTGTGTTTCCGATACAGGAGCATATGTCTGTCAGGGCCTGTTGGAGAGGCCCTGGATGAGAACCCCTGGCTGCAGTTCCACATCCCCCTGAAAGTAAATAGAGCCATAAGCACGGAGCTAAGGACACTGCTCCAGGACATGCTGGCTGTCGATCCTGACCAGCGACCAGAAGCCATCCAGCAGAAGAAGCAAGTCAGGCAAGCCATGGCACGAGAGAAAACATCTTTGTAGTGACTGATAGCAAGATGTCCGTGACCAAGGGCAATTCGTCTGAGTAAAGTCTGATTTCATTTTTATGTCCCGAAAGGCCACTGCCTTTGTGCTGTAGATTTCTGTTTTAGACGGGCATTTCTATGGACAACTTTGACTTTTCTGTGGGTCCAATGAAAATAAGTTTTTTAACTTATTCTTTGTTACAGTTTTCGAAAGTTTAAAGACATTCACTGAGTTGACGATAAAGGAAAAGTTTCATCTTTCACCTCTTGGAAGGTAGGCCGGTCAGAGGTACAATATATGTCTTCATGTCTTCATCCTCCATGTTTGTAACTACAGGTTTGACAGTGTTGAGCTAAGACACAAAAACACCTACAAATGGCAGTTCCAAATGTATCAAATGTATAAACCTGGGCTGAAAAAGTGTGTACAGTATATACTCTGTGTAGGTCTGATAAAAGTATTCGAGTCAAAGTGTCATATGGATACAAATTCTCATGATTTTGTATTGTGTGTTTTTTCTCTGTTCTGCTTTATTGAAAGAAATCAGATGCTCTTCCTGAAACTTACCTTAGCTGATTCTTCAGCTAAACCAGACAGACTTCTGAAATTCTCAAATATTATCAAATCTTGTTGGTTCAGAGGTGGTGGAGCCCATTACCAACAGACTCACAGCTGAAATTGCTGTGAAAAGGGTTTCTACCAAATATTAACATGTGGGTGAAAATGTATACAATTGTAATATTTCCTTTTTTCCCTTTGAAAGTATAACATATGTGGTGTGAGAAAGAGGTCCTCATTTAATTGCATGAAACTCTGGCACTGGTGCAACAAACTGAACAAAGTTCAAGGGGGTATACGCTTTCTGTAGACACTTTATTTCCTCTTTTTCCATACTCTAAGAAATGATTTGGGAAACCTGTGGGACACTGGAGGTCATTATACATGAGCCTCTTTCTGCACCTTTTAAGCCATTGAAACCTAGTTGCCTTGTTACAAGGTCTAATATTACAGTAGGTGTGGTTTCCGTCTCCTAATTTCTGAGAATGATCAAATTGGGGAATAAGTTGTAGGGAATACCACTCTTGCACTTCTAAGAAAAGACTATCTCAAATGAAACTCGCTATAGAAAGACATCTTGTTGAAAAATTCTTTATTTTTTGTCATTTCTAAAGAAAAAACATTCATCAAGTCCTTCACAAATGTTTTGTTTGTGACTTTCTCTGTTGTTCCCTTTCACACTCAACTGAACTATGTGTTATGTCTTGTAAACGTAATCAAACATTTCACTTAGGTGTGTGGGTTAACACAAACCCATATTGTATGAAACATTCAGTTTTTCATTCAAGTTTTTTCTAACAATTGCATCCATGCTAGGACTACAGTAAACAACACTTTTTACTAAAGTAAATGAAATTGTTCATTAAACAAGACACATTGTTTTAAATGTATGCAATACGACGACACTAAAAACAACACTGAAACTTTTCATTGAAATACTGGACGAGATTGTGCATATTCAATGGATTTCTCCTGGTGCTTTTTTTCATCAGTCTTTTCATGTTCTTGTTCTCTACTCAGGTGTCTCCTGTTCCTTTGGTGATGTCTGCTGTACACACATGGTATCATACACTTGAGCAAAGTGTGATACCACCGTTTGTTCTTCTCCTAAAATAAAGATGAACATTGACAAAAGTCAGAAGCACTCTTTTCTTTGACAGACGAACAAAACAATGCAAGAATAACCATACTCTCTGTTCCTTACTCATTTCTACCTACCTGTTTGACCACTTTGTCTGCTTCAGTCAGGACAGGGTGCTGGGGCTGACTCTGAGCAATCTGAGAAGAGCTCTCTGTGATCTTCTCCCCTACAGTGGCTACATTGTACTCTGTTTGAAATCCAGGTATCGCCTCCGGTAAGTTCCTCGCTCCTTTTTGGGACTTGAAAGGGCAGAATCATTTTGTGACTACATTTCCTTGTCATGCACTGATATGTTCTGGTTTGTGTTCGATTACTGCAGGCGTTCAAGTACTTTCTTTTTGTTCTAGATTGGCAGTGTTTGAGATGGTAGGAACTTGTCATATTCTCAACTCTGAATGCTCTGTAAACATACTATTTTAGCAATTCTTAGAAATCTGAAAGCAGTGTTACCTGTATCATTTTTTGTCTTGGTAGTAGTATTGCAGCTCCAACATCAGCACTTAAATAATGGTTTGTGATGTTACTTGTCCTTGGAGTTAGTATACTCCTGAGAAGTCAAGAGAAATCTTACGTAAGCATTAATTATGTTTCACTTTTGAAAGCAAAGTACGTGTCAAGTACTTTGAAGGCATTTGTTGATACTTTTAAGCACTTTCGTTGATTATTATTATCCTTCAATTAGTTATTACAAGTCCAACATTCTCTACATGATCTCACTCCATATTCAGAATGTGGGAATACAATTGTTTTAAGGAAATGCCACTGAATAGATAGTAGCTGCACTCTACAAAGATGAATTTGCTAATTAATCAGTCAGGGACACAGCTTATACTTCAGTAGTCTTAGATCATGTAATGATGATTATTGTACTTTATAACTAGCAAAATCCCCATATCCTGTTCATTGCCCCTTTTTCAGTTATGTGGATTGACTTATCCCTGAAGTGGTTAATTCTCACCTTGACATCTCATAGAACAACTGAATCTCTACCAAGGGTGAATGTGTCCTTCCTCTTGATGTCTAAAAGAAAAGGTTAAAATTCATTGAAGCAAAATGCAACAACCCAAAACGTTGGGGAGGTCGTTTCCACAGTTATTTCATATGACAGTGCTTGGAGTGAAACTACATGACCATGGTGAAGAAGAAAAAACACTTTACCTTGTTCCTCCTGACTGATGTCCTTATGCGTGTTTTGCACAGTTGAGCGTTTTGTGTCTTGTCGTCTGTGTAGGCAACAGCCCTCTTCCCTGGGATAGAACTAGATGATATTTAGACACGTTAATTTGACTTCTCCATTGCTCACATTGATGTGGATATGATTATAATGCTCTGTTTTGTGGGCTTCCCAAGAAAACAATAAATCCCTTACTACTTGTTCGAAATGCAGTAGCACAGATCCTAACAAATACAAGAAAGAGAATATCATTCCTGTTTTGAAAAAACTTCACTGGTCACCTGTATTATCTAGGATAAATTTGAAAGTTCTTTTACTTGTTTTTAAAGCTTTAAGCGACCTAGCACGTCTGTACCTTACTGAATGTCTGTCTTCATATGTTCCTATACGTGACCTGAGATCTGCACATACTGGCCTACTGCAAATACCACATGTGAAATGCAGAAAGAGTGGAGAGGCTGCTTTTTGTTTTTATGCTTCCAAATTATGAAACTCACTTCCACTTTTTATTAGGCAGTCAAGCTCGGTACATTGTTTTAAAAAACATTTGAAAATGTTGCTTTTAGTTAAAGTGGTTCTTTGTTCTTTCTATTTCTGTTTCTTTTTTTAGTTCTCTTTAATTGTTCTTATTTTATTACGACTTTCCTAATTTTTATTTATTTAATTGACATGTATGTTGCTTTACTGTATTGCTGTATTTTCCTTTACAACTGAAAGTATATCTCTCAATTTTAATATTTTATTTTTACGCTTGGTTTTTAAAGCACCAAAGCACTATTTGTATGAAAGGTGCTCTATAGATAAAGTTTATTATCATTATTTTTAATATTATTATTATACTTTGTTACATTTTTGGTTAGGACAAAGATTCTAGTAGAGGTGGCCTCTTTTACCCCGTTCCAAAAAATTGGAAAACTACCTTCAGAATACACTGACAATGACCATCTACTGTCTCCTCTAACTGTGTATTGTCATCATGCATATCTTGTGTATTATTTATTGTAGTTGGTTTTGTCATTCTGTAAAGAAGCCACCTTTCAAGGCACTATATAAAATAATGTTTGTTATTATTATTTACATTTTTCATCGTTAAATCTGGCGAAGAGTCTTAAGAGAATATCAAAGAACAAGTTGCTCTTACCTTTCCATTCCAAGAAATGCCCTCAGCTCGGATTGCAGAGATTGACCTCTCTGTCTCAAATTCTGAGAAACATAGACTCGATTGAAAAATGACCATTTCCTAAGATTCACATAACATCACCAGTCAACATTTGCCACTTGACATCAATAGAAACCATAGAGTACATGACATTTCCAATCAGTTTTCTTTCAAGGTACAATACCAATCGCCTTGCCAGAAGAGTTATACTGCGGTAGATAAATATTACAAATGTCAGATACACGCAGAGTTGTTTGGATTACTATGAAAAGATTGGCAAGTATATTTATGTTCATTATATTTCTTGGAGTGACAGAGCTAAAGAGAAAACAATACTTACCTTTATCTCTGCAGACAGGATCGCAAGGGATTCCCTTATACTGGGTTCCTATGTAACAAATAATACATTATTCAAAAAACATGATATTTCTCTGTCCATTGGCAGCATGATTGTTTATCATTACAGTTTTAGTTAGCTTTAATTTTGTAAACCCCAAGTAAACATAGTTTGTGCCTTTCTCTGAACTTTTTGGCATTTCAATTCAGTTGTTTGTAAGCTTATTTTACAGTTGCTAGGTTGATGAAGTTCCTGAACTGTGCAGTATTTCTTTTGGGTTTGGTGCGAATCATATTCTAGCGGTTGGGGGAAAAAAGCACAGGTGCCATCCCACCATTAAACCCTGAAACTTACCTTAGCCGATTCTTCAACTAAACCAGACATGTTAACTAAGTGTTACAGTATGTTTCAAAGTGTGTATTTTAGCAAACACAACTGAAGTTCTGTTGTCTCCTTGGAGACACCTGGAACTGGTGTGATGCTGGTTCTATGACATCATTCGTTCTAAATGTAAATGCAGGTATTGGCACAACATAGTAAATTGATGTAAAGTTATGGATCCATTTATGATTTTCACTCAGTTTGAAAGAGTTCCTGTCGTGTGGTTAAACTTTGTGTTACGGAGGGTTAACTGGGGTTCTGGCTACTAGTTAGGCTTGGTCATTCAGTCATCTGGTTCATGAAATAGGAAGCTAAGAGATCTGTGTTTTAGTTTTACTGTTTGTTTTTGTTCCATAGAATAAGAAATGTTTCATTAATATTAGTAATAGAGTAGCTGTTTCTCTAAACAGTGTGTGTCAGTTTGCACTGCAGGTGTGCCAGGTAGAGACCATTTAAGAACCCAAAAATATGCTGTCATTTACTGCCGTGGCTAATTTCTGTTAACCTTGTCTCTCACTCACTTTGATGAGCAAAATGTTCATACATAAAGCATACATTTCTGATTGGTCAGAAGAAGCTTCTTAACATATAAGGTATAAAGAAAGTCAGAAAGTTAGGCACTTAGGTCAGCCTTAGGCAGTTAACCAAGACCATAATCCGATAAGAAGCTATTCCCTTTCATGTTGCTAAATCACATGTAGGATACATGAGTTACACCTCCACTTAAGAGACCTTAAAGAGACCTTGGCCAGCCAGGAGTGTAGAAAACCGTAAAACAGTTCTTGAGGACCTAATTGTTAACTCTTAACAGGCAAAGGTTCCTTCAGTCCTATGAGAAATATTTTAGAATTGAACTAAAGTGTGTTTCCGATACAGGAGCATATGTCTGTCAGGGCCTGTTGGAGAGGCCCTGGATGAGAACCCCTGGCTGCAGTTCCACATCCCCCTGAAAGTAAATAGAGCCATAAGCACGGAGCTAAGGACACTGCTCCAGGACATGCTGGCTGTCGATCCTGACCAGCGACCAGAAGCCATCCAGCAGAAGAAGCAAGTCAGGCAAGCCATGGCACGAGAGAAAACATCTTTGTAGTGACTGATAGCAAGATGTCCGTGACCAAGGGCAATTCGTCTGAGTAAAGTCTGATTTCATTTTTATGTCCCGAAAGGCCACTGCCTTTGTGCTGTAGATTTCTGATTTAGACGGGCATTTCTATGGACAACTTTGACTTTTCTGTGGGTCCAATGAAAATAAGTTTTTTAACTTATTCTTTGTTACAGTTTTCGAAAGTTTAAAGACATTCACTGAGTTGACGATAAAGGAAAAGTTTCATCTTTCACCTCTTGGAAGGTAGGCCGGTCAGAGGTACAATATATGTCTTCATGTCTTCATCCTGCATGTTTTTAACTACAGGTGTCACAGTGTTGAGCTAAGACACAAAAACACCTACAAATGGCAGTTCCAAATGTATCAAATGTATAAACCTGGGCTGAAAAAGTGTGTACAGTATATACTCTGTGTAGGTCTGATAAAAGTATTCGAGTCAAAGTGTCATATGGATACAAATTCTCATGATTTTGTATTGTGTGTTTTTTCTCTGTTCTGCTTTATTGAAAGAAATCAGATGCTCTTCCTGAAACTTACCTTAGCTGATTCTTCAGCTAAACCAGACAGACTTCTGAAATTCTCAAATATTATCAAATCTTGTTGGTGCAGAGGTGGTGGAGCCCATTACCAACAGACTCACAGCTGAAATTGCTGTGAAAAGGGCTTCTACCAAATATTAACATGTGGGTGAAAATGTATACAATTGTAATATTTCCTTTTTTCCCTTTGAAAGTATAACATATGTGGTGTGAGAAAGAGGTCCTCATTTAATTGCATGAAACTCTGGCACTGGCGCAACAAACTGAACAAAGTTCAAGGGGGTATACGCTTTCTGTAGACACTTTATTTCCTCTTTTTCCATACTCTAAGAAATGATTTGGGAAACCTGTGGGACACTGGAGGTCATTATACATGAGCCTCTTTCTGCACCTTTTAAGCCATTGAAACCTAGTTGCCTTGTTACAAGGTCTAATATTACAGTAGGTGTGGTTTCCGTCTCCTAATTTCTGAGAATGATCAAATTGGGGAATAAGTTGTAGGGAATACCACTCTTGCACTTCTAAGAAAAGACTATCTCAAATGAAACTCGCTATAGAAAGACATCTTGTTGAAAAATTCTTTATTTTTTGTCATTTCTAAAGAAAAAACATTCATCAAGTCCTTCACAAATGTTTTGTTTGTGACTTTCTCTGTTGTTCCCTTTCACACTCAACTGAACTATGTGTTATGTCTTGTAAACATAATCAAACATTTCACTTAGTTGTGTGGGTTAACACAAACCCATATTGTATGAAACATTCAGTTTTTCATTCAAGTTTTTTCTAACAATTGCATCCATGCTAGGACTACAGTAAACAACACTTTTTACTAAAGTAAATGAAATTGTTCATTAAACAAGACACATTGTTTTAAATGTATGCAATACGACGACACGAAAAACAACACTGAAACTTTTCATTGAAATACTGGACGAGATTGTGCATATTCAATGGATTTCTCCTGGTGCTTTTTTTCATCAGTCTTTTCATATTCTTGTTCTCTACTTAGATGTCTCCTGTTCCTTTGGTGATGTCTGCTGTACACACATGGTATCATACACTTGAGCAAAGTGTGATACCACCGTTTGTTCTTCTCCTAAAATAAAGATGAACATTGACAAAAGTCAGAAGCACTCTTTTCTTTGACAGACGAACAAAACAATGCAAGAATAACCATACTCTCTGTTCCTTACTCATTTCTACCTACCTGTTTGACCACTTTGTCTGCTTCAGTCAGGACAGGGTGCTGGGGCTGACTCTGAGCAATCTGAGAAGAGCTCTCTGTGATCTTCTCCCCTACAGTGGCTACATTGTACTCTGTTTGAAATCCAGGTATCGCCTCCGGTAAGTTCCTCGCTCCTTTTTGGGACTTGAAAGGGTAGAATCATTTTGTGACTACATTTCCTTGTCATGCACTGATATGTTCTGGTTTGTGTTCGATTACTGCAGGCGTTCAAGTACTTTCTTTTTGTTCTAGATTGGCAGTGTTTGAGATGGTAGGAACTTGTCATATTCTCAACTCTGAATGCTCTGTAAACATACTATTTTAGCAATTCTTAGAAATCTGAAAGCAGTGTTACCTGTATCATTTTTTGTCTTGGTAGTAGTATTGCAGCTCCAACATCAGCACTTAAATAATGGTTTGTGATGTTACTTGTCCTTGGAGTTAGTATACTCCTGAGAAGTCAAGAGAAATCTTACGTAAGCATTAATTATGTTTCACTTTTGAAAGCAAAGTACGTGTCAAGTACTTTGAAGGCATTTGTTGCTACTTTTAAGCACTTTCGTTGATTATTATTATCCTTCAATTAGTTATTACAAGTCCAACATTCTCTACATGATCTCACTCCATATTCAGAATGTGGGAATACAATTGTTTTAAGGAAATGCCACTGAATAGATAGTAGCTGCACTCTACAAAGATGAATTTGCTAATTAATCAGTCAGGGACACAGCTTATACTTCAGTAGTCTTAGATCATGTAATGATGATTATTGTACTTTATAACTAGCAAAATCCCCATATCCTGTTCATTGCCCCTTTTTCAGTTATGTGGATTGACTTATCCCTGAAGTGGTTAATTCTCACCTTGACATCTCATAGAACAACTGAATCTCTACCAAGGGTGAATGTGTCCTTCCTCTTGATGTCTAAAAGAAAAGGTTAAAATTCATTGAAGCAAAATGCAACAACCCAAAACGTTGGGGAGGTCGTTTCCACAGTTATTTCACATGACAGTGCTTGGAGTGAAACTACATGACCATGGTGAAGAAGAAAAACACTTTACCTTGTTCCTCCTGACTGATGTCCTTATGCGTGTTTTGCACAGTTGAGCGTTTTGTGTCTTGTCGTCTGTGTAGGCAACAGCCCTCTTCCCTGGGATAGAACTAGATGATATTTAGACACGTTAATTTGACTTCTCCATTGCTCACATTGATGTGGATATGATTATAATGCTCTGTTTTGTGGGCTTCCCAAGAAAACAATAAATCCCTTACTACTTGTTCGAAATGCAGTAGCACAGATCCTAACAAATACAAGAAAGAGAATATCATTCCTGTTTTGAAAAAACTTCACTGGTCACCTGTATTATCTAGGATAAATTTGAAAGTTCTTTTACTTGTTTTTAAAGCTTTAAGCGACCTAGCACGTCTGTACCTTACTGAATGTCTGTCTTCATATGTTCCTATACGTGACCTGAGATCTGCACATACTGGCCTACTGCAAATACCACATGTGAAATGCAGAAAGAGTGGAGAGGCTGCTTTTTGTTTTTATGCTTCCAAATTATGAAACTCACTTCCACTTTTTATTAGGCAGTCAAGCTCGGTACATTGTTTTAAAAAACATTTGAAAATGTTGCTTTTAGTTAAAGTGGTTCTTTGTTCTTTCTATTTCTGTTTCTTTTTTTAGTTCTCTTTAATTGTTCTTATTTTATTACGACTTTCCTAATTTTTATTTATTTAATTGACATGTATGTTGCTTTACTGTATTGCTGTATTTTCCTTTACAACTGAAAGTATATCTCTCAATTTTAATATTTTATTTTTACGCTTGGTTTTTAAAGCACCAAAGCACTATTTGTATGAAAGGTGCTCTATAGATAAAGTTTATTATCATTATTTTTAATATTATTATTATACTTTGTTACATTTTTGGTTAGGACAAAGATTCTAGTAGAGGTGGCCTCTTTTACCCCGTTCCAAAAAATTGGAAAACTACCTTCAGAATACACTGACAATGACCATCTACTGTCTCCTCTAACTGTGTATTGTCATCATGCATATCTTGTGTATTATTTATTGTAGTTGGTTTTGTCATTCTGTAAAGAAGCCACCTTTCAAGGCACTATATAAAATAATGTTTGTTATTATTATTTACATTTTTCATCGTTAAATCTGGCGAAGAGTCTTAAGAGAATATCAAAGAACAAGTTGCTCTTACCTTTCCATTCCAAGAAATGCCCTCAGCTCGGATTGCAGAGATTGACCTCTCTGTCTCAAATTCTGAG
Organism: Lepisosteus oculatus; assembly: GCF_040954835.1. Lineage (NCBI taxonomy): Eukaryota > Metazoa > Chordata > Actinopteri > Semionotiformes > Lepisosteidae > Lepisosteus > Lepisosteus oculatus. The sequence goes on from NW_027167977.1 coordinate 1,333,378, forward strand.
AAACATAGACTCGATTGAAAAATGACCATTTCCTAAGATTCACATAACATCACCAGTCAACATTTGCCACTTGACATCAATAGAAACCATAGAGTACATGACATTTCCAATCAGTTTTCTTTCAAGGTACAATACCAATCGCCTTGCCAGAAGAGTTATACTGCGGTAGATAAATATTACAAATGTCAGATACACGCAGAGTTGTTTGGATTACTATGAAAAGATTGGCAAATATATTTATGTTCATTATATTTCTTGGAGTGACAGAGCTAAAGAGAAAACAATACTTACCTTTATCTCTGCAGACAGGATCGCAAGGGATTCCCTTATACTGGGTTCCTATGTAACAAATAATACATTATTCAAAAAACATGATATTTCTCTGTCCATTGGCAGCATGATTGTTTATCATTACAGTTTTAGTTAGCTTTAATTTTGTAAACCCCAAGTAAACATAGTTTGTGCCTTTCTCTGAACTTTTTGGCATTTCAATTCAGTTGTTTGTAAGCTTATTTTACAGTTGCTAGGTTGATGAAGTTCCTGAACTGTGCAGTACTTCTTTTGGGTTTGGTGCGAATCATATTCTAGCGGTTGGGGGAAAAAAGCACAGGTGCCATCCCACCATTAAACCCTGAAACTTACCTTAGCCGATTCTTCAACTAAACCAGACATGTTAACTAAGTGTTACAGTATGTTTCAAAGTGTGTATTTTAGCAAACACAACTGAAGTTCTGTTGTCTCCTTGGAGACACCTGGAACTGGTGTGATGCTGGTTCTATGACATCATTCGTTCTAAATGTAAATGCAGGTATTGGCACAACATAGTAAATTGATGTAAAGTTATGGATCCATTTATGATTTTCACTCAGTTTGAAAGAGTTCCTGTCGTGTGGTTAAACTTTGTGTTACGGAGGGTTAACTGGGGTTCTGGCTACTAGTTAGGCTTGGTCATTCAGTCATCTGGTTCATGAAATAGGAAGCTAAGAGATCTGTGTTTTAGTTTTACTGTTTGTTTTTGTTCCATAGAATAAGAAATGTTTCATTAATATTAGTAATAGAGTAGCTGTTTCTCTAAACAGTGTGTGTCAGTTTGCACTGCAGGTGTGCCAGGTAGAGACCATTTAAGAACCCAAAAATATGCTGTCATTTACTGCCGTGGCTAATTTCTGTTAACCTTGTCTCTCACTCACTTTGATGAGCAAAATGTTCATACATAAAGCATACATTTCTGATTGGTCAGAAGAAGCTTCTTAACATATAAGGTATAAAGAAAGTCAGAAAGTTAGGCACTTAGGTCAGCCTTAGGCAGTTAACCAAGACCATAATCCGATAAGAAGCTATTCCCTTTCATGTTGCTAAATCACATGTAGGATACATGAGTTACACCTCCACTTAAGAGACCTTAAAGAGACCTTGGCCAGCCAGGAGTGTAGAAAACCGTAAAACAGTTCTTGAGGACCTAATTGTTAACTCTTAACAGGCAAAGGTTCCTTCAGTCCTATGAGAAATATTTTAGAATTGAACTAAAGTGTGTTTCCGATACAGGAGCATATGTCTGTCAGGGCCTGTTGGAGAGGCCCTGGATGAGAACCCCTGGCTGCAGTTCCACATCCCCCTGAAAGTAAATAGAGCCATAAGCACGGAGCTAAGGACACTGCTCCAGGACATGCTGGCTGTCGATCCTGACCAGCGACCAGAAGCCATCCAGCAGAAGAAGCAAGTCAGGCAAGCCATGGCACGAGAGAAAACATCTTTGTAGTGACTGATAGCAAGATGTCCGTGACCAAGGGCAATTCGTCTGAGTAAAGTCTGATTTCATTTTTATGTCCCGAAAGGCCACTGCCTTTGTGCTGTAGATTTCTGATTTAGACGGGCATTTCTATGGACAACTTTGACTTTTCTGTGGGTCCAATGAAAATAAGTTTTTTAACTTATTCTTTGTTACAGTTTTCGAAAGTTTAAAGACATTCACTGAGTTGACGATAAAGGAAAAGTTTCATCTTTCACCTCTTGGAAGGTAGGCCGGTCAGAGGTACAATATATGTCTTCATGTCTTCATCCTGCATGTTTTTAACTACAGGTGTCACAGTGTTGAGCTAAGACACAAAAACACCTACAAATGGCAGTTCCAAATGTATCAAATGTATAAACCTGGGCTGAAAAAGTGTGTACAGTATATACTCTGTGTAGGTCTGATAAAAGTATTCGAGTCAAAGTGTCATATGGATACAAATTCTCATGATTTTGTATTGTGTGTTTTTTCTCTGTTCTGCTTTATTGAAAGAAATCAGATGCTCTTCCTGAAACTTACCTTAGCTGATTCTTCAGCTAAACCAGACAGACTTCTGAAATTCTCAAATATTATCAAATCTTGTTGGTGCAGAGGTGGTGGAGCCCATTACCAACAGACTCACAGCTGAAATTGCTGTGAAAAGGGCTTCTACCAAATATTAACATGTGGGTGAAAATGTATACAATTGTAATATTTCCTTTTTTCCCTTTGAAAGTATAACATATGTGGTGTGAGAAAGAGGTCCTCATTTAATTGCATGAAACTCTGGCACTGGCGCAACAAACTGAACAAAGTTCAAGGGGGTATACGCTTTCTGTAGACACTTTATTTCCTCTTTTTCCATACTCTAAGAAATGATTTGGGAAACCTGTGGGACACTGGAGGTCATTATACATGAGCCTCTTTCTGCACCTTTTAAGCCATTGAAACCTAGTTGCCTTGTTACAAGGTCTAATATTACAGTAGGTGTGGTTTCCGTCTCCTAATTTCTGAGAATGATCAAATTGGGGAATAAGTTGTAGGGAATACCACTCTTGCACTTCTAAGAAAAGACTATCTCAAATGAAACTCGCTATAGAAAGACATCTTGTTGAAAAATTCTTTATTTTTTGTCATTTCTAAAGAAAAAACATTCATCAAGTCCTTCACAAATGTTTTGTTTGTGACTTTCTCTGTTGTTCCCTTTCACACTCAACTGAACTATGTGTTATGTCTTGTAAACATAATCAAACATTTCACTTAGTTGTGTGGGTTAACACAAACCCATATTGTATGAAACATTCAGTTTTTCATTCAAGTTTTTTCTAACAATTGCATCCATGCTAGGACTACAGTAAACAACACTTTTTACTAAAGTAAATGAAATTGTTCATTAAACAAGACACATTGTTTTAAATGTATGCAATACGACGACACGAAAAACAACACTGAAACTTTTCATTGAAATACTGGACGAGATTGTGCATATTCAATGGATTTCTCCTGGTGCTTTTTTTCATCAGTCTTTTCATATTCTTGTTCTCTACTTAGATGTCTCCTGTTCCTTTGGTGATGTCTGTTGTACACACACGGTATCATACACTTGAGCAAAGTTTGATACCACCGTTTGTTCTTCTCCTAAAATAAAGATGAACATTGACAAAAGTCAGAAGCACTCTTTTCTTTGACAGACGAACAAAACAATGCAAGAATAACCATACTCTCTGTTCCTTACTCATTTCTACCTACCTGTTTGACCACTTTGTCTGCTTCAGTCAGGACAGGGTGCTGGGGCTGACTCTGAGCAATCTGAGAAGAGCTCTCTGTGATCTTCTCCCCTACAGTGGCTACATTGTACTCTGTTTGAAATCCAGGTATCGCCTCCGGTAAGTTCCTCGGTCCTTTTTGGGACTTGAAAGGGTAGAATCATTTTGTGACTACATTTCCTTGTCATGCACTGATATGTTCTGGTTTGTGTTCGATTACTGCAGGCGTTCAAGTACTTTCTTTTTGTTCTAGATTGGCAGTGTTTGAGATGGTAGGAACTTGTCATATTCTCAACTCTGAATGCTCTGTAAACATACTATTTTAGCAATTCTTAGAAATCTGAAAGCAGTGTTACCTGTATCATTTTTTGTCTTGGTAGTAGTATTGCAGCTCCAACATCAGCACTTAAATAATGGTTTGTGATGTTACTTGTCCTTGGAGTTAGTATACTCCTGAGAAGTCAAGAGAAATCTTACGTAAGCATTAATTATGTTTCACTTTTGAAAGCAAAGTACGTGTCAAGTACTTTGAAGGCATTTGTTGATACTTTTAAGCACTTTCGTTGATTATTATTATCCTTCAATTAGTCATTACAAGTCCAACATTCTCTACATGATCTCACTCCATATTCAGAATGTGGGAATACAATTGTTTTAAGGAAATGCCACTGAATAGATAGTAGCTGCACTCTACAAAGATGAATTCGCTAATTAATCAGTCAGGGACACAGCTTATACTTCAGTAGTCTTAGATCATGTAATGATGATTATTGTACTTTATAACTAGCAAAATCCCCATATCCTGTTCATTGCCCCTTTTTCAGTTATGTGGATTGACTTATCCCTGAAGTGGTTAATTCTCACCTTGACATCTCATAGAACAACTGAATCTCTACCAAGGGTGAATGTGTCCTTCCTCTTAATGTCTAAAAGAAAAGGTTAAAATTCATTGAAGCAAAATGCAACAACCCAAAATGTTGGGGAGGTCGTTTCCACAGTTATTTCATATGACAGTGCTTGGAGTGAAACTACATGACCATGGTGAAGAAGAAAAAACACTTTACCTTGTTCCTCCTGACTGATGTCCTTATGCGTGTTTTGCACAGTTGAGCGTTTTGTGTCTTGTCGTCTGTGTAGGCAACAGCCCTCTTCCCTGGGATAGAACTAGATGATATTTAGACACGTTAATTTGACTTCTCCATTGCTCACATTGATTTGGATATGATTATAATGCTCTGTTTTGTGGGCTTCCCAAGAAAACAATAAATCCCTTACTACTTGTTCGAAATGCAGTAGCACAGATCCTAACAAATACAAGAAAGAGAATATCATTCCTGTTTTGAAAAAACTTCACTGGTCACCTGTATTATCTAGGATAAATTTGAAAGTTCTTTTACTTGTTTTTAAAGCTTTAAGCGACCTAGCACGTCTGTACCTTACTGAATGTCTGTCTTCATATGTTCCTATACGTGACCTGAGATCTGCACATACTGGCCTACTGCAAATACCACATGTGAAATGCAGAAAGAGTGGAGAGGCTGCTTTTTGTTTTTATGCTTCCAAATTTTGAAACTCACTTCCACTTTTTATTAGGCAGTCACGATCGGTACATTGTTTTAAAAAACATTTGAAAATGTTGCTTTTAGTTAAAGTGGTTCTTTGTTCTTTCTATTTCTGTTTCTTTTTTTAGTTCTCTTTAATTGTTCTTATTTTATTACGACTTTCCTAATTTGTATTTATTTAATTGACATGTATGTTGCTTTACTGTATTGCTGTATTTTCCTTTACAACTGAAAGTATATCTCTCAATTTTAATATTTTATTTTTACGCTTGGTTTTTAAAGCACCAAAGCACTATTTGTATGAAAGGTGCTCTATAGATAAAGTTTATCATTATTATTTTTAATATTATTATTATACTTTGTTACATTTTTGGTTAGGACAAAGATTCTAGTAGAGGTGGCCTCTTTTACCCCGTTCCAAAAAATTGGAAAACTACCTTCAGAATACACTGACAATGACCATCTACTGTCTCCTCTAACTGTGTATTGTCATCATGCATATCTTGTGTATTATTTATTGTAGTTGGTTTTGTCATTCTGTAAAGAAGCCACCTTTCAAGGCACTATATAAAATAATGTTTGTTATTATTATTTACATTTTTCATCGTAAAATCTGGCGAAGAGTCTTAAGAGAATAACAAAGAACACGTTACTCTTACCTTTCCATTCCAAGAAATGCCCTCAGCTCGGATTGCAGAGATTGACCTCTCTGTCTCAAATTCTGAGAAACATAGACTCGATTGAAAAATGACCATTTCCTAAGATTCACATAACATCACCAGTCAACATTTGCCACTCGACATCAATAGAAACCATAGAGTACATGACATTTCCAATCAGTTTTCTTTCAAGGTACAATACCAATCGCCTTGCCAGAAGAGTTATACTGCGGTAGATAAATATTACAAATGTCAGATACACGCAGAGTTGTTTGGATTACTATGAAAAGATTGGCAAATATATTTATGTTCATTATATTTCTTGGAGTGAAAGAGCTAAAGAGAAAACAATACTTACCTTTATCTCTGCAGACAGGATCGCAAGGGATTCCCTTATACTGGGTTCCTATGTAACAAATAATACATTATTCAAAAAACATGATATTTCTCTGTCCATTGGCAGCATGATTGTTTATCATTACAGTTTTAGTTAGCTTTAATTTTGTAAACCCCAAGTAAACATAGTTTGTGCCTTTCTCTGAACTTTTTGGCATTTCAATTCAGTTGTTTGTAAGCTTATTTTACAGTTGCTAGGTTGATGAAGTTCCTGAACTGTGCAGTATTTCTTTTGGGTTTGGTGCGAATCATATTCTAGCGGTTGGGGGAAAAAAGCACAGGTGCCATCCCACCATTAAACCCTGAAACTTACCTTAGCCGATTCTTCAACTAAACCAGACATGTTAACTAAGTGTTACAGTATGTTTCAAAGTGTGTATTTTAGCAAACACAACTGAAGTTCTGTTGTCTCCTTGGAGACACCTGGAACTGGTGTGATGCTGGTTCTATGACATCATTCGTTCTAAATGTAAATGCAGGTATTGGCACAACATAGTAAATTGATGTAAAGTTATGGATCCATTTATGATTTTCACTCAGTTTGAAAGAGTTCCTGTCGTGTGGTTAAACTTTGTGTTACGGAGGGTTAACTGGGGTTCTGGCTACTAGTTAGGCTTGGTCATTCAGTCATCTGGTTCATGAAATAGGAAGCTAAGAGATCTGTGTTTTAGTTTTACTGTTTGTTTTTGTTCCATAGAATAAGAAATGTTTCATTAATATTAGTAATAGAGTAGCTGTTTCTCTAAACAGTGTGTGTCAGTTTGCACTGCAGGTGTGCCAGGTAGAGACCATTTAAGAACCCAAAAATATGCTGTCATTTACTGCCGTGGCTAATTTCTGTTAACCTTGTCTCTCACTCACTTTGATGAGCAAAATGTTCATACATAAAGCATACATTTCTGATTGGTCAGAAGAAGCTTCTTAACATATAAGGTATAAAGAAAGTCAGAAAGTTAGGCACTTAGGTCAGCCTTAGGCAGTTAACCAAGACCATAATCCGATAAGAAGCTATTCCCTTTCATGTTGCTAAATCACATGTAGGATACATGAGTTACACCTCCACTTAAGAGACCTTAAAGAGACCTTGGCCAGCCAGGAGTGTAGAAAACCGTAAAACAGTTCTTGAGGACCTAATTGTTAACTCTTAACAGGCAAAGGTTCCTTCAGTCCTATGAGAAATATTTTAGAATTGAACTAAAGTGTGTTTCCGATACAGGAGCATATGTCTGTCAGGGCCTGTTGGAGAGGCCCTGGATGAGAACCCCTGGCTGCAGTTCCACATCCCCCTGAAAGTAAATAGAGCCATAAGCACTGAGCTAAGGACACTGTTCCAGGACATGCTGGCTGTCGATCCTGACCAGCGACCAGAAGCCATCCAGCAGAAGAAGCAAGTCAGGCAAGCCATGGCACGAGAGAAAACATCTTTGTAGTGACTGATAGCAAGATGTCCGTGACCAAGGGCAATTCGTCTGAGTAAAGTCTGATTTCATTTTTATGTCCCGAAAGGCCACTGCCTTTGTGCTGTAGATTTCTGATTTAGACGGGCATTTCTATGGACAACTTTGACTTTTCTGTGGGTCCAATGAAAATAAGTTTTTTAACTTATTCTTTGTTACAGTTTTCGAAAGTTTAAAGACATTCACTGAGTTGACGATAAAGGAAAAGTTTCATCTTTCACCTCTTGGAAGGTAGGCCGGTCAGAGGTACAATATATGTCTTCATGTCTTCATCCTCCATGTTTGTAACTACAGGTTTCACAGTGTTGAGCTAAGACACAAAAACACCTACAAATGGCAGATCCAAATGTATAAACCTGGGCTGAAAAAGTGTGTACAGTATATACTCTGTGTAGGTCTGATAAAAGTATTCGAGTCAAAGTGTCATATGGATACAAATTCTCATGATTTTGTATTGTGTGTTTTTTCTCTGTTCTGCTTTATTGAAAGAAATCAGATGCTCTTCCTGAAACTTACCTTAGCTGATTCTTCAGCTAAACCAGACAGACTTCTGAAATTCTCAAATATTATCAAATCTTGTTGGTGCAGAGGTGGTGGAGCCCATTACCAACAGACTCACAGCTGAAATTGCTGTGAAAAGGGCTTCTACCAAATATTAACATGTGGGTGAAAATGTATACAATTGTAATATTTCCTTTTTTCCCTTTGAAAGTATAACATATGTGGTGTGAGAAAGAGGTCCTCATTTAATTGCATGAAACTCTGGCACTGGCGCAACAAACTGAACAAAGTTCAAGGGGGTATACGCTTTCTGTAGACACTTTATTTCCTCTTTTTCCATACTCTAAGAAATGATTTGGGAAACCTGTGGGACACTGGAGGTCATTATACATGAGCCTCTTTCTGCACCTTTTAAGCCATTGAAACCTAGTTGCCTTGTTACAAGGTCTAATATTACAGTAGGTGTGGTTTCCGTCTCCTAATTTCTGAGAATGATCAAATTGGGGAATAAGTTGTAGGGAATACCACTCTTGCACTTCTAAGAAAAGACTATCTCAAATGAAACTCGCTATAGAAAGACATCTTGTTGAAAAATTCTTTATTTTTTGTCATTTCTAAAGAAAAAACATTCATCAAGTCCTTCACAAATGTTTTGTTTGTGACTTTCTCTGTTGTTCCCTTTCACACTCAACTGAACTATGTGTTATGTCTTGTAAACGTAATCAAACATTTCACTTAGTTGTGTGGGTTAACACAAACCCATATTGTATGAAACATTCAGTTTTTCATTCAAGTTTTTTCTAACAATTGCATCCATGCTAGGACTACAGTAAACAACACTTTTTACTAAAGTAAATGAAATTGTTCATTAAACAAGACACATTGTTTTAAATGTATGCAATACGACGACACGAAAAACAACACTGAAACTTTTCATTGAAATACTGGACGAGATTGTGCATATTCAATGGATTTCTCCTGGTGCTTTTTTTCATCAGTCTTTTCATATTCTTGTTCTCTACTTAGATGTCTCCTGTTCCTTTGGTGATGTCTGTTGTACACACACGGTATCATACACTTGAGCAAAGTTTGATACTACCGTTTGTTCTTCTCCTAAAATAAAGATGAACATTGACAAAAGTCAGAAGCACTCTTTTCTTTGACAGACGAACAAAACAATGCAAGAATAACCATACTCTCTGTTCCTTACTCATTTCTACCTACCTGTTTGACCACTTTGTCTGCTTCAGTCAGGACAGGGTGCTGGGGCTGACTCTGAGCAATCTGAGAAGAGCTCTCTGTGATCTTCTCCCCTACAGTGGCTACATTGTACTCTGTTTGAAATCCAGGTATCGCCTCCGGTAAGTTCCTCGGTCCTTTTTGGGACTTGAAAGGGTAGAATCATTTTGTGACTACATTTCCTTGTCATGCACTGATATGTTCTGGTTTGTGTTCGATTACTGCAGGCGTTCAAGTACTTTCTTTTTGTTCTAGATTGGCAGTGTTTGAGATGGTAGGAACTTGTCATATTCTCAACTCTGAATGCTCTGTAAACATACTATTTTAGCAATTCTTAGAAATCTGAAAGCAGTGTTACCTGTATCATTTTTTGTCTTGGTAGTAGTATTGCAGCTCCAACATCAGCACTTAAATAATGGTTTGTGATGTTACTTGTCCTTGGAGTTAGTATACTCCTGAGAAGTCAAGAGAAATCTTACGTAAGCATTAATTATGTTTCACTTTTGAAAGCAAAGTACGTGTCAAGTACTTTGAAGGCATTTGTTGATACTTTTAAGCACTTTCGTTGATTATTATTATACTTCAATTAGTCATTACAAGTCCAACATTCTCTACATGATCTCACTCCATATTCAGAATGTGGGAATACAATTGTTTTAAGGAAATGCCACTGAATAGATAGTAGCTGCACTCTACAAAGATGAATTTGCTAATTAATCAGTCAGGGACACAGCTTATACTTCAGTAGTCTTAGATCATGTAATGATGATTATTGTACTTTATAACTAGCAAAATCCCCATATCCTGTTCATTGCCCCTTTTTCAGTTATGTGGATTGACTTATCCCTGAAGTGGTTAATTCTCACCTTGACATCTCATAGAACAACTGAATCTCTACCAAGGGTGAATGTGTCCTTCCTCTTAATGTCTAAAAGAAAAGGTTAAAATTCATTGAAGCAAAATGCAACAACCCAAAATGTTGGGGAGGTCGTTTCCACAGTTATTTCATATGACAGTGCTTGGAGTGAAACTACATGACCATGGTGAAGAAGAAAAAACACTTTACCTTGTTCCTCCTGACTGATGTCCTTATGCGTGTTTTGCACAGTTGAGCGTTTTGTGTCTTGTCGTCTGTGTAGGCAACAGCCCTCTTCCCTGGGATAGAACTAGATGATATTTAGACACGTTAATTTGACTTCTCCATTGCTCACATTGATGTGGATATGATTATAATGCTCTGTTTTGTGGGCTTCCCAAGAAAACAATAAATCCCTTACTACTTGTTCGAAATGCAGTAGCACAGATCCTAACAAATACAAGAAAGAGAATATCATTCCTGTTTTGAAAAAACTTCACTGGTCACCTGTATTATCTAGGATAAATTTGAAAGTTCTTTTACTTGTTTTTAAAGCTTTAAGCGACCTAGCACGTCTGTACCTTACTGAATGTCTGTCTTCATATGTTCCTATACGTGACCTGAGATCTGCACATACTGGCCTACTGCAAATACCACATGTGAAATGCAGAAAGAGTGGAGAGGCTGCTTTTTGTTTTTATGCTTCCAAATTTTGAAACTCACTTCCACTTTTTATTAGGCAGTCACGATCGGTACATTGTTTTAAAAAACATTTGAAAATGTTGCTTTTAGTTAAAGTGGTTCTTTGTTCTTTCTATTTCTGTTTCTTTTTTTAGTTCTCTTTAATTGTTCTTATTTTATTACGACTTTCCTAATTTTTATTTATTTAATTGACATGTATGTTGCTTTACTGTATTGCTGTATTTTCCTTTACAACTGAAAGTATATCTCTCAATTTTAATATTTTATTTTTACGCTTGGTTTTTAAAGCACCAAAGCACTATTTGTATGAAAGGTGCTCTATAGATAAAGTTTATCATTATTATTTTTAATATTATTATTATACTTTGTTACATTTTTGGTTAGGACAAAGATTCTAGTAGAGGTGGCCTCTTTTACCCCGTTCCAAAAAATTGGAAAACTACCTTCAGAATACACTGACAATGACCATCTACTGTCTCCTCTAACTGTGTATTGTCATCATGCATATCTTGTGTATTATTTATTGTAGTTGGTTTTGTCATTCTGTAAAGAAGCCACCTTTCAAGGCACTATATAAAATAATGTTTGTTATTATTATTTACATTTTTCATCGTAAAATCTGGCGAAGAGTCTTAAGAGAATAACAAAGAACACGTTACTCTTACCTTTCCATTCCAAGAAATGCCCTCAGCTCGGATTGCAGAGATTGACCTCTCTGTCTCAAATTCTGAGAAACATAGACTCGATTGAAAAATGACCATTTCCTAAGATTCACATAACATCACCAGTCAACATTTGCCACTCGACATCAATAGAAACCATAGAGTACATGACATTTCCAATCAGTTTTCTTTCAAGGTACAATACCAATCGCCTTGCCAGAAGAGTTATACTGCGGTAGATAAATATTACAAATGTCAGATACACGCAGAGTTGTTTGGATTACTATGAAAAGATTGGCAAATATATTTATGTTCATTATATTTCTTGGAGTGACAGAGCTAAAGAGAAAACAATACTTACCTTTATCTCTGCAGACAGGATCGCAAGGGATTCCCTTATACTGGGTTCCTATGTAACAAATAATACATTATTCAAAAAACATGATATTTCTCTGTCCATTGGCAGCATGATTGTTTATCATTACAGTTTTAGTTAGCTTTAATTTTGTAAACCCCAAGTAAACATAGTTTGTGCCTTTCTCTGAACTTTTTGGCATTTCAATTCAGTTGTTTGTAAGCTTATTTTACAGTTGCTAGGTTGATGAAGTTCCTGAACTGTGCAGTATTTCTTTTGGGTTTGGTGCGAATCATATTCTAGCGGTTGGGGGAAAAAAGCACAGGTGCCATCCCACCATTAAACCCTGAAACTTACCTTAGCCGATTCTTCAACTAAACCAGACATGTTAACTAAGTGTTACAGTATGTTTCAAAGTGTGTATTTTAGCAAACACAACTGAAGTTCTGTTGTCTCCTTGGAGACACCTGGAACTGGTGTGATGCTGGTTCTATGACATCATTCGTTCTAAATGTAAATGCAGGTATTGGCACAACATAGTAAATTGATGTAAAGTTATGGATCCATTTATGATTTTCACTCAGTTTGAAAGAGTTCCTGTCGTGTGGTTAAACTTTGTGTTACGGAGGGTTAACTGGGGTTCTGGCTACTAGTTAGGCTTGGTCATTCAGTCATCTGGTTCATGAAATAGGAAGCTAAGAGATCTGTGTTTTAGTTTTACTGTTTGTTTTTGTTCCATAGAATAAGAAATGTTTCATTAATATTAGTAATAGAGTAGCTGTTTCTCTAAACAGTGTGTGTCAGTTTGCACTGCAGGTGTGCCAGGTAGAGACCATTTAAGAACCCAAAAATATGCTGTCATTTACTGCCGTGGCTAATTTCTGTTAACCTTGTCTCTCACTCACTTTGATGAGCAAAATGTTCATACATAAAGCATACATTTCTGATTGGTCAGAAGAAGCTTCTTAACATATAAGGTATAAAGAAAGTCAGAAAGTTAGGCACTTAGGTCAGCCTTAGGCAGTTAACCAAGACCATAATCCGATAAGAAGCTATTCCCTTTCATGTTGCTAAATCACATGTAGGATACATGAGTTACACCTCCACTTAAGAGACCTTAAAGAGACCTTGGCCAGCCAGGAGTGTAGAAAACCGTAAAACAGTTCTTGAGGACCTAATTGTTAACTCTTAACAGGCAAAGGTTCCTTCAGTCCTATGAGAAATATTTTAGAATTGAACTAAAGTGTGTTTCCGATACAGGAGCATATGTCTGTCAGGGCCTGTTGGAGAGGCCCTGGATGAGAACCCCTGGCTGCAGTTCCACATCCCCCTGAAAGTAAATAGAGCCATAAGCACTGAGCTAAGGACACTGTTCCAGGACATGCTGGCTGTCGATCCTGACCAGCGACCAGAAGCCATCCAGCAGAAGAAGCAAGTCAGGCAAGCCATGGCACGAGAGAAAACATCTTTGTAGTGACTGATAGCAAGATGTCCGTGACCAAGGGCAATTCGTCTGAGTAAAGTCTGATTTCATTTTTATGTCCCGAAAGGCCACTGCCTTTGTGCTGTAGATTTCTGATTTAGACGGGCATTTCTATGGACAACTTTGACTTTTCTGTGGGTCCAATGAAAATAAGTTTTTTAACTTATTCTTTGTTACAGTTTTCGAAAGTTTAAAGACATTCACTGAGTTGACGATAAAGGAAAAGTTTCATCTTTCACCTCTTGGAAGGTAGGCCGGTCAGAGGTACAATATATGTCTTCATGTCTTCATCCTCCATGTTTGTAACTACAGGTTTCACAGTGTTGAGCTAAGACACAAAAACACCTACAAATGGCAGATCCAAATGTATAAACCTGGGCTGAAAAAGTGTGTACAGTATATACTCTGTGTAGGTCTGATAAAAGTATTCGAGTCAAAGTGTCATATGGATACAAATTCTCATGATTTTGTATTGTGTGTTTTTTCTCTGTTCTGCTTTATTGAAAGAAATCAGATGCTCTTCCTGAAACTTACCTTAGCTGATTCTTCAGCTAAACCAGACAGACTTCTGAAATTCTCAAATATTATCAAATCTTGTTGGTGCAGAGGTGGTGGAGCCCATTACCAACAGACTCACAGCTGAAATTGCTGTGAAAAGGGCTTCTACCAAATATTAACATGTGGGTGAAAATGTATACAATTGTAATATTTCCTTTTTTCCCTTTGAAAGTATAACATATGTGGTGTGAGAAAGAGGTCCTCATTTAATTGTATGAAACTCTGGCACTGGCGCAACAAACTGAACAAAGTTCAAGGGGGTATACGCTTTCTGTAGACACTTTATTTCCTCTTTTTCCATACTCTAAGAAATGATTTGGGAAACCTGTGGGACACTGGAGGTCATTATACATGAGCCTCTTTCTGCACCTTTTAAGCCATTGAAACCTAGTTGCCTTGTTACAAGGTCTAATATTACAGTAGGTGTGGTTTCCGTCTCCTAATTTCTGAGAATGATCAAATTGGGGAATAAGTTGTAGGGAATACCACTCTTGCACTTCTAAGAAAAGACTATCTCAAATGAAACTCGCTATAGAAAGACATCTTGTTGAAAAATTCTTTATTTTTTGTCATTTCTAAAGAAAAAACATTCATCAAGTCCTTCACAAATGTTTTGTTTGTGACTTTCTCTGTTGTTCCCTTTCACACTCAACTGAACTATGTGTTATGTCTTGTAAACGTAATCAAACATTTCACTTAGGTGTGTGGGTTAACACAAACCCATACTGTATGAAACATTCAGTTTTTCATTCAAGTTTTTTCTAACAATTGCATCCATGCTAGGACTACAGTAAACAACACTTTTTACTAAAGTAAATGAAATTGTTCATTAAACAAGACACATTGTTTTAAATGTATGCAATACGACGACACGAAAAACAACACTGAAACTTTTCATTGAAATACTGGACGAGATTGTGCATATTCAATGGATTTCTCCTGGTGCTTTTTTTCATCAGTCTTTTCATATTCTTGTTCTCTACTTAGATGTCTCCTGTTCCTTTGGTGATGTCTGTTGTACACACACGGTATCATACACTTGAGCAAAGTTTGATACCACCGTTTGTTCTTCTCCTAAAATAAAGATGAACATTGACAAAAGTCAGAAGCACTCTTTTCTTTGACAGACGAACAAAACAATGCAAGAATAACCATACTCTCTGTTCCTTACTCATTTCTACCTACCTGTTTGACCACTTTGTCTGCTTCAGTCAGGACAGGGTGCTGGGGCTGACTCTGAGCAATCTGAGAAGAGCTCTCTGTGATCTTCTCCCCTACAGTGGCTACATTGTACTCTGTTTGAAATGCAGGTATCGCCTCCGGTAAGTTCCTCGGTCCTTTTTGGGACTTGAAAGGGTAGAATCATTTTGTGACTACATTTCCTTGTCATGCACTGATATGTTCTGGTTTGTGTTCGATTACTGCAGGCGTTCAAGTACTTTCTTTTTGTTCTAGATTGGCAGTGTTTGAGATGGTAGGAACTTGTCATATTCTCAACTCTGAATGCTCTGTAAACATACTATTTTAGCAATTCTTAGAAATCTGAAAGCAGTGTTACCTGTATCATTTTTTGTCTTGGTAGTAGTATTGCAGCTCCAACATCAGCACTTAAATAATGGTTTGTGATGTTACTTGTCCTTGGAGTTAGTATACTCCTGAGAAGTCAAGAGAAATCTTACATAAGCATTAATTATGTTTCACTTTTGAAAGCAAAGTACGTGTCAAGTACTTTGAAGGCATTTGTTGATACTTTTAAGCACTTTCGTTGATTATTATTATCCTTCAATTAGTCATTACAAGTCCAACATTCTCTACATGATCTCACTCCATATTCAGAATGTGGGAATACAATTGTTTTAAGGAAATGCCACTGAATAGATAGTAGCTGCACTCTACAAAGATGAATTTGCTAATTAATCAGTCAGGGACACAGCTTATACTTCAGTAGTCTTAGATCATGTAATGATGATTATTGTACTTTATAACTAGCAAAATCCCCATATCCTGTTCATTGCCCCTTTTTCAGTTATGTGGATTGACTTATCCCTGAAGTGGTTAATTCTCACCTTGACATCTCATAGAACAACTGAATCTCTACCAAGGGTGAATGTGTCCTTCCTCTTAATGTCTAAAAGAAAAGGTTAAAATTCATTGAAGCAAAATGCAACAACCCAAAATGTTGGGGAGGTCGTTTCCACAGTTATTTCATATGACAGTGCTTGGAGTGAAACTACATGACCATGGTGAAGAAGAAAAAACACTTTACCTTGTTCCTCCTGACTGATGTCCTTATGCGTGTTTTGCACAGTTGAGCGTTTTGTGTCTTGTCGTCTGTGTAGGCAACAGCCCTCTTCCCTGGGATAGAACTAGATGATATTTAGACACGTTAATTTGACTTCTCCATTGCTCACATTGATGTGGATATGATTATAATGCTCTGTTTTGTGGGCTTCCCAAGAAAACAATAAATCCCTTACTACTTGTTCGAAATGCAGTAGCACAGATCCTAACAAATACAAGAAAGAGAATATCATTCCTGTTTTGAAAAAACTTCACTGGTCACCTGTATTATCTAGGATAAATTTGAAAGTTCTTTTACTTGTTTTTAAAGCTTTAAGCGACCTAGCACGTCTGTACCTTACTGAATGTCTGTCTTCATATGTTCCTATACGTGACCTGAGATCTGCACATACTGGCCTACTGCAAATACCACATGTGAAATGCAGAAAGAGTGGAGAGGCTGCTTTTTGTTTTTATGCTTCTAAATTATGAAACTCACTTCCACTTTTTATTAGGCAGTCAAGCTCGGTACATTGTTTTAAAAAACATTTGAAAATGTTGCTTTTAGTTAAAGTGGTTCTTTGTTCTTTCTATTTCTGTTTCTTTTTTTAGTTCTCTTTAATTGTTCTTATTTTATTACGACTTTCCTAATTTTTATTTATTTAATTGACATGTATGTTGCTTTACTGTATTGCTGTATTTTCCTTTACAACTGAAAGTATATCTCTCAATTTTAATATTTTATTTTTACGCTTGGTTTTTAAAGCACCAAAGCACTATTTGTATGAAAGGTGCTCTATAGATAAAGTTTATCATTATTATTTTTAATATTATTATTATACTTTGTTACATTTTTGGTTAGGACAAAGATTCTAGTAGAGGTGGCCTCTTTTACCCCGTTCCAAAAAATTGGAAAACTACCTTCAGAATACACTGACAATGACCATCTACTGTCTCCTCTAACTGTGTATTGTCATCATGCATATCTTGTGTATTATTTATTGTAGTTGGTTTTGTCATTCTGTAAAGAAGCCACCTTTCAAGGCACTATATAAAATAATGTTTGTTATTATTATTTACATTTTTCATCGTAAAATCTGGCGAAGAGTCTTAAGAGAATAACAAAGAACACGTTACTCTTACCTTTCCATTCCAAGAAATGCCCTCAGCTCGGATTGCAGAGATTGACCTCTCTGTCTCAAATTCTGAGAAACATAGACTCGATTGAAAAATGACCATTTCCTAAGATTCACATAACATCACCAGTCAACATTTGCCACTCGACATCAATAGAAACCATAGAGTACATGACATTCCCAATCAGTTTTCTTTCAAGGTACAATACCAATCGCCTTGCCAGAAGAGTTATACTGCGGTAGATAAATATTACAAATGTCAGATACACGCAGAGTTGTTTGGATTACTATGAAAAGATTGGCAAATATATTTATGTTCATTATATTTCTTGGAGTGACAGAGCTAAAGAGAAAACAATACTTACCTTTATCTCTGCAGACAGGATCGCAAGGGATTCCCTTATACTGGGTTCCTATGTAACAAATAATACATTATTCAAAAAACATGATATTTCTCTGTCCATTGGCAGCATGATTGTTTATCATTACAGTTTTAGTTAGCTTTAATTCTGTAAACCCCAAGTAAACATAGTTTGTGCCTTTCTCTGAACTTTTTGGCATTTCAATTCAGTTGTTTGTAAGCTTATTTTACAGTTGCTAGGTTGATGAAGTTCCTGAACTGTGCAGTATTTCTTTTGGGTTTGGTGCGAATCATATTCTAGCGGTTGGGGGAAAAAAGCACAGGTGCCATCCCACCATTAAACCCTGAAACTTACCTTAGCCGATTCTTCAACTAAACCAGACATGTTAACTAAGTGTTACAGTATGTTTCAAAGTGTGTATTTTAGCAAACACAACTGAAGTTCTGTTGTCTCCTTGGAGACACCTGGAACTGGTGTGATGCTGGTTCTATGACATCATTCGTTCTAAATGTAAATGCAGGTATTGGCACAACATAGTAAATTGATGTAAAGTTATGGATCCATTTATGATTTTCACTCAGTTTGAAAGAGTTCCTGTCGTGTGGTTAAACTTTGTGTTACGGAGGGTTAACTGGGGTTCTGGCTGCTAGTTAGGCTTGGTCATTCAGTCATCTGGTTCATGAAATAGGAAGCTAAGAGATCTGTGTTTTAGTTTTACTGTTTGTTTTTGTTCCATAGAATAAGAAATGTTTCATTAATATTAGTAATAGAGTAGCTGTTTCTCTAAACAGTGTGTGTCAGTTTGCACTGCAGGTGTGCCAGGTAGAGACCATTTAAGAACCCAAAAATATGCTGTCATTTACTGCCGTGGCTAATTTCTGTTAACCTTGTCTCTCACTCACTTTGATGAGCAAAATGTTCATACATAAAGCATACATTTCTGATTGGTCAGAAGAAGCTTCTTAACATATAAGGTATAAAGAAAGTCAGAAAGTTAGGCACTTAGGTCAGCCTTAGGCAGTTAACCAAGACCATAATCCGATAAGAAGCTATTCCCTTTCATGTTGCTAAATCACATGTAGGATACATGAGTTACACCTCCACTTAAGAGACCTTAAAGAGACCTTGGCCAGCCAGGAGTGTAGAAAACCGTAAAACAGTTCTTGAGGACCTAATTGTTAACTCTTAACAGGCAAAGGTTCCTTCAGTCCTATGAGAAATATTTTAGAATTGAACTAAAGTGTGTTTCCGATACAGGAGCATATGTCTGTCAGGGCCTGTTGGAGAGGCCCTGGATGAGAACCCCTGGCTGCAGTTCCACATCCCCCTGAAAGTAAATAGAGCCATAAGCACTGAGCTAAGGACACTGTTCCAGGACATGCTGGCTGTCGATCCTGACCAGCGACCAGAAGCCATCCAGCAGAAGAAGCAAGTCAGGCAAGCCATGGCACGAGAGAAAACATCTTTGTAGTGACTGATAGCAAGATGTCCGTGACCAAGGGCAATTCGTCTGAGTAAAGTCTGATTTCATTTTTATGTCCCGAAAGGCCACTGCCTTTGTGCTGTAGATTTCTGATTTAGACGGGCATTTCTATGGACAACTTTGACTTTTCTGTGGGTCCAATGAAAATAAGTTTTTTAACTTATTCTTTGTTACAGTTTTCGAAAGTTTAAAGACATTCACTGAGTTGACGATAAAGGAAAAGTTTAATCTTTCACCTCTTGGAAGGTAGGCCGGTCAGAGGTACAATATATGTCTTCATGTCTTCATCCTCCATGTTTGTAACTACAGGTTTCACAGTGTTGAGCTAAGACACAAAAACACCTACAAATGGCAGATCCAAATGTATAAACCTGGGCTGAAAAAGTGTGTACAGTATATACTCTGTGTAGGTCTGATAAAAGTATTCGAGTCAAAGTGTCATATGGATACAAATTCTCATGATTTTGTATTGTGTGTTTTTTCTCTGTTCTGCTTTATTGAAAGAAATCAGATGCTCTTCCTGAAACTTACCTTAGCTGATTCTTCAGCTAAACCAGACAGACTTCTGAAATTCTCAAATATTATCAAATCTTGTTGGTGCAGAGGTGGTGGAGCCCATTACCAACAGACTCACAGCTGAAATTGCTGTGAAAAGGGCTTCTACCAAATATTAACATGTGGGTGAAAATGTATACAATTGTAATATTTCCTTTTTTCCCATTGAAAGTATAACATATGTGGTGTGAGATAGAGGTCCTCATTTAATTGCATGAAACTCTGGCACTGGCGCAACAAACTGAACAAAGTTCAAGGGGGTATACGCTTTCTGTAGACACTTTATTTCCTCTTTTTCCATACTCTAAGAAATGATTTGGGAAACCTGTGGGACACTGGAGGTCATTATACATGAGCCTCTTTCTGCACCTTTTAAGCCATTGAAACCTAGTTGCCTTGTTACAAGGTCTAATATTACAGTAAGTGTGGTTTCCGTCTCCTAATTTCTGAGAATGATCAAATTGGGGAATAAGTTGTAGGGAATACCACTCTTGCACTTCTAAGAAAAGACTATCTCAAATGAAACTCCCTATAGAAAGACATCTTGTTGAAAAATTCTTTATTTTTTGTCATTTCTAAAGAAAAAACATTCATCAAGTCCTTCACAAATGTTTTGTTTGTGACTTTCTCTGTTGTTCCCTTTCACACTCAACTGAACTATGTGTTATGTCTTGTAAACGTAATCAAACATTTCACTTAGGTGTGTGGGTTAACACAAACCCATATTGTATGAAACATTCAGTTTTACATTCAGGTTTTTTCTAACAATTGCATCCATGCTAGGACTACAGTAAACAACACTTTTTACTAAAGTAAATGAAATTGTTCATTAAACAAGACACATTGTTTTATATGTATGCAATACGACGACACGAAAAACAACACTGAAACTTTTCATTGAAATACTGGACGAGATTGTGCATATTCAATGGATTTCTCCTGGTGCTTTTTTTCATCAGTCTTTTCATATTCTTGTTCTCTACTTAGATGTCTCCTGTTCCTTTGGTGATGTCTGTTGTACACACACGGTATCATACACTTGAGCAAAGTTTGATACCACCGTTTGTTCTTCTCCTAAAATAAAGATGAACATTGACAAAAGTCAGAAGCACTCTGTTCTTTGACAGACGAACAAAACAATGCAAGAATAACCATACTTTCTGTTCCTTACTCATTTCTACCTACCTGTTTGACCACTTTGTCTGCTTCAGTCAGGACAGGGTGCTGGGGCTGACTCTGAGCAATCTGAGAAGAGCTCTCTGTGATCTTCTCCCCTACAGTGGCTACATTGTGCTGTGTTTGAAATCCAGGGATCGCCTCCGCTAAGTTCCTCGGTCCTTTTTGGGACTTGAAAGGGTAGAATCATTTTGTGACTACATTTCCTTGTCATGCACTGATATGTTCTGGTTTGTGTTCGATTACTGCAGGCGTTCAAGTACTTTCTTTTTGTTCTAGATTGGCAGTGTTTGAGATGGTAGGAACTTGTCATATTCTCAACTCTGAATGCTCTGTAAACATCCTATTTTAGCAATTCTTAGAAATCTGAAAGCAGTGTTACCTGTATCATTTTTTGTCTTGGTAGTAGTATTGCAGCTCCAACATCAGCACTTAAATAATGGTTTGTGATGTTACTTGTCCTTGGAGTTAGTATACTCCTGAGAAGTCAAGAGAAATCTTACGTAAGCATTAATTATGTTTCACTTTTGAAAGCAAAGTACGTGTCAAGTACTTTGAAGGCATTTGTTGATACTTTTAAGCACTTTCGTTGATTATTATTATCCTTCAATTAGTCATTACAAGTCCAACATTCTCTACATGATCTCACTCCATATTCAGAATGTGGGAATACAATTGTTTTAAGGAAATGCCACTGAATAGATAGTAGCTGCACTCTACAAAGATGAATTTGCTAATTAATCAGTCAGGGACACAGCTTATACTTCAGTAGTCTTAGATCATGTAATGATGATTATTGTACTTTATAACTAGCAAAATCCCCATATCCTGTTCATTGCCCCTTTTTCAGTTATGTGGATTGACTTATCCCTGAAGTGGTTAATTCTCACCTTGACATCTCATAGAACAACTGAATCTCTACCAAGGGTGAATGTGTCCTTCCTCTTAATGTCTAAAAGAAAAGGTTAAAATTCATTGAAGCAAAATGCAACAACCCAAAATGTTGGGGAGGTCGTTTCCACAGTTATTTCATATGACAGTGCTTGGAGTGAAACTACATGACCATGGTGAAGAAGAAAAAACACTTTACCTTGTTCCTCCTGACTGATGTCCTTATGCGTGTTTTGCACAGTTGAGCGTTTTGTGTCTTGTCGTCTGTGTAGGCAACAGCCCTCTTCCCTGGGATAGAACTAGATGATATTTAGACACGTTAATTTGACTTCTCCATTGCTCACATTGATGTGGATATGATTATAATGCTCTGTTTTGTGGGCTTCCCAAGAAAACAATAAATCCCTTACTACTTGTTCGAAATGCAGTAGCACAGATCCTAACAAATACAAGAAAGAGAATATCATTCCTGTTTTGAAAAAACTTCACTGGTCACCTGTATTATCTAGGATAAATTTGAAAGTTCTTTTACTTGTTTTTAAAGCTTTAAGCGACCTAGCACGTCTGTACCTTACTGAATGTCTGTCTTCATATGTTCCTATACGTGACCTGAGATCTGCACATACTGGCCTACTGCAAATACCACATGTGAAATGCAGAAAGAGTGGAGAGGCTGCTTTTTGTTTTTATGCTTCTAAATTATGAAACTCACTTCCACTTTTTATTAGGCAGTCAAGCTCGGTACATTGTTTTAAAAAACATTTGAAAATGTTGCTTTTAGTTAAAGTGGTTCTTTGTTCTTTCTATTTCTGTTTCTTTTTTTAGTTCTCTTTAATTGTTCTTATTTTATTACGACTTTCCTAATTTTTATTTATTTAATTGACATGTATGTTGCTTTACTGTATTGCTGTATTTTCCTTTACAACTGAAAGTATATCTCTCAATTTTAATATTTTATTTTTACGCTTGGTTTTTAAAGCACCAAAGCACTATTTGTATGAAAGGTGCTCTATAGATAAAGTTTATCATTATTATTTTTAATATTATTATTATACTTTGTTACATTTTTGGTTAGGACAAAGATTCTAGTAGAGGTGGCCTCTTTTACCCCGTTCCAAAAAATTGGAAAACTACCTTCAGAATACACTGACAATGACCATCTACTGTCTCCTCTAACTGTGTATTGTCATCATGCATATCTTGTGTATTATTTATTGTAGTTGGTTTTGTCATTCTGTAAAGAAGCCACCTTTCAAGGCACTATATAAAATAATGTTTGTTATTATTATTTACATTTTTCATCGTAAAATCTGGCGAAGAGTCTTAAGAGAATAACAAAGAACACGTTACTCTTACCTTTCCATTCCAAGAAATGCCCTCAGCTCGGATTGCAGAGATTGACCTCTCTGTCTCAAATTCTGAGAAACATAGACTCGATTGAAAAATGACCATTTCCTAAGATTCACATAACATCACCAGTCAACATTTGCCACTTGACATCAATAGAAACCATAGAGTACATGACATTTCCAATCAGTTTTCTTTCAAGGTACAATACCAATCGCCTTGCCAGAAGAGTTATACTGCGGTAGATAAATATTACAAATGTCAGATACACGCAGAGTTGTTTGGATTACTATGAAAAGATTGGCAAATATATTTATGTTCATTATATTTCTTGGAGTGACAGAGCTAAAGAGAAAACAATACTTACCTTTATCTCTGCAGACAGGATCGCAAGGGATTCCCTTATACTGGGTTCCTATGTAACAAATAATACATTATTCAAAAAACATGATATTTCTCTGTCCATTGGCAGCATGATTGTTTATCATTACAGTTTTAGTTAGCTTTAATTTTGTAAACCCCAAGTAAACATAGTTTGTGCCTTTCTCTGAACTTTTTGGCATTTCAATTCAGTTGTTTGTAAGCTTATTTTACAGTTGCTAGGTTGATGAAGTTCCTGAACTGTGCAGTATTTCTTTTGGGTTTGGTGCGAATCATATTCTAGCGGTTGGGGGAAAAAAGCACAGGTGCCATCCCACCATTAAACCCTGAAACTTACCTTAGCCGATTCTTCAACTAAACCAGACATGTTAACTAAGTGTTACAGTATGTTTCAAAGTGTGTATTTTAGCAAACACAACTGAAGTTCTGTTGTCTCCTTGGAGACACCTGGAACTGGTGTGATGCTGGTTCTATGACATCATTCGTTCTAAATGTAAATGCAGGTATTGGCACAACATAGTAAATTGATGTAAAGTTATGGATCCATTTATGATTTTCACTCAGTTTGAAAGAGTTCCTGTCGTGTGGTTAAAGTTTGTGTTACGGAGGGTTAACTGGGGTTCTGGCTACTAGTTAGGCTTGGTCATTCAGTCATCTGGTTCATGAAATAGGAAGCTAAGAGATCTGTGTTTTAGTTTTACTGTTTGTTTTTGTTCCATAGAATAAGAAATGTTTCATTAATATTAGTAATAGAGTAGCTGTTTCTCTAAACAGTGTGTGTCAGTTTGCACTGCAGGTGTGCCAGGTAGAGACCATTTAAGAACCCAAAAATATGCTGTCATTTACTGCCGTGGCTAATTTCTGTTAACCTTGTCTCTCACTCACTTTGATGAGCAAAATGTTCATACATAAAGCATACATTTCTGATTGGTCAGAAGAAGCTTCTTAACATATAAGGTATAAAGAAAGTCAGAAAGTTAGGCACTTAGGTCAGCCTTAGGCAGTTAACCAAGACCATAATCCGATAAGAAGCTATTCCCTTTCATGTTGCTAAATCACATGTAGGATACATGAGTTACACCTCCACTTAAGAGACCTTAAAGAGACCTTGGCCAGCCAGGAGTGTAGAAAACCGTAAAACAGTTCTTGAGGACCTAATTGTTAACTCTTAACAGGCAAAGGTTCCTTCAGTCCTATGAGAAATATTTTAGAATTGAACTAAAGTGTGTTTCCGATACAGGAGCATATGTCTGTCAGGGCCTGTTGGAGAGGCCCTGGATGAGAACCCCTGGCTGCAGTTCCACATCCCCCTGAAAGTAAATAGAGCCATAAGCACTGAGCTAAGGACACTGCTCCAGGACATGCTGGCTGTCGATCCTGACCAGCGACCAGAAGCCATCCAGCAGAAGAAGCAAGTCAGGCAAGCCATGGCACGAGAGAAAACATCTTTGTAGTGACTGATAGCAAGATGTCCGTGACCAAGGGCAATTCGTCTGAGTAAAGTCTGATTTCATTTTTATGTCCCGAAAGGCCACTGCCTTTGTGCTGTAGATTTCTGATTTAGACGGGCATTTCTATGGACAACTTTGACTTTTCTGTGGGTCCAATGAAAATTCGTTTTTTAACTTATTCTTTGTTACAGTTTTCGAAAGTTTAAAGACATTCACTGAGTTGACGATAAA
The DNA here is from genome assembly GCF_040954835.1 of Lepisosteus oculatus. NCBI lineage: Eukaryota > Metazoa > Chordata > Actinopteri > Semionotiformes > Lepisosteidae > Lepisosteus > Lepisosteus oculatus. Next base: position 1,358,638 of record NW_027167977.1, read on the forward strand.
GGAAAAGTTTAATCTTTCACCTCTTGGAAGGTAGGCCGGTCAGAGGTACAATATATGTCTTCATGTCTTCATCCTCCATGTTTGTAACTACAGGTTTCACAGTGTTGAGCTAAGACACAAAAACACCTACAAATGGCAGATCCAAATGTATAAACCTGGGCTGAAAAAGTGTGTACAGTATATACTCTGTGTAGGTCTGATAAAAGTATTCGAGTCAAAGTGTCATATGGATACAAATTCTCATGATTTTGTATTGTGTGTTTTTTCTCTGTTCTGCTTTATTGAAAGAAATCAGATGCTCTTCCTGAAACTTACCTTAGCTGATTCTTCAGCTAAACCAGACAGACTTCTGAAATTCTCAAATATTATCAAATCTTGTTGGTGCAGAGGTGGTGGAGCCCATTACCAACAGAATCACAGCTGAAATTGCTGTGAAAAGGGCTTCTACCAAATATTAACATGTGGGTGAAAATGTATACAATTGTAATATTTCCTTTTTTCCCATTGAAAGTATAACATATGTGGTGTGAGATAGAGGTCCTCATTTAATTGCATGAAACTCTGGCACTGGCGCAACAAACTGAACAAAGTTCAAGGGGGTATACGCTTTCTGTAGACACTTTATTTCCTCTTTTTCCATACTCTAAGAAATGATTTGGGAAACCTGTGGGACACTGGAGGTCATTATACATGAGCCTCTTTCTGCACCTTTTAAGCCATTGAAACCTAGTTGCCTTGTTACAAGGTCTAATATTACAGTAGGTGTGGTTTCCGTCTCCTAATTTCTGAGAATGATCAAATTGGGGAATAAGTTGTAGGGAATACCACTCTTGCACTTCTAAGAAAAGACTATCTCAAATGAAACTCGCTATAGAAAGACATCTTGTTGAAAAATTCTTTATTTTTTGTCATTTCTAAAGAAAAAACATTCATCAAGTCCTTCACAAATGTTTTGTTTGTGACTTTCTCTGTTGTTCCCTTTCACACTCAACTGAACTATGTGTTATGTCTTGTAAACGTAATCAAACATTTCACTTAGGTGTGTGGGTTAACACAAACCCATATTGTATGAAACATTCAGTTTTACATTCAGGTTTTTTCTAACAATTGCATCCATGCTAGGACTACAGTAAACAACACTTTTTACTAAAGTAAATGAAATTGTTCATTAAACAAGACACATTGTTTTATATGTATGCAATACGACGACACGAAAAACAACACTGAAACTTTTCATTGAAATACTGGACGAGATTGTGCATATTCAATGGATTTCTCCTGGTGCTTTTTTTCATCAGTCTTTTCATATTCTTGTTCTCTACTTAGATGTCTCCTGTTCCTTTGGTGATGTCTGTTGTACACACACGGTATCATACACTTGAGCAAAGTTTGATACCACCGTTTGTTCTTCTCCTAAAATAAAGATGAACATTGACAAAAGTCAGAAGCACTCTTTTCTTTGACAGACGAACAAAACAATGCAAGAATAACCATACTTTCTGTTCCTTACTCATTTCTACCTACCTGTTTGACCACTTTGTCTGCTTCAGTCAGGACAGGGTGCTGGGGCTGACTCTGAGCAATCTGAGAAGAGCTCTCTGTGATCTTCTCCCCTACAGTGGCTACATTGTGCTGTGTTTGAAATCCAGGGATCGCCTCCGCTAAGTTCCTCGGTCCTTTTTGGGACTTGAAAGGGTAGAATCATTTTGTGACTACATTTCCTTGTCATGCACTGATATGTTCTGGTTTGTGTTCGATTACTGCAGGCGTTCAAGTACTTTCTTTTTGTTCTAGATTGGCAGTGTTTGAGATGGTAGGAACTTGTCATATTCTCAACTCTGAATGCTCTGTAAACATCCTATTTTAGCAATTCTTAGAAATCTGAAAGCAGTGTTACCTGTATCATTTTTTGTCTTGGTAGTAGTATTGCAGCACCAACATCAGCACTTAAATAATGGTTTGTGATGTTACTTGTCCTTGGAGTTAGTATACTCCTGAGAAGTCAAGAGAAATCTTACGTAAGCATTAATTATGTTTCACTTTTGAAAGCAAAGTACGTGTCAAGTACTTTGAAGGCATTTGTTGATACTTTTAAGCACTTTCGTTGATTATTATTATCCTTCAATTAGTCATTACAAGTCCAACATTCTCTACATGATCTCACTCCATATTCAGAATGTGGGAATACAATTGTTTTAAGGAAATGCCACTGAATAGATAGTAGCTGCACTCTACAAAGATGAATTTGCTAATTAATCAGTCAGGGACACAGCTTATACTTCAGTAGTCTTAGATCATGTAATGATGATTATTGTACTTTATAACTAGCAAAATCCCCATATCCTGTTCATTGCCCCTTTTTCAGTTATGTGGATTGACTTATCCCTGAAGTGGTTAATTCTCACCTTGACATCTCATAGAACAACTGAATATCTACCAAGGGTGAATGTGTCCTTCCTCTTAATGTCTAAAAGAAAAGGTTAAAATTCATTGAAGCAAAATGCAACAACCCAAAATGTTGGGGAGGTCGTTTCCACAGTTATTTCATATGACAGTGCTTGGAGTGAAACTACATGACCATGGTGAAGAAGAAAAAACACTTTACCTTGTTCCTCCTGACTGATGTCCTTATGCGTGTTTTGCACAGTTGAGCGTTTTGTGTCTTGTCGTCTGTGTAGGCAACAGCCCTCTTCCCTGGGATAGAACTAGATGATATTTAGACACGTTAATTTGACTTCTCCATTGCTCACATTGATGTGGATATGATTATAATGCTCTGTTTTGTGGGCTTCCCAAGAAAACAATAAATCCCTTACTACTTGTTCGAAATGCAGTAGCACAGATCCTAACAAATACAAGAAAGAGAATATCATTCCTGTTTTGAAAAAACTTCACTGGTCACCTGTATTATCTAGGATAAATTTGAAAGTTCTTTTACTTGTTTTTAAAGCTTTAAGCGACCTAGCACGTCTGTACCTTACTGAATGTCTGTCTTCATATGTTCCTATACGTGACCTGAGATCTGCACATACTGGCCTACTGCAAATACCACATGTGAAATGCAGAAAGAGTGGAGAGGCTGCTTTTTGTTTTTATGCTTCTAAATTATGAAACTCACTTCCACTTTTTATTAGGCAGTCAAGCTCGGTACATTGTTTTAAAAAACATTTGAAAATGTTGCTTTTAGTTAAAGTGGTTCTTTGTTCTTTCTATTTCTGTTTCTTTTTTTAGTTCTCTTTAATTGTTCTTATTTTATTACGACTTTCCTAATTTTTATTTATTTAATTGACATGTATGTTGCTTTACTGTATTGCTGTATTTTCCTTTACAACTGAAAGTATATCTCTCAATTTTAATATTTTATTTTTACGCTTGGTTTTTAAAGCACCAAAGCACTATTTGTATGAAAGGTGCTCTATAGATAAAGTTTATCATTATTATTTTTAATATTATTATTATACTTTGTTACATTTTTGGTTAGGACAAAGATTCTAGTAGAGGTGGCCTCTTTTACCCCGTTCCAAAAAATTGGAAAACTACCTTCAGAATACACTGACAATGACCATCTACTGTCTCCTCTAACTGTGTATTGTCATCATGCATATCTTGTGTATTATTTATTGTAGTTGGTTTTGTCATTCTGTAAAGAAGCCACCTTTCAAGGCACTATATAAAATAATGTTTGTTATTATTATTTACATTTTTCATCGTAAAATCTGGCGAAGAGTCTTAAGAGAATAACAAAGAACACGTTACTCTTACCTTTCCATTCCAAGAAATGCCCTCAGCTCGGATTGCAGAGATTGACCTCTCTGTCTCAAATTCTGAGAAACATAGACTCGATTGAAAAATGACCATTTCCTAAGATTCACATAACATCACCAGTCAACATTTGCCACTTGACATCAATAGAAACCATAGAGTACATGACATTTCCAATCAGTTTTCTTTCAAGGTACAATACCAATCGCCTTGCCAGAAGAGTTATACTGCGGTAGATAAATATTACAAATGTCAGATACACGCAGAGTTGTTTGGATTACTATGAAAAGATTTGCAAATATATTTATGTTCATTATATTTCTTGGAGTGACAGAGCTAAAGAGAAAACAATACTTACCTTTATCTCTGCAGACAGGATCGCAAGGGATTCCCTTATACTGGGTTCCTATGTAACAAATAATACATTATTCAAAAAACATGATATTTCTCTGTCCATTGGCAGCATGATTGTTTATCATTACAGTTTTAGTTAGCTTTAATTTTGTAAACCCCAAGTAAACATAGTTTGTGCCTTTCTCTGAACTTTTTGGCATTTCAATTCAGTTGTTTGTAAGCTTATTTTACAGTTGCTAGGTTGATGAAGTTCCTGAACTGTGCAGTATTTCTTTTGGGTTTGGTGCGAATCATATTTTAGCGGTTGGGGGAAAAAAGCACAGGTGCCATCCCACCATTAAACCCTGAAACTTACCTTAGCCGATTCTTCAACTAAACCAGACATGTTAACTAAGTGTTACAGTATGTTATAAAGTGTGTATTTTAGCAAACACAACTGAAGTTCTGTTGTCTCCTTGGAGACACCTGGAACTGGTGTGATGCTGGTTCTATGACATCATTCGTTCTAAATGTAAATGCAGGTATTGGCACAACATAGTAAATTGATGTAAAGTTATGGATCCATTTATGATTTTCACTCAGTTTGAAAGAGTTCCTGTCGTGTGGTTAAACTTTGTGTTACGGAGGGTTAACTGGGGTTCTGGCTACTAGTTAGGCTTGGTCATTCAGTCATCTGGTTCATGAAATAGGAAGCTAAGAGATCTGTGTTTTAGTTTTACTGTTTGTTTTTGTTCCATAGAATAAGAAATGTTTCATTAATATTAGTAATAGAGTAGCTGTTTCTCTAAACAGTGTGTGTCAGTTTGCACTGCAGGTGTGCCAGGTAGAGACCATTTAAGAACCCAAAAATATGCTGTCATTTACTGCCGTGGCTAATTTCTGTTAACCTTGTCTCTCACTCACTTTGATGAGCAAAATGTTCATACATAAAGCATACATTTCTGATTGGTCAGAAGAAGCTTCTTAACATATAAGGTATAAAGAAAGTCAGAAAGTTAGGCACTTAGGTCAGCCTTAGGCAGTTAACCAAGACCATAATCCGATAAGAAGCTATTCCCTTTCATGTTGCTAAATCACATGTAGGATACATGAGTTACACCTCCACTTAAGAGACCTTAAAGAGACCTTGGCCAGCCAGGAGTGTAGAAAACCGTAAAACAGTTCTTGAGGACCTAATTGTTAACTCTTAACAGGCAAAGGTTCCTTCAGTCCTATGAGAAATATTTTAGAATTGAACTAAAGTGTGTTTCCGATACAGGAGCATATGTCTGTCAGGGCCTGTTGGAGAGGCCCTGGATGAGAACCCCTGGCTGCAGTTCCACATCCCCCTGAAAGTAAATAGAGCCATAAGCACTGAGCTAAGGACACTGCTCCAGGACATGCTGGCTGTCGATCCTGACCAGCGACCAGAAGCCATCCAGCAGAAGAAGCAAGTCAGGCAAGCCATGGCACGAGAGAAAACATCTTTGTAGTGACTGATAGCAAGATGTCCGTGACCAAGGGCAATTCGTCTGAGTAAAGTCTGATTTCATTTTTATGTCCCGAAAGGCCACTGCCTTTGTGCTGTAGATTTCTGATTTAGACGGGCATTTCTATGGACAACTTTGACTTTTCTGTGGGTCCAATGAAAATACGTTTTTTAACTTATTCTTTGTTACAGTTTTCGAAAGTTTAAAGACATTCACTGAGTTGACGATAAAGGAAAAGTTTCATCTTTCACCTCTTGGAAGGTAGGCCGGTCAGAGGTACAATATATGTCTTCATGTCTTCATCCTCCATGTTTGTAACTACAGGTTTCACAGTGTTGAGCTAAGACACAAAAACACCTACAAATGGCAGATCCAAATGTATAAACCTGGGCTGAAAAAGTGTGTACAGTATATACTCTGTGTAGGTCTGATAAAAGTATTCGAGTCAAAGTGTCATATGGATACAAATTCTCATGATTTTGTATTGTGTGTTTTTTCTCTGTTCTGCTTTATTGAAAGAAATCAGATGCTCTTCCTGAAACTTACCTTAGCTGATTCTTCAGCTAAACCAGACAGACTTCTGAAATTCTCAAATATTATCAAATCTTGTTGGTGCAGAGGTGGTGGAGCCCATTACCAACAGAATCACAGCTGAAATTGCTGTGAAAAGGGCTTCTACCAAATATTAACATGTGGGTGAAAATGTATACAATTGTAATATTTCCTTTTTTCCCATTGAAAGTATAACATATGTGGTGTGAGATAGAGGTCCTCATTTAATTGCATGAAACTCTGGCACTGGCGCAACAAACTGAACAAAGTTCAAGGGGGTATACGCTTTCTGTAGACACTTTATTTCCTCTTTTTCCATACTCTAAGAAATGATTTGGGAAACCTGTGGGACACTGGAGGTCATTATACATGAGCCTCTTTCTGCACCTTTTAAGCCATTGAAACCTAGTTGCCTTGTTACAAGGTCTAATATTACAGTAGGTGTGGTTTCCGTCTCCTAATTTCTGAGAATGATCAAATTGGGGAATAAGTTGTAGGGAATACCACTCTTGCACTTCTAAGAAAAGACTATCTCAAATGAAACTCGCTATAGAAAGACATCTTGTTGAAAAATTCTTTATTTTTTGTCATTTCTAAAGAAAAAACATTCATCAAGTCCTTCACAAATGTTTTGTTTGTGACTTTCTCTGTTGTTCCCTTTCACACTCAACTGAACTATGTGTTATGTCTTGTAAACGTAATCAAACATTTCACTTAGGTGTGTGGGTTAACACAAACCCATATTGTATGAAACATTCAGTTTTACATTCAGGTTTTTTCTAACAATTGCATCCATGCTAGGACTACAGTAAACAACACTTTTTACTAAAGTAAATGAAATTGTTCATTAAACAAGACACATTGTTTTATATGTATGCAATACGACGACACGAAAAACAACACTGAAACTTTTCATTGAAATACTGGACGAGATTGTGCATATTCAATGGATTTCTCCTGGTGCTTTTTTTCATCAGTCTTTTCATATTCTTGTTCTCTACTTAGATGTCTCCTGTTCCTTTGGTGATGTCTGTTGTACACACGCGGTATCATACACTTGAGCAAAGTTTGATACCACCGTTTGTTCTTCTCCTAAAATAAAGATGAACATTGACAAAAGTCAGAAGCACTCTTTTCTTTGACAGACGAACAAAACAATGCAAGAATAACCATACTCTCTGTTCCTTACTCATTTCTACCTACCTGTTTGACCACTTTGTCTGCTTCAGTCAGGACAGGGTGCTGGGGCTGACTCTGAGCAATCTGAGAAGAGCTCTCTGTGATCTTCTCCCCTACAGTGGCTACATTGTGCTGTGTTTGAAATCCAGGGATCGCCTCCGCTAAGTTCCTCGGTCCTTTTTGGGACTTGAAAGGGTAGAATCATTTTGTGACTACATTTCCTTGTCATGCACTGATATGTTCTGGTTTGTGTTCGATTACTGCAGGCGTTCAAGTACTTTCTTTTTGTTCTAGATTGGCAGTGTTTGAGATGGTAGGAACTTGTCATATTCTCAACTCTGAATGCTCTGTAAACATCCTATTTTAGCAATTCTTAGAAATCTGAAAGCAGTGTTACCTGTATCATTTTTTGTCTTGGTAGTAGTATTGCAGCACCAACATCAGCACTTAAATAATGGTTTGTGATGTTACTTGTCCTTGGAGTTAGTATACTCCTGAGAAGTCAAGAGAAATCTTACGTAAGCATTAATTATGTTTCACTTTTGAAAGCAAAGTACGTGTCAAGTACTTTGAAGGCATTTGTTGATACTTTTAAGCACTTTCGTTGATTATTATTATCCTTCAATTAGTCATTACAAGTCCAACATTCTCTACATGATCTCACTCCATATTCAGAATGTGGGAATACAATTGTTTTAAGGAAATGCCACTGAATAGATAGTAGCTGCACTCTACAAAGATGAATTTGCTAATTAATCAGTCAGGGACACAGCTTATACTTCAGTAGTCTTAGATCATCTAATGATGATTATTGTACTTTATAACTAGCAAAATCCCCATATCCTGTTCATTGCCCCTTTTTCAGTTATGTGGATTGACTTATCCCTGAAGTGGTTAATTCTCACCTTGACATCTCATAGAACAACTGAATATCTACCAAGGGTGAATGTGTCCTTCCTCTTAATGTCTAAAAGAAAAGGTTAAAATTCATTGAAGCAAAATGCAACAACCCAAAATGTTGGGGAGGTCGTTTCCACAGTTATTTCATATGACAGTGCTTGGAGTGAAACTACATGACCATGGTGAAGAAGAAAAAACACTTTACCTTGTTCCTCCTGACTGATGTCCTTATGCGTGTTTTGCACAGTTGAGCGTTTTGTGTCTTGTCGTCTGTGTAGGCAACAGCCCTCTTCCCTGGGATAGAACTAGATGATATTTAGACACGTTAATTTGACTTCTCCATTGCTCACATTGATGTGGATATGATTATAATGCTCTGTTTTGTGGGCTTCCCAAGAAAACAATAAATCCCTTACTACTTGTTCGAAATGCAGTAGCACAGATCCTAACAAATACAAGAAAGAGAATATCATTCCTGTTTTGAAAAAACTTCACTGGTCACCTGTATTATCTAGGATAAATTTGAAAGTTCTTTTACTTGTTTTTAAAGCTTTAAGCGACCTAGCACGTCTGTACCTTACTGAATGTCTGTCTTCATATGTTCCTATACGTGACCTGAGATCTGCACATACTGGCCTACTGCAAATACCACATGTGAAATGCAGAAAGAGTGGAGAGGCTGCTTTTTGTTTTTATGCTTCTAAATTATGAAACTCACTTCCACTTTTTATTAGGCAGTCAAGCTCGGTACATTGTTTTAAAAAACATTTGAAAATGTTGCTTTTAGTTAAAGTGGTTCTTTGTTCTTTCTATTTCTGTTTCTTTTTTTAGTTCTCTTTAATTGTTCTTATTTTATTACGACTTTCCTAATTTTTATTTATTTAATTGACATGTATGTTGCTTTACTGTATTGCTGTATTTTCCTTTACAACTGAAAGTATATCTCTCAATTTTAATATTTTATTTTTACGCTTGGTTTTTAAAGCACCAAAGCACTATTTGTATGAAAGGTGCTCTATAGATAAAGTTTATCATTATTATTTTTAATATTATTATTATACTTTGTTACATTTTTGGTTAGGACAAAGATTCTAGTAGAGGTGGCCTCTTTTACCCCGTTCCAAAAAATTGGAAAACTACCTTCAGAATACACTGACAATGACCATCTACTGTCTCCTCTAACTGTGTATTGTCATCATGCATATCTTGTGTATTATTTATTGTAGTTGGTTTTGTCATTCTGTAAAGAAGCCACCTTTCAAGGCACTATATAAAATAATGTTTGTTATTATTATTTACATTTTTCATCGTAAAATCTGGCGAAGAGTCTTAAGAGAATAACAAAGAACACGTTACTCTTACCTTTCCATTCCAAGAAATGCCCTCAGCTCGGATTGCAGAGATTGACCTCTCTGTCTCAAATTCTGAGAAACATAGACTCGATTGAAAAATGACCATTTCCTAAGATTCACATAACATCACCAGTCAACATTTGCCACTTGACATCAATAGAAACCATAGAGTACATGACATTTCCAATCAGTTTTCTTTCAAGGTACAATACCAATCGCCCTGCCAGAAGAGTTATACTGCGGTAGATAAATATTACAAATGTCAGATACACGCAGAGTTGTTTGGATTACTATGAAAAGATTGGCAAATATATTTATGTTCATTATATTTCTTGGAGTGACAGAGCTAAAGAGAAAACAATACTTACCTTTATCTCTGCAGACAGGATCGCAAGGGATTCCCTTATACTGGGTTCCTATGTAACAAATAATACATTATTCAAAAAACATGATATTTCTCTGTCCATTGGCAGCATGATTGTTTATCATTACAGTTTTAGTTAGCTTTAATTTTGTAAACCCCAAGTAAACATAGTTTGTGCCTTTCTCTGAACTTTTTGGCATTTCAATTCAGTTGTTTGTAAGCTTATTTTACAGTTGCTAGGTTGATGAAGTTCCTGAACTGTGCAGTATTTCTTTTGGGTTTGGTGCGTATCATATTCTAGCGGTTGGGGGAAAAAAGCACAGGTGCCATCCCACCATTAAACCCTGAAACTTACCTTAGCCGATTCTTCAACTAAACCAGACATGTTAACTAAGTGTTACAGTATGTTTCAAAGTGTGTATTTTAGCAAACACAACTGAAGTTCTGTTGTCTCCTTGGAGACACCTGGAACTGGTGTGATGCTGGTTCTATGACATCATTCGTTCTAAATGTAAATGCAGGTATTGGCACAACATAGTAAATTGATGTAAAGTTATGGATCCATTTATGATTTTCACTCAGTTTGAAAGAGTTCCTGTCGTGTGGTTAAACTTTGTGTTACGGAGGGTTAACTGGGGTTCTGGCTACTAGTTAGGCTTGGTCATTCAGTCATCTGGTTCATGAAATAGGAAGCTAAGAGATCTGTGTTTTAGTTTTACTGTTTGTTTTTGTTCCATAGAATAAGAAATGTTTCATTAATATTAGTAATAGAGTAGCTGTTTCTCTAAACAGTGTGTGTCAGTTTGCACTGCAGGTGTGCCAGGTAGAGACCATTTAAGAACCCAAAAATATGCTGTCATTTACTGCCGTGGCTAATTTCTGTTAACCTTGTCTCTCACTCACTTTGATGAGCAAAATGTTCATACATAAAGCATACATTTCTGATTGGTCAGAAGAAGCTTCTTAACATATAAGGTATAAAGAAAGTCAGAAAGTTAGGCACTTAGGTCAGCCTTAGGCAGTTAACCAAGACCATAATCCGATAAGAAGCTATTCCCTTTCATGTTCTAGATTGGCAGTGTTTGAGATGGTAGGAACTTGTCATATTCTCAACTCTGAATGCTCTGTAAACATCCTATTTTAGCAATTCTTAGAAATCTGAAAGCAGTGTTACCTGTATCATTTTTTGTCTTGGTAGTAGTATTGCAGCTCCAACATCAGCACTTAAATAATGGTTTGTGATGTTACTTGTCCTTGGAGTTAGTATACTCCTGAGAAGTCAAGAGAAATCTTACGTAAGCATTAATTATGTTTCACTTTTGAAAGCAAAGTACGTGTCAAGTACTTTGAAGGCATTTGTTGATACTTTTAAGCACTTTCGTTGATTATTATTATACTTCAATTAGTCATTACAAGTCCAACATTCTCTACATGATCTCACTCCATATTCAGAATGTGGGAATACAATTGTTTTAAGGAAATGCCACTGAATAGATAGTAGCTGCACTCTACAAAGATGAATTTGCTAATTAATCAGTCAGGGACACAGCTTATACTTCAGTAGTCTTAGATCATGTAATGATGATTATTGTACTTTATAACTAGCAAAATCCCCATATCCTGTTCATTGCCCCTTTTTCAGTTATGTGGATTGACTTATCCCTGAAGTGGTTAATTCTCACCTTGACATCTCATAGAACAACTGAATCTCTACCAAGGGTGAATGTGTCCTTCCTCTTAATGTCTAAAAGAAAAGGTTAAAATTCATTGAAGCAAAATGCAACAACCCAAAATGTTGGGGAGGTCGTTTCCACAGTTATTTCATATGACAGTGCTTGGAGTGAAACTACATGACCATGGTGAAGAAGAAAAAACACTTTACCTTGTTCCTCCTGACTGATGTCCTTATGCGTGTTTTGCACAGTTGAGCGTTTTGTGTCTTGTCGTCTGTGTAGGCAACAGCCCTCTTCCCTGGGATAGAACTAGATGATATTTAGACACGTTAATTTGACTTCTCCATTGCTCACATTGATGTGGATATGATTATAATGCTCTGTTTTGTGGGCTTCCCAAGAAAACAATAAATCCCTTACTACTTGTTCGAAATGCAGTAGCACAGATCCTAACAAATACAAGAAAGAGAATATCATTCCTGTTTTGAAAAAACTTCACTGGTCACCTGTATTATCTAGGATAAATTTGAAAGTTCTTTTACTTGTTTTTAAAGCTTTAAGCGACCTAGCACGTCTGTACCTTACTGAATGTCTGTCTTCATATGTTCCTATACGTGACCTGAGATCTGCACATACTGGCCTACTGCAAATACCACATGTGAAATGCAGAAAGAGTGGAGAGGCTGCTTTTTGTTTTTATGCTTCCAAATTATGAAACTCACTTCCACTTTTTATTAGGCAGTCACGCTCGGTACATTGTTTTAAAAAACATTTGAAAATGTTGCTTTTAGTTAAAGTGGTTCTTTGTTCTTTCTATTTCTGTTTCTTTTTTTAGTTCTCTTTAATTGTTCTTATTTTATTACGACTTTCCTAATTTGTATTTATTTAATTGACATGTATGTTGCTTTACTGTATTGCTGTATTTTCCTTTACAACTGAAAGTATATCTCTCAATTTTAATATTTTATCTTTACGCTTGGTTTTTAAAGCACCAAAGCACTATTTGTATGAAAGGTGCTCTATAGATAAAGTTTATCATTATTATTTTTAATATTATTATTATACTTTGTTACATTTTTGGTTAGGACAAAGATTCTAGTAGAGGTGGCCTCTTTTACCCCGTTCCAAAAAATTGGAAAACTACCTTCAGAATACACTGACAATGACCATCTACTGTCTCCTCTAACTGTGTATTGTCATCATGCATATCTTGTGTATTATTTATTGTAGTTGGTTTTGTTATTCTGTAAAGAAGCCACCTTTCAAGGCACTATATAAAATAATGTTTGTTATTATTATTTACATTTTTCATCGTAAAATCTGGCGAAGAGTCTTAAGAGAATAACAAAGAACACGTTACTCTTACCTTTCCATTCCAAGAAATGCCCTCAGCTCGGATTGCAGAGATTGACCTCTCTGTCTCAAATTCTGAGAAACATAGACTCGATTGAAAAATGACCATTTCCTAAGATTCACATAACATCACCAGTCAACATTTGCCACTTGACATCAATAGAAACCATAGAGTACATGACATTTCCAATCAGTTTTCTTTCAAGGTACAATACCAATCGCCTTGCCAGAAGAGTTATACTGCGGTAGATAAATATTACAAATGTCAGATACACGCAGAGTTGTTTGGATTACTATGAAAAGATTGGCAAATATATTTATGTTCATTATATTTCTTGGAGTGACAGAGCTAAAGAGAAAACAATACTTACCTTTATCTCTGCAGACAGGATCGCAAGGGATTCCCTTATACTGGGTTCCTATGTAACAAATAATACATTATTCAAAAAACATGATATTTCTCTGTCCATTGGCAGCATGATTGTTTATCATTACAGTTTTAGTTAGCTTTAATTTTGTAAACCCCAAGTAAACATAGTTTGTGCCTTTCTCTGAACTTTTTGGCATTTCAATTCAGTTGTTTGTAAGCTTATTTTACAGTTGCTAGGTTGATGAAGTTCCTGAACTGTGCAGTATTTCTTTTGGGTTTGGTGCGTATCATATTCTAGCGGTTGGGGGAAAAAAGCACAGGTGCCATCCCACCATTAAACCCTGAAACTTACCTTAGCCGATTCTTCAACTAAACCAGACATGTTAACTAAGTGTTACAGTATGTTTCAAAGTGTGTATTTTAGCAAACACAACTGAAGTTCTGTTGTCTCCTTGGAGACACCTGGAACTGGTGTGATGCTGGTTCTATGACATCATTCGTTCTAAATGTAAATGCAGGTATTGGCACAACATAGTAAATTGATGTAAAGTTATGGATCCATTTATGATTTTCACTCAGTTTGAAAGAGTTCCTGTCGTGTGGTTAAAGTTTGTGTTACGGAGGGTTAACTGGGGTTCTGGCTACTAGTTAGGCTTGGTCATTCAGTCATCTGGTTCATGAAATAGGAAGCTAAGAGATCTGTGTTTTAGTTTTACTGTTTGTTTTTGTTCCATAGAATAAGAAATGTTTCATTAATATTAGTAATAGAGTAGCTGTTTCTCTAAACAGTGTGTGTCAGTTTGCACTGCAGGTGTGCCAGGTAGAGACCATTTAAGAACCCAAAAATATGCTGTCATTTACTGCCGTGGCTAATTTCTGTTAACCTTGTCTCTCACTCACTTTGATGAGCAAAATGTTCATACATAAAGCATACATTTCTGATTGGTCAGAAGAAGCTTCTTAACATATAAGGTATAAAGAAAGTCAGAAAGTTAGGCACTTAGGTCAGCCTTAGGCAGTTAACCAAGACCATAATCCGATAAGAAGCTATTCCCTTTCATGTTGCTAAATCACATGTAGGATACATGAGTTACACCTCCACTTAAGAGACCTTAAAGAGACCTTGGCCAGCCAGGAGTGTAGAAAACCGTAAAACAGTTCTTGAGGACCTAATTGTTAACTCTTAACAGGCAAAGGTTCCTTCAGTCCTATGAGAAATATTTTAGAATTGAACTAAAGTGTGTTTCCGATACAGGAGCATATGTCTGTCAGGGCCTGTTGGAGAGGCCCTGGATGAGAACCCCTGGCTGCAGTTCCACATCCCCCTGAAAGTAAATAGAGCCATAAGCACGGAGCTAAGGACACTGCTCCAGGACATGCTGGCTGTCGATCCTGACCAGCGACCAGAAGCCATCCAGCAGAAGAAGCAAGTCAGGCAAGCCATGGCACGAGAGAAAACATCTTTGTAGTGACTGATAGCAAGATGTCCGTGACCAAGGGCAATTCGTCTGAGTAAAGTCTGATTTCATTTTTATGTCCCGAAAGGCCGCTGCCTTTGTGCTGTAGATTTCTGATTTAGACGGGCATTTCTATGGACAACTTTGACTTTTCTGTGGGTCCAATGAAAATAAGTTTTTTAACTTATTCTTTGTTACAGTTTTCGAAAGTTTAAAGACATTCACTGAGTTGACGATAAAGGAAAAGTTTCATCTTTCACCTCTTGGAAGGTAGGCCGGTCAGAGGTACAATATATGTCTTCATGTCTTCATCCTCCATGTTTGTAACTACAGGTTTCACAGTGTTGAGCTAAGACACAAAAACACCTACAAATGGCAGTTCCAAATGTATAAACCTGGGCTGAAAAAGTGTGTACAGTATATACTCTGTGTAGGTCTGATAAAAGTATTCGAGTCAAAGTGTCATATGGATACAAATTCTCATGATTTTGTATTGTGTGTTTTTTCTCTGTTCTGCTTTATTGAAAGAAATCAGATGCTCTTCCTGAAACTTACCTTAGCTGATTCTTCAGCTAAACCAGACAGACTTCTGAAATTCTCAAATATTATCAAATCTTGTTGGTGCAGAGGTGGTGGAGCCCATTACCAACAGACTCACAGCTGAAATTGCTGTGAAAAGGGCTTCTACCAAATATTAACATGTGGGTGAAAATGTATACAATTGTAATATTTCCTTTTTTCCCTTTGAAAGTATAACATATGTGGTGTGAGAAAGAGGTCCTCATTTAATTGCATGAAACTCTGGCACTGGCGCAACAAACTGAACAAAGTTCAAGGGGGTATACGCTTTCTGTAGACACTTTATTTCCTCTTTTTCCATACTCTAAGAAATGATTTGGGAAACCTGTGGGACACTGGAGGTCATTATACATGAGCCTCTTTCTGCACCTTTTAAGCCATTGAAACCTAGTTGCCTTGTTACAAGGTCTAATATTACAGTAGGTGTGGTTTCCGTCTCCTAATTTCTGAGAATGATCAAATTGGGGAATAAGTTGTAGGGAATACCACTCTTGCACTTCTAAGAAAAGACTATCTCAAATGAAACTCGCTATAGAAAGACATCTTGTTGAAAAATTCTTTATTTTTTGTCATTTCTAAAGAAAAAACATTCATCAAGTCCTTCACAAATGTTTTGTTTGTGACTTTCTCTGTTGTTCCCTTTCACACTCAACTGAACTATGTGTTATGTCTTGTAAACGTAATCAAACATTTCACTTAGGTGTGTGGGTTAACACAAACCCATATTGTATGAAACATTCAGTTTTTCATTCAAGTTTTTTCTAACAATTGCATCCATGCTAGGACTACAGTAAACAACACTTTTTACTAAAGTAAATGAAATTGTTCATTAAACAAGACACATTGTTTTAAATGTATGCAATACGACGACACTAAAAACAACACTGAAACTTTTCATTGAAATACTGTTCGAGATTGTGCATATTCAATGGATTTCTCCTGGTGCTTTTTTTCATCAGTCTTTTCATATTCTTGTTCTCTACTCAGGTGTCTCCTGTTCCTTTGGTGATCTTTTCTGTACACATATGGCATCATACACTTGAGCAAAGTGTGATACCTCCGTTTGTTCTTCTCCTAAAATAAAGATGAACATTGACAAAAGTCAGAAGCACTCTTTTCTTTGACAGACGAACAAAACAATGCAAGAATAACCATACTCTCTGTTCCTTACTTATTTCTACCTACCTGTTTGACCACTTTGTCTGCTTCAGTCAGGACAGGGTGCTGGGGCTGACTCTGAGCAATCTGAGAAGAGCTCTCTGTGATCTTCTCCCCTACAGTGGCTACATTGTACTCTGTTTGAAATCGCCTCCGGTAAGTTCCTCGGTCCTTTTTGGGACTTGAAAGGGTAGAATCATTTTGTGACTACATTTCCTTGTCATGCACTGATATGTTCTGGTTTGTGTTCGATTACTGCAGGCGTTCAAGTACTTTCTTTTTGTTCTAGATTGGCAGTGTTTGAGATGGTAGGAACTTGTCATATTCTCAACTTATTTTCTCTATGAGACTCTGAATGCTCTGTAAACATACTATTTTAGCAATTCTTAGAAATCTGAAAGCAGTGTTACCTGTATCATTTTTTGTCTTGGTAGTAGTATTGCAGCTCCAACATCAGCACTTAAATAATGGTTTATGATGTTACTTGTCCTTGGAGTTAGTATACTCCTGAGAAGTCAAGAGAAATCTTACGTAAGCATTAATTATGTTTCACTTTTGAAAGCAAAGTACGTGTCAAGTACTTTGAAGGCATTTGTTGATACTTTTAAGCACTTTCGTTGATTATTATTATCCTTCAATTAGTTATTACAAGTCCAACATTCTCTACATGATCTCACTCCATATTCAGAATGTGGGAATACAGTTGTTTTAAGGAAATGCCACTGAATAGATAGTAGCTGCACTCTACAAAGATGAATTTGCTAATTAATCAGTCAGAGACACAGCTTATACTTCAGTAGTCTTAGATCATTTAATGATGATTATTGTACTTTATAACTAGCAAAATCCCCATATCCTGTTCATTGCCCCTTTTTCAGTCATGTGGATTGACTTATGCCTGAAGTGGTTAATTCTCACCTTGACATCTCATAGAACAACTGAATCTCTACCAAGGGTGAATGTGTCCTTCCTCTTAATGTCTAAAAGAAAAGGTTAAAATTCATTGAAGCAAAATGCAACAACCCAAAATGTTGGGGAGGTCGTTTCCACAGTTATTTCATATGACAGTGCTTGGAGTGAAACTACATGACCATGGTGAAGAAGTAAAAACACTTTACTTTGTTCCTCCTGACTGATGTACTTATGGGTGTTTTGCACAGTTGACATTTTGTGTCTTGTCGTCTGTGTAGGCAACAGCCCTCTTCCCTGGGATAGAACTAGATGATATTTAGACACGTTAATTTGACTTCTCCATTGCTCACATTGATGTGGATATGATTATAATGCTCTGTTTTGTGGGCTTCCCAAGAAAACAATAAATCCCTTACTACTTGTTCGAAATGCAGTAGCACAGATCCTAACAAATACAAGAGAGAGAATATCATTCCTGTTTTGAAAAAAACTTCACTGGTCACCTGTATTATCTAGGATAAATTTGAAAGTTCTTTTACTTGTTTTTAAAGCTTTAAGCGACCTAGCACGCCTGTACCTTACAGAATGTCTGTCTTCATATGTTCCTATACGTGACCTCAGATCTGCACATACTGGCCTACTGCAAATACCACATGTGAAATACAGAAAGAGTGGAGAGGCTGCTGTAGGGAAAACCGGCTCAGGGACGCAAAATATGTAATCATAGTGGCTCTCTGAAGGCACCAGTTCTGTAGGGTTTGGGCATTTACTGAGACAATTATTAATTGTAGCAGTAAATCACAAAGTTGATTCTTTTGATGGCTTTAGAATCCAACCATGCGACATAACTCAAACAACGCACACACACAGGTACTTATACACGAGGATACATTTATTAATACCTAGAATATGCATATAAACCTAACAGATGTTATCGAGAGAGTTATCAGAATACAAAAGGTATATATTCGATCAGTTACAAAGTGTTACACATCAAGAGGACATACGTTCAGTATATCATTGATTAAGACCGTTTCGTAAATGAACTTGGTTATAACTTCTACATTAGATACTCAAAACAAGTACATAACTCTTAGGAATTAAATTGATATAACTGGTTGGGATAGCAATTGAATTCTCGAGCTGTAATGCATTGAAGTTGAATACTCATCCAATCTCTGGGGATTCAGATCTCCTGCGGGCACAAAGAAACAGTTGCAGGCTGTTGCTGTCCAATCCGCGCTCTCTGGCTCCATGCCAGGCTGTGCTGTGCGGCTTGCAACGGTGCGCTGCTGATGCTCACTGTTGGCTTTAACTAGCAAAGTTTGTGCACAGGAGAAAAGCAAGTCAGGAAGAGGACCGGTTCGTTCCTGATGAAGAGCTAGTTCTGAATAGTGATTCAGCTGTCCACAGTTCCGACCTGTTCACGAGGCCTGCTGCTGGTTACTCTCTGGCAACCTCCACTCTAGACTCTTAGAACAAAGGAAAGTTCTGACACTCGGACACACTGGCCGTTTCGTGGTTGTCCGGGCTGAGTCTCAGGATGGTCAGGAGGCGCGCTGCGAGAATGTCCTGGCCTTGGGAGCCTTCTGCTCCTGGGCCGTCCTGCCCTGGAATTCTCCTTTGAATTCCCTTTAGAACAGTCCACAGAATCCTCTCCAGAATCTTACTGAATCTGAATCTTGTTGAATCTGAATCTCCCTTTCTTGTTGAATCTGAATCTGAATCTGAATCTTACAGGCTCTCTGTGTTGCCTGTTTTTACCTGGAGGAACTTCAGCTCATTGATTGGCTCATTGATGGGCATCAGAGTCCCACGTGGGTTACTCGGCCCTACCAGTCCCTGATTGGTTGATCAAGGTGAGATATGAGTCACTTACTCCTGACACTTAGTAATGCAGTCCAGATGTCCAACTGGCACTCCCTAGACAGATAGGCGCCAATGGATGACCATTGATCATGATAGCCAGGCTTAGCTAAGTGCATCCCCCTTTGGGAGCTGTCCTTATCAAAAGAAAACATCTTGCATGAATGGTTTCTCTGTGGCTGGACCACAGAGATGAACAGAGAAATGGGGCCTCATTTGGGAAGCTCAGAACACTTAATTCTTTCTTATTATTAAGCCTTGCAGCTACATATCCCCCCTTTTTGAAGGTCACGAGGTCCCGAGGCATTGTTGCCTTCAAAACAAAACAGAGTTAAGTGATGTCCCTTGCCATTAGAACATTAATCTTAAATGTCTACATTACTCCTCGAGAATTCATACCGGAACCAGCATTGGATACAAACAGGATGAATAACATCTGGAGTATGTATGAACACAGTAGGAGACATTATCTAAGTCTAGGAATTACACATCAGGAAGTTCACTGTCAATATCTGATACTTCTGTGGTAGATATTTGGGGAGAAGTCACTTCCTTTCTTTTGACATGCTACCTTTGACTCATTCATGCTACCCAGAGTACATCTTGATGTGAGAGTACATCATTCAGAGTACACTGTCAGTCATGATCCAGCTACCTGGCAGTAGTGTTACAATAACAACAGTTCCTGTTCCCAGCCCCCGATAAACCACAACACCTGTGTTGGGTATCTGCTAGGGTGGTTTGGAGGTTTGTTCCATTAAAGCAAACTAACTACCTGTACCTCTTCAGGGCTTACTGTTTCTTGGATTTCTATCCAATTCAATAGTGTGGCACCTGAAGGCATCCAAGACCTCAAGTTTGGTCTTATATTGTCTGGTTCTAGACAGTACAGTGTTCCTCCTCGGGAACTTAAAGGAAAACTGTTTGATTAGGTAGCTGCATTGCGGTAGCTGTATCATGCCCGTCACAAGTCATAGTGTCAGTTAAATGTGGTGTGCTGACCAGCCATTTACTTCCCACCTGCTCTTCATGGGGTTCATTAACCTCCTTCTGCTCGTTAGAAGCTTAACAACCTTCATTGGTGAATTGTTTAGACACAGCCAATGGATAGCTTTGGTAGCCATACCCATCTCAAGATTTGGAACCGAATTCAATCTTGGATTTCCTTCTGGGTGAGCTATGAGCGATGGGGTTAATGTCACATACTCCTCTACTGAGAAGAGTGGAATCAAGTGGGTTGGGAATTGTGCCATGGCTAGACTGGCTACAGTGGCACTAAGCTCCCTTAACAGGTCTTGTGTCAACATTCTGGCCTGTTGCACACAAGCATAAACCCACTGTATAATACCAACAATCATGTCCACTGGTTGGGGAATAAGGTTTAACCCTGTTGCATAGGAAGTTGCCTATAGGGTTTTCCCTAAGCTTTCCAACTTTTGCTGCTGTCAATACAGTCTGTCACTACCCTCTGGCATCTCTGACACCTGCCTTCTTGGGGCAGTCAGGGGGAGAGTGCCAGTAGCGCACAAACCTACCAGAAAAAGCAAACGTACAACAGTGGCGGCAGAAATCGGTCCTCCCAAAAGTCTTTTCGGGTGGCTGATCCCAGTCATCTCCTTCTGAGTGACTGTTGCCTTTCTAAGCTGGCGCAGCATGTACATGGTGTCTTTCTCAGTATGCCATGTGGCATCTTGGGCACCAACATCCTGGAAATCTGGGGAGATCTGACGCAGCGGCTGATGCTGCTCCTCCGTTTCCAGGGCATCTGCTTTTTAGATTTGTTCATGCCTGTGCTCTAGGAACCCTGCAGGGGGCGGTGCAGCGGTGGAGCATGCCTGACCCTCGGCTGAGTGGTCATCTGGAGCACCTGAGTGATCTGGGATTGTTACCCTATTCTCACTGTTCAGGTCCACCCTGCACACTTCCTGATTGAGGAATCCCTCTATCGGCATGTTTACAATCGTTCGCTGGGCGTGGGTGTAGGACACCTCCTCGCTCCCCCCTTCCCTCGCTAGGGGTTCAGGGAGCTGCCCCAGCAGTGGGATAGCTAGTTCACTGTCTTTGAACTCACTATCACTCACCAGGCCCATGTCAGTGCAGGCGGGGATTCTGACACCTCTCTTTGCAATGTCCTGCACTGGCAGGCGGGTGACTTGACCATCCAGCTCCAGTCTGGCTGAACCACTGTTGGTCAGACTCAGACTGACAGACTGAGCTGGTTGCTGTAAGAAAACCGGTTCGGCTTTCATTCCCTGTCCCTTCTGGGGGACTGGGTGTGTTGGCAACCCTGCCGTTGAGGCAGGAACAATCAGGTCAGTCTCACTCACTACCTGGTAGTTGTGAGAAATAATGTTACCTGACTGCAGGTTCCCTGGGTCACAGCAGAGGGAATCGGCATCTGGGATCAGGTGTGTCCACAGCGCAGTAGTCTCAGCGTCCAGCTGGACCTCCTGTCTAACCTGTGAATGTTGCACCAGGGGCACCTGGCGGTGGCCCTGTGACAGCTGCTCAAGCAGATCCTCACTAACAGAGGACCTCTCAGGGCTAAGGGTGAGGGCTACATCACCAACCTGCTCTCCTGCCATCTGGATCCCTTCCACCACTGTAGGGTGGTGTTCCTGACCCCTTTTGGGTGTCAGGGTGCACAGGGAAAGCTCCTTTTCATCGCCAGGTGGGGAGATCTGCTCCTCTTTAGGGATGTAAAAGGTGTGTGCTTTACCTGGTGGATCAGGCGGCTGCTTGGAGCACTGCTCCTGTGGCAGGGAGGCTGTTGTGACCTCGGCCGGGACACGACTTCCCTGTATATTTGGGGAACAAGAAAATATTTGTATTTCTTGTCCAGAGGGAACAGAAGGAATCTCCGCATAGGCTTCTGTGTTCAGTGGGCACTGTGTGAGCACAGTCTGCCTCTTGGCCCCCCTTTCCTTCTGTACAGAAGGCTTAGGAGCCTTGACCTGTTTCCACACCTTGCCTTTCTGGTGATCCACCAAAGGTTCCTCTCTGAGTCGCATGCCCTTTTCTTTTTCTACCCGCTTGAGCTTGCCGTGTGACATCAAACACCTTTCAACCTCAGTGTCAATCAGTGTCTCACTGGGTAAGACATCTCCCATGGCAGACTTGAGGTAAAAGCTTCTTGCTTTTCCTCTGCGTTTTACTGCCTGCTCTGTGACTTCAGGGGTGGAGTCAGCACTCGCTTGGGAATGGCTGACCTCATCCAGGCAGGAACTCTTCCGCTCAATCAGATAGACTGAGGGAGGGAGAGGGGGCGGGTCTCCGCCTCCTCCATTGGAGAGTATCAGCTCATTCACGCTTCCGGCAGCCTTGGGGAGCGGTTGTCCCTGTCCTAATAAAGCTTGTTCAAGCCTGGCCAGGCGGGCGGCTACTGAATCCTTTTGTTCAGCCTTTTCTAGCCCTTTCCCTCCCCCGGTGTTCTCATGGCACTTAGGACGCTGGGTGCGGTCCTGTGTGCCTGCTTTGGAACGGGGCTTAGCCAGCTCAGGAACCTGTGCTCCTTCGAGCAGGGGGGAATTAACCCTGCTGGCTCTGACGGCGAACACAGTCGCTTTAGCAGGTTTTTGCTCAGAGCGACTTTGGACATCATACTCCCAGGCTTTCTGCACGAATCTCTTGATATCAGTCATTTTCATGGTCTGTGCATCTGTATGCATTAAGATCATCTTTCTGACTGACGGGTGGAGATTCGCAATGAATAAACCCTTGAAATGTGTGTTCTCTTCGCAACCCTCATCATTTCGCCCTGCAAAATAAGTTCGTCTAAGTCTCTCGTAATATTCGCGAGGGGACTCTGCTCTCTCGTGCTTAATGTTAAGAGCGGCGGCTATCGCAGCAGTCGGGTCAATAAACGCACTGTATTCTTCGATAAGTGCTTGACACAGCTGCTCAAAATCATTACAGACTTCTTTCATCTGCCTAGCCATCCACTCATGTACAGCTCTGCTGGTAGTTTTCCTGACCAGAAACACTTTCTCCTGTTCTGTGGCGTTTGGCAGGTACTGCAGGTTATACCTGAGGTCCTGAATATAACTCTCGATATTATTCTCTGACACTGCCGGGTCAAATCTCTCTATGTCCTTCGCTAGCTCTCTCAGAGAATGGAGATTTATCCTTCTAGCTTCTCCGCTGACGGAGATATGGAAGAGATCGTGGTCAGACCTGTCGCTGCTAGAGAGAGTGCTTAATAGCGACTCGAATTCAGACCTTTTAGCAACCATCGTTAACTTAAAGAGTATTACTTTTAAGTACGAAATCACAATTTTACCACAGAAAACCACAAGATCAAGTATGCAATCAACCCGGTAGATCGCAAAAGATCACAAAACAATCAAGCACTGCTTAAAGAGCAAGGGGAACTTTTTCTTTCGGCTTTCAGCACACTGTATTGTCGTGTATGAAACCCGCGGCGTTTTATATTGAATTATTCCGCTTGGTTGACTCATTTCAGTCTTGCCACGCCCACCCAGGGACGCCAAATAATGTAGATTATGCCGGTTCAGGGACGCCAAATATGTAATCATAGTGGCTCTCTGAAGGCACCAGTTCTGTAGGGTTTGGGCATTTACTGAGACAATTATTAATTGTAGCAGTAAATCACAAAGTTGATTCTTTTGATGGCTTTAGAGTCCAACCATGCGACATAACTCAAACAACGCACACACACAGGTACTAATACACGAGGATACATTTATTAATACATAGAATATGCATATAAACCTAACAGATCTTATCGAGAGGGTTATCAGAATACAAAAGTTATATATTCAATCAGTTACAAAGTGTTACACATCAAGAGGACATACGTTCAGTATATCATTCATTAAGATCGTTTCGTAAAGTGAACTTGGTTACAACTTCTACATTAGATACTCAAACAAGTACATAACTCTTAGGAATTAAATTGATATCAACTGGTTTGGATAACAATTGAATTCTCGAGCTGTAATGCATTGAAGTTGAATTCTCATCCAATCTCTGGGGATTCAGATCTCCTGCGGGCACAAAGAAACAGCTGCAGGCTGTTGCTGTCCAATCCGCGCTCTCTGGCTCCGTGCCAGGCTGTGCTGTGCGGCTTGCGACGGTGCGCTGCTGATGCTCACTGTTGGCATTAACTAGCAAAGTTTGTGCACAGGAGAAAAGATGACTGTGGGTCCCAGCAAGTCAGGAAGAGGACTGGTTCGTTCCTGATGATGAGCTAGTTCTGAATAGTAATTCAGCTGTCCACAGTTCCGACCTGTTCACGAGGCCTGCTGCTGGTTACTCTCTGGCAACCTCCACTCTAGACTCTTAGAACAAAAGAAAGTTCTGGCACTCGGACACACTGGCCGTTCCGTGGTTGTCCGGGCTGAGTCTCAGGATGGTCAGGATGCGCGCCGCGAGAATGTCCTGCCTTTGGGAGCCTTCTGCTCCTGGGCCGTCCTGCCCTGGAATTCTCCTTTGAATTCCCTTTAGAACAGTCCACAGAATCCTCTCCAGAATCCCTTCTGAATCTTGTTGAATCTCAATCTGAATCTCTCAGGCTCTCTGTGTTGCCTGTTTTTACCTGGAGGAACTTCAGCTCATTGATTGGCTGAAAGTTCCATGGGCATCAGAGTCCCACGTGGATTACTCGGCCCTACCAGTCCCTAATTGGTTGATCAAGGTGAGATATGAGTCACTTAGTCCTGACACTTAGTAATGCAGTCCAGATGTCCAACTGGCACTCCCTAGACAGATAGGCGCCAATGGGTGACAATTGATCATGATAGCCAGGCTTAGCTAAGTGCATCCCCCTTTGGGAGCTGTCCTTGGACCTTAAATCACCATGCATGAATGGTTTCTCTGTGGCTGCACCACAGAGATGAACAGAGAAATGAGGCCTAATTTGGGAAAGCTCAGAAACACTTAATTCTGTCTTATTATTAAGCCTCACCGCTACAGTATGATACCATGTGTGTACAGCAGACATCACCAAAGGAACAGGAGACACCTGAGTAGAGAAAGAGAATATGAAAAGACTGATGAAAAAAAGCACCAGGAGAAATCCATTGAATATGCACAATCTCGTCCAGTATTTCAATGAAAAGTTTCAGTGTTGTTTTTAGTGTCGTCGTATTGCATACATTTAAAACAATGTGTCTTGTTTAATGAACAATTTGATTTACTTTAGTAAAAAGTGTTGTTTACTGTAGTCCTAGCATGGATGCAATTGTTAGAAAAAACTTGAATGAAAAACTGAATGTTTCATACAATATGGGTTTGTGTTAACCCACACACCTAAGTGAAATGTTTGATTACGTTTACAAGACATAACACATAGTTCAGTTGAGTGTGAAAGGGAACAACAGAGAAAGTCACAAACAAAACATTTGTGAAGGACTTGATGAATGTTTTTTCTTTAGAAATGACAAAAAATAAAGAATTTTTCAACAAGATGTCTTTCTATAGCGAGTTTCATTTGAGATAGTCTTTTCTTAGAAGTGCAAGAGTGGTATTCCCTACAACTTATTCCCCAATTTGATCATTCTCAGAAATTAGGAGACGGAAACCACACCTACTGTAATATTAGACCTTGTAACAAGGCAACTAGGTTTCAATGGCTTAAAAGGTGCAGAAAGAGGCTCATGTATAATGACCTCCAGTGTCCCACAGGTTTCCCAAATCATTTCTTAGAGTATGGAAAAAGAGGAAATAAAGTGTCTACAGAAAGCGTATACCCCCTTGAACTTTGTTCAGTTTGTTGCGCCAGTGCCAGAGTTTCATGCAATTAAATGAGGACCTCTTTCTCACACCACATATGTTATACTTTCAATGGGAAAAAAGGAAATATTACATTTTCACCCACATGTTAATATTTGGTAGAAGCCCTTTTCACAGCAATTTCAGCTGTGAGTCTGTTGGTAATGGGCTCCACCACCTCTGCACCAACAAGATTTGATAATATTTGAGAATTTCAGAAGTCTGTCTGGTTTAGCTGAAGAATCAGCTAAGGTAAGTTTCAGGAAGAGCATCTGATTTCTTTCAATAAAGCAGAACAGAGAAAAAACACACAATACAAAATCATGATAATTTGTATCCATATGACACTTTGACTTGAATACTTTTATCAGACCTACACAGAGTATATACTGTACACACTTTTTCAGCCCAGGTTTATACATTTGGAACTGCCATTTGTAGGTGTTTTTGTGTCTTAGCTCAACACTGTGAAACCTGTAGTTACAAACATGGAGGATGAAGACATGAAGACATATATTGTACCTCTGACCGGCCTACCTTCCAAGAGGTGAAAGATGAAACTTTCCCTTTATCGTCAACTCAGTGAATGTCTTTAAACTTTCGAAAACTGTAACAAAGAATAAGTTAAAAAACTTATTTTCATTGGACCCACAGAAAAGTCAAAGTTGTCCATAGAAATGCCCGTCTAAATCAGAAATCTACAGCACAAAGGCAGTGGCCTTTCGGGACATAAAAATGAAATCAGACTTTACTCGGACGAATTGCCCTTGGTCACGGACATCTTGCTATCAGTCACTACAAAGATGTTTTCTCTCGTGCCATGGCTTGCCTGACTTGCTTCTTCTGCTGGATGGCTTCTGGTCGCTGGTCAGGATCGACAGCCAGCATGTCCTGGAGCAGTGTCCTTAGCTCAGTGCTTATGGCTCTATTTACTTTCAGGGGGATGTGGAACTGCAGCCAGGGGTTCTCATGCAGGGCCTCTCCAACAGGCCCTGACAGACATATGCTCCTGTATCGGAAACGCACTTTAGTTCAATTCTAAAATATTTCTCATAGGACTGAAGGAACCTTTGCCTGTTACGAGTTAACAATTAGGTCCTCAAGAACTGTTTTACGGTTTTCTACACTCCTGGCTGGCCAAGGTCTCTTTAAGGTCTCTTAAGTGGAGGTGTAACTCATGTATCCTACATGTGATTTAGCAACATGAAAGGGAATAGCTTCTTATCGGATTATGGTCTTGGTTAACTGCCTAAGGCTGACCTAAGTGCCTAACTTTCTGACTTTCTTTATACCTTATATGTTAAGAAGCTTCTTCTGACCAATCAGAAATGTATGCTTTATGTATGAACATTTTGCTCATCAAAGTGAGTGAGAGACAAGGTTAACAGAAATTAGCCACGGCAGTAAATGACAGCATATTTTTGGGTTCTTAAATGGTCTCTACCTGGCACACCTGCAGTGCAAACTGACACACACTGTTTAGAGAAACAGCTACTCTATTACTAATATTAATGAAACATTTCTTATTCTATGGAACAAAAACAAACAGTAAAACTAAAACACAGATCTCTTAGCTTCCTATTTCATGAACCAGATGACTGAATCACCAAGCCTAACTAGTAGCCAGAACCCCAGTTAACCCTCCGTAACACAAAGTTTAACCACACGACAGAAACTCTTTCAAACTGAGTGAAAATCATAAATGGATCCATAACTTTACATCAATTTACTATGTTGTGCCAATACCTGCATTTACATTTAGAACGAATGATGTCATAGAACCAGCATCACACCAGTTCCAGGTGTCTCCAAGGAGACAACAGAACTTCAGTTGTGTTTGCTAAAATACACACTTTGAAACATACTGTAACACTTAGTTAACATGTCTGGTTTAGTTGAAGAATCGGCTAAGGTAAGTTTCAGGGTTTAATGGTGGGATGGCACCTGTGCTTTTTTCCCCCAACCGCTAGAATATGATTCGCACCAAACCCAAAAGAAATACTGCACAGTTCAGGAACTTCATCAACCTAGCAACTGTAAAATAAGCTTACAAACAACTGAATTGAAATGCCAAAAAGTTCAGAGAAAGGCACAAACTATGTTTACTTGGGGTTTACAAAATTAAAGCTAACTAAAACTGTAATGATAAACAATCATGCTGCCAATGGACAGAGAAATATCATGTTTTTTGAATAATGTATTATTTGTTACATAGGAACCCAGTAAAAGGGAATCCCTTGCGATCCTGTCTGCAGAGATAAAGGTAAGTATTGTTTTCTCTTTAGCTCTGTCACTCCAAGAAATATAATGAACATAAATATATTTGACAATCTTTTCATAGTAATCCAAACAACTCTGCGTGTATCTGACATTTGTAATATTTATCTACCGCAGTATAACTCTTCTGGCAAGGCGATTGGTATTGTACCTTGAAAGAAAACTGATTGGAAATGTCATGTACTCTATGGTTTCTATTGATGTCAAGTGGCAAATGTTGACTGGTGATGTTATGTGAATCTTAGGAAATGGTCATTTTTCAATCGAGTCTATGTTTCTCAGAATTTGAGACAGAGAGGTCAATCTCTGCAATCCGAGCTGAGGGCATTTCTTGGAATGGAAAGGTAAGAGCAACGTGTTCTTTGTTATTCTCTTAAGACTCTTCGCCAGATTTTACGATGAAAAATGTAAATAATAATAACAAACATTATTTTATATAGTGCCTTGAAAGGTGGCTTCTTTACAGAATGACAAAACCAACTACAATAAATAATACACAAGATATGCATGATGACAATACACAGTTAGAGGAGACAGTAGATGGTCATTGTCATTGTATTCTGAAGGTAGTTTTCCAATTTTTTGGAACGGGGTAAAAGAGGCCACCTCTACTAGAATCTTTGTCCTAACCAAAAATGTAACAAAGTATAATAATAATATTAAAAATAATAATGATAAACTTTATCTATAGAGCACCTTTCATACAAATTGTGCTTTGGTGCTTTAAAAACCAAGCGTAAAAATAAAATATTAAAATTGAGAGATATACTTTCAGTTGTAAAGGAAAATACAGCAATACAGTAAAGCAACATACATGTCAATTAAATAAATAAAAATTAGGAAAGTCGTAATAAAATAAGAACAATTAAAGAGAACTAAAAAAAGAAACAGAAATAGAAAGAACAAAGAACCACTTTAACTAAAAGCAACATTTTCAAATGTTTTTTAAAACAATGTACCGAGCTTGACTGCCTAATAAAAAGTGGAAGTGAGTTTCATAATTTGGAAGCATAAAAACAAAAAGCAGCCTCTCCACTCTTTCTGCATTTCACATGTGGTATTTGCAGTAGGCCAGTATGTGCAGATCTCAGGTCACGTATAGGAACATATGAAGACAGACATTCAGTAAGGTACAGACGTGCTAGGTCGCTTAAAGCTTTAAAAACAAGTAAAAGAACTTTCAAATTTATCCTAGATAATACAGGTGACCAGTGAAGTTTTTTCAAAACAGGAATGATATTCTCTTTCTTGTATTTGATAGGATCTGTGCTACTGCATTTCGAACAAGTAGTAAGGGATTTATTGTTTTCTTGGGAAGCCCACAAAACAGAGCATTATAATCATATCCACATCAATGTGAGCAATGGAGAAGTCAAATTAACGTGTCTAAATATCATCTAGTTCTATCCCAGGGAAGAGGGCTTTTGCCTACACAGACGACAAGACACAAAACGCTCAACTGTGCAAAACACGCATAAGGACATCAGTCAGGAGGAACAAGGTAAAGTGTTTTTACTTCTTCACCATGGTCATGTAATTTCACTCCAAGCACTGTCATATGAAATAACAGTGGAAACGACCTCCCCAACATTTTGGGTTGCTGCATTTTGCTTCAATGAATTTTAACCTTTTCTTTTAGACATTAAGAGGAAGGACACATTCACCCTTGGTAGAGATTCAGTTGTTCTATGAGATGTCAAGGTGAGAATTAACCACTTCAGGCATACGTCAATCCACATGACTGAAAAAGGGGCAATGAACAGGATATGGGGATTTTGCTAGTTATAAAGTACAATAATCATCATTACATGATCTAAGACTACTGAAGTATAAGCTGTGTCCCTGACTGATTAATTAGCAAATTCATCTTTGTAGAGTGCAGCTACTATCTATTCAGTGGCATTTCCTTAAAACAACAGTATTCCCACATTCTGAATATGGAGTGAGATCATGTAGAGAATGTTGGACTTGTAATAACTAATTGAAGGATAATAATAATCAACGAAAGTGCTTAAAAGTATCAACAAATGCCTTCAAAGTACTTGACACGTACTTTGCTTTCAAAAGTGAAACATAATTAATGCTTACGTAAGATTTCTCTTGACTTCTCAGGAGTATACTAACTCCAAGGACAAGTAACATCACAAACCGTTATTTAAGTGCTGATGTTGGAGCTGCAATACTACTACCAAGACAAAAAATGATACAGGTAACACTGCTTTCAGATTTCTAAGAACTGCTAAAATAGTATGTTTACAGAGCATTCAGAGTCTCATAGAGAAAATAAGTTGAGAATATGACAAGTTCCTATCATCTCAAACACTGCCAATCTAGAACAAAAAGCCATGTGTTCATATTTGGTAGAAGCCCTAACAACACCTAAAAAACACCTAACAACGGGTGCAGGACCGAATTAGGGCAGTACCCACTATTGATAAACATACAGAAAACAATATTAAAGTACTGGCTTTAATATTAGCCAGACACAGCTGGATGAGCTCTACCAGCCAGGACAGGAGGCTCTACTGTACACAGAGAGGGGAGGGAGGGGGGAACAAGCTGCCCAGCCCTGTGGAATGCTACAGAACCCTAAACAGACAAAACATACTACCCGAATATTTGACCAAGATATCCAGACACAGCTGGATGAGCTCCACCAGTCAGGACAGGCTAATAAGATACACTCCACAGACATTCACAACAGTGACATATCATAAACACTTGAATTACTTATCTAGTCTCTCGAAACAAAATTTCGAGAAAAAACACATTGCCCAACGTTAGAAAGCACCTTGCATTACATTGCTTGAAAAACAATTTTATTTCGAAGGAATTATGGATCGGGAATTCTTCGAGGAAGTCGGGGTCACACAGCATGCCGCCCCATATATCAGGGAGCACATTGGATCAAGGCACAGTCTCTTTCAAGACAACGATCCGAAACACAGCAGCAAGGGCGAGGCTTATAGCAGAACGAGTGAACTGGGTGAAAACTCCAGCCGAATCTCCAGATTTAAATCCAATAGAGATGGTATGGCATTAGCTGAAAGACTATGTTTGGAAAACTCCTAAACCCAGCACAAAGCAAGAACTGATACTGATACAATGTCTGTTGATACTGATACTGTATGAGTAGGGCTGTTTCACCACTCCTTTTTTTTTGTTGCATACAGCAGTACTTCTTATGGTAGTACTTAAGTACAGTACAGTAGGTACTTACATTAGTACTTCTCACGTTAAAAAAGTTAGGTGTTAGCATAAACTATTAGTAAATAAAAAATATTAAACTTAACACTGTAATAAATTATGCTAATATTAAATTCGATTCTGCTCTGAGAATGTAGGGGGAAGGAAAAATGCCAGTGGTCTTTTCACTGATGAACTTGTGCCTGATGAACACCACTGCGTCACACCACACAGCTGCCAGCACACCTCACCGTACCAGGCCACCACTGCGTCACACAGCTGCAAGCACACCTCACCGTGCCAGGCCACCACTGCATCACACACCTGCCAGAACACCTGAGCGTGCAAGGCCACCACTGCATCACACAGCTGCCAGCGCACCTCACCGTGCCAGGCCAACACTGCGTCACACCACACAGCTGCCAGCGCACCTCACTGTGCCAGGCCACCACTGCGTCAGACCACACACAGCTGAAAGCGCACCTCACCGTACCAAGCCACCACTGCGTCAAACAGCTGCCAGCACACCTCACCGTGCCAGGCCACCACTGCATCACACAGCTGCCAGCATACCTCACCGTACCAGGCCACCACTGCATCACACAGCTGCCAGCATACCTCGTCGTACCAGGCCACAACTGTGTCACACAGATGCCAGCACACCTCACCGAGCCCGGCCACAGCTGCATCACACAGCTGAAAGCGCACCTCACCGTGCCAAGCCACCACTGCGTCAAACAGCTGCCAGCACACCTCACCGTGCCAGGCCACCACTGCGTCAGACCACACACAGCTGAAAGCGCACCTCAACGTGCCAGGCCACAACTGCATCCCACAGCTGCCAGCACACCTCATGCCTTGTTATGTGAAACTTTAATTCTCTTTTTAGGAGAATTACAATTCGTGAACCACAATTCACGCTCAACCACATCACAGATCTACTACACACACCTCAGGATGGTGACGTCACTGCCTTTCATATGGAAACATTTTGACACCGCGCTCAACAATCTTAGGAAGATCACAAAACAAGCCTGCTAGCCTGGATTTTACCTAAAAAAATCACGCCCGAGAAAGTGAAGTACTGTAGCATTAACTAGCAAAGGTGTATTGCAGACATAGGCATAGTACGTAATACAGGCTTTATGAAATCTAATAATAATGTTTCGGCTGTGAATCCTTCTTCAGCTGTGAGGGCCTTCAGCTCATAATGAAACGCCTGGAGTTTGCAATGTACGGCGCTCTGAACGAGTTCAACTTTAATGCAGGAAAAATGGATTTCCCAGAAGCTATACTGATTCTTATGGAAGCCCGTTTCCGCCAG
This sequence comes from Lepisosteus oculatus, assembly GCF_040954835.1. NCBI lineage: Eukaryota > Metazoa > Chordata > Actinopteri > Semionotiformes > Lepisosteidae > Lepisosteus > Lepisosteus oculatus. Next base: position 1,391,457 of record NW_027167977.1, read on the forward strand.
GGAGTAGAAAAAATGCGCCCTGGTATTCTCTGGGATGCAGTGCAGTTAAAACTGTTCACTGTTACTGACCATACTGCCTGCCTGCGGGCACTTTTCCTTTCCGTGGGGGAGGGTGGACTGTCTTTCATTAGAAGGTTAGCCTATTCTACTCGGAGAATGTAGAGGGGGTGGAAAGTGCCCGCGGTCATTTAATTAGTATTACAATTCGCACTGATTCCCCTGCGAAGATATGGACATAAGAATATTCGTGTGTGGTCAAAAAATGCCATAAAAACGACAAAATGAAGGCTGTGAAAACATTCACAATGTGCTGTATACACAAAGCACGTGTTCTCACAACTCGAGGAGGTTTCGTGAAAACTTTATATCGTCACACAAAATAAAGTTTTTTTGTTTACAAAGACGATTACAAAGAATGTGGACCAGGGTAATACTTTGAGTTTACAGCTTGTCCAAGGTCATTCATTATTAATACTATTAGGGATATCTTCGGTAAAGACTGACAGCAGGAACATTCCTGTTCTTTACTCAGCAGCTTATTAAAAACAGGGTGTTCAAAACGTTTTTTTTTACCCAGAAGAGTGACAAAGCTTCGCGTTGTGAATCTGTTATTCCGTATTTACAAAGAAAGTGGAATACAGTAATACTACCTGCTATATAGATACATATTTTTAGATATTCAGATCCTTAAATTAATATCATTATTCATTTCTTTAGATACGTGATTCCATACTATATTCCCTATTACAAAACCAATAATTCCAGTCCTGAAATCTGATTGGCTGACACACATTCGAAGAACATACTGTAACACTTAGTTAACATGTCTGGTTTAGTTGAAGAATCGGCTAAGGTAAGTTTCAGGGTTTAATGGTGGGATGGCACCTGTGCTTTTTCCCCCCAACCGTTAGAATATGATTTGCACAAAACCCAAAAGAAATACTGCACAATTCAAGAACCTAGCAACTGTAAAATAAGCTTAAAAACAACTGAACTGAAATGCAAAAAAGTTCAGAGAAAGGCACAAAATATGTTTACTTGGGGTTTAAAAAATTAAAACTAACTAAAACATTCCAAACAGAAGCCGGCCTACCTTCTTTTCTTTGTACCTGATAAAGATGAGGATGGCTTTAAAGATACAGCTAAACTTTTGCAGAACCATTCAAGCGCATTGTTACTGTTTGTTGTAGAAGCCAAAAATATGAGAATCTCAAAATCTAAAAATCTCATGGCGTCAGAATGTACAACTTTAAAAAAATAAATAATAATAATAAACATTAATTTATATAGCGCCTTGAAAGGTTAATAGAATGACAAAACCAACAACAATAAATAATACACAAGATATGCATGCTGACAATACACAGTTAGAGGAGACAGTAGATGGCGGTAATAAACACAGTGAGAGCAGAAGGATAAAGAACAGGGGTGAGTTTCCCGAAAACAACTAATCTTAGAGACTTTCAAGCAACTTTACGATGTACGTATGTAAACAATCGATTGACAATTCTTTCATTATATGGTGTCGGTTTTGGTCCTTCAGTGGGATGAAATAAAGTTGTGAAAAGGAATATGAAGTAAACTTGACATCATAGTTTAAGCAAAAGCATATAGATAGGCACAAAAAGGGACCTTATTGTTTCTAAGAGCAAAGAAAAGAAATGACTGACATGCCGTAAAAGAAAACCAAGATTAACTGCGTGGACAGTGTATGCGTCCGGCACGACGTCCTTGATTTAAAGCAATATTTTTTGGCGCGCTGCCATAGTTAAGAATCAATATTTCATGAGAAAAAACTGTTATTTAGAGTTATTGGGTGTACTGGAACTCAATGGAAACATTAACTACTAAGCTTGGCATGTGTCACTCAACAAATACAGGACCTATAATCAAATTTAAAAACAAGTAGATCTAAGCTTTACCGTCAACAATCACGACAGAACATCAAACGGTGTTGAACTACGCGGTATCGACCGCGGGTTTGGGTACGGAATGGAGCAGGCGTGGGACTCAGGACTGGGGCTGAACAACACATTTATTAACTCGAATCGGGAAAGGTACACACACAGGGACAGGGGTTACAGCGCTGCACCTTCACTAACACACACACACACCTGAAGGGAAGAGACTGTATCCCAGCCTCCGTCCCGCTATACAGTCCGGTAGAACCCAGGTGCTGTTCTCAGCCCGCCTTGCGTGCGCAGGACTAAAGCGCCCTGCGTGGCGCTACATTATAAATACATGTTAGGCCCAATGATTTCACTAAAATAATGCATTGCTGCATTTCATACTGAAAATAATATCATCTAGTCAAGTATAAAAATGAATATGAAATATACCCAGGATGACTCATAAATTCATGAGTATAAATAAATGTTCTTTTTTCGAATGTCCTCTGACACAGTACAACACAATATCAAAGTCCTTCATATAAACTCTTAGTGTCCTGTATTCCCAGAGGATGCCCCTGCCGTGAAGTGACTGTGCTCTGTCTGGCGATCTCTGGCGCTCAGGGTGGGCAGGAGGAGGCCAGTTTAAGAAGCACTTAGTGATGAACGAGCGGGTCGGGGAGCACGTAGATGACGAAGGATTTAACGTGCTACTTCAGTTACGATGGGTTTTGGGAAACACTCGTCAATTAACGATCGAGCTTAAGAGCGAGTTTACGATGTTCTTAGCGCTACGAGCTTTCGGGAAACAGAATCATAATATCTAGAAGGATTACCATATATAAAAATAGAAAGAATGATATATGATATATACAAGTAATTCTATCATATCATATATTATTAACACCATACCCACCATCTATGTACATTCACATGACCACACATATCAGATCAATATCAAATCAATCACAATGATTAGAATGCGCGCAGAAATCGCCCCTTTCTCTTCCCATCTTTCAGCACATTATACGTCCTCTCCACGATACAAGCCGATATCCGTTATCTTACTCTACAATGCACCTTTTCCCGTGTTGTACGTTAACATTTGGTTCATAAAATCGACACACCTGAAATACTAAATAAGAAAGAAAACAATTATAACACAACGGATGACAGAGCCTCTAGAACAGAAAACCCGTTGGCGTCACACACGCTGAATGTCTCTCTCTCTCCTGCTCAGCAAAACACAACATGTGGGTCAACACCGTGTGAGGCATTAAACATCACCTTCGTGCATTACCGCGATTCATCTGGCACACAACTGTACTACTACAGAAATAATATATATATATATAATGTCGCCACACGAATCTGTAATGAAAATAAAATTAAAAATGCCGCTGGCGTCTCACCCGACTGGCGGCCACAGCGCGTCTGAGGGCTCCCCAGAGAAACGAGCCGCCTGTGACCCCAGGGGCACCTTCACAAACCCCAAGGGCTGTCGCAAAGCCAACTCCATACAGAAAAACGGAACTCATCTGGGGGAAGTTCACAAAATAAAATAATAAAATAAAAGATGACATCATATAACCACGGCTCAACGCAGCTGGCTACACGTGTGAGAAGGTGCAGTACTTGAAGTGCGCTGGGCAAACTTCCGAGGTCAAATTCTTCAGCACGGTTGTACCTTTAAAGCGGAGACGACGGCACCGAAAATTTTTGGCGCGCCCTCTCTTTAAAGCCCTGGCCAAATACGAAGACAGTACGTACAGTTATAATTCAAACGGAATTAAAAACTACACATCCCAGTTACCATGGTGGTGCTTGTGATCATTGCGTTTAACCAACGAAACAGGGCGAAAAATCAGTCACATGAATTTGGGGCAGAGTTTCGAAAGCTTAACCTATCAGCAACAAAGCGAAATTTACACGATAGGCTACCTCAAACTGTCAGTTACACGACTGTGTATGTCGCTTAAGCCACTTCTATTTGGCATTTTAGTTATGGAGGCGAGAAGACGCCCCCCCCCCCCCCTCTCTGGGTGCCTGATTTGCCGCCATCTTTAACCGCTTCGTGTCCAAATCGCAGTAGCTACGCGTACGAAATAAAGTTCATCCCAGCTACAAAACATATATATTTTTGTGGTAAGAGGGAGCAAAACATCAGTATTTACTGCTATTAATTAGTTTACGATTTATAGTTGAAATCTGAGCCTAAATATAAAGTTAAAATCTCGACAAAGCAATGTAGGAAATACAGAGAAAATAAATCCTTTCTGACATCTAAAATCAGTTTCGATCAAGGTCTCTAAATCGAACAAGAAAAAGAGGATTTTCGGAGGGCAATTACGCTGTATTTATATAGAATAAATGATTTATGAGCAATCTAATTTCTTGTTCGTTTAAAACAGTGAAATGTCAGCTGCAAAAGATCGCACCAGAAACAGCAATCTCTCCACCTGTCATAGACGTTCAGGAAAGGCTGAATGAAGTCATGGTGATCAATAATAACAGTTGTAGGACAAGAAACAAAAGATAGTGAAAACTTAAGATTTTTAAGGCTAAAACTCAAATTCATTCTACAAATTAAGGCAAATGAAAATTCAGGACGTTAAAGTGCTAGTGGTGTAAAAAAATACAAAAATGCACATGAGCAAAAAGTTTTAGAAATGGAGCAAACATAATAAAAGCCATGCCTATAGTGCAGAAGAGGGATGCAGGAACACTTGCTTAGATATACAACAACATTATTTTATTAAACCTTTACAATTTCTTGCATTAGTAATTATCTTTTCGCATACCCCAGCTTGCTCTCCATGAGATACACAGACACACAGATGAAAGAGATAGGGAGAGAGCCTGTGGTCAGAGTACAGGGTCAGCCATTGTACAGCGCTCCTGGAGCAGTTGGGGTTAAGGGCCTTGCTCAGCAGCCCAACGGAGTAGGATTCTTCTGCTGGGTGCGGGATTTATTGTTAAATTATTACTTTAAATGAATACTTTGAGTTACTGAAACAGCCCGCTAATAAAATTGTCGCAATTTTGTTCTCGTTTGGAAGAGAGAATCAAAAATGAGACATAATGATGGTTTCCGGCTTAGACCTTTAAAGGTACCCCCATCACGGAAGAATTTGACCTCGGAACGTTTACCCAGCGTAATATTGTATTTCATTTCACTTTGACCGATTGTCTTTAAATCAATTGTTGTCAGAATATCCCCACCTCCAAACAAGAACAAAATTGCAACGATTTTATTAACTGGCTGTTTCAGTAACTTAAAGTACATATTTAAAGTAATAATTTAACAAGATATGTAAATGTTTTAAGATATGTATATGTTGTGAATGTCTGTAGATTGTATCTTATGATTTAAATACTTTTATTTTTTCACAATCTGGCAATGCCAGACAGAATTCAAATGGCCTTGCAGATCAGAAAATCAAGGAACAAAACAATTATTGCGCCCAGCTCCTCAATGGGATAGCTTTAACTTGCTAATGCGTTGGTGTACAAAAGTAAAAAACAATTACTTTTTGACAATGAAAACTGGTGTGTATCTCTCTCTTTGCTGGCGCGCGGGCGCGGTGGGGTGCTGTACCACCCGCACAGAACATTCAAGTGTCCCTTTCCATTCAATGGGTGTCTGAGTTGCTGTGTCCTATCTTCTGACAGTCGCTGTTGTGAATGTCTGCAGAGTGTATCTTATTTTTAGCATTGTAGCGCTTTCGCCCTGGGGGGCGGCTGAAGAACACCCGGCTGGGGTGCGCGGTGAGGGGCAGGACAGGAGTGGTCAGGGCGGGGTTTAGGTAGGCCGCTGACTATTGCAGCTGCCACACAGTGAAAGGGGCATACGTGCTGGGGAGATCGGCCGTTTTCCATGTAAATAGTTCCCTGGTTCTGCACCCCTCTCTCTCTCCCTCTCCAGATACAGCTGTATGAGTTCAACCAGTCAGGACAAGAGGCTCTACTGTACGCACAGAGGGGTGGTAGAGGGGAACAAGTTGCAAGCTGTGGGGTTGAAGCTGATACCCTGGATCCTCTCCAGACACAGCTGTATGAGCTCCACCAGTCAGGAGGGAGGCTCTACTGTACACAGAGAGGGGTGGGAGGGGGGAACAAGCTACCCAGCCGTGGGTTTGAAGCTGATACCCCGCTTGATCCTCTCCAGATACAGCTGAATGAGCTCCACCAGTCAAGACAGGAGGCTCTACTGTACACAGAGAGGTGCAGGGGGGGAAACAAGCTGCATAGCCATGGGGTTGACCCTGATACCATGGATCCTCTCCAGACACAGTTGTATGAGCTCCACCAGTCAGGACAGGAGGCTCTACTGTACACAGAGAGAGGCGGTGGGGAGAACAAGCTGATACCCTGGCTTCTCACACAAACCTTAAAATCACGTAATAGGTTTATTCCATGCTGAAAAAAAGAAGAAAGAATACACATTCCTTAGGAATCAGTGCCTTTATATAGCGCCTTTAAAGGTGGCTTCTCAAAGTGCCTTACAGGATAAAAACAACAAAAACAAAAACAATATTGTTTTCCATTGCACTTTGACAGATCATCTTTAAATCAATTGTTGATTTAAAGTTTGACAGTAAATGTTTATATTGTAAAGCATACAGCCGCCATTTCTTTCTAAAAATTAAAAAAATTGTTTGCGCAGTCTAAGAGGGGAGGGGTCTGCCGACAATCCCCCATACACTCAAGTGAAATATTAATAACCCCAATGTAAACAGCGTATTTACAATTTGTTGATAATAAAAATGTTAAGTTCTCTAAGAGTTTGTGATACTTTACCCAGGGAGCTGTGTAAGCATGCGTGGTGACTATTCATTGTTATTAAAAAATGACTTAGATTCGAACATGTTGTGATATTTAGAAATATAAAAAGTCAATTAATTGTCCATAATATTGCTATTTTATTTTTTCAAAGAAATGCTTGTTAAAAGAAAAGTCATGGCACAGGCTGGATTTGAACAGCCAACCTCTCACTTACAAGTTCAGCACATGAATAGAATTATATCATTATTAATTTCTTTAGATATGCGATTCCATATTATATTCCCTATTAATCAAATTCTAAAAGTATGCTTGTTTGCTCCTGTATTGAGCGTATTTGCAGAAAAGCTTAAAACTACCACTTTTTATACACACGTTATTTCACATGTTAGTTAAAGACTTCGATGCTTAATATTGTTTAGGGAGAAATGGAATACTGGTGTGTATTTTTGTACCGAGACCAGCCATATACAGTTTACATACTGTAATACTGTATATTTATGTTCCAAAATTAATATTGTTTATGGCCTTCACACACGTTATGCTCATATTCTTTTTATGCTCAGCTACTAAGATTTCCCTTCAGTGGTAAAATTCCATATAAATATTTAATACTTAAACGGGCAGAGTAAAGACATTAAATATACATATACATACTGTATACAGTACAGTTTGCATACAGTAATATGTTTATTTTCCTAAATCAATATCTCTTATGAGCATGCAAAAGGCATGGTGAATTGGAGATTCTCAAAAATGACTGTACTTTGCATGATTGGAAACAAATGCGTGATTGGATCAACGAAATGCTGTGGTGTTACTTTTACAAAGACGGTCAATGAAAAAAAGAATGTGGACCAGGGCAATACTTTGAGTTTACAGCTTGTCCAAGGTCATTCATTAGAACATGTGGTATTATGCGGTACTATGCGAGAATACACGGTATTAATATGGTAACTTGTGTTACACCGCGATAAGCACACCGCTTCTGGGAAAACTGGCCTCAACACTGTATTGGATAAGGCACTTAGAAAACAGATTCATGCGTGGACCACAGCAATGTCCCTTTACTGACAGCCAGCAATCAACGGATGTGTCTGATCGTGAACGGTTTTCCCTGTTGTTTGTTGTATTACTCGGTGTTGCATTTTAAGCTGTGCATGAGGCAGGACCCGGAGGCTGCTGCTTCTGCTGGGATTGAGGAAGAGCTGAGCGCCATGTAAGGCAAAGACACTGCGTTCCACTTTATCAGGTGCCTGGAGTGTAAGAGCTGCAGATAATATTGAGTCACATTAATCCCAACATATTTCAAATATTATGAAAATTAAATAAATTAAATCAAATAACTTTCATTAAAAAAATCAATCACACTTTACCTTGCTTTTTCAGTTGTTTTAAAGGAAAATTGATGCAGAGAATGTGTGAATACTACTTTTTGATGGTTCCAAGGCCAATGTGACCTTTTCTATTGCCTGCTAATTGTACGTTCCAGGTTGAACAATTATTTTTAGGAGGTCAAGGTGTATGAATGATAAGAACAGCTTGAAATTTATTTTCACGGTCGACACACATTTTCGCAAGGGAAAAAAACTGAAATAACGACAGTTACGCAAACACCAGTCCACCAAAAAAAAATCATTTTATTAAAACAAGGTAACATTTTTTTTATCATCATACGGATGAACTGTGCTAAATATATTTCTAAAAAGAAAAAGCAGGACGTGAGTCGTGAGCCAAGATCATGACTCTTTTACTCTTCTTCACATCAGTTTTCATCTGTGAGGAGGAGGAGGGGGGCGGCTCCTGATGTGCTGACACTTGGGGATGTGCCTCTGTGCCGGCCTGGGGGCAAAGCGCCGGCCGCAGTGAGGGCAGGGCTCGTAGTCGGGGTTTCGATTCGCGGGGGGCTGGGGCAGGTTCACAACCTTCCCTCCTTGCGTGATCACCTGCTGCACCTCCCTGGCCTATTTGATGCTCCGAATGAAATCCTCGAGCTTCTGCCTCCAGTTGTTCTTTCTCAGCTGGGAACAGGAAATGAAACCAATGAAACAGCTTCCAGAAAAAGTCCAGACTAGCACTGCATACACAGTCTGGTCGCAAACCATTCACAAGGCAAGAAAATATCAATACAGTAATAACATAGCTTTCTGGGCCTACCTTTCATGTCATTGGGTAGAGAGTACAATTTAGTTATGGTTTTGTTTCCCGTGAGTGCTATTTGCTTGATATCTCATGTAGATTTTTACAACAGAATTCAGAAGTCACTAAGACCCATTTATTCTGTCTGGCAAATGTGCCTTTGCGGCAGTTTTTCAGAAGAATACTTCATAAAACACTTATTTATTGTTTACATTGATTTATAAGCTGAGTCTGACTCTAGGAGAAAACAAGGGAAGCTTGGAAAGAGTTTAAGGATAGCCCTTACCACGATTGGAGGTCTAACCTTCTTCTTATGGATGTATGTCTCCAGTTCTGTTCCCTTGGCCCTGTGCTTGAAAGAGTCAAAAACCTTCCTCTTTGAATTCTGAAGCTTCTTGCAGATCTTGCTGTGTTTCTCCAACCTCTCTACAGCAAACTTCCTGTGACACAGTTCACAGGGGACCAGCTGAGGGTTTCCACTCTGGCTATTCTCATATGGAAATTGCTCAGCGATAGGGCACATCAGACTTGTAGGGGACAAATATCTGTTTTCCACTGACAGAGTTTGTTCATCCAGACATGCGGTGTTATTTCTGAAGTGGGCCTGCGCGGCCTGTGCCGCTGACACGTCACTTTCAGGAGCCTTGCTTTCTTGAGGTACTTTCTCCTTCCACAGGGGACGTCTTCTAGCCCACGGCTGCAAGGGCTCACTTGACGTCTCTCCTGATGGGAAAGCGCAGAGGGAAAGTGCGATTCTGCGCATCCGCCGTCCTCCATTGGAGAACCATAATCAAGGTTGTCTCCTTTGAAAGGAAGGGCTTTCCTTGGAGTGAAGGCTTTTTGCTTCTCCATTCTGCAGGTCAGAAGAGGCACGGCCTTAGAGCAGTGGTTGGCCCACGGTCCTCTGGGGCGAAGCTCGCTCTGCCTCGCCTGGAGTGTCTTCCTTCGGGTCAGGAGTCCTCTATTTTCCCTTCCGGCCACCTCTCTGGAGTCTTCCATCTCTCTCTGAACCATCCTCAGCTCCTCCTGAGGTCTAAAGAGCTTCGCCTGCATCATGGCCTCCTTCTGGCGAATCTCGTCCTTCATCATGGCCTCCTTCCGGCGCATCACATCCTGCAGACTGGCTTCCATCCGGCGATGCTCCTCCTTCAGCGCGGCCTCTGCCTCGGCCACTTTTCGTAGCTCCTCTTGCAACTGAAAGTGCTCCTTCCCATTGGCATGAGAAGGGCATTGCCCTGGAGGGGTCGCCACCATGGGGAGGACAGTCCTGTCCTTAGGTTTGCGTACTCTTGAGTCCCTCCTGCCCGGCCTCTCGCAGGGCCTCTCATGACCATCCTGAGGCGGGGTGGGGGCAACAAGGAATCACTCTGTGCTTCCGGGCGGTCCACAGCCGGAACCTCACCAGGGCCGGAGACTTTCCTGTTACCCATAGGCTGCAGGGGGTAAGACCGATCATACCCCACAATGTTCTTCTCGGGGCCCTGTTGGGTTTGGAAGCGATAGCTGTTCCCCGTCTTCTTCTCCGCAGCGTATTTGACATATTGGAAAGATTTTCTCATCTTCTGTAGAGCCGCCTCCTGCCGTCGATTGTATATGGCGATCATTTTTTTCTCCTTTTCCTGCATCAGTTTCTCTTGGAAGGTGTCCTTCAGAAGCTGTATCTTGGGAGGCGGGAAGTACGTGGAGATCAGATCCTGTCGCCTTAAGGGCGCGGGTCGATTCGAGTCTGTGTCCTTCGGGGAGGGGGACAGAGCACCAGGCTTAGGACTGGGCTCCATTGGCAAATGAGATATGAGCTTTGTTTCCCAGGTATCTGGAAAAGGCAAAAATGGCAAATAAATGATATCCTGCACAGTCTAGTATGGTCTAATAGAAAAGAATAAAAAAAACAATTCAGGAAATACACAACTTTTTAATAGTAAACCTAATGGTGTTGAATGCTGCATGCTGACTCAGTAGGAGACAGATCCTAAACATAAACATTATAATAAACATTTGTTTCCCAAATAACATTCTCAATGTTCAGAATGCTTAAAGTCATGAGCTTTTTTAAAAATGTTTAACTGAAACCTGGAAATGTACTATTTCATTTCAAAGCTTGTATTATATCTATGATATACATGTTTTTTATATAAAATTAACCCATTATGCAACAGTGGTTTGAGCAAAAGCTGAAGGATTATGATACAGTATATCGATTTCGCTACAAATTGACAAGAATATTTGATGACACTTACCAAACAAGTCTCAAACAGCGTAGAAATAGTTCACCACGACGATAGCAATGCAATGTTTGACTGCATCTCCCTATGTGATATATCTGTATTTGGGTAAATACAGATCACGTAATTCAGGGAGCACTGTTCCGTCAGGTCACCAACCATTATTACGACGCTCATATGTCATAGAGCTCCTTAGGATGTTTGTATAATCTTTATCCAAATTTTCATATGGCCGCAGTTACGGCGTTTATTTTACAGTTAATGTAACAGGATGTCATTATATTTTTCTGTCTTTATGGTGGCAGACCACTTAACTAAATCTGAGTAGGCGGTTTCTACAAATGGGTCAGATAAAATATTAAATATACAGTAAAAGCTCACACCTATTCATACCCTTTATGTACTGTATATCTACAATTACGTATACTGTATAATACGATAACTACCATTACAAAATGTCTCCCTTTTGATTTGAAGTGGTTCTTTTAAATAAGTAAATTGCAATCAATTAGCCTACATCTGTGCTCCTAATTCATCGCGACGACGGACCGAGACTCCGGTGGGATTTGTGAGAAGTAAAGGGGTGTGCCTGTTTTAAAACCGATTCATACGTCTTAAACACATGGACATTGATAGCAGTCTGTGTTATATAATTTATCTTTTCATTTTATTTAAATTTAAGTATCACATACACATTTTCAAAGTAACTGTACCCCTTTTAATTATGATCCCCATCGCTCACAGCTCCGAAACTGAGACAAGGGCTACTTCAGATGGGATTTCCAATATTTCTCTCTTAGCTTGTATACCGGTGGAAAGGAGAGGGCTCTTAAAACGTGTTGATAGTAAGATTGGGATGTATTTGCAGTCTAGATATAGTTTTTTTAATGTTCAGAGCCGCCACAGATTCATTTTCTTACGACTGCTTTTCTGGATGACAATGACAATGCAAACGATGGTGTTAAGGCGAGGCTGTGCCTTAAGGCTCCTCTGCTTACAATGTTCAGCGCGTAAATCGCAAACGAGCGCCTCTCTTACGATGAAAATGCAGAAAATAAGACCACGAGATTTAAACCTACGGCTTACAAATTTATGCGTAAACACTAAAACCGTATCTTTAGCAAAGCTGGCGAGACAATGTGTTTTATCATTTGAAAAAGTACTGGAAAATAATTAAAGGTTATCACGATAAACAGAGGTTACTGATCTACTACTGTATGCTGTGACCAAAAATGAGAGTCCCCCGATCCTCGCAGCCTTCATGCTTTGGTCTTGGCCTGGACGTTTTTTTTAAGATAATGGGGTCAAGTTAAGAAATTATGCAAGTTTCTAATCAAATCCAAGGGCGCCTCGATCTCCTAAACATCTTTAGAAGGCCGACGGACCACACTGCACGGTCCGGGTCCGGGCCCTGACCCGGTTCTGGATAATGCCAGCTTAAAGTGAAAAATTCTACTGTACATATTATGTTTCTTATTATGGTATATATGTATAATATAGCGCGACCGCTTCACGAAGCTAGAAAGAAAGGTATCCGCCATTTTTATTTTACCTGCAATTGAATTTGCCATTAAAATCATTATTAATACCGCAGCTGCTAAATTACTTACCTAAAAGCGTTCAGATACAAAAGCACTTGAGCTGTAATGTTTATATACTGTTGGCCCGATGACCTACTTCAAGAAGAATTGTTACATAGACCGCCAAGGACTGTCATCACACTTTACGTCATAAAGCGCTTTAAAACTTTTGACAAGTTCAACACCTCATATTTTGTACTGTTTATCATGGTAAAAGCAACTCAAAGCAATTCTAAAAATGATCGAAAGGTAAAAATGCAAGCTTATAAGAGCTGTCATTTTAACATTTATAACATATATTTAAACAAAATATATATAATCTATTTTAATAAAATAGAAAAGTGTTCTTAGTCTTCACTTAAAAGCTGTTAGAAGCTGCCTTTCTGACAAGAGAGTTCTGTGAGTTCCACAGTCTCAGTGCATTAAAGTCAAAACCAGTTGCTTTTTATTTCCTGTTTTACGACAGAGCAAGAAGGGTGTCCACAGACCACTGTGCACCTGCAGGCTGATATGGGGGGTAAAAAGTCTAGAAGTTAGTAAATAAGATTTTAGCACATGTTCTAAAACAAACCGGACACCTGTACAGTGATGCCAACACAGTGATCTGAGCTCCTTCTTTGAGTTAAATCCTAGCATCTGCATTTTTTACAAGTTGTTGCTATGGCAGAGCATGACCAGAGCATAACAGAAACCACCCATTTTCTAACCGCTTCATCCAATTTAGGGTCAGGGGGTCAGGGGGTCGCGGGGCACGGGGGAGCCAGAGCCTCAGAAAGTAATAAGCAGGAGATACCTGGGACTGGATGGTAGTCCAATGCAGGGAAGACACAGACACTCACCAATTATCCCAGAAGCCAATTAACCTACCAGTAGTTCTTTGAAGTGTGGGAGGAAGCCGGAGCACCCAAAGCAAACTCATGCAAACATGGGGAGAACATACAAGCTCCATACAGATAGCACCCCAGGTCCAAGTGTACCCAGGGCCTCAGCACTGTGAGCTAGCAATGCTAAACGCTGGGCTACTGTGCATGCTAATTTCTAGGCATCAGGTGATCAATCAGGTAGTGTTTCTCAGATAAAAGGACACCAGTAATTTAGTATGAGATTCAAATTGACCTCAGAACAAAAAACTGTATAACTTATGTTATATAACTTATGTATAACTTACTACAGCATAACTGTCTTATTTGGCTCTTGTAGAAAATATTAACAGCATGCCTATTAAACATACAGTATCTAGCAATCAGCAATCAAAATAAAAAATTTCCAAACATGGAAACTGCCCAGTTAATGAAGCATTTCAAAGACAATAATCTATTCAATAATTACAGTTTTAAGTAGATAACAGATTTATATTCAGATTACGAAAGTATCATAACAACGGCTGCTTGTGTAAGGAATCCATGAATAGCACTGTACATGAGAATTCCACACCTATTTGTAATCAATACACGAAATCCTATTGAATTTCAGGTACTTGTTTATTCAGCATTGCTTGACTCCGCGGACTCCTTGTTGTTTCAATATTCTAGCAATAGGACTAATCGCCAATACAGTGCCGTTGTAATCTATTCCTTCTGCCAGCAGAGGACGGTATTCGCACAGCCAGTTCAGGATAAGATACGGTCCTCGCAGTTCACAGTACAACTGGCCACAGCCGTACTCGGAATATGCTCTCGATAACCTCGTTTAGTTTAAGTACGGCCGTATTTCATATCAACCCACAGATGCCTTGCATAAACACTAGAATTCTGGTTGTACTTAAATTGACCTTATACGTTTTGGATTATGTTTAACCTTCTTCAATTTCTTCAACCATATTTTGAGATGATTACGTTTACAAAAGCAAATATTATTCAGTGCTTTTTGTTCACTCCTTTAATCAAACCCACATTTCTATAAGGAGGGCCATTGTGAAACTCCCCAAAGTGAGCTGAATTAATCTTTTATTCTTCACACCTGCGAAGTCATTCCTTCATTCTGTAATATGAAGGCCTTTCATTATTCACGTATACTACAACATCTGAAAATAATGGGTCTTGAAATAGTTGAATGAAAGAAAATCCTGAATAACGCCTCCAAATGCGTGTTACACTTTCATCAAGTACACACACTTTGAATGTGATGAACTATAAAAAGTTATTCTAACCATACCCAATGGAGCTCGGGAGTGCGATTGCATACACAATCATGTTTTCAGTGTTTGGACATCAGCCGTACATCAGAACAATCATTTCACTAACACAGCTCCATGTTGAGTGACTTCCCTCAAAAACACAAAGTCACTTTCCCTTAGCAATTATTGCATGGACTTTGATTATCTGCCTTCTGCATCAAGCCCTGTATTATATACGGTACAAAGTCAAGCTTTGGGATAGTGCTTTGTTTGGATCCTTGTCTTGATCCTTTTGGATCCCAGGCTGCTCATTTGCAAATGAGTTTTGACATTAATTATAGTGACTATAGCAATGAGGTGGCACTGTGGTTCACAGAGCTGGGGTCCTGGGTTCAATTCCTGGGGTGCAGTCTGGATGGAATTGTATGTTCTCCCTTCATTTGTGTGGATTTCTTCCAGGTGCTCCAGTTTCTTCCCACAGTCCAAAGACATACAGTACTAGTAGGTTAAGGTGGAACTACAGTCCCAATTTTGCAGACACAAATGTATTTAATTTCAGTCACAAAATAAAATCATTGACATTATAGAAAAACTTTACAAACTCAAAATTGAGCACAAAATCATGAATTTTGTGAAAGTACTGTAAGTTACGCCATGTTGTAACAAATTCGCATTCAAGTTCCACACAAATTGCGATGTGATGCAGCCCTTCCTGCTCACTAATCACTGTAATGACTAATGCAATGTGATGTAGGAGAGAAAGGGTATAGGTTATGCAGCAAACATTTCACTGCAATAAACGTTCCATTCCAAGGTTCTTTATGCAGAGTTAACAATGTATTATTATTTATTGGCAAAAACGTAAAAAAGTTGAGAGCAATATTTCCATTGGATTAAACGAGATGTATTCACAAGCCTGCTCCTTTACAATGTCACAGGGCCACATCAGATTACAGGAAGTTTTGCTGCCTCGTTCTGAATCGCAGAACATGGTAATTCTTTAACCTTGAAATGTAGTCTATTTTGTGATGTAAATTGGAGGTTTTACAAGTTATTGTGTGTTCCCCTTTAATTGGCTTCTGGGAAATCTGGCCTCAACACTGTATTGGATAAGGCACTTAGAAAACAAATTCATGCGTGGACCACAGCAATGTCCCTTTACTGAGAGCCAGCAATCAACGGATGTGTCTGATCATGAATGGTTTTCCCTGTTGTTTGTTGTATTACTCGGTGTTGCATTTTAAGCTGTGCATGAAGCAGGACCCGGAGGCTGCTGCTTCTGCTGGGATTGAGGAAGAGCTGAGCGCCATGTAAGGCAAAGACACTGCGTTCCACTTTATCAGGTGCCTGGAGTGTAAGAGCTGCAGATAATATTGAGTCACATTAATCCCAACATATTTCAAATATTATGAAAATTAAATAAAGCGCCGGCCGCAGTGAGGGCAGGGCACGTAGTCGGGGTTTGGATTCGCGGGGGGCTGGGGCAGGTTCACAACCTTCCCTCCTTGCGTGATCACCTGCTGCACCTCCCTGGCCTGTTTGATGCTCCGAATGAAATCCTTGTGCTTCTGCCTCCAGTTGTTTTGTCTCAGCTGGGAACAGGAAATGAAACCAATAAAACAGCTTCCAGAAAAAGTCCAGACTTGCACTGCGTACACAGTCTGGTCACAAACCATTCACAAGGCAAGAAAATATCAATACAGTAATAACTTAGCTTTCTGGGGCTACCTTTCAGGTCATTGGGTAGAGAGTACAATTTAGTTATGGTTTTGTTTCCTGTGAGTGCTATTTGCTTGATATCTCATGTAGATTTTTACAACAGAATTCAGAAGTCACTAAAACCCATTTATTCTGTCTGGCAAATGTGCCTTTGCTTCTTCTTATGGATGTATGTCTCCAGTTCTGTTCCCTTGGCCCTGTGCTTGAAAGAGTCAAAAACCTTCCTCTTTGAATTCTGAAGCTTTTTGCAGATCTTGCTGTGTTTCTCCAGCCTCTCTACAGCAAACTTCCTGTGACACAGTTCACAGGGCACCAGCTGAGGGTTTCCACTCTGGCCATTCTCATATGGAAATTGCTCAGCGGTAGGGCACATCAGACTTATAGGGGACAAATATCTGTTTTCCACTGACAGAGTTTGTTCATCCAGACATGCGGTGTTATTTCTGAAGTGGGCCTGCGCGGCCTGTGCCGCTGACACGTCACTTTCAGGGAGCCTTGCTTTCTTGAGATACTTACTCCTTCCACAGGGGACGTCTTCTAGCCCACGGCTGCAAGGGCTCACTTGACGTCTCTCCTGATGGGAAAGCGCAGAGGGAAAGTGCGATTCTGCGCATCCGCCATCTTCCATTGGAGAACCATAATCAAGGTTGCCTCCTCTGATAGGAAGGGCTTTCCTTGGAGTGAAGGCTTTTTGCTTCTCCATTCTGCAGGTCAGAAGAGGCATGGCCTTAGAGCGGTGGTTGGCCCAAGGTCCTCTGGGGCAAAGCTCGCTCTGCCTCGCCAGGAGTGTCTTCCTTCGGGTCAGGAGTCCTCTATTTTCCCTTCCGGCCACCTCTCTGGAGTCTTCCATCTCTCTCTAAACCATCCTCAGCTCCTCCTGAGCTCTGAAGAGCTTCGCCTGCATCATGGCCTCCCTCTGGCGAATCTCGTCCTTCATCATGGCCTCCTTCCGGCGCATCACATCCTGCAGACTGGCCTCCTTCCGGCGATGCTCCTCCTTCAGCGCGGCCTCTGCCTCGGCCACTTTTCGTAGCTCCTCTTGCAACTGAAAGTGCTCCTTCCCATTGGCATGAGAAGGGCATTGCCCTGGAGGGGTCGCCACCATGGGGAGGACAGTCCTGTCCTTAGGTTTGCGTACTCTTGAGCCCCTCCTGCCCGGCCTCTCGCAGGGCCTCTCATGACCATCCTGAGGCGGGGTGGGGGCAAACAAGGAATCACTCTGTGCTTCCGGGCGGTCCACAGCCTGAACCTCACCAGGGCCGGAGACTTTCCTGTTACCCATAGGCTTCAGGGGGTAAGACCGATCATACCCCAAAATGTTCTTCTCGGGGCCCTGTTGGGCTTGGAAGCGATAGCTGTTCCCCGTCTTCTTCTCCGCAGCGTATTTGACATATTGGAAACATTTTCTCATCTTCTGTAGAGCTGCCTCCTGCCACCGATTGTACATGGCGATCATTTTTTTCTCCTTTTCCTGCATCAGTTTCTCTTGGAAGGTGTCCTTCAGAAGCTGTATCTTGGGAGGCGGGCAGTACGTGGAGATCAGATCCTGTCGCCTTAAGGGCGCGGGTCGATTCGAGTCTGTGTCCTTCGGGGAGGGGGACAGAGCACCAGGCTTAGGACTGGGCTCCATTGGCAAATGAGATATGAGCTTTGTTTCCCAGGTATCTGGAAAAGGCAAAAATGGCAAATAAATGATATCCTGCACAGTCTAGTATGGTCTAATAGAAAAGAATAAAAAAAACAATTCAGGAAATACACAACATTTTAATATTAAACCTAATGGTGATGAATGCTGCATGCTGACTCAGTAGGAGACAGATCCTAAACATAAACATTATAATAAACATTTGTTTCCCAAATAACATTCTCAATGTTCAGAATGCTTAAAGTCATGAGCTTTTTTAAAAATGTTTAACTGAAACCTGGAAATGTATTATTTCATTTCAAAGCCTGTATTATATCTATGATATAAATGTTTTTTATATAAAATTAACCCATTATGCAACAGGGGTTTGAGCAAAAGTCACTGTGAATAAGGGAATTTATCAATATTAATTAGCCGTTTCACTACATTATAGATAGCTGAAGGATTATGATACAGTATATCGATTTCGCTACAAATTGACAAGAATATTTGATGACACTTACCAAACAAGTTTTAAACAGCGGAGAAATAGTTCACCACGACGATAGCAATGCAATGTTTGACTGCATCTCCCTATGTGATATATCTGTATTTGGGTATATACAGATCACGTAATTCAGGGAGCAATGTTACGTCAGGTCACCAACCATTATTTCGACGCTCATATGTCATAGAGCTCCTTAGGATGTTTGTATAATCTTTATCCAAATTTTCATATGGCCGCAGTTACGGTGTTTATTTTACAGTTAATGTAACAGGGTGTCATTATATTTTTCTGTCTTTATGGTGGCAGACCACTTAACTAAATCTGAGTAGGCAGTTTCTACAAATGGGTCAGATAAAATATTAAATATACAGTAAAAGCTCACACCTATTCATACCCTTTATGTACTGTATATCTTCAATTACGTATACTGTATAATACGATAACTACCATTACAAAATGTCTCCCTTTTGATTTGAAGTGGTTCTTTTAAATAAGTAAATTGCAATCACTTAGCCTACATCTGAGCTCCTATTTCATCGCGATGACGGACTGAGACTCCAGTCGGATTTGTGAGAAGGGGTGTGCCTGTTTTAAAACCGATTCATACGTCTTAAACACATGGACGTAGATAGCACAGTATGTGTTATATAATATATCTTTTTATTTTATTTAAATTTAAGTATCACATACACATTTTCAAAGTACCTGTACCCCTTTTAATTATGATCCCCATCGCTCACAGCTCCGAAGGTGAGACGAGGGCTACTTCAGATGGGATTTCCAATATTTCTCTCTTAGCTTGTATACCGGTGGAAAGGAGAGGGCTCTTAAAACGTGTTGATAGTAAGATTGGGATGTATTTGCAGTCTAGATATAGTTTTTTTAATGTTCAGAGCCGCCACAGATTCATTTTCTTACGACTGCTTTTCTGGATGACAATGACAATGCAAATGGTGTTAAGGCGAGGCTGTGCCTTAAGGCTCCTCTGCTTACAATGTTCAGCGCGTAAATCGCAAACTAGCGCCTTCCCTTACGATGAAAATGCAGAAAATAAGACCACGAGATTTAAACCTACGGCTTACAAATTTACGCGTAAACACTAAAACCGTATCTTTAGCAAAACTGGCGAAACAATGTGTTTTATCATTGAAAAAGTACTGGAAAATAATTAAAGGTTATCACGATAAACAGAGGTTACTGATCTACTACTGTACGCTGTGACCAAAAATGAGAGTCCCCCGATCCTCTCAGCCTTCATGCTTTGGTCTGGGCCTGGCCGTTTTTTTTAAGATAATGGGGTCAAGTTAAGAAATTATGCAAGTTTCTTATCAAATCCAAGGGCGCCTCGATCTCCTAAACATCTTTAGAAGGCCGACGGACCACACTGCACGGTCCGGGTCCGGGCCCTGACCCGGTTCTGGATAATGCCAGCTTAAAGTGAAAAATTCTACTGTACATATTATGTTTCTTATTATGGTATATATGTATAATATGGCACGACCGCTTCACGAAGCTAGAAAGAAAGTTATCCGCCATTTTTATTTTACCTGCAATTGAATTTGCGATTAAAATCATTATTAATACCGCAGCTGCTAAATTACTTACCTAAAAGCGTTCAGATACAAAAGCACTTGAGCTGTAATGTTTGTATACTGTTGGCCCGATGACCTACTTCGTGTGTGGTCTGACGCAGTGGTGGCAGCTGTGTGATGCAGTGGTGGCTGGGCATGGTGAGGTGCGCTGGTAGATGTGTGACGCAGCTGTGGTCTGGTACGGTGAGGTGTGCTGGCAGCTGTGTGACGCAGTGGTGGCTTGGCACGGTGAGGTGCGCTGGCAGCTGTGTGGTGTGACGCATTGGTGGCCGGGTACTTTGAGGTGCGCTGGCAGCTGTGTGGTGTGACGCAGTGGTGGCCTGGTATGGTGAGGTGCGCTGGCAGCTGTGTGACGCAGTGGTGGCCTGGCACGGTGAAGTACGCTTGCAGCTGTGTTGTGTGACGCAGTGGTTATCTGGCATGGTGAGGTGCGATGGCAGCTGTGTGACGCAGTGGTGGTCTAGCACTGTGAGGTGCGCTGGTATCTGTGTGGTGTGACGCAGTGGTGGCCGGGCACGGTGAGGTGCGCTGGCATCTGTGTGACGCAGTGGTGGCCTTGCATGGTCAGGTGCGCTGGCAGCTGTATGATGAAGAGGTGGCCGGGTACGGTGAGGTGCACTTGCAGCTGTGTGGTGTGATGCAGTTGTGGCCGGGCAGGGTGAGTTTCGCTGGTAGCTGGGTGACGCATTGGTGGCCTGGAACGGTGAGGTGCGCTGCCAGCTGTGTGGTGTGACGCAGTGGTGGCCTGGCACGGTGAGGTGTGCTTGCAGCTGTGTGACGCAGTGGTGGCCTGGTACGGTGAGGTGCGCTGGCAGTTGTGTGATGCAGTGGTGGCCGGGCACAGTGAGGTGCACTCGCAGCTGTGTGGTGTGACGCAGTGGTGTTCATCAGGCACAAGTTCATCAGTGAAAAGACCACTGGCATTTTTCTTCCCCCTACATTCTCAGAGCAGAATCGAATTTAATATTAGCATAATTTATTACAGTGCTAAGTTTAATATTATTTATTACTAATAGTTTATGCTAACACCTAACTTTTTTAACGCGAGAAGTACTAATGTAAGTACCTACTGTACTGTACTTAAGTACTACCATAAGAAGTACTGCTGCATGTAACAAAAAAAAAGGAGTGGTGAAACAGCCCTAATCATACAGTATCAGTATCAAAAGACATTGTATCAGTATCAGTTCTTGCTTTGTGCTGGGTTTAGCAGTTTTCCAAACATAGTCTTTCAGCGAATGCCATACCATCTCTATTGGATTTAAATCTGGAGATTCGGCTGGAGTTTTCACCCAGTTCACTCGATCTTCTGTAAGCCTCGCCCTTGCTGCTTTGTGTTTCGGATCGTTGTCTTGAAAGAGACGGTGCCTTGATCCAATGTGCTCCCTGATATATGGGGCGGCATGCTGTGTGACCACGACTTCCTCGAAGAATTCCCGATCCATAATTCCTTCGAAATAAAATTGTTTTTCAAGCAATGTAATGCAAGGTGCTTTCTAACGTTGGGCAATGTGTTTTTTCTCGAAATTTTGTTTCGAGAGACTAGATAAGTAATTCAAGTGTTTATGATATGTCGCTGTTGTGAATGTCTGTGGAGTGTATCTTATTAGCCTGTCCTGACTGGTGGAGCTCATCCAGCTGTGTCTGGATATCTTGGTCAAATATTCGGGTAGTATGTTTTGTCTGTTTAGGGTTCTGTAGCATTCCACACGGCTGGGCAGCTTGTTCCCCCCTCCCTCCCCTCTCTGTGTACAGTAGAGCCTCCTGTCCTGGCTGGTAGAGCTCATCCAGCTGTGTCTGGCTAATATTAAAGCCAGTACTTTAATATTGTTTTATGTATGTTTATCAATAGTGGGTACTGCCCTAATTCGGTCCTGCACCCGTTGTTAGGTGTTTTTTAGGTGTTATTAGGGCTTCTACCAAATATGAACACATGGCTTTAAAATGTATACAATTCTAATATTTCCTTTTTTCCCATTGAAAGTATAACATATGTGGTGTGAGAAAGAGGTCCTCATTTAAGTGCATAAAACTCAGGCACTGGCGCAACAAACTGAACAAAGTTCAAGGGGGTATACGCTTTCTGTAGACACTTTATTTCCTCTTTTTCCATACTTTAAGAAATGATTTGGGAAACCTGTGGGACACTGGAGGTCATTATACATGAGCCTCTTTATGCACCTTTTAAGCCATTGAAACCTAGTTGCCTTGTTAAAAGGTCTAATATTACAGTAGGTGTGGTTTCTGTCTCCTAATTTCTGAGAATGATCAAATTGGGGAATAAGTTGTAGGGAATACCACTCTTGCACTTCTAAGAAAAGACTATCTCAAATGAAACTCGCTATAGAAAGACATCTTGTTGAAAAATTCTTTATTTTTTGTAATTGCTAAAGAAAAAACATTCATCAAGTCCTTCACAAATGTTTTGTTTGTGACTTTCTCTGTTTCTCTCACACTCAACTGAACTATGTGTTATGTCTTGTAAATGTAATCAAACATTTCACTTAGGTGTGTGGGTTAACACAAACCCATGTTGTATTAAACATTCAGTTTTTCATTCCCGTTTTATCTAACAATTGCATCCATGCTAGGACTACAGTAAACAACACTTTTTACTAAAGTAAATGAAATTGTTCATTAAACAAGACACATTGTTTTAAATGTATGCAATACGACGACACTAAAAACAACACTGAAACTTTTCATTGAAATACTGGACGAGATTGTGCATATTCAATGGATTTCTCCTGGTGCTTTTTTTCATCAGTCTTTTCATATTCTTGTTCTCTACTCAGGTGTCTCCTGTTCCTTTGGTGATGTCTGCTGTACACACATGGCATCATACACTTGAGCAAAGTGTGATACCACCGTTTGTTCTTCTCCTAAAATAAAGATGAACATTGACAAAAGTCAGAAGCACTCTTTTCTTTGACAGACGAACAAACAATGCAAGAATAACCATACTCTCTGTTCCTTACTCATTTCTACCTACCTGTTTGACCACTTTGTCTGCTTCAGTCAGGACAGGGTGCTGGGGCTGACTCTGAGCAATCTGAGAAGAGCTCTCTGTGATCTTCTCCCCTACAGTGGCTACATTGTACTCTGTTTGAAATCCAGGTATCGCCTCCGGTAAGTTCCTCGGTCCTTTTTGGGACTTGAAAGGGTAGAATCATTTTGTGACTACATTTCCTTGTCATGCACTGATATGTTCTGGTTTGTGTTCGATTTCTGCAGGCGTTCAAGTACTTTCTTTTTGTTCTAGATTGGCAGTGTTTGAGATGGTAGGAACTTGTCATATTCTCAACTTATTTTCTCTATGAGACTCTGAATGCTCTGTAAACATACTATTTTAGCAATTCTTAGAAATCTGAAAGCAGTGTTACCTGTATCATTTTTTGTCTTGGTAGTAGTATTGCAGCTCCAACATCAGCACTTAAATAATGGTTTGTGATGTTACTTGTCCTTGGAGTTAGTATACTCCTGAGAAGTCAAGAGAAATCTTACGTAAGCATTAATTATGTTTCACTTTTGAAAGCAAAGTACGTGTCAAGTACTTTGAAGGCATTTGTTGATACTTTTAAGCACTTTCGTTGATTTTTATTATCCATCAATTAGTTATTACAAGTCCAACATTCTCTACATGATCTCACTCCATATTCAGAATGTGGGAATACAGTTGTTTTAAGGAAATGCCACTGAATAGATAGTAGCTGCACTCTACAAAGATGAATTTGCTAATTAATCAGTCAGGGACACAGCTTATACTTCAGTAGTCTTAGATCATGTAATGATGATTATTGTACTTTATAACTAGCAATATCCCCATATCCTGTTCATTGCCCCTTTTTCAGTCATGTGGATTGACTTATGCCTGAAGTGGTTAATTCTCACCTTGACATCTCATAGAACAACTGAATCTCTACCAAGGGTGAATGTGTCCTTCCTCTTAATGTCTAAAAGAAAAGGTTAAAATTCATTGAAGCAAAATGCAACAACCCAAAATGTTGCGGAGGTCGTTTCCACAGTTATTTCATATGACAGTGCTTGGAGTGAAACTACATGACCATGGTGAAGAAGTAAAAACACTTACCTTGTTCCTCCTGACTGATGTCCTCCTTATGCGTGTTTTGCACAGTTGAGCGTTTTGTGTCTTGTCGTCTGTGTAGGCCCTCTTCCCTGGGATAGAACTAGATGATATTTAGACACGTTAATTTGACTTCTCCATTGCTCACATTGATGTGGATATGATTGTAATGCTCGGTTTTGTGGGCTTCCCAAGAAAACAATAAATCCCTTACTACTTGTTCGAAATGCAGTAGCACAGATCCTAACAAATACAAGAAAGAGAATATCATTCCTGTTTTGAAAAAACTTCACTGGTCACCTGTATTATCTAGGATAAATTTGAAAGTTCTTTTACTTGTTTTTAAAGCTTTAAGCGACCTAGCACGTCTGTACCTTACTGAATGTCTGTCTTCATATGTTCCTATACGTGACCTGAGATCTGCACATACTGGCCTACTGCAAATACCACATGTGAAATGCAGAAAGAGTGGAGAGGCTGCTTTTTGTTTTTATGCTTCTACATTATGAAACTCACTTCCACTTTTTATTAGGCAGTCAAGCTCGGTACATTGTTTTAAAAAATATGTGAAAATGTTGCTTTTAGTTAAAGTGGTTCTTTGTTCTTTCTATTTATGTTTCTTGTTTTAGTTCTCTTTAATTGTTCTTATTTTATTACGACTTTCCTAATTTGTATTTATTTAATTGACATGTATGTTGCTTTACTGTATTGCTGTATTTTCCTTGACAACTGAAAGTATATCTCTCAATTTTAATATTTTATTTTTACGCTTGCTTTTTAAAGCACCAAAGCACTATTTGTATTAAAGGTGCTCTATAAATAAAGTTTATTATTATTATTTTTAATATTATTATTATACTTTGTTACATTTTTGGTTAGGACAAAGATTCTAGTAGAGGTGGCCTCTTTTACCCCGTTCCAAAAAATTGGAAAACTACCTTCAGAATACACTGACAATGACCATCTACTGTCTCCTCTAACTGTGTATTGTCATCATGCATATCTTGTGTATTATTTATTGTAGTTGGTTTTGTCATTCTGTAAAGAAGCCACCTTTCAAGGCACTATATAAAATAATGTTTGTTATTATTATTTACATTTTTCATCGTTAAATCTGGCGAAGAATCTTAAGAGAATATCAAAAAACACGTTGCTCTTACTTTTCCATTCCAAGAAATGCCCTCAGCTCGGATTGCAGAGATTGACCTCTCTGTCTCAAATTCTGAGAAACATAGACTCGATTGAAAAATGACCATTTCCTAAGATTCACATAACATCACCAGTCAACATTTGCCACTTGACATCAATAGAAACCATAGAGTACATGACATTTCCAATCAGTTTTCTTTCAAGGTACAATAGCAATCGCCTTGCCAGAAGAGTTATACTGCGGTAGATAAATATTACAAATGTCAGATACACGCAGAGTTGTTTGGATTACTATGAAAAGATTGGCAAATATATTTATGTTCATTATATTTCTTGGAGTGACAGAGCTAAAGAGAAAAAAATACTTACCTTTATCTCTGCAGACAGGATCGCAAGGGATTCCCTTATACTGGGTTCCTATATAACAAATAATACATTATTCAAAAAACATGATATTTCTCTGTCCATTGGCAGCATGATTGTTTATCATTACAGTTTTAGTTAGCTTTAATTTTGGAAACCCCAAGTAAACATAGTTTGTGCCTTTCTCTGAACTTTTTGGCATTTCAATTCAGTTGTTTGTAAGCTTATTTTACAGTTGCTAGGTTGATGAAGTTCCTGAACTGTGCAGTATTTCTTTTGGGTTTGGTGCGAATCATATTCTAGCGGTTGGGGGAAAAAAGCACAGGTGCCATCCCACCATTAAACCCTGAAACTTACCTTAGCCGATTCTTCAACTAAACCAGACATGTTAACTAATTGTTACAGTATGTTTCAAAGTGTGTATTTTAGCAAACACAACTGAAGTTCTGTTGTCTCCTTGGAGACACCTGGAACTGGTGTGATGCTGGTTCTATGACATCATTCGTTCTAAATGTAAATGCAGGTATTGGCACAACATAGTAAATTGATGTAAAGTTATGGATCCATTTATGATTTTCACTCAGTTTGAAAGAGTTCCTGTCGTGTGGTTAAAGTTTGTGTTACGGAGGGTTAACTGGGGTTCTGGCTACTAGTCAGGCTTGGTCATTCAGTCATCTGGTTCATGAAATAGGAAGCTAAGAGATCTGTGTTTTAGTTTTACTGTTTGTTTTTGTTCCATAGAATAAGAAATGTTTCATTAATATTAGTAATAGAGTAGCTGTTTCTCTAAACAGTGTGTGTCAGTTTGCACTGCAGGTGTGCCAGGTAGAGACCATTTAAGAACCCAAAAATATGCTGTCATTTACTGCCGTGGCTAATTTCTGTTAACCTTGTCTCTCACTCACTTTGATGAGCAAAATGTTCATACATAAAGCATACATTTCTGATTGGTCAGAAGAAGCTTCTTAACATATAAGGTATAAAGAAAGTCAGAAAGTTAGGCACTTAGGTCAGCCTTAGGCAGTTAACCAAGACCATAATCCGATAAGAAGCTATTCCCTTTCATGTTGCTAAATCACATGTAGGATACATGAGTTACACCTCCACTTAAGAGACCTTAAAGAGACCTTGGCCAGCCAGGAGTGTAGAAAACCGTAAAACAGTACTTGAGGACCTAATTGTTAACTCTTAACAGGCAAAGGTTCCTTGAGTCCTATGAGAAATATTTTAGAATTGAACTAAAGTGTGTTTCCGATACAGGAGCATATGTCTGTCAGGGCCTGTTGGAGAGGCCCTGCGTGAGAACCCCTGGCTGCAGTTCCACATCCCCCTGAAAGTAAATAGAGCCATAAGCACGGAGCTAAGGACACTGCTCCAGGACATGCTGGCTGTTGATCCTGTCCAGCGACCAGAAGCCATCCAGCTGGAGAAGCAAGTCAGGCAAGCCATGGCACGAGAGAAAACATCTTTGTAGTGACTGATAGCAAGATGTCCGTGACCAAGGGCAATTCGTCTGAGTAAAGTCTGATTTCATTTTTATGTCCCGAAAGGCCACTGCCTTTGTGCTGTAGATTTCTGATTTAGACGGGCATTTCTATGGACAACTTTGACTTTTCTGTGGGTCCAATGAAAATAAGTTTTTTAACTTATTCTTTGTTACAGTTTTCGAAAGTTTAAAGACATTCACTGAGTTGACGATAAAGGAAAAGTTTCATCTTTCACCTCTTGGAAGGTAGGCCGGTCAGAGGTACAATATATGTCTTCATGTCTTCATCCTCCATGTTTGTAACTACAGGTTTCACAGTGTTGAGCTAAGACACAAAAACACCTACAAATGGCAGTTCCAAATGTATCAACTGTATAAACCTGGGCTGAAAAAGTGTGTACAGTATATACTCTGTGTAGGTCTGATAAAAGTATTCGAGTCAAAGTGTCATATGGATACAAATTCTCATGATTTTGTATTGTGTGTTTTTTCTCTGTTCTGCTTTATTGAAAGAAATCAGATGCTCTTCCTGAAACTTACCTTAGCTGATTCTTCAGCTAAACCAGACAGACTTCTGAAATTCTCAAATATTATCAAATCTTGTTGGTGCAGAGGTGGTGGAGCCCATTACCAACAGACTCACAGCTGAAATTACTGTGAAAAGGGCTTTTACCAAATATTAACATGTGGGTGAAAATGTATACAATTGTAATATTTCCTTTTTTCCCATTGAAAGTATAACATATGTGGTGTGAGAAAGAGGTCCTCATTTAATTGCATGAAACTCTGGCACTGGCGCAACAAACTGATCAAAGTTCAAGGGGGTATACACTTTCTGTAGACATTTTATTTCCTCTTTTTCCATACTCTAAGAAATGATTTGGGAAACCTGTGGGACACTGGAGGTCATTATACATGAGCCTCTTTCTGCACCTTTTAAGCCATTGAAACCTAGTTGCCTTGTTACAAGGTCTAATATTACAGTAGGTGTGGTTTCCGTCTCCTAATTTCTGAGAATGATCAAATTGGGGAATAAGTTGTAGGGAATACCACTCTTGCACTTCTAAGAAAAGACTATCTCAAATGAAACTCGCTATAGAAAGACATCTTGTTGAAAAATTCTTTATTTTTTGTCATTTCTAAAGAAAAAACATTCAAGTCCTTCACAAATGTTTTGTTTGTGACTTTCTCTGTTTCTCTCACACTCAACTGAACTATGTGTTATGTCTTGTAAATGTAATCAAACATTTCATTTAGGTGTGTGGGTTAACACAAACCCATGTTGTATTAAACATTCAGTTTTTCATTCCCGTTTTTTCTAACAATTGCATCCATGCTAGGACTACAGTAAACAACACGTTTTACTAAAGTAAATGAAATTGTTCATTAAACAAGACACATTGTTTCAAATGTATGCAATACGACGACACTAAAAACAACACTGAAACTTTTCATTGAAATACTGGACGAGATTGTGCATATTCAATGGATTTCTCCTGGTGCTTTCTTTCATCAGTCTTTTCATATTCTTGTTCTCTACTCAGGTGTCTCCTGTTCCTTTGGTGATGTCTACTGTACACACATGGTATCATACACTTGAGCAAAGTGTGATACCACCGTTTGTTCTTCTCCTAAATTAAAGATGAACATTGACAAAAGTCAGAAGCACTCTTTTCTTTGACAGACGAACAAAACAATGCAAGAATAACCATACTCTCTGTTCCTTACTCATTTCTACCTACCTGTTTGACCACTTTGTCTGCTTCAGTCAGGACAGGGTGCTGGGGCTGACTCTGAGCAATCTGAGAAGAGCTCTCTGTGATCTTCTCCCCTACAGTGGCTACATTGTACTCTGTTTGAAATCCAGGTATCGCCTCCGGTAAGTTCCTCGGTCCTTTTTGGGACTTGAAAGGGTAGAATCATTTTGTGACTACATTTCCTTGTCATGCACTGATATGTTCTGGTTTGTGTTCGATTACTGCAGGCGTTCAAGTACTTTCTTTTTGTTCTAGATTGGCAGTGTTTGAGATGGTAGGAACTTGTCATATTCTCAACTTATTTTCTCTATGAGACCCTGAATGCTCTGTAAACATACTATTTTAGCAATTCTTAGAAATCTGAAAGCAGTGTTACCTGTATCATTTTTTGTCTTGGTAGTAGTATTGCAGCTCCAACATCAGCACTTAAATAATGGTTTGTGATGTTACTTGTCCTTGGAGTTAGTATACTCCTGAGAAGTCAAGAGAAATCTTACGTAAGCATTAATTATGTTTCACTTTTGAAAGCAAAGTACGTGTCAAGTACTTTGAAGGCATTTGTTGATACTTTTAAGCACTTTCGTTGATTATTATTATCCTTCAATTAGTTATTACAAGTCCAACATTCTCTACATGATCTCACTCCATATTCAGAATGTGGGAATACAGTTGTTTTAAGGAAATGCCACTGAATAGATAGTAGCTGCACTCTACAAAGATGAATTTGCTAATTAATCAGTCAGAGACACAGCTTATACTTCAGTAGTCTTAGATCATTTAATGATGATTATTGTACTTTATAACTAGCAAAATCCCCATATCCTTTTCATTGCCCCTTTTTCAGTTATGTGGATTGACTTATGCCTGAAGTGGTTAATTCTCACCTTGACATCTCATAGAACAACTGAATCTCTACCAAGGGTGAATGTGTCCTTCCTCTTAATGTCTAAAAGAAAAGGTTAAAATTCATTGAAGCAAAATGCAACAACCCAAAATGTTGGGGAGGTCGTTTCCACAGTTATTTCATATGACAGTGCTTGGAGTGATACTACATGACCATGGTGAAGAAATAAAAACACTTTACTTTGTTCCTCCTGACTGATGTCCTTATGGGTGTTTTGCACAGTTGAGCGTTTTGTGTCTTGTCGTCTGTGTAGGCAACAGCCCTCTTCCCTGGGATAGAACTAGATGATATTTAGACACGTTAATTTGACTTCTCCATTGCTCACATTGATGTGGATATGATAATAATGCTCTGTTTTGTGGGCTTCCCAAGAAAACAATAAATCCTTTACTACTTGTTCGAAATGCAGTAGCACAGATCCTAACAAATACAAGAAAGAGAATATCATTCCTGTTTTGAAAAAACTTCACTGGTCACCTGTATTATCTAGGATAAATTTGAAAGTTCTTTTACTTGTTTTTAAAGCTTTAAGCGACCTAGCACGCCTGTACCTTACTGAATGCCTGTCTTCATATGTTCCTATACGTGACCTCAGATCTGCACATACTGGCCTACTGCAAATACCACATGTGAAATGCAGAAAGAGTGGAGAGGCTGCTGTAGGGAAAACCGGCTCAGGGACGCCAAATATGTAATCATAGTGGCTCTCTGAAGGCACCAGTTCTGTAGGGTTTGGGCATTTACTGAGACAATTATTAATTGTAGCAGTAAATCACAAAGTTGATTCTTTTGATGGCTTTAGAATCCAACCATGCGACATAACTCAAACAACGCACACACACAGGTACTAATACACGAGGATACATTTATTAATACATAGAATATGCATATAAACCTAACAGATCTTATCGAGAGGGCTATCAGAATACAAAAGGTATATTCGGTCAGTTACAAAGTGTTACACATATCAAGAGGACATACGTTCAGTATATCATTCATTAAGACCGTTTCGTAAATGAACTTGGTTATAACTTCTACTTTAGATACTCAAAACAAGTACATAACTCTTAGGAATTAAATTGATTTCAACTGGTTGGGATAACAATTGAATTCTCGAGCTGTAATGCATTGAAGTTGAATACTCATCCAATCTCTGGGGATTCAGATCTCCTGCGGGCACAAAGAAACAGCTGCAGGCTGTTGCTGTCCAATCCGCGCTCTCTGGCTCCGTGCCAGGTTGTGCCGTGCTGCTTGCGACGGTGCGCTGCTGATGCTCACTGTTGGCTTTAACTAGCAAAGTTTGTGCACAGGAGAAAAGATGACTGTGGGTCCCAGCAAGTCAGGAAGAGGACCGGTTCGTTCCTGATGAAGAGCTAGTTCTGAATAGTGATTCAGCTGTCCACAGTTCCGACCTGTTCACGAGGCCTGCTGCTGGTTACTCTCTGGCAACCTCCACTCTAGACTCTTAGAACAAAGGAAAGTTCTGGCACTCGGACACACTGGCCGTTTTGTTGTTGTCTGGGCTGAGTCTCAGGATGGTCAGGAGGTGCGCTGCGAGAATGTCCTGCCCTTGGGAGCCTTCTGCTCCTGGGCCGTCCTGCCCTGGAATTCTCCTTTGAATTCCCTTTAGAACAGTCCACAGAATCCTCTCCAGAATCTTACTGAATCTTACTGAATCTGAATCTTAATGAATCTGAATCTCCCTTTCTTGTTGAATCTGAAACTGAAACTGAATCTCTCAGGCTCTCTGTGTTGCCTGTTTTTACCTGGAGGAACTTCAGCTCATTGATTGGCTGAAAGTTCCATGGGCATCAGAGTCCCACGTGGGTTACTCGGCCCTACCAGTCCCTGATTGGTTGATCAAGGTGAGATATGAGTCACTTAGTCCTAACACTTAGTAATGCAGTCCAGATGTCCAACTGGCACTCCCTAGACAGATAGGCGCCAATGGATGACCATTGATCATGATAGCCAGGCTTAGCTAAGTGCATCCCCCTTTGGGAGCTGTCCTTATCAAAAGAAAACATCTTGCATGAATGGTTTCTCTGTGGCTGCACCAGAGAGATGAACAGAGAAATGGGGCCTCATTTGGGAAGGCTCAGAACACTTAATTCTTTCTTATTAATACGCCTCGCCGCTACACTGCTTTTTGTTTTTATGCTTCTAAATTATGAAACTCACTACCACTTTTTATTAGGCAGTCAAGCTTGGTACATTGTTTTAAAAAACATTTGAAATTGTTGCTTTTAGTTAAAGTGGTTCTTTGTTCTTTCTATTTCTGTTTCTTTTTTTAGTTCTCTTTAATTGTTCTTATTTTATTACGACTTTCCTAATTTTTATTTATTTAATTGACATGTATGTTGCTTTACTGTATTGCTGCATTTTCCTTTACAACTGAAAGTATATCTCTCAATTTTAATATTTTATTTTTACGCTTGGTTTGTAAAGCACCAAAGCACTATTTGTATGAAAGGTGCTCTATAAATAAAGTTTATTATTACAATTTTTAATATTATTATTATACTTTGTTACATTTTTGGTTAGGACAAAGATTCTAGTAGAGGTGGCCTCTTTTACCCCGTTCCAAAAAATTGGAAAACTACCTTCAGAATACACTGACAATGACCATCTACTGTCTCCTCTAACTGTGTATTGTCATCATGCATATCTTGTGTATTATTTATTGTTGTTGGTTTTGTCATTCTGTAAAGAAGCCACCTTTCAAGGCACTATATAAAATAATGTTTGTTTTTATTATTTACATTTTTCATCGTAAAATCTGGCGAAGAGTCTTAAGAGAATATCAAAGAACACGTTGCTCTTACCTTTCCATTCCAAAAAATGCCCTCAGCTCGGATTGCAGAGATTTACCTCTCTGTCTCAAATTCTGAGAAACATAGACCAGGGCAATAATTTGAGTTTACAAATTGTTTACATGACATTTCCAATCAGTTTTCTTTTAAGGTACAATAGCAATCGCCTTGCCAGAAGAGTTATACTGCGGTAGATAAATATTACAAATGTCAGATACACGCAGAGTTGTTTGGATTACTATGAAAAGATTGGCAAATATATTTATGTTCATTATATTTCTTGGAGTGACAGAGCTAAAGAGAAAAAAATACTTACCTTTATCTCTGCAGACAGGATCGCAAGGGATTCCCTTATACTGGGTTCCTATATAACAAATAATACATTATTCAAAAAACATGATATTTCTCTGTCCATTGGCAGCATGATTGTTTATCATTACAGTTTTAGTTAGCTTTAATTTTGGAAACCCCAAGTAAACATAGTTTGTGCCTTTCTCTGAACTTTTTGGCATTTCAATTCAGTTGTTTGTAAGCTTATTTTACAGTTGCTAGGTTGATGAAGTTCCTGAACTGTGCAGTATTTCTTTTGGGTTTGGTGCGAATCATATTCTAGCGGTTGGGGGAAAAAAGCACAGGTGCCATCCCACCATTAAACCCTGAAACTTACCTTAGCCGATTCTTCAACTAAACCAGACATGTTAACTAAGTGTTACAGTATGTTTCAAAGTGTGTATTTTAGCAAACACAACTGAAGTTCTGTTGCCTCCTTGGACACTCCCTGAGTTGTTTGGATTACTATGAAAAGATTGGCAAAATATATTTATGTTCATTATATTTCTTGGAGTGATATATACACTTAGCACAGTTCATCCTGCTACCAACATTGAATAAAAAAAATCTTATGATTTCTATATTTATGTCTTTATTTAGTGGTTTCATTAGTGACAAAGGCTAAACTTTCTTGGAAAAATGTATTTTATGTGTTGCGGAAAAAACTGACTTGCTTTAACAAAATATGTTTACAAATCCTTTCACCTGGCAATCTACCTGAATGCCCAACTATCTGAGAAGCCCTCCATGAAACCATGGTTGCTATTAATTCATTTAGGGCTCATTGACAGAATTGCTGTTTTTTATGCATGCTAATTTTCTGATTCCTCACTCTGTTTCATGTTTATAGATAAGACTTTATTGATCGCGAAGGGAAATTGATGTACATGATGAACATGTTTGCATGTTCTTTTGTAACATACACCTTTTTGTGATTTTTTTGTATATCTAAGCAAGTGTTCCTTCATCCCTCTTCTGCACTATAGGCATGGCTTTTTTTCTGTGTGCTCCATTTCTAAAACTTTTTGCTCATGTGCATTTTTGTATTTTTTTACACCTCTAGCACTTTAACGTCCTGAATTTTCATTTGCCTTAATTTGTAGAATGAA
Organism: Lepisosteus oculatus; assembly: GCF_040954835.1. NCBI lineage: Eukaryota > Metazoa > Chordata > Actinopteri > Semionotiformes > Lepisosteidae > Lepisosteus > Lepisosteus oculatus. The sequence continues at coordinate 1,425,623 of NW_027167977.1, forward strand.
TTTGACTTTTAGCCTTAAAAATCTTAAGTTTTCACTATCACTAATTTGATTCTCAAAAATTACTGTAGTTTGCTTGACTGGAAAAAAATGCGTCTTTTACAAAGACGGTCAATGAAAAAAAGAATGTGGACCAGGGCAATACTTTGAGTTTACACTTACAGCTTGTCCAAGATCATTCATTATTAATACTATTAGTAATATCTTCGTTAAAGACTTTGATGGCGACAGCTCAAACATGAGAGGTTGAGCTTTATTAGCTCCACCTTGCGGAAATTCCGGATACTATTATTTTGCTTGTCGTATTATAGGAGAATTTACGGTAACTCGCGGTATTTACCGGTAACTCGCGGTATTTACCGGTAGCTTGCGGTAGATTGCGTACAGCGTACCGGAAAATAATGCGGTATCGCCTGCGCATTTTGAATGGCTGCATCTGTATTAATTTGTTTGGTGCGAGTAAGATTTTTTTCCCCCAACAACTTTCCAGAGGAGCTGTAAATATTTTAAATAAATACACACAGTATTGCTCATAAGGTCTGCTATTTGATGTCCAGTTATTTAGATGCAAACATCTTATTTTATCTCAGCTTTTCAGCTGAGATACACAGATCATACATAAACAATGCAGTAAAAAAATGTCTCATCAAGTATTTAATCATTAGGTATAACAGTTTCCCTTTAGGCCTCTGAAAACACCACCTTCTACCTTGTGAATACCAGTACCTCCTAATTGTCTTAAGGCTTTATTTAAAAAATTAAAAAAAAAACTGATGTGCTGAAACAGTACAATTAAACACGCTCTGCAGAAAAGGGGATGGTTGTTAGGTCAGCTTCAGTTTTACACGTACAGTACACATTTGATTTCATTTAAATTATGAGGTACCCTGTATCTGCAGGACTCAAGAGGCTCTCAGTCATGTCACTTTGCAGTTGATTTCTTCTAGAGGTTCCTAGATTCTTATTGTAAATAAAAGGAACAGCATACAGTGGGACGTTTTCAAAAACGGGGAACAAATTTCAACATCCGACTGCACCGAGCACACAAATATTGGTTCTAGGCTCCTGAATCACCTTTGGTCCCTGGATCATTGCTTTTAACCATTTACACAAGGTTTTTACTGTAAAGCACTTTCACAGCTCAACATAAATGGACCTTCTGGGGCACAGGCTTTAAAGGAGCTTTATAAAAAAAACAGACTTTGCCTTTCCTGTTATAAGCTATTCTTTTAGCATATGACAAGCATGCCTTTATTATGGCGATATCCTCCTAAACACTGGAGAAATAACTTTGTTAGGATCTGAGCTACTGCATTTCGAACAAGTAGTAAGGGATTTATTGTTTTCTTGGGAAGCCCACAAAACGGAGCATTACAATCATATCCACATCAATGTGAGCGATGGAGAAGTCAAATAACGTGTCTAAATATCATCTAGTTCTATCCCAGGGAAGAGGGCTGTTGCCTTCACAGACGACAAGACAAGACGACTTAGACATTAAGAGGAAGGACACATTCACCCTTGGTAGAGATTCAGTTGTTCTATGAGATGTCAAGGTGAGAATTAACCACTTCAGGCATAATTCAATTCACATGACTGAAAAAGGGGCAATGAACAGGATATGGGGATTTTTCTAGTTATAAACTACAATAATCATCATTAAATGATCTAAGACTACTGAAGTATAAGCTGTGTCCCTGACTGATTAATTAGCAAATTCATCTTTGTAGAGTGCAGCTACTATCTATTCAGTGGCATTTCCTTAAAACAACTGTATTCCCACATTCTGAATATGGAGTGAGATAATGTAGAGAATGTTGGACTTGTAATAACTAATTGAAGGATAATAATAATCAACGAAAGTGCTTAAAAGTATCAACAAATGCCTTCAAAGTACTTGACACATACTTTGCTTTCAAAAGTGAAACATAATTAATGCTTACGTAAGATTTCTCTTGACTTCTCAGGAGTATACTCCAAGGACAAGTAACATCACAAACCATTATTTAAGTGCTGATGTTGGAGCTGCAATACTATTACCAAGACAAAAAATGATACAGGTAACACTGCTTTCAGATTTCTTAGAATTGCTAAAATAGTATGTTTACAGAGCATTCAGAGTCTCATAGAGAAAATAAGTTGAGAAAACGACAAGTTCCTACCATCTCAAACACTGCCAATCTAGAACAAAAAGAAAGCACTTGAACGCCTGCAGTAATCGAACACAAACCAGAACATATCAGTGCATGACAATGAAATGTAGTAACAAAATGATTCTACCCTTTCAAGTCCCAAAAAGGACCGAGGAACTTACTGGAGGCGAAACCTGGATTTCAAACAGAGTACAGTAGCCACTGTAGGGAGAAGATCACAGCGAGCTCTTCTCAGATTGCTCAGAGTCAGCCCCAGCACCCTGTCCTGACTGAAGCAGACAAAGTGGTCAAACAGGTAGGTAGAAATGAGTAAGGAACAGAGAGTATGGTTATTCTTGCATTGTTTTGTTCGTCTGTCAAAGAAAAGAGTGCTTCTGACTTTTGTCAATGTTCATCTTTAATTTAGGAGAAGAACAAACGGTGGTATCACACTTTGCTCAAGTGTATGATACCATGTGTGTACAGTAGACATCACCAAAGGAACAGGAGACACCTGAGTAGAGAACAAGAATATGAATAGACTGATGAAAGAAAGCACCAGGAGAAATCCATTGAATATGCACAATCTCGTACAGTATTTCAATGAAAAGTTTCAGTGTTGTTTTTAGTGTCATCGTATTGCATACATTTAAAACAATGTGTCTTGTTTAATGAACAATTTCATTTACTTTAGTAAAATGTGTTGTTTACTGTAGTCCTAGCATGGATGCAATTGTTAGAAAAAACTTGAATGAAAAACTGAATGTTTCATACAATATGGGTTTGTGTTAACCCACACACCTAAGTGAAATGTTTGATTACGTTTACAAGACATAACACATAGTTCAGTTGAGTGTGAAAGGGAACAACAGAGAAAGTCACAAACAAAACATTTGTGAAGGACTTGATGAATGTTTTTTCTTTAGAAATGACAAAAAATAAATAATTTTTCAACAAGATGTCTTTCTATAGCGAGTTTCATTTGAGATAGTCTTTTCTTAGAAGTGCAAGAGTGGTATTCCCTACAATTTATTCCCCAATTTGATCATTCTCAGAAATTAGGAGACGGAAACCACACCTACTGTAATATTAGACCTTGTAACAAGGCAACTAGGTTTCAATGGCTTAAAAGGTGCAGAAAGAGGCTCATGTATAATGACCTCCAGTGTCCCACAGGTTTCCCAAATCATTTCTTAGAGTATGGAAAAAGAGGAAATAAAGTGTCTACAGAAAGCGTATACCCCCTTGAACTTTGTTCAGTTTGTTGCGCCAGTGCCAGAGTTTCATGCAATTAAATGAGGACCTCTTTCTCACACCACATATGTTATACTTTCAATGGGAAAAAAGGAAATATTACAATTGTATACATTTTCACCCACATGTTAATATTTGGTAGAAGCCCTTTTCACAGCAATTTCAGCTGTGAGTCTGTTGGTAATGGGCTCCACCACCTCTGCACCAACAAGATTTGATAATATTTGAGAATTTCAGAAGTCTGTCTGGTTAAGCCTAAGAATCAGCTAAGGTAAGTTTCAGGAAGAGCACTTGTTAATATTTGGTAGAAGCCCTAAAAACAACTAAAAAACACCTAACAACGGGTGCAGGACTGAATTAGGCTACTACCCACTATTGATAAACATACAGAAAACAATATTAAAGTACTGGCTTTAATATTAGCCAGACACAGCTGGATGAGCTCTACCAGCCAGGACAGGAGGCTCTACTGTACACAGAGAGGGGTGGGAGGGGAGAACAAGCTGCCCAGCCCTGTGGAATGCTACAGAACCCTAAACACAGTACACACTAGCTGAATATTTAACCAAGATATCCAGACACAGCTGGATGAGCTCCACCAGTCAGGACAGGCTAATAAGATACACTCCACAGACATTCACAACAGTGACATATCATAAACACTTGAATAACTTATCTAGTCTCTCGAAACAAAATTTCGAGAAAAAACACATTGCCCAATGTTAGAAAGCATCTTGCATTATATTGCTTGAAAAATAATTTTATTTCGAAGGGATTATAGATCGTGAATTCTTCGAGGAAGTCGTGGTCACACAGCATGCCGCCCCATATATCAGGGAGCACATTGGATCAATGCACCGTCTCTTTCAAGACAACAATCCGAAACACAAAGCAGCAAGGGTGAGGCTTATAGAAGAACGAGTTAACTGGATGAAAACTCCAGCCGAATCTCCAGATTTAAATCCAATAGAGATGGTATGGCATTCGCTGAAAGACAATGTTTGGAAAACTGCTAAACCCAGCACAAAGCAAGAACTGATACTGATACAATCTCTGTTCATACTGACACTGTATGTGTAGGGCTGTTTCACCACTCCTCCTTTTTTGTTGCATACAGCAGTACTTCTTATGGTAGTACTTAAGTACAGTACAGTAGGTACTTACATTAGTACTTCTCGCGTTAAGAAAGTTAGGTTTTAGCATAAACTATTAGTAATAAATAATATTAAACTTAGCACTGTAATAAATTATGCTAATATTAAATTCGATTCTGTTCTGAGAATGTAGGGGGAAGGAAAAATGCCAGTGGTCTTTTCACTGATGAACTTGTGCCTGATGAACACCACTGCGTCACACCACACAGCTGGCAGCGCACCTCACCGTTCCAGGCCACCAATGCGTCACCCAGCTACCGGCGAAACTCACCCTGCCCGGCCATAACTGCATCACACCAAACAGCTACCAGCGCACCTCACCGTGCTAGGCCACCACTGCGTCACACCACACAGCTGGCAGTGCAGCTCACCGTGCCCGGCCACCATTGTGTCATACAGTTCCCAGCGCAGCTCACCATGCCAGCCCACCACTGCGTCACACTACACAACTGCCAACGCACCTCACCGTGCAAAGCCACCACAGCGTCATACCACACAGCTGCCAGCACACCACACTGTGCCAGGCCACCACTGCGTCACACAGCTGCCAGCATACCTCACTGTACCAGGCACCACAGCGTCACACAGCTGCCAGCGTACCTCACCATGCCAGCCCACCACTGCGACATACTACACAGCTGCCAGTGCACTTCACCGTGCCAGGCCACCACTGCCTCACACTACACAACTGCCAACGCACCTGACCATGAAAGGCCACCAGTGTGTCATACCACACATCTGCCAGCACACCACACTGTGCCAGGCCACCACTGCATCACACAGCTGCCAGCGTACCTCACCGTGCCAGCCCACCACTGCGTCACACAGCTGCCAGCGCACCTCAACGTGCCAGGCCAGCACTACGTCACACCACACAGCTACCAGTGCACCTCATTGTGCCCTGCTACCACTGCATCACACAGCTGCCAGCGCACCTCACTGTGCCAGGCCACCACTGCGTCACAGAGGTGCAAGCGCACCTCACCGTGCCAGGCCACCACTGTGTCACACCACACAGCTGCCAGCGCACCTCACCGTGCCAGGCCACCACTGCGTCACACAGCTGCCAGCGCACCTCACCGTACCAGGCCACCACTGCGTCACACTAAACCACTGCCAGCGCACCTCACCGTGCCAGCCCACCACTGCGTCAAACCACACAGCTGCCAGCGCACCTCACCGTGCCAGGCCACCACTGCGTCACACTACACAACTGCCAGCGCACCTCACTGTGCCAGGCCACCACTGCGTCACGCATCTGCCAGTGCACCTCACCGTACCAGGCCACCACTTCGTCACACCACACAGCTGCCAGCGCACCTCACCATGCCAGCCCACCACTGCGTCAAACCACACAGCTGCAAGCGCACCTCACCGTACCAAGCCACCACTGCGTCACACAGCTGCCAGCGCACCTTACCGTGCCAGGCCACCACTGCATCACACCACACAGCTGCCAGTGCACCTCACTGTGCCCAGCAGCCACTGCATCACACAGCTGAAAGCACAACTCACCGTGCCAGGCCACCACTGCATCACACCACACAGCTGCCAGCGCACTTCACTGTACCAGGCCACCACGGCGTCACACCACACAGCTGCCAGCGCACCTCACCGTGCCAGCCCACCACTGCGTCACACCACACAGCTACCAGTGCACCTCACTGTGCCCTGCTACCACTGCATCACACAGCTGCCAGCGCACCTCACCGTGCCAGGCCACAGCTGCATCACACAGCTACCAGCGCACTATACCGTGCCAGGCCACCACTGCGTCAGAACACACAGCTGCCAGCACACTGCACCGTGTTGTGCACATTAGTCAGGCCTATTGACCTTTCACAGTCTTGCCTTGTTGTGTGAAACTTTTGTGGCACATTGTGTGACACATTTTTAGATATTCAGATCCTAATTAATATCATTATTCATGTCTTTAGATACGTGATTCCATACTATATTCCCTATTACAAAACCAATAATTCCGGTCCTAAAATCTGATTGGCTAAAACACATTCGAAGGAGTGCTATATTCTCTAATATACGCACACACCGGAATTTTGACTTCACTGTTTGATAAAGAAATCTTTAAGACTACGTCTTAGCGTAGATAAAAAACCTTGGATTCTCATGTATCTTTTGCTGCTGTCTGTTGCATTCTTGAGGATACTTGTGATATTTTGAGCTCTCGTTGAATGATAAGTGTCGCAGTGTAAATCATTTGCGTTGTTAGAAATTATGAAATGCTCTGTTAAAAGCAAGGAAGTTTTTATGTCTGTTATGGTAAAAGAAAATTCCTCACGAACTAGGGATTGGACAGTTTTTCAGTGCTTGTAGAATTGATGGAAATGTTCAAATAAATGTGCTGAAGAAATAAAAAAAAGTAGTTTATTCCTTTATCATATTGGCTAGCTAGTGTCCTCTCTTTGCTAGTTACTCGTGGCTGTGTTTCTGCGTTGCGCAGCAACAAGGGACTATATTCTCAGGCGGAGGAACGTAAAAAGCTTAATTTTCGTGTTAAATAATTTTTTTAAATTAAAATTCATTCTATACAGCAATCTCATATTTGGGGACCGTTTTTGAAAATTTTGATGCTTAAAATGTTTAGGGAGAAATGGAAAACTGCTGTGTATTTTTTCTTTAATGTACCGAGACCAGCCATATACAGTTTACATAATATGTTTATGTTCCAAAATTAATATTGTTTATGGCCTTCACATGCGTTATGCTCCTATTCTTTTTATGCTCAGCTACTAAAATTTCCCTACAGTGGTACAATTCCATATAAATACTCAATACTAAGCTGATAAAAAAATTCACAGTAAAGACATTATATGATTAGATCCTTCCACGACCGACCAACGCACCACGAGTGCCCGTCGGTCATTTTGGCCAGCCAATCACGTACCGCGGTAGGGCGTAGATGCCAGCGGTACGGGTTTGTACCGCGAACTCTGAATGGCTGCATCTGTATAAACAAACTCTACATGCATCTGACATTTCTACGTTTAATCTACTGGAGTATATATTTTCTGGCAAGATGAATGGTATTATACCTTAAAATGTTTTGAAACAGTTAAAATTGTAAAAATGTTTTTAAATCCCCCACCAAAAATTCAGACTTCAGGAAGAGCATCTGATTTCTTTCAATAAAGCAGAACAGTGCAAAAGCACACAATACAAAATCTCCATACTTACAAACATGGAGAATGAAGACATGTAGACACATATACCTCTGACCAGCCTACCATCGAAGAGGTGAAAGATGAAACTTTTCCTTTATCGTCAACTCAGTGAATGTCTTTAAACTTTCGAAAACTGTAACAAAGAATAAGTTAAAAAACTTATTTTCATTGGACCCACAGAAAAGTCAAAGTTGTCCATAGAAATGCCCGTCTAAATCAGAAATCTACAGCACAAAGGCAGTGGCCTTTCGGGACATAAAAATGAAATCAGACTTTACTCAGACGAATTGCCCTTGGTCACGGACATCTTGCTATCAGTCACTACAAAGATGTTTTCTCTCGTGCCATGGCTTGCCTGACTTGCTTCTCCAGCTGGATGGCTTCTGGTCGCTGGTCAGGATCGACAGCCAGCATGTCCTGGAGCAGTGTCCTTAGCTCCGTGCTTATGGCTCTATTTACTTTCAGGGGGATGTGGAACTGCAGCCAGGGGTTCTCACGCAGGGCCTCTCCAACAGGCCCTGACAGACATATGCTCCTGTATCGGAAACACACTTTAGTTCAATTCTAAAATATTTCTCATAGGACTCAAGGAACCTTTGCCTGTTAAGAGTTAACAATTAGGTCCTCAAGTACTGTTTTACGGTTTTCTACACTCCTGGCTGGCCAAGGTCTCTTTAAGGTCTCTTAAGTGGAGGTGTAACTCATGTATCCTACATGTGATTTAGCAACATGAAAGGGAATAGCTTCTTATCGGATTATGGTCTTGGTTAACTGCCTAAGGCTGACCTAAGTGCCTAACTTTCTGACTTTCTTTATACCTTATATGTTAAGAAGCTTCTTCTGACCAATCAGAAATGTATGCTTTATGTATGAACATTTTGCTCATCAAAGTGAGTGAGAGACAAGGTTAACAGAAATTAGCCACGGCAGTAAATGACAGCATATTTTTGGGTTCTTAAATGGTCTCTACCTGGCACACCTGCAGTGCAAACTGACACACACTGTTTAGAGAAACAGCTACTCTATTACTAATATTAATGAAACATTTCTTATTCTATGGAACAAAAACAAACAGTAAAACTAAAACACAGATCTCTTTGCTTCCTATTTCATGAACCAGATGACTGAATGACCAAGCCTAACTAGTAGCCAGAACCCCAGTTAACCCTCCGTAACACAAACTTTAACCACACGACAGGAACTCTTTCAAACTGAGTGAAAATCATAAATGGATCCATAACTTTACATCAATTTACTATGTTGTGCCAATACCTGCATTTACATTTAGAACGAATGATGTCATAGAACCAGCATCACACCAGTTCCAGGTGTCTCCAAGGAGACAACAGAACTTCAGTTGTGTTTGCTAAAATACACACTTTGAAACATACTGTAACACTTAGTTAACATGTCTGGTTTAGTTGAAGAATCGGCTAAGGTAAGTTTCAGGGTTTAATGGTGGGATGGCACCTGTGCTTTTTTCCCCCAACCGCTAGAATATGATTCGCACCAAACCCAAAAGAAATACTGCACAGTTCAGGAACTTCATCAACCTAGCAACTGTAAAATAAGCTTACAAACAACTGAATTGAAATGCCAAAAAGTTCAGAAAAAGGCACGAACTATGTTTACTTGGGGTTTCCAAAATTAAAGCTAACTAAAACTGTAATGATAAACAATCATGCTGCCAATGGACAGAGAAATATCATGTTTTTTGAATAATGTATTATTTGTTATATAGGAACCCAGTATAAGGGAATCCCTTGCAATCCTGTCTGCAGAGATAAAGGTAAGTATTGTTTTCTCTTTAGCTCTGTCACTCCAAGAAATATAATGAACATAAATATATTTGCCAATCTTTTCATAGTAATCCAAACAACTCTGCGTGTATCTGACATTTGTAATATTTATCTACCGCAGTATAACTTTTCTGGCAAGGCGATTGCTATTGTACCTTGAAAGAAAACTGATTGGAAATGTCATGTACTCTATGGTTTCTATTGATGTCAAGTGGCAAATGTTGACTGGTGATGTTATGTGAATCTTAGGAAATGGTCATTTTTCAATCGAGTCTATGTTTCTCAGAATTTGAGACAGAGAGGTCAATCTCTGCAATCCGAGCTGAGGGCATTTCTTGGAATGGAAAGGTAAGAGCAACGTGTTCTTTGATATTCTCTTAAGACTCTTCGCCAGATTTTACGATGAAAAATGTAAATAATAATAACAAACATTATTTTATATAGTGCCTTGAAAGGTGGCTTCTTTACAGAATGACAGAACCAACTACAATAAATAATACACAAGATATGCATGATGACAATACACAGTTAGAGGAGACAGTAAATGGTCATTGTCAGTGTATTCTGAAGGTAGTTTTCCAATTTTTTGGAACGGGGTAAAAGAGGCCACCTCTACTAGAATCTTTGTCCTAACCAAAAATGTAACAAAGTATAATAATAATATTAAAAATAATAATAATAAACTTTATTTATAGAGCACCTTTCATACAAATAGTGCTTTGGTGCTTTATAAACCAAGCGTAAAATAAAATATTAAAATTGAGAGATATACTTTCAGTTGTAAAGGAAAATACAGCAATACAGTAAAGCAACATACATGTCAATTAAATAAATAAAAATTAGGAAAGTCGTAATAAAATAAGAACAATTAAAGAGAACTAAAAAAAGAAACAGAAATAGAAAGAACAAAGAACCACTTTAACTAAAAGCAACATTTTCAAATGTTTTTTAAAACAATGTACCGAGCTTGACTGCCTAATAAAAAGTGGAAGTGAGTTTCATAATTTAGAAGCATAAAAACAAAAAGCAGCCTCTCCACTCTTTCTGCATTTCACATGTGGTATTTGCAGTAGGCCAGTGTAGATTAAGCCGGTTCAGGGACGCCAAATATGTAAGAAAAGTGGCTCTCTGAAGGCACCAGTTCTGTAGGGTTTGGGCATTTACTGAGACAATTATTAATTGTAGCAGTAAATCACAAAGTTGATTCTTTTGATGGCTTTAGAGTCCAACCATGCGACATAACTCAAACAACGCGCACACACAGGTACTAATACACGAGGATACATTTATTAATACATAGAATATGCATATAAACCTAACAGATCTTATCGAGAGGGTTATCAGAATACAAAAGATATATATTCAATCAGTTACAAAGAGTTACACATATCAAGAGGAAATACGTTCAGTATATCATTCATTAAGACCGTTTCGTAAAGTGAACTTGGTTACAACTTCTACATTAGATACTCAAACAAGTACATAACTCTTAGGAATTAAATTGATATCAACTGGTTGGGATAACAATTGAATTCTCGAGCTGTAATGCATTGAAGTTGAATACTCATCCAATCTCTGGGGATTCAGATCTCCTGCGGGCACAAAGAAACAGTTGCAGGCTGTTGCTGTCCAATCCGCGCTCTCTGGCTCGGTGCCAGGCTGTGCTGTGTGGCTTGCGACGGTGTGCTGCTGATGCTCACTGTTGGCTTTAACCAGCAAAGTTTGTGCACAGGAGAAAAGATGACTGTGGGTCCCAGCAAGTCAGGAAGAGGACCGGTTCATTCCTGATGAAGAGCTAGTTCTGAATAGTGATTCAGCTGTCCACAGTTCTGACCTGTTGATGAGGCCTGCTGCTGGTTACTCTCTGGCAACCTCAACTCTAGACTCTTAGAACAAAGGAAAGTTCTGGCACTCGGACACACTGGCCGTTCCGTGGTTGTCCGGGCTGAGTCTCAGGATGGTCAGGAGGCGCGCTGCGAGAATGTCCTGCCCTTGGGATTATCCTTTGAATTCCCTTTAGAATCTTTGAATCTCAATCTGAATCTGAATCTTGTTGAATCTCCCAGGCTCTCTGTGTTGCCTGTTTTTACCTGGAGGAACTTCAGCTCATTGATTGGCTGAAAGTTCCATGGGCATCAGAGTCCCACGTGGGTTACTCGGCCCTACCGGTCCCTGATTGGTTGATCAAGGTGAGATATGAGTCACTTAGTCCTGACACTTAGGAATGCAATCCAGATGTCCAACTCGCACTCCCTAGACAGATAGGCGCCAATGGGTGACCATTGATCATGATAGCCAGGCTTAGCTAAGTGCATCCCCCTTTGGGAGCTGTCCTTGGACCTTAAATCACCTTGCATGAATGGTTTCTCTGTGGCTGCACCACAGAGATGAACAGAGAAATGAGGCCTAATTTGGGAAAGCTCAGAAACACTTAATTCTGCATTATTATTAAGCCTCACCGCTACATATCCCCCCTTTTTGAAGGCCACGAGGTCCCGAGGCATTGTTGCCTTCAAAACAAAACAGAGTTAAGTGATGTCCCTTGCCATTAGAACATTAACCTTAAATGTCCACATTACTCCTCGAGAATTCATACTGGAACCAGCATTGGATACAAACAGGATGAATAACAACTGGAGTATGTATAAACACGGTAGGATACATTATCTAAGTCTAGGAATTACACATCAGGAAGTTCACTGTCAATATCTGATACCTCTGTAGTAGATATTTGGGAAGAAGTAACTTCCTTTCTTTTTGGCATGCTACCTTTGACTCATTCATGCTACCCAGAGTACATCTTGATGTGAGACTACATCATTCAGAGTACACTGTCAGTCATGATCCAGCTACCTGGCAGTAGTGTTACAATAACAACAGTTCCTGTTCCCAGCCCCCCGATAAACCACAACACCTGTGTTGGGTATCTGCTAGGGTGATTTGGAGGTTTGTTCCATTAAAGCAAACTAACTACCTGTACTTCTTCAGGGCTTACTGTTTCTTGGATTTCTATCCAATTCCTTAGTGTGGCACCTGAAGGCATCTTAGACCTCAAGTTTGGTCTTATATTGTCTGGTTCCAGACCGTACAGTGTTAAGTTACCATGCTGTACTATGGCCTCCTCGGGAAAACTATTGGTTAGGTAGCTGCATTGTGGTAGCTGTATCATACCTGTCACAAGTCACAGTGTCTGTTAAATGTGGTGTGCTGACCAGCCATTTACTTCCCACCTGCTCTTCATGGGGTTCATTAACCTCCCTCTGCCCATTAGTAGCTTTACACCCTTCATGGGTGAATCGTTTAGACACAGCCAATGGATAGCTTTGGTAGCCATCCCCATCTCAAGATTTGGAACCGAATTCAATCTTGGATTGCCTTCTGGGTGAGCTATGAGCGATGGGGTTAATGTCACACACTCCTCTACTGAGAAGAGTGGAATCAAGTGGGTTGGGATTTGTGCCGTGGTTAGACTGGCTACAGTGGCACTAAACTCCCTTAACAGGTCTTGTGTCAACATTCTGGCCTGTTGCACACAAGCATAAACCCACTGTATAACACCAACAATCATGTCCACTGTTTGGGGAATAAGGTTTAACCCTGTTGCATAGGAAGTTGCCTGTAGGGTTTTCCCTAAGCTTTCCAACTTTTGCTGCTGTTGATACAGTCTGTCACTACCCTCTGGCATCTCTGACACCTGCCTTCTTGGGGCAGTCAGGGTGAGAGTGCCAGTAGCACACAAACCTACCAGAAATAGCAAATGCACAACAGTGGTGGCAGCAATCAGTCCTCCCAAAAGTCTTTTCGGGTGGCTGATCCCAGTCATCTCCTTCTGAGTGACTGTTGCCTTTCTAAGCTGGCGCAGCATGTACATGGTGTCTTTCTCAGTATGCCCTGTGGCATCTTGGGCACCAACATCCTGGAAATCTGGGGAGATCTGACGCAGCGGCTGATGCTGCTCCTCCGTTTCCAGGGCATCTGCTTTTTCGATTTGTTCATGCCTGTGCTCTAGGAACCCTGCAGGGGGCGGTGCAGCGGTGGAGCATGCCTGACCCTCGGCTGAGTGGTCATCTGGAGCACCTGAGTGATCTGGGATTGTTACCCTATTCTCACTGTTCAGGTCCACCCTGCACACTTCCCGATTGAGGAATCCTTCTATCGGCATGTTTACAATCGTTCGCTGGGGGTAGGTGTAGGACACCTGCTCGCTCCCCCCTTCCCTCGCTAGGGGTTCAGGGAGCTGCCCCAGCACTGGGATAGCTAGTTCACTGTCTTTGAACTTACTATCACTCACCAGGCCCATGTCAGTGCAGGCGGGGATTCTGACACCCCTCTTTGCGATGTCCTGCACTGGCAGGCGGGTGACTTTACCATCCAGCTCCAGTCTGGCTGAACCACTGTTGGTCAGACTCAGACTGACAGACTGAGCTGGTGGCTGTAAGAAAACCGTCTCGGCTTTCATTCCCTGTCCCTTCTGGGGGACTGGGTGTGTTGGCAACCCTGCCGTTGAGGCAGGAACAATCAGGTCAGTCTCACTCACTACCTGGTAGTCGTGAGAAATAATGTTACCTGACTGCAGGTTCCCTGGGTCACAGCAGAGGGAATCGGCATCTGGGATCAGGTGTGTCCACAGCGCAGTAGTCTCAGCGTCCAGCTGGACCTCCTGTCTAACCTGTGAATGTTGCACTAGGGGCACCTGGCGGTGGCCCTGTGACAGCTGCTCAAGCAGATCCTCACTAATAGAGGACCTCTCAGGGCTAAGGGTGAGGGCTTCATCACCAACCTGCTCTCCTGCCATCTGGATCCCTTCCACCACTGCAGGGTGGTGGTCCTGACCCCTCTTGGGTGCCAGGGTGCACAGGGAAAGCTCCTTTTCATCGCCAGGTGGGGAGATCTGCTCCTCTTTAGGGACGTAAAAGGTGTGTGCTTTACCTGGTGGATCAGGCGGCTGCTTGGAGCACCGCTCCTGTGGCATGGAGGCTGTTGTGACCTCAGCCGGGACACGACTTCCCTGTATATCTGGGGAACAAGGAAATATTTTTATTTCTTGTCCAGAGGGAACAGAAGGAATCTCCGCATGGGCTTCCGTGTTCGGTGGGCACTGTGTGAGCACAGTCTGCCTCTTGGCCCCCCTTTCCTTCTGTACAGAAGGCTTAGGAGCCTTGACCTGTTTCCACACCTTGCCTTTCTGGTGATCCACCAAAGGTTCCTCTCTGAGTCGCATGCCCTTTTCTTTTTCTACCCGTTTGAGCTTGCCGTGTGACATCAAACACCTCTCAACCTCAGTGTCAATCAGTGTCTCACTGGGTAAGACATCACCCATGGCAGCCTTGAGGTAAAAGCTTCTTGCTTTTCCTCTGCGTTTTACTGCCTGCTCTGTGACTTCAGGGGTGGAGTCAGCACTCACTTGGGAGTGGCTGAATTCATCCAGGCAGGAACCTTTCCGCTCAATCAGATAGACTGAGGGAGGGAGAGGGGGCGGGTCTCCGCCTCCTCCAGTGGAGAGTATCAGCTCATTCACGCTTCCGGCAGCCTTGGGGAACGGTTGTCCCTGTCCTAATAAAGCTTGTTCAAGCCTGGCCAGGCGGGCGGCTACTGAATCCTTTTGCTCAGCTTTTTCTAGCCCTTTCCCTCCCCCGGTGTTCTCATGGCACTTAGGACGCTGGGTGCGGTCCTGTGTGCCTGCTTTGGAACGGGGCTTAGCCAGCTCAGGAGCCTGTGCTCCTTCGAGCAGGAGGGAATTAACCCTGCTGGCTCTGACGGCGGACACAGTCGCTTTAACAGCTTTTTGCTCAGAGCGACTTTGGACATCATACTCCCAGGCTTTCTGCACGAATCTCTTAATATCAGTCATTTTCATGGTCTGTGCATCTATATGCATCAAGATCATCTTTCTGACTGATGGGTGGAGATTCGCAATGAATAAATCCTTGAAATGTGTGTTCTCTTCGCAACCCTCATCATTTCGCCCTGCAAAATAAGTTCGTCTAAGTCTCTCGTAATATTCGCGAGGGGACTCTGCTCTCTCGTGCTTAATGTTAAGAGCGGCGGCTATCGCAGCAGTCGGGTCAATAAACGCACTGTATTCTTCGATAAGTGCTTGACATAGCTGCTCAAAATCATTACAGACTTCTTTCATCTGCCTAGCCATCCACTCATGTACAGCTCTGCTGGTAGTTTTCCTGACCAGAAACACTTTCTCCTGTTCTGTGGCGTTTGGCAGGTACTGCAGGTTATACCTGAGTCCTGAATATAACTCTCGATATTATTCTCTGACACTGCGGGGTCAAATCTCTCTATGTCCTTCGCTAGCTCTCTCAGAGAATGGAGATTTATTCTACTAGCTTCTCCGCTGACGGAGATATGGAAGAGATCGTGGTCAGACCTGTCGCTGCTAGAGAGAGTGCTTAATAGCGACTCGAATTCAGACCTTTTAGCAACCATCGTTAAACTTAAAGAGTATTACTTTTAAGTACGAAATCACAGTTTTACCACAGAAAACCACAAGATCAAGTATGCAATCAACCCGGTAGATCGCAAAAGATCACAAAACAATCAAGCACTGCTTAAAGAGCAAGGGGAACTTTTTCTTTCGGCTTTCAGCACACTGTATTGTCGTGTATGAAACCCGCGGCGTTTTATATTGAATTATTCCGCTTGGTTGACTCATTTCAGTCTTGCCACGCCCGTGCCAGGGACGCCAAAATAAATGTAGATTAAGCCGGTTCAGGGACGCCAAATATGTAAGAAAAGTGGCTCTCTGAAGGCACCAGTTCTGTAGGGTTTGGGCATTTACTGAGACAATTATTAATTGTAGCAGTAAATCACAAAGTTGATTCTTTTGATGGCTTTAGAGTCCAACCATGCGACATAACTCAAACAACGCGCACACACAGGTACTAATACACGAGGATACATTTATTAATACATAGAATATGCATATAAACCTAACAGATCTTATCGAGAGGGTTATCAGAATACAAAAGATATATATTCAATCAGTTACAAAGAGTTACACATATCAAGAGGAAATACGTTCAGTATATCATTCATTAAGACCGTTTCGTAAAGTGAACTTGGTTACAACTTCTACATTAGATACTCAAACAAGTACATAACTCTTAGGAATTAAATTGATATCAACTGGTTGGGATAACAATTGAATTCTCGAGCTGTAATGCATTGAAGTTGAATACTCATCCAATCTCTGGGGATTCAGATCTCCTGCGGGCACAAAGAAACAGTTGCAGGCTGTTGCTGTCCAATCCGCGCTCTCTGGCTCGGTGCCAGGCTGTGCTGTGTGGCTTGCGACGGTGTGCTGCTGATGCTCACTGTTGGCTTTAACCAGCAAAGTTTGTGCACAGGAGAAAAGATGACTGTGGGTCCCAGCAAGTCAGGAAGAGGACCGGTTCATTCCTGATGAAGAGCTAGTTCTGAATAGTGATTCAGCTGTCCACAGTTCTGACCTGTTGATGAGGCCTGCTGCTGGTTACTCTCTGGCAACCTCAACTCTAGACTCTTAGAACAAAGGAAAGTTCTGGCACTCGGACACACTGGCCGTTCCGTGGTTGTCCGGGCTGAGTCTCAGGATGGTCAGGAGGCGCGCTGCGAGAATGTCCTGCCCTTGGGATTCTCCTTTGAATTCCCTTTAGAATCTTTGAATCTCAATCTGAATCTGAATCTTGTTGAATCTCCCAGGCTCTCTGTGTTGCCTGTTTTTACCTGGAGGAACTTCAGCTCATTGATTGGCTGAAAGTTCCATGGGCATCAGAGTCCCACGTGGGTTACTCGGACCTACCGGTCCCTGATTGGTTGATCAAGGTGAGATATGAGTCACTTAGTCCTGACACTTAGGAATGCAATCCAGATGTCCAACTCGCACTCCCTAGACAGATAGGCGCCAATGGGTGACCATTGATCATGATAGCCAGGCTTAGCTAAGTGCATCCCCCTTTGGGAGCTGTCCTTGGACCTTAATTCACCTTGCATGAATGGTTTCTCTGTGGCTGCACCACAGAGATGAACAGAGAAATGAGGCCTAATTTGGGAAAGCTCAGAAACACTTAATTCTGCATTATTATTAAGCCTCACCGCTACACCAGTATGTGCAGATCTCAGGTCACGTATAGGAACATATGAAGACAGACATTCAGTAAGGTACAGACGTGCTAGGTCGCTTAAAGCTTTAAAAACAAGCAAAAGAACTTTCAAATTTATCCTAGATAATACAGGTGACCAGTGAAGTTTTTTCAAAACAGGAATGATATTCTCTTTCTTGTATTTGTTAGGATCTGTGCTACTGCATTTCGAACAAGTAGTAAGGGATTTATTGTTTTCTTGGGAAGCCCACAAAACAGAGCATTACAATCATATCCACATCAATGTGAGCAATGGAGAAGTCAAATTAACGTGTCTAAATATCATCTAGTTCTATCCCAGGGAAGAGGGCCTACACAGACGACAAGACACAAAACGCTCAACTGTGCAAAACACGCATAAGGACATCAGTCAGGAGGAACAAGGTAAAGTGTTTTTACTTCTTCACCATGGTCATGTAGTTTCACTCCAAGCACTGTCATATGAAATAACTGTGGAAACGACCTCCGCAACATTTTGGGTTGTTGCATTTTGCTTCAATGAATTTTAACCTTTTCTTTTAGACATTAAGAGGAAGGACACATTCACCCTTGGTAGAGATTCAGTTGTTCTATGAGATGTCAAGGTGAGAATTAACCACTTCAGGCATAAGTCAATCCACATGACTGAAAAATGGGCAATGAACAGGATATGGGGATTTTGCTAGTTATAAAGTACAATAATCATCATTACATGATCTAAGACTACTGAAGTATAAGCTGTGTCCCTGACTGATTAATTAGCAAATTCATCTTTGTAGAGTGCAGCTACTATCTATTCAGTGGCATTTCCTTAAAACAACTGTATTCCCACATTCTGAATATGGAGTGAGATCATGTAGAGAATGTTGGACTTGTAATAACTAATTGATGGATAATAAAAATCAACGAAAGTGCTTAAAAGTATCAACAAATGCCTTCAAAGTACTTGACACGTACTTTGCTTTCAAAAGTGAAACATAATTAATGCTTACGTAAGATTTCTCTTGACTTCTCAGGAGTATACTAACTCCAAGGACAAGTAACATCACAAACCATTATTTAAGTGCTGATGTTGGAGCTGCAATACTACTACCAAGACAAAAAATGATACAGGTAACACTGCTTTCAGATTTCTAAGAATTGCTAAAATAGTATGTTTACAGAGCATTCAGAGTCTCATAGAGAAAATAAGTTGAGAATATGACAAGTTCCTACCATCTCAAACACTGCCAATCTAGAACAAAAAGAAAGTACTTGAACGCCTGCAGTAATCGAACACAAACCAGAACATATCAGTGCATGACAAGGAAATGTAGTCACAAAATGATTCTACCCTTTCAAGTCCCATAAAGGACCGAGGAACTTACCGGAGGCGATACCTGGATTTCAAACAGAGTACAATGTAGCCACTGTAGGGGAGAAGATCACAGAGAGCTCTTCTCAGATTGCTCAGAGTCAGCCCCAGCACCCTGTCCTGACTGAAGCAGACAAAGTGGTCAAACAGGTAGGTAGAAATGAGTAAGGAACAGAGAGTATGGTTATTCTTGCATTGTTTGTTCGTCTGTCAAAGAAAAGAGTGCTTCTGACTTTTGTCAATGTTCATCTTTATTTTAGGAGAAGAACAAACGGTGGTATCACACTTTGCTCAAGTGTATGATGCCATGTGTGTACAGCAGACATCACCAAAGGAACAGGAGACACCTGAGTAGAGAACAAGAATATGAAAAGACTGATGAAAAAAAGCACCAGGAGAAATCCATTGAATATGCACAATCTCGTCCAGTATTTCAATGAAAAGTTTCAGTGTTGTTTTTAGTGTCGTCGTATTGCATACATTTAAAACAATGTGTCTTGTTTAATGAACAATTTCATTTACTTTAGTAAAAAGTGTTGTTTACTGTAGTCCTAGCATGGATGCAATTGTTAGAAAAAACGGGAATGAAAAACTGAATGTTTAATACAACATGGGTTTGTGTTAACCCACACACCTAAGTGAAATGTTTGATTACGTTTACAAGACATAACACATAGTTCAGTTGAGTGTGAGAGAAACAGAGAAAGTCACAAACAAAACATTTGTGAAGGACTTGATGAATGTTTTTTCTTTAGAAATGACAAAAAATAAAGAATTTTTCAACAAGATGTCTTTCTATAGCGAGTTTCATTTGAGATAGTCTTTTCTTAGAAGTGCAAGAGTGGTATTCCCTACAACTTATTCCCCAATTTGATCATTCTCAGAAATTAGGAGACGGAAACCACACCTACTGTAATATTAGACCTTGTAACAAGGCAACTAGGTTTCAATGGCTTAAAAGGTGCAGAAAGAGGCTCATGTATAATGACCTCCAGTGTCCCACAGGTTTCCCAAATCATTTCTTAGAGTATGGAAAAAGAGGAAATAAAGTGTCTACAGAAAGCGTATACCCCCTTGAACTTTGTTCAGTTTGTTGCGCCAGTGCCAGAGTTTCATGCAATTAAATGAGGACCTCTTTCTCACACCACATATGTTATACTTTCAATGGGAAAAAAGGAAATATTACATTTTCACCCACATGTTAATATTTGGTAGAAGCCCTTTTCACAGCAATTTCAGCTGTGAGTCTGTTGGTAATGGGCTCCACCACCTCTGCACCAACAAGATTTGATAATATTTGAGAATTTCAGAAGTCTGTCTGGTTTAGCTGAAGAATCAGCTAAGGTAAGTTTCAGGAAGAGCATCTGATTTCTTTCAATAAAGCAGAACAGAGAAAAAACACACAATACAAAATCATGATAATTTGTATCCATATGACACTTTGACTTGAATACTTTTATCAGACCTACACAGAGTATATACTGTACACACTTTTTCAGCCCAGGTTTATACATTTGGAACTGCCATTTGTAGGTGTTTTTGTGTCTTAGCTCAACACTGTGAAACCTGTAGTTACAAACATGGAGGATGAAGACATGAAGACATATATTGTACCTCTGACCGGCCTACCTTCCAAGAGGTGAAAGATGAAACTTTCCCTTTATCGTCAACTCAGTGAATGTCTTTAAACTTTCGAAAACTGTAACAAAGAATAAGTTAAAAAACTTATTTTCATTGGACCCACAGAAAAGTCAAAGTTGTCCATAGAAATGCCCGTCTAAATCAGAAATCTACAGCACAAAGGCAGTGGCCTTTCGGGACATAAAAATGAAATCAGACTTTACTCGGACGAATTGCCCTTGGTCACGGACATCTTGCTATCAGTCACTACAAAGATGTTTTCTCTCGTGCCATGGCTTGCCTGACTTGCTTCTTCTGCTGGATGGCTTCTGGTCGCTGGTCAGGATCGACAGCCAGCATGTCCTGGAGCAGTGTCCTTAGCTCAGTGCTTATGGCTCTATTTACTTTCAGGGGGATGTGGAACTGCAGCCAGGGGTTCTCATGCAGGGCCTCTCCAACAGGCCCTGACAGACATATGCTCCTGTATCGGAAACGCACTTTAGTTCAATTCTAAAATATTTCTCATAGGACTGAAGGAACCTTTGCCTGTTACGAGTTAACAATTAGGTCCTCAAGAACTGTTTTACGGTTTTCTACACTCCTGGCTGGCCAAGGTCTCTTTAAGGTCTCTTAAGTGGAGGTGTAACTCATGTATCCTACATGTGATTTAGCAACATGAAAGGGAATAGCTTCTTATCGGATTATGGTCTTGGTTAACTGCCTAAGGCTGACCTAAGTGCCTAACTTTCTGACTTTCTTTATACCTTATATGTTAAGAAGCTTCTTCTGACCAATCAGAAATGTATGCTTTATGTATGAACATTTTGCTCATCAAAGTGAGTGAGAGACAAGGTTAACAGAAATTAGCCACGGCAGTAAATGACAGCATATTTTTGGGTTCTTAAATGGTCTCTACCTGGCACACCTGCAGTGCAAACTGACACACACTGTTTAGAGAAACAGCTACTCTATTACTAATATTAATGAAACATTTCTTATTCTATGGAACAAAAACAAACAGTAAAACTAAAACACAGATCTCTTAGCTTCCTATTTCATGAACCAGATGACTGAATCACCAAGCCTAACTAGTAGCCAGAACCCCAGTTAACCCTCCGTAACACAAAGTTTAACCACACGACAGAAACTCTTTCAAACTGAGTGAAAATCATAAATGGATCCATAACTTTACATCAATTTACTATGTTGTGCCAATACCTGCATTTACATTTAGAACGAATGATGTCATAGAACCAGCATCACACCAGTTCCAGGTGTCTCCAAGGAGACAACAGAACTTCAGTTGTGTTTGCTAAAATACACACTTTGAAACATACTGTAACACTTAGTTAACATGTCTGGTTTAGTTGAAGAATCGGCTAAGGTAAGTTTCAGGGTTTAATGGTGGGATGGCACCTGTGCTTTTTTCCCCCAACCGCTAGAATATGATTCGCACCAAACCCAAAAGAAATACTGCACAGTTCAGGAACTTCATCAACCTAGCAACTGTAAAATAAGCTTACAAACAACTGAATTGAAATGCCAAAAAGTTCAGAGAAAGGCACAAACTATGTTTACTTGGGGTTTACAAAATTAAAGCTAACTAAAACTGTAATGATAAACAATCATGCTGCCAATGGACAGAGAAATATCATGTTTTTTGAATAATGTATTATTTGTTACATAGGAACCCAGTAAAAGGGAATCCCTTGCGATCCTGTCTGCAGAGATAAAGGTAAGTATTGTTTTCTCTTTAGCTCTGTCACTCCAAGAAATATAATGAACATAAATATATTTGACAATCTTTTCATAGTAATCCAAACAACTCTGCGTGTATCTGACATTTGTAATATTTATCTACCGCAGTATAACTCTTCTGGCAAGGCGATTGGTATTGTACCTTGAAAGAAAACTGATTGGAAATGTCATGTACTCTATGGTTTCTATTGATGTCAAGTGGCAAATGTTGACTGGTGATGTTATGTGAATCTTAGGAAATGGTCATTTTTCAATCGAGTCTATGTTTCTCAGAATTTGAGACAGAGAGGTCAATCTCTGCAATCCGAGCTGAGGGCATTTCTTGGAATGGAAAGGTAAGAGCAACGTGTTCTTTGTTATTCTCTTAAGACTCTTCGCCAGATTTTACGATGAAAAATGTAAATAATAATAACAAACATTATTTTATATAGTGCCTTGAAAGGTGGCTTCTTTACAGAATGACAAAACCAACTACAATAAATAATACACAAGATATGCATGATGACAATACACAGTTAGAGGAGACAGTAGATGGTCATTGTCATTGTATTCTGAAGGTAGTTTTCCAATTTTTTGGAACGGGGTAAAAGAGGCCACCTCTACTAGAATCTTTGTCCTAACCAAAAATGTAACAAAGTATAATAATAATATTAAAAATAATAATGATAAACTTTATCTATAGAGCACCTTTCATACAAATTGTGCTTTGGTGCTTTAAAAACCAAGCGTAAAAATAAAATATTAAAATTGAGAGATATACTTTCAGTTGTAAAGGAAAATACAGCAATACAGTAAAGCAACATACATGTCAATTAAATAAATAAAAATTAGGAAAGTCGTAATAAAATAAGAACAATTAAAGAGAACTAAAAAAAGAAACAGAAATAGAAAGAACAAAGAACCACTTTAACTAAAAGCAACATTTTCAAATGTTTTTTAAAACAATGTACCGAGCTTGACTGCCTAATAAAAAGTGGAAGTGAGTTTCATAATTTGGAAGCATAAAAACAAAAAGCAGCCTCTCCACTCTTTCTGCATTTCACATGTGGTATTTGCAGTAGGCCAGTATGTGCAGATCTCAGGTCACGTATAGGAACATATGAAGACAGACATTCAGTAAGGTACAGACGTGCTAGGTCGCTTAAAGCTTTAAAAACAAGTAAAAGAACTTTCAAATTTATCCTAGATAATACAGGTGACCAGTGAAGTTTTTTCAAAACAGGAATGATATTCTCTTTCTTGTATTTGATAGGATCTGTGCTACTGCATTTCGAACAAGTAGTAAGGGATTTATTGTTTTCTTGGGAAGCCCACAAAACAGAGCATTATAATCATATCCACATCAATGTGAGCAATGGAGAAGTCAAATTAACGTGTCTAAATATCATCTAGTTCTATCCCAGGGAAGAGGGCTTTTGCCTACACAGACGACAAGACACAAAACGCTCAACTGTGCAAAACACGCATAAGGACATCAGTCAGGAGGAACAAGGTAAAGTGTTTTTACTTCTTCACCATGGTCATGTAATTTCACTCCAAGCACTGTCATATGAAATAACAGTGGAAACGACCTCCCCAACATTTTGGGTTGCTGCATTTTGCTTCAATGAATTTTAACCTTTTCTTTTAGACATTAAGAGGAAGGACACATTCACCCTTGGTAGAGATTCAGTTGTTCTATGAGATGTCAAGGTGAGAATTAACCACTTCAGGCATACGTCAATCCACATGACTGAAAAAGGGGCAATGAACAGGATATGGGGATTTTGCTAGTTATAAAGTACAATAATCATCATTACATGATCTAAGACTACTGAAGTATAAGCTGTGTCCCTGACTGATTAATTAGCAAATTCATCTTTGTAGAGTGCAGCTACTATCTATTCAGTGGCATTTCCTTAAAACAACAGTATTCCCACATTCTGAATATGGAGTGAGATCATGTAGAGAATGTTGGACTTGTAATAACTAATTGAAGGATAATAATAATCAACGAAAGTGCTTAAAAGTATCAACAAATGCCTTCAAAGTACTTGACACGTACTTTGCTTTCAAAAGTGAAACATAATTAATGCTTACGTAAGATTTCTCTTGACTTCTCAGGAGTATACTAACTCCAAGGACAAGTAACATCACAAACCGTTATTTAAGTGCTGATGTTGGAGCTGCAATACTACTACCAAGACAAAAAATGATACAGGTAACACTGCTTTCAGATTTCTAAGAACTGCTAAAATAGTATGTTTACAGAGCATTCAGAGTCTCATAGAGAAAATAAGTTGAGAATATGACAAGTTCCTATCATCTCAAACACTGCCAATCTAGAACAAAAAGCCATGTGTTCATATTTGGTAGAAGCCCTAACAACACCTAAAAAACACCTAACAACGGGTGCAGGACCGAATTAGGGCAGTACCCACTATTGATAAACATACAGAAAACAATATTAAAGTACTGGCTTTAATATTAGCCAGACACAGCTGGATGAGCTCTACCAGCCAGGACAGGAGGCTCTACTGTACACAGAGAGGGGAGGGAGGGGGGAACAAGCTGCCCAGCCCTGTGGAATGCTACAGAACCCTAAACAGACAAAACATACTACCCGAATATTTGACCAAGATATCCAGACACAGCTGGATGAGCTCCACCAGTCAGGACAGGCTAATAAGATACACTCCACAGACATTCACAACAGTGACATATCATAAACACTTGAATTACTTATCTAGTCTCTCGAAACAAAATTTCGAGAAAAAACACATTGCCCAACGTTAGAAAGCACCTTGCATTACATTGCTTGAAAAACAATTTTATTTCGAAGGAATTATGGATCGGGAATTCTTCGAGGAAGTCGGGGTCACACAGCATGCCGCCCCATATATCAGGGAGCACATTGGATCAAGGCACAGTCTCTTTCAAGACAACGATCCGAAACACAGCAGCAAGGGCGAGGCTTATAGCAGAACGAGTGAACTGGGTGAAAACTCCAGCCGAATCTCCAGATTTAAATCCAATAGAGATGGTATGGCATTAGCTGAAAGACTATGTTTGGAAAACTCCTAAACCCAGCACAAAGCAAGAACTGATACTGATACAATGTCTGTTGATACTGATACTGTATGAGTAGGGCTGTTTCACCACTCCTTTTTTTTTGTTGCATACAGCAGTACTTCTTATGGTAGTACTTAAGTACAGTACAGTAGGTACTTACATTAGTACTTCTCACGTTAAAAAAGTTAGGTGTTAGCATAAACTATTAGTAAATAAAAAATATTAAACTTAACACTGTAATAAATTATGCTAATATTAAATTCGATTCTGCTCTGAGAATGTAGGGGGAAGGAAAAATGCCAGTGGTCTTTTCACTGATGAACTTGTGCCTGATGAACACCACTGCGTCACACCACACAGCTGCCAGCACACCTCACCGTACCAGGCCACCACTGCGTCACACAGCTGCAAGCACACCTCACCGTGCCAGGCCACCACTGCATCACACACCTGCCAGAACACCTGAGCGTGCAAGGCCACCACTGCATCACACAGCTGCCAGCGCACCTCACCGTGCCAGGCCAACACTGCGTCACACCACACAGCTGCCAGCGCACCTCACTGTGCCAGGCCACCACTGCGTCAGACCACACACAGCTGAAAGCGCACCTCACCGTACCAAGCCACCACTGCGTCAAACAGCTGCCAGCACACCTCACCGTGCCAGGCCACCACTGCATCACACAGCTGCCAGCATACCTCACCGTACCAGGCCACCACTGCATCACACAGCTGCCAGCATACCTCGTCGTACCAGGCCACAACTGTGTCACACAGATGCCAGCACACCTCACCGAGCCCGGCCACAGCTGCATCACACAGCTGAAAGCGCACCTCACCGTGCCAAGCCACCACTGCGTCAAACAGCTGCCAGCACACCTCACCGTGCCAGGCCACCACTGCGTCAGACCACACACAGCTGAAAGCGCACCTCAACGTGCCAGGCCACAACTGCATCCCACAGCTGCCAGCACACCTCATGCCTTGTTATGTGAAACTTTAATTCTCTTTTTAGGAGAATTACAATTCGTGAACCACAATTCACGCTCAACCACATCACAGATCTACTACACACACCTCAGGATGGTGACGTCACTGCCTTTCATATGGAAACATTTTGACACCGCGCTCAACAATCTTAGGAAGATCACAAAACAAGCCTGCTAGCCTGGATTTTACCTAAAAAAATCACGCCCGAGAAAGTGAAGTACTGTAGCATTAACTAGCAAAGGTGTATTGCAGACATAGGCATAGTACGTAATACAGGCTTTATGAAATCTAATAATAATGTTTCGGCTGTGAATCCTTCTTCAGCTGTGAGGGCCTTCAGCTCATAATGAAACGCCTGGAGTTTGCAATGTACGGCGCTCTGAACGAGTTCAACTTTAATGCAGGAAAAATGGATTTCCCAGAAGCTATACTGATTCTTATGGAAGCCCGTTTCCGCCAGGGAGTAGAAAAAATGCGCCCTGGTATTCTCTGGGATGCAGTGCAGTTAAAACTGTTCACTGTTACTGACCATACTGCCTGCCTGCGGGCACTTTTCCTTTCCGTGGGGGAGGGTGGACTGTCTTTCATTAGAAGGTTAGCCTATTCTACTCGGAGAATGTAGAGGGGGTGGAAAGTGCCCGCGGTCATTTAATTAGTATTACAATTCGCACTGATTCCCCTGCGAAGATATGGACATAAGAATATTCGTGTGTGGTCAAAAAATGCCATAAAAACGACAAAATGAAGGCTGTGAAAACATTCACAATGTGCTGTATACACAAAGCACGTGTTCTCACAACTCGAGGAGGTTTCGTGAAAACTTTATATCGTCACACAAAATAAAGTTTTTTTGTTTACAAAGACGATTACAAAGAATGTGGACCAGGGTAATACTTTGAGTTTACAGCTTGTCCAAGGTCATTCATTATTAATACTATTAGGGATATCTTCGGTAAAGACTGACAGCAGGAACATTCCTGTTCTTTACTCAGCAGCTTATTAAAAACAGGGTGTTCAAAACGTTTTTTTTTACCCAGAAGAGTGACAAAGCTTCGCGTTGTGAATCTGTTATTCCGTATTTACAAAGAAAGTGGAATACAGTAATACTACCTGCTATATAGATACATATTTTTAGATATTCAGATCCTTAAATTAATATCATTATTCATTTCTTTAGATACGTGATTCCATACTATATTCCCTATTACAAAACCAATAATTCCAGTCCTGAAATCTGATTGGCTGACACACATTCGAAGAACATACTGTAACACTTAGTTAACATGTCTGGTTTAGTTGAAGAATCGGCTAAGGTAAGTTTCAGGGTTTAATGGTGGGATGGCACCTGTGCTTTTTCCCCCCAACCGTTAGAATATGATTTGCACAAAACCCAAAAGAAATACTGCACAATTCAAGAACCTAGCAACTGTAAAATAAGCTTAAAAACAACTGAACTGAAATGCAAAAAAGTTCAGAGAAAGGCACAAAATATGTTTACTTGGGGTTTAAAAAATTAAAACTAACTAAAACATTCCAAACAGAAGCCGGCCTACCTTCTTTTCTTTGTACCTGATAAAGATGAGGATGGCTTTAAAGATACAGCTAAACTTTTGCAGAACCATTCAAGCGCATTGTTACTGTTTGTTGTAGAAGCCAAAAATATGAGAATCTCAAAATCTAAAAATCTCATGGCGTCAGAATGTACAACTTTAAAAAAATAAATAATAATAATAAACATTAATTTATATAGCGCCTTGAAAGGTTAATAGAATGACAAAACCAACAACAATAAATAATACACAAGATATGCATGCTGACAATACACAGTTAGAGGAGACAGTAGATGGCGGTAATAAACACAGTGAGAGCAGAAGGATAAAGAACAGGGGTGAGTTTCCCGAAAACAACTAATCTTAGAGACTTTCAAGCAACTTTACGATGTACGTATGTAAACAATCGATTGACAATTCTTTCATTATATGGTGTCGGTTTTGGTCCTTCAGTGGGATGAAATAAAGTTGTGAAAAGGAATATGAAGTAAACTTGACATCATAGTTTAAGCAAAAGCATATAGATAGGCACAAAAAGGGACCTTATTGTTTCTAAGAGCAAAGAAAAGAAATGACTGACATGCCGTAAAAGAAAACCAAGATTAACTGCGTGGACAGTGTATGCGTCCGGCACGACGTCCTTGATTTAAAGCAATATTTTTTGGCGCGCTGCCATAGTTAAGAATCAATATTTCATGAGAAAAAACTGTTATTTAGAGTTATTGGGTGTACTGGAACTCAATGGAAACATTAACTACTAAGCTTGGCATGTGTCACTCAACAAATACAGGACCTATAATCAAATTTAAAAACAAGTAGATCTAAGCTTTACCGTCAACAATCACGACAGAACATCAAACGGTGTTGAACTACGCGGTATCGACCGCGGGTTTGGGTACGGAATGGAGCAGGCGTGGGACTCAGGACTGGGGCTGAACAACACATTTATTAACTCGAATCGGGAAAGGTACACACACAGGGACAGGGGTTACAGCGCTGCACCTTCACTAACACACACACACACCTGAAGGGAAGAGACTGTATCCCAGCCTCCGTCCCGCTATACAGTCCGGTAGAACCCAGGTGCTGTTCTCAGCCCGCCTTGCGTGCGCAGGACTAAAGCGCCCTGCGTGGCGCTACATTATAAATACATGTTAGGCCCAATGATTTCACTAAAATAATGCATTGCTGCATTTCATACTGAAAATAATATCATCTAGTCAAGTATAAAAATGAATATGAAATATACCCAGGATGACTCATAAATTCATGAGTATAAATAAATGTTCTTTTTTCGAATGTCCTCTGACACAGTACAACACAATATCAAAGTCCTTCATATAAACTCTTAGTGTCCTGTATTCCCAGAGGATGCCCCTGCCGTGAAGTGACTGTGCTCTGTCTGGCGATCTCTGGCGCTCAGGGTGGGCAGGAGGAGGCCAGTTTAAGAAGCACTTAGTGATGAACGAGCGGGTCGGGGAGCACGTAGATGACGAAGGATTTAACGTGCTACTTCAGTTACGATGGGTTTTGGGAAACACTCGTCAATTAACGATCGAGCTTAAGAGCGAGTTTACGATGTTCTTAGCGCTACGAGCTTTCGGGAAACAGAATCATAATATCTAGAAGGATTACCATATATAAAAATAGAAAGAATGATATATGATATATACAAGTAATTCTATCATATCATATATTATTAACACCATACCCACCATCTATGTACATTCACATGACCACACATATCAGATCAATATCAAATCAATCACAATGATTAGAATGCGCGCAGAAATCGCCCCTTTCTCTTCCCATCTTTCAGCACATTATACGTCCTCTCCACGATACAAGCCGATATCCGTTATCTTACTCTACAATGCACCTTTTCCCGTGTTGTACGTTAACATTTGGTTCATAAAATCGACACACCTGAAATACTAAATAAGAAAGAAAACAATTATAACACAACGGATGACAGAGCCTCTAGAACAGAAAACCCGTTGGCGTCACACACGCTGAATGTCTCTCTCTCTCCTGCTCAGCAAAACACAACATGTGGGTCAACACCGTGTGAGGCATTAAACATCACCTTCGTGCATTACCGCGATTCATCTGGCACACAACTGTACTACTACAGAAATAATATATATATATATAATGTCGCCACACGAATCTGTAATGAAAATAAAATTAAAAATGCCGCTGGCGTCTCACCCGACTGGCGGCCACAGCGCGTCTGAGGGCTCCCCAGAGAAACGAGCCGCCTGTGACCCCAGGGGCACCTTCACAAACCCCAAGGGCTGTCGCAAAGCCAACTCCATACAGAAAAACGGAACTCATCTGGGGGAAGTTCACAAAATAAAATAATAAAATAAAAGATGACATCATATAACCACGGCTCAACGCAGCTGGCTACACGTGTGAGAAGGTGCAGTACTTGAAGTGCGCTGGGCAAACTTCCGAGGTCAAATTCTTCAGCACGGTTGTACCTTTAAAGCGGAGACGACGGCACCGAAAATTTTTGGCGCGCCCTCTCTTTAAAGCCCTGGCCAAATACGAAGACAGTACGTACAGTTATAATTCAAACGGAATTAAAAACTACACATCCCAGTTACCATGGTGGTGCTTGTGATCATTGCGTTTAACCAACGAAACAGGGCGAAAAATCAGTCACATGAATTTGGGGCAGAGTTTCGAAAGCTTAACCTATCAGCAACAAAGCGAAATTTACACGATAGGCTACCTCAAACTGTCAGTTACACGACTGTGTATGTCGCTTAAGCCACTTCTATTTGGCATTTTAGTTATGGAGGCGAGAAGACGCCCCCCCCCCCCCCTCTCTGGGTGCCTGATTTGCCGCCATCTTTAACCGCTTCGTGTCCAAATCGCAGTAGCTACGCGTACGAAATAAAGTTCATCCCAGCTACAAAACATATATATTTTTGTGGTAAGAGGGAGCAAAACATCAGTATTTACTGCTATTAATTAGTTTACGATTTATAGTTGAAATCTGAGCCTAAATATAAAGTTAAAATCTCGACAAAGCAATGTAGGAAATACAGAGAAAATAAATCCTTTCTGACATCTAAAATCAGTTTCGATCAAGGTCTCTAAATCGAACAAGAAAAAGAGGATTTTCGGAGGGCAATTACGCTGTATTTATATAGAATAAATGATTTATGAGCAATCTAATTTCTTGTTCGTTTAAAACAGTGAAATGTCAGCTGCAAAAGATCGCACCAGAAACAGCAATCTCTCCACCTGTCATAGACGTTCAGGAAAGGCTGAATGAAGTCATGGTGATCAATAATAACAGTTGTAGGACAAGAAACAAAAGATAGTGAAAACTTAAGATTTTTAAGGCTAAAACTCAAATTCATTCTACAAATTAAGGCAAATGAAAATTCAGGACGTTAAAGTGCTAGTGGTGTAAAAAAATACAAAAATGCACATGAGCAAAAAGTTTTAGAAATGGAGCAAACATAATAAAAGCCATGCCTATAGTGCAGAAGAGGGATGCAGGAACACTTGCTTAGATATACAACAACATTATTTTATTAAACCTTTACAATTTCTTGCATTAGTAATTATCTTTTCGCATACCCCAGCTTGCTCTCCATGAGATACACAGACACACAGATGAAAGAGATAGGGAGAGAGCCTGTGGTCAGAGTACAGGGTCAGCCATTGTACAGCGCTCCTGGAGCAGTTGGGGTTAAGGGCCTTGCTCAGCAGCCCAACGGAGTAGGATTCTTCTGCTGGGTGCGGGATTTATTGTTAAATTATTACTTTAAATGAATACTTTGAGTTACTGAAACAGCCCGCTAATAAAATTGTCGCAATTTTGTTCTCGTTTGGAAGAGAGAATCAAAAATGAGACATAATGATGGTTTCCGGCTTAGACCTTTAAAGGTACCCCCATCACGGAAGAATTTGACCTCGGAACGTTTACCCAGCGTAATATTGTATTTCATTTCACTTTGACCGATTGTCTTTAAATCAATTGTTGTCAGAATATCCCCACCTCCAAACAAGAACAAAATTGCAACGATTTTATTAACTGGCTGTTTCAGTAACTTAAAGTACATATTTAAAGTAATAATTTAACAAGATATGTAAATGTTTTAAGATATGTATATGTTGTGAATGTCTGTAGATTGTATCTTATGATTTAAATACTTTTATTTTTTCACAATCTGGCAATGCCAGACAGAATTCAAATGGCCTTGCAGATCAGAAAATCAAGGAACAAAACAATTATTGCGCCCAGCTCCTCAATGGGATAGCTTTAACTTGCTAATGCGTTGGTGTACAAAAGTAAAAAACAATTACTTTTTGACAATGAAAACTGGTGTGTATCTCTCTCTTTGCTGGCGCGCGGGCGCGGTGGGGTGCTGTACCACCCGCACAGAACATTCAAGTGTCCCTTTCCATTCAATGGGTGTCTGAGTTGCTGTGTCCTATCTTCTGACAGTCGCTGTTGTGAATGTCTGCAGAGTGTATCTTATTTTTAGCATTGTAGCGCTTTCGCCCTGGGGGGCGGCTGAAGAACACCCGGCTGGGGTGCGCGGTGAGGGGCAGGACAGGAGTGGTCAGGGCGGGGTTTAGGTAGGCCGCTGACTATTGCAGCTGCCACACAGTGAAAGGGGCATACGTGCTGGGGAGATCGGCCGTTTTCCATGTAAATAGTTCCCTGGTTCTGCACCCCTCTCTCTCTCCCTCTCCAGATACAGCTGTATGAGTTCAACCAGTCAGGACAAGAGGCTCTACTGTACGCACAGAGGGGTGGTAGAGGGGAACAAGTTGCAAGCTGTGGGGTTGAAGCTGATACCCTGGATCCTCTCCAGACACAGCTGTATGAGCTCCACCAGTCAGGAGGGAGGCTCTACTGTACACAGAGAGGGGTGGGAGGGGGGAACAAGCTACCCAGCCGTGGGTTTGAAGCTGATACCCCGCTTGATCCTCTCCAGATACAGCTGAATGAGCTCCACCAGTCAAGACAGGAGGCTCTACTGTACACAGAGAGGTGCAGGGGGGGAAACAAGCTGCATAGCCATGGGGTTGACCCTGATACCATGGATCCTCTCCAGACACAGTTGTATGAGCTCCACCAGTCAGGACAGGAGGCTCTACTGTACACAGAGAGAGGCGGTGGGGAGAACAAGCTGATACCCTGGCTTCTCACACAAACCTTAAAATCACGTAATAGGTTTATTCCATGCTGAAAAAAAGAAGAAAGAATACACATTCCTTAGGAATCAGTGCCTTTATATAGCGCCTTTAAAGGTGGCTTCTCAAAGTGCCTTACAGGATAAAAACAACAAAAACAAAAACAATATTGTTTTCCATTGCACTTTGACAGATCATCTTTAAATCAATTGTTGATTTAAAGTTTGACAGTAAATGTTTATATTGTAAAGCATACAGCCGCCATTTCTTTCTAAAAATTAAAAAAATTGTTTGCGCAGTCTAAGAGGGGAGGGGTCTGCCGACAATCCCCCATACACTCAAGTGAAATATTAATAACCCCAATGTAAACAGCGTATTTACAATTTGTTGATAATAAAAATGTTAAGTTCTCTAAGAGTTTGTGATACTTTACCCAGGGAGCTGTGTAAGCATGCGTGGTGACTATTCATTGTTATTAAAAAATGACTTAGATTCGAACATGTTGTGATATTTAGAAATATAAAAAGTCAATTAATTGTCCATAATATTGCTATTTTATTTTTTCAAAGAAATGCTTGTTAAAAGAAAAGTCATGGCACAGGCTGGATTTGAACAGCCAACCTCTCACTTACAAGTTCAGCACATGAATAGAATTATATCATTATTAATTTCTTTAGATATGCGATTCCATATTATATTCCCTATTAATCAAATTCTAAAAGTATGCTTGTTTGCTCCTGTATTGAGCGTATTTGCAGAAAAGCTTAAAACTACCACTTTTTATACACACGTTATTTCACATGTTAGTTAAAGACTTCGATGCTTAATATTGTTTAGGGAGAAATGGAATACTGGTGTGTATTTTTGTACCGAGACCAGCCATATACAGTTTACATACTGTAATACTGTATATTTATGTTCCAAAATTAATATTGTTTATGGCCTTCACACACGTTATGCTCATATTCTTTTTATGCTCAGCTACTAAGATTTCCCTTCAGTGGTAAAATTCCATATAAATATTTAATACTTAAACGGGCAGAGTAAAGACATTAAATATACATATACATACTGTATACAGTACAGTTTGCATACAGTAATATGTTTATTTTCCTAAATCAATATCTCTTATGAGCATGCAAAAGGCATGGTGAATTGGAGATTCTCAAAAATGACTGTACTTTGCATGATTGGAAACAAATGCGTGATTGGATCAACGAAATGCTGTGGTGTTACTTTTACAAAGACGGTCAATGAAAAAAAGAATGTGGACCAGGGCAATACTTTGAGTTTACAGCTTGTCCAAGGTCATTCATTAGAACATGTGGTATTATGCGGTACTATGCGAGAATACACGGTATTAATATGGTAACTTGTGTTACACCGCGATAAGCACACCGCTTCTGGGAAAACTGGCCTCAACACTGTATTGGATAAGGCACTTAGAAAACAGATTCATGCGTGGACCACAGCAATGTCCCTTTACTGACAGCCAGCAATCAACGGATGTGTCTGATCGTGAACGGTTTTCCCTGTTGTTTGTTGTATTACTCGGTGTTGCATTTTAAGCTGTGCATGAGGCAGGACCCGGAGGCTGCTGCTTCTGCTGGGATTGAGGAAGAGCTGAGCGCCATGTAAGGCAAAGACACTGCGTTCCACTTTATCAGGTGCCTGGAGTGTAAGAGCTGCAGATAATATTGAGTCACATTAATCCCAACATATTTCAAATATTATGAAAATTAAATAAATTAAATCAAATAACTTTCATTAAAAAAATCAATCACACTTTACCTTGCTTTTTCAGTTGTTTTAAAGGAAAATTGATGCAGAGAATGTGTGAATACTACTTTTTGATGGTTCCAAGGCCAATGTGACCTTTTCTATTGCCTGCTAATTGTACGTTCCAGGTTGAACAATTATTTTTAGGAGGTCAAGGTGTATGAATGATAAGAACAGCTTGAAATTTATTTTCACGGTCGACACACATTTTCGCAAGGGAAAAAAACTGAAATAACGACAGTTACGCAAACACCAGTCCACCAAAAAAAAATCATTTTATTAAAACAAGGTAACATTTTTTTTATCATCATACGGATGAACTGTGCTAAATATATTTCTAAAAAGAAAAAGCAGGACGTGAGTCGTGAGCCAAGATCATGACTCTTTTACTCTTCTTCACATCAGTTTTCATCTGTGAGGAGGAGGAGGGGGGCGGCTCCTGATGTGCTGACACTTGGGGATGTGCCTCTGTGCCGGCCTGGGGGCAAAGCGCCGGCCGCAGTGAGGGCAGGGCTCGTAGTCGGGGTTTCGATTCGCGGGGGGCTGGGGCAGGTTCACAACCTTCCCTCCTTGCGTGATCACCTGCTGCACCTCCCTGGCCTATTTGATGCTCCGAATGAAATCCTCGAGCTTCTGCCTCCAGTTGTTCTTTCTCAGCTGGGAACAGGAAATGAAACCAATGAAACAGCTTCCAGAAAAAGTCCAGACTAGCACTGCATACACAGTCTGGTCGCAAACCATTCACAAGGCAAGAAAATATCAATACAGTAATAACATAGCTTTCTGGGCCTACCTTTCATGTCATTGGGTAGAGAGTACAATTTAGTTATGGTTTTGTTTCCCGTGAGTGCTATTTGCTTGATATCTCATGTAGATTTTTACAACAGAATTCAGAAGTCACTAAGACCCATTTATTCTGTCTGGCAAATGTGCCTTTGCGGCAGTTTTTCAGAAGAATACTTCATAAAACACTTATTTATTGTTTACATTGATTTATAAGCTGAGTCTGACTCTAGGAGAAAACAAGGGAAGCTTGGAAAGAGTTTAAGGATAGCCCTTACCACGATTGGAGGTCTAACCTTCTTCTTATGGATGTATGTCTCCAGTTCTGTTCCCTTGGCCCTGTGCTTGAAAGAGTCAAAAACCTTCCTCTTTGAATTCTGAAGCTTCTTGCAGATCTTGCTGTGTTTCTCCAACCTCTCTACAGCAAACTTCCTGTGACA
This sequence comes from Lepisosteus oculatus, assembly GCF_040954835.1. Taxonomy (NCBI): domain Eukaryota; kingdom Metazoa; phylum Chordata; class Actinopteri; order Semionotiformes; family Lepisosteidae; genus Lepisosteus; species Lepisosteus oculatus. The sequence goes on from NW_027167977.1 coordinate 1,461,746, forward strand.
CAGTTCACAGGGGACCAGCTGAGGGTTTCCACTCTGGCTATTCTCATATGGAAATTGCTCAGCGATAGGGCACATCAGACTTGTAGGGGACAAATATCTGTTTTCCACTGACAGAGTTTGTTCATCCAGACATGCGGTGTTATTTCTGAAGTGGGCCTGCGCGGCCTGTGCCGCTGACACGTCACTTTCAGGAGCCTTGCTTTCTTGAGGTACTTTCTCCTTCCACAGGGGACGTCTTCTAGCCCACGGCTGCAAGGGCTCACTTGACGTCTCTCCTGATGGGAAAGCGCAGAGGGAAAGTGCGATTCTGCGCATCCGCCGTCCTCCATTGGAGAACCATAATCAAGGTTGTCTCCTTTGAAAGGAAGGGCTTTCCTTGGAGTGAAGGCTTTTTGCTTCTCCATTCTGCAGGTCAGAAGAGGCACGGCCTTAGAGCAGTGGTTGGCCCACGGTCCTCTGGGGCGAAGCTCGCTCTGCCTCGCCTGGAGTGTCTTCCTTCGGGTCAGGAGTCCTCTATTTTCCCTTCCGGCCACCTCTCTGGAGTCTTCCATCTCTCTCTGAACCATCCTCAGCTCCTCCTGAGGTCTAAAGAGCTTCGCCTGCATCATGGCCTCCTTCTGGCGAATCTCGTCCTTCATCATGGCCTCCTTCCGGCGCATCACATCCTGCAGACTGGCTTCCATCCGGCGATGCTCCTCCTTCAGCGCGGCCTCTGCCTCGGCCACTTTTCGTAGCTCCTCTTGCAACTGAAAGTGCTCCTTCCCATTGGCATGAGAAGGGCATTGCCCTGGAGGGGTCGCCACCATGGGGAGGACAGTCCTGTCCTTAGGTTTGCGTACTCTTGAGTCCCTCCTGCCCGGCCTCTCGCAGGGCCTCTCATGACCATCCTGAGGCGGGGTGGGGGCAACAAGGAATCACTCTGTGCTTCCGGGCGGTCCACAGCCGGAACCTCACCAGGGCCGGAGACTTTCCTGTTACCCATAGGCTGCAGGGGGTAAGACCGATCATACCCCACAATGTTCTTCTCGGGGCCCTGTTGGGTTTGGAAGCGATAGCTGTTCCCCGTCTTCTTCTCCGCAGCGTATTTGACATATTGGAAAGATTTTCTCATCTTCTGTAGAGCCGCCTCCTGCCGTCGATTGTATATGGCGATCATTTTTTTCTCCTTTTCCTGCATCAGTTTCTCTTGGAAGGTGTCCTTCAGAAGCTGTATCTTGGGAGGCGGGAAGTACGTGGAGATCAGATCCTGTCGCCTTAAGGGCGCGGGTCGATTCGAGTCTGTGTCCTTCGGGGAGGGGGACAGAGCACCAGGCTTAGGACTGGGCTCCATTGGCAAATGAGATATGAGCTTTGTTTCCCAGGTATCTGGAAAAGGCAAAAATGGCAAATAAATGATATCCTGCACAGTCTAGTATGGTCTAATAGAAAAGAATAAAAAAAACAATTCAGGAAATACACAACTTTTTAATAGTAAACCTAATGGTGTTGAATGCTGCATGCTGACTCAGTAGGAGACAGATCCTAAACATAAACATTATAATAAACATTTGTTTCCCAAATAACATTCTCAATGTTCAGAATGCTTAAAGTCATGAGCTTTTTTAAAAATGTTTAACTGAAACCTGGAAATGTACTATTTCATTTCAAAGCTTGTATTATATCTATGATATACATGTTTTTTATATAAAATTAACCCATTATGCAACAGTGGTTTGAGCAAAAGCTGAAGGATTATGATACAGTATATCGATTTCGCTACAAATTGACAAGAATATTTGATGACACTTACCAAACAAGTCTCAAACAGCGTAGAAATAGTTCACCACGACGATAGCAATGCAATGTTTGACTGCATCTCCCTATGTGATATATCTGTATTTGGGTAAATACAGATCACGTAATTCAGGGAGCACTGTTCCGTCAGGTCACCAACCATTATTACGACGCTCATATGTCATAGAGCTCCTTAGGATGTTTGTATAATCTTTATCCAAATTTTCATATGGCCGCAGTTACGGCGTTTATTTTACAGTTAATGTAACAGGATGTCATTATATTTTTCTGTCTTTATGGTGGCAGACCACTTAACTAAATCTGAGTAGGCGGTTTCTACAAATGGGTCAGATAAAATATTAAATATACAGTAAAAGCTCACACCTATTCATACCCTTTATGTACTGTATATCTACAATTACGTATACTGTATAATACGATAACTACCATTACAAAATGTCTCCCTTTTGATTTGAAGTGGTTCTTTTAAATAAGTAAATTGCAATCAATTAGCCTACATCTGTGCTCCTAATTCATCGCGACGACGGACCGAGACTCCGGTGGGATTTGTGAGAAGTAAAGGGGTGTGCCTGTTTTAAAACCGATTCATACGTCTTAAACACATGGACATTGATAGCAGTCTGTGTTATATAATTTATCTTTTCATTTTATTTAAATTTAAGTATCACATACACATTTTCAAAGTAACTGTACCCCTTTTAATTATGATCCCCATCGCTCACAGCTCCGAAACTGAGACAAGGGCTACTTCAGATGGGATTTCCAATATTTCTCTCTTAGCTTGTATACCGGTGGAAAGGAGAGGGCTCTTAAAACGTGTTGATAGTAAGATTGGGATGTATTTGCAGTCTAGATATAGTTTTTTTAATGTTCAGAGCCGCCACAGATTCATTTTCTTACGACTGCTTTTCTGGATGACAATGACAATGCAAACGATGGTGTTAAGGCGAGGCTGTGCCTTAAGGCTCCTCTGCTTACAATGTTCAGCGCGTAAATCGCAAACGAGCGCCTCTCTTACGATGAAAATGCAGAAAATAAGACCACGAGATTTAAACCTACGGCTTACAAATTTATGCGTAAACACTAAAACCGTATCTTTAGCAAAGCTGGCGAGACAATGTGTTTTATCATTTGAAAAAGTACTGGAAAATAATTAAAGGTTATCACGATAAACAGAGGTTACTGATCTACTACTGTATGCTGTGACCAAAAATGAGAGTCCCCCGATCCTCGCAGCCTTCATGCTTTGGTCTTGGCCTGGACGTTTTTTTTAAGATAATGGGGTCAAGTTAAGAAATTATGCAAGTTTCTAATCAAATCCAAGGGCGCCTCGATCTCCTAAACATCTTTAGAAGGCCGACGGACCACACTGCACGGTCCGGGTCCGGGCCCTGACCCGGTTCTGGATAATGCCAGCTTAAAGTGAAAAATTCTACTGTACATATTATGTTTCTTATTATGGTATATATGTATAATATAGCGCGACCGCTTCACGAAGCTAGAAAGAAAGGTATCCGCCATTTTTATTTTACCTGCAATTGAATTTGCCATTAAAATCATTATTAATACCGCAGCTGCTAAATTACTTACCTAAAAGCGTTCAGATACAAAAGCACTTGAGCTGTAATGTTTATATACTGTTGGCCCGATGACCTACTTCAAGAAGAATTGTTACATAGACCGCCAAGGACTGTCATCACACTTTACGTCATAAAGCGCTTTAAAACTTTTGACAAGTTCAACACCTCATATTTTGTACTGTTTATCATGGTAAAAGCAACTCAAAGCAATTCTAAAAATGATCGAAAGGTAAAAATGCAAGCTTATAAGAGCTGTCATTTTAACATTTATAACATATATTTAAACAAAATATATATAATCTATTTTAATAAAATAGAAAAGTGTTCTTAGTCTTCACTTAAAAGCTGTTAGAAGCTGCCTTTCTGACAAGAGAGTTCTGTGAGTTCCACAGTCTCAGTGCATTAAAGTCAAAACCAGTTGCTTTTTATTTCCTGTTTTACGACAGAGCAAGAAGGGTGTCCACAGACCACTGTGCACCTGCAGGCTGATATGGGGGGTAAAAAGTCTAGAAGTTAGTAAATAAGATTTTAGCACATGTTCTAAAACAAACCGGACACCTGTACAGTGATGCCAACACAGTGATCTGAGCTCCTTCTTTGAGTTAAATCCTAGCATCTGCATTTTTTACAAGTTGTTGCTATGGCAGAGCATGACCAGAGCATAACAGAAACCACCCATTTTCTAACCGCTTCATCCAATTTAGGGTCAGGGGGTCAGGGGGTCGCGGGGCACGGGGGAGCCAGAGCCTCAGAAAGTAATAAGCAGGAGATACCTGGGACTGGATGGTAGTCCAATGCAGGGAAGACACAGACACTCACCAATTATCCCAGAAGCCAATTAACCTACCAGTAGTTCTTTGAAGTGTGGGAGGAAGCCGGAGCACCCAAAGCAAACTCATGCAAACATGGGGAGAACATACAAGCTCCATACAGATAGCACCCCAGGTCCAAGTGTACCCAGGGCCTCAGCACTGTGAGCTAGCAATGCTAAACGCTGGGCTACTGTGCATGCTAATTTCTAGGCATCAGGTGATCAATCAGGTAGTGTTTCTCAGATAAAAGGACACCAGTAATTTAGTATGAGATTCAAATTGACCTCAGAACAAAAAACTGTATAACTTATGTTATATAACTTATGTATAACTTACTACAGCATAACTGTCTTATTTGGCTCTTGTAGAAAATATTAACAGCATGCCTATTAAACATACAGTATCTAGCAATCAGCAATCAAAATAAAAAATTTCCAAACATGGAAACTGCCCAGTTAATGAAGCATTTCAAAGACAATAATCTATTCAATAATTACAGTTTTAAGTAGATAACAGATTTATATTCAGATTACGAAAGTATCATAACAACGGCTGCTTGTGTAAGGAATCCATGAATAGCACTGTACATGAGAATTCCACACCTATTTGTAATCAATACACGAAATCCTATTGAATTTCAGGTACTTGTTTATTCAGCATTGCTTGACTCCGCGGACTCCTTGTTGTTTCAATATTCTAGCAATAGGACTAATCGCCAATACAGTGCCGTTGTAATCTATTCCTTCTGCCAGCAGAGGACGGTATTCGCACAGCCAGTTCAGGATAAGATACGGTCCTCGCAGTTCACAGTACAACTGGCCACAGCCGTACTCGGAATATGCTCTCGATAACCTCGTTTAGTTTAAGTACGGCCGTATTTCATATCAACCCACAGATGCCTTGCATAAACACTAGAATTCTGGTTGTACTTAAATTGACCTTATACGTTTTGGATTATGTTTAACCTTCTTCAATTTCTTCAACCATATTTTGAGATGATTACGTTTACAAAAGCAAATATTATTCAGTGCTTTTTGTTCACTCCTTTAATCAAACCCACATTTCTATAAGGAGGGCCATTGTGAAACTCCCCAAAGTGAGCTGAATTAATCTTTTATTCTTCACACCTGCGAAGTCATTCCTTCATTCTGTAATATGAAGGCCTTTCATTATTCACGTATACTACAACATCTGAAAATAATGGGTCTTGAAATAGTTGAATGAAAGAAAATCCTGAATAACGCCTCCAAATGCGTGTTACACTTTCATCAAGTACACACACTTTGAATGTGATGAACTATAAAAAGTTATTCTAACCATACCCAATGGAGCTCGGGAGTGCGATTGCATACACAATCATGTTTTCAGTGTTTGGACATCAGCCGTACATCAGAACAATCATTTCACTAACACAGCTCCATGTTGAGTGACTTCCCTCAAAAACACAAAGTCACTTTCCCTTAGCAATTATTGCATGGACTTTGATTATCTGCCTTCTGCATCAAGCCCTGTATTATATACGGTACAAAGTCAAGCTTTGGGATAGTGCTTTGTTTGGATCCTTGTCTTGATCCTTTTGGATCCCAGGCTGCTCATTTGCAAATGAGTTTTGACATTAATTATAGTGACTATAGCAATGAGGTGGCACTGTGGTTCACAGAGCTGGGGTCCTGGGTTCAATTCCTGGGGTGCAGTCTGGATGGAATTGTATGTTCTCCCTTCATTTGTGTGGATTTCTTCCAGGTGCTCCAGTTTCTTCCCACAGTCCAAAGACATACAGTACTAGTAGGTTAAGGTGGAACTACAGTCCCAATTTTGCAGACACAAATGTATTTAATTTCAGTCACAAAATAAAATCATTGACATTATAGAAAAACTTTACAAACTCAAAATTGAGCACAAAATCATGAATTTTGTGAAAGTACTGTAAGTTACGCCATGTTGTAACAAATTCGCATTCAAGTTCCACACAAATTGCGATGTGATGCAGCCCTTCCTGCTCACTAATCACTGTAATGACTAATGCAATGTGATGTAGGAGAGAAAGGGTATAGGTTATGCAGCAAACATTTCACTGCAATAAACGTTCCATTCCAAGGTTCTTTATGCAGAGTTAACAATGTATTATTATTTATTGGCAAAAACGTAAAAAAGTTGAGAGCAATATTTCCATTGGATTAAACGAGATGTATTCACAAGCCTGCTCCTTTACAATGTCACAGGGCCACATCAGATTACAGGAAGTTTTGCTGCCTCGTTCTGAATCGCAGAACATGGTAATTCTTTAACCTTGAAATGTAGTCTATTTTGTGATGTAAATTGGAGGTTTTACAAGTTATTGTGTGTTCCCCTTTAATTGGCTTCTGGGAAATCTGGCCTCAACACTGTATTGGATAAGGCACTTAGAAAACAAATTCATGCGTGGACCACAGCAATGTCCCTTTACTGAGAGCCAGCAATCAACGGATGTGTCTGATCATGAATGGTTTTCCCTGTTGTTTGTTGTATTACTCGGTGTTGCATTTTAAGCTGTGCATGAAGCAGGACCCGGAGGCTGCTGCTTCTGCTGGGATTGAGGAAGAGCTGAGCGCCATGTAAGGCAAAGACACTGCGTTCCACTTTATCAGGTGCCTGGAGTGTAAGAGCTGCAGATAATATTGAGTCACATTAATCCCAACATATTTCAAATATTATGAAAATTAAATAAAGCGCCGGCCGCAGTGAGGGCAGGGCACGTAGTCGGGGTTTGGATTCGCGGGGGGCTGGGGCAGGTTCACAACCTTCCCTCCTTGCGTGATCACCTGCTGCACCTCCCTGGCCTGTTTGATGCTCCGAATGAAATCCTTGTGCTTCTGCCTCCAGTTGTTTTGTCTCAGCTGGGAACAGGAAATGAAACCAATAAAACAGCTTCCAGAAAAAGTCCAGACTTGCACTGCGTACACAGTCTGGTCACAAACCATTCACAAGGCAAGAAAATATCAATACAGTAATAACTTAGCTTTCTGGGGCTACCTTTCAGGTCATTGGGTAGAGAGTACAATTTAGTTATGGTTTTGTTTCCTGTGAGTGCTATTTGCTTGATATCTCATGTAGATTTTTACAACAGAATTCAGAAGTCACTAAAACCCATTTATTCTGTCTGGCAAATGTGCCTTTGCTTCTTCTTATGGATGTATGTCTCCAGTTCTGTTCCCTTGGCCCTGTGCTTGAAAGAGTCAAAAACCTTCCTCTTTGAATTCTGAAGCTTTTTGCAGATCTTGCTGTGTTTCTCCAGCCTCTCTACAGCAAACTTCCTGTGACACAGTTCACAGGGCACCAGCTGAGGGTTTCCACTCTGGCCATTCTCATATGGAAATTGCTCAGCGGTAGGGCACATCAGACTTATAGGGGACAAATATCTGTTTTCCACTGACAGAGTTTGTTCATCCAGACATGCGGTGTTATTTCTGAAGTGGGCCTGCGCGGCCTGTGCCGCTGACACGTCACTTTCAGGGAGCCTTGCTTTCTTGAGATACTTACTCCTTCCACAGGGGACGTCTTCTAGCCCACGGCTGCAAGGGCTCACTTGACGTCTCTCCTGATGGGAAAGCGCAGAGGGAAAGTGCGATTCTGCGCATCCGCCATCTTCCATTGGAGAACCATAATCAAGGTTGCCTCCTCTGATAGGAAGGGCTTTCCTTGGAGTGAAGGCTTTTTGCTTCTCCATTCTGCAGGTCAGAAGAGGCATGGCCTTAGAGCGGTGGTTGGCCCAAGGTCCTCTGGGGCAAAGCTCGCTCTGCCTCGCCAGGAGTGTCTTCCTTCGGGTCAGGAGTCCTCTATTTTCCCTTCCGGCCACCTCTCTGGAGTCTTCCATCTCTCTCTAAACCATCCTCAGCTCCTCCTGAGCTCTGAAGAGCTTCGCCTGCATCATGGCCTCCCTCTGGCGAATCTCGTCCTTCATCATGGCCTCCTTCCGGCGCATCACATCCTGCAGACTGGCCTCCTTCCGGCGATGCTCCTCCTTCAGCGCGGCCTCTGCCTCGGCCACTTTTCGTAGCTCCTCTTGCAACTGAAAGTGCTCCTTCCCATTGGCATGAGAAGGGCATTGCCCTGGAGGGGTCGCCACCATGGGGAGGACAGTCCTGTCCTTAGGTTTGCGTACTCTTGAGCCCCTCCTGCCCGGCCTCTCGCAGGGCCTCTCATGACCATCCTGAGGCGGGGTGGGGGCAAACAAGGAATCACTCTGTGCTTCCGGGCGGTCCACAGCCTGAACCTCACCAGGGCCGGAGACTTTCCTGTTACCCATAGGCTTCAGGGGGTAAGACCGATCATACCCCAAAATGTTCTTCTCGGGGCCCTGTTGGGCTTGGAAGCGATAGCTGTTCCCCGTCTTCTTCTCCGCAGCGTATTTGACATATTGGAAACATTTTCTCATCTTCTGTAGAGCTGCCTCCTGCCACCGATTGTACATGGCGATCATTTTTTTCTCCTTTTCCTGCATCAGTTTCTCTTGGAAGGTGTCCTTCAGAAGCTGTATCTTGGGAGGCGGGCAGTACGTGGAGATCAGATCCTGTCGCCTTAAGGGCGCGGGTCGATTCGAGTCTGTGTCCTTCGGGGAGGGGGACAGAGCACCAGGCTTAGGACTGGGCTCCATTGGCAAATGAGATATGAGCTTTGTTTCCCAGGTATCTGGAAAAGGCAAAAATGGCAAATAAATGATATCCTGCACAGTCTAGTATGGTCTAATAGAAAAGAATAAAAAAAACAATTCAGGAAATACACAACATTTTAATATTAAACCTAATGGTGATGAATGCTGCATGCTGACTCAGTAGGAGACAGATCCTAAACATAAACATTATAATAAACATTTGTTTCCCAAATAACATTCTCAATGTTCAGAATGCTTAAAGTCATGAGCTTTTTTAAAAATGTTTAACTGAAACCTGGAAATGTATTATTTCATTTCAAAGCCTGTATTATATCTATGATATAAATGTTTTTTATATAAAATTAACCCATTATGCAACAGGGGTTTGAGCAAAAGTCACTGTGAATAAGGGAATTTATCAATATTAATTAGCCGTTTCACTACATTATAGATAGCTGAAGGATTATGATACAGTATATCGATTTCGCTACAAATTGACAAGAATATTTGATGACACTTACCAAACAAGTTTTAAACAGCGGAGAAATAGTTCACCACGACGATAGCAATGCAATGTTTGACTGCATCTCCCTATGTGATATATCTGTATTTGGGTATATACAGATCACGTAATTCAGGGAGCAATGTTACGTCAGGTCACCAACCATTATTTCGACGCTCATATGTCATAGAGCTCCTTAGGATGTTTGTATAATCTTTATCCAAATTTTCATATGGCCGCAGTTACGGTGTTTATTTTACAGTTAATGTAACAGGGTGTCATTATATTTTTCTGTCTTTATGGTGGCAGACCACTTAACTAAATCTGAGTAGGCAGTTTCTACAAATGGGTCAGATAAAATATTAAATATACAGTAAAAGCTCACACCTATTCATACCCTTTATGTACTGTATATCTTCAATTACGTATACTGTATAATACGATAACTACCATTACAAAATGTCTCCCTTTTGATTTGAAGTGGTTCTTTTAAATAAGTAAATTGCAATCACTTAGCCTACATCTGAGCTCCTATTTCATCGCGATGACGGACTGAGACTCCAGTCGGATTTGTGAGAAGGGGTGTGCCTGTTTTAAAACCGATTCATACGTCTTAAACACATGGACGTAGATAGCACAGTATGTGTTATATAATATATCTTTTTATTTTATTTAAATTTAAGTATCACATACACATTTTCAAAGTACCTGTACCCCTTTTAATTATGATCCCCATCGCTCACAGCTCCGAAGGTGAGACGAGGGCTACTTCAGATGGGATTTCCAATATTTCTCTCTTAGCTTGTATACCGGTGGAAAGGAGAGGGCTCTTAAAACGTGTTGATAGTAAGATTGGGATGTATTTGCAGTCTAGATATAGTTTTTTTAATGTTCAGAGCCGCCACAGATTCATTTTCTTACGACTGCTTTTCTGGATGACAATGACAATGCAAATGGTGTTAAGGCGAGGCTGTGCCTTAAGGCTCCTCTGCTTACAATGTTCAGCGCGTAAATCGCAAACTAGCGCCTTCCCTTACGATGAAAATGCAGAAAATAAGACCACGAGATTTAAACCTACGGCTTACAAATTTACGCGTAAACACTAAAACCGTATCTTTAGCAAAACTGGCGAAACAATGTGTTTTATCATTGAAAAAGTACTGGAAAATAATTAAAGGTTATCACGATAAACAGAGGTTACTGATCTACTACTGTACGCTGTGACCAAAAATGAGAGTCCCCCGATCCTCTCAGCCTTCATGCTTTGGTCTGGGCCTGGCCGTTTTTTTTAAGATAATGGGGTCAAGTTAAGAAATTATGCAAGTTTCTTATCAAATCCAAGGGCGCCTCGATCTCCTAAACATCTTTAGAAGGCCGACGGACCACACTGCACGGTCCGGGTCCGGGCCCTGACCCGGTTCTGGATAATGCCAGCTTAAAGTGAAAAATTCTACTGTACATATTATGTTTCTTATTATGGTATATATGTATAATATGGCACGACCGCTTCACGAAGCTAGAAAGAAAGTTATCCGCCATTTTTATTTTACCTGCAATTGAATTTGCGATTAAAATCATTATTAATACCGCAGCTGCTAAATTACTTACCTAAAAGCGTTCAGATACAAAAGCACTTGAGCTGTAATGTTTGTATACTGTTGGCCCGATGACCTACTTCGTGTGTGGTCTGACGCAGTGGTGGCAGCTGTGTGATGCAGTGGTGGCTGGGCATGGTGAGGTGCGCTGGTAGATGTGTGACGCAGCTGTGGTCTGGTACGGTGAGGTGTGCTGGCAGCTGTGTGACGCAGTGGTGGCTTGGCACGGTGAGGTGCGCTGGCAGCTGTGTGGTGTGACGCATTGGTGGCCGGGTACTTTGAGGTGCGCTGGCAGCTGTGTGGTGTGACGCAGTGGTGGCCTGGTATGGTGAGGTGCGCTGGCAGCTGTGTGACGCAGTGGTGGCCTGGCACGGTGAAGTACGCTTGCAGCTGTGTTGTGTGACGCAGTGGTTATCTGGCATGGTGAGGTGCGATGGCAGCTGTGTGACGCAGTGGTGGTCTAGCACTGTGAGGTGCGCTGGTATCTGTGTGGTGTGACGCAGTGGTGGCCGGGCACGGTGAGGTGCGCTGGCATCTGTGTGACGCAGTGGTGGCCTTGCATGGTCAGGTGCGCTGGCAGCTGTATGATGAAGAGGTGGCCGGGTACGGTGAGGTGCACTTGCAGCTGTGTGGTGTGATGCAGTTGTGGCCGGGCAGGGTGAGTTTCGCTGGTAGCTGGGTGACGCATTGGTGGCCTGGAACGGTGAGGTGCGCTGCCAGCTGTGTGGTGTGACGCAGTGGTGGCCTGGCACGGTGAGGTGTGCTTGCAGCTGTGTGACGCAGTGGTGGCCTGGTACGGTGAGGTGCGCTGGCAGTTGTGTGATGCAGTGGTGGCCGGGCACAGTGAGGTGCACTCGCAGCTGTGTGGTGTGACGCAGTGGTGTTCATCAGGCACAAGTTCATCAGTGAAAAGACCACTGGCATTTTTCTTCCCCCTACATTCTCAGAGCAGAATCGAATTTAATATTAGCATAATTTATTACAGTGCTAAGTTTAATATTATTTATTACTAATAGTTTATGCTAACACCTAACTTTTTTAACGCGAGAAGTACTAATGTAAGTACCTACTGTACTGTACTTAAGTACTACCATAAGAAGTACTGCTGCATGTAACAAAAAAAAAGGAGTGGTGAAACAGCCCTAATCATACAGTATCAGTATCAAAAGACATTGTATCAGTATCAGTTCTTGCTTTGTGCTGGGTTTAGCAGTTTTCCAAACATAGTCTTTCAGCGAATGCCATACCATCTCTATTGGATTTAAATCTGGAGATTCGGCTGGAGTTTTCACCCAGTTCACTCGATCTTCTGTAAGCCTCGCCCTTGCTGCTTTGTGTTTCGGATCGTTGTCTTGAAAGAGACGGTGCCTTGATCCAATGTGCTCCCTGATATATGGGGCGGCATGCTGTGTGACCACGACTTCCTCGAAGAATTCCCGATCCATAATTCCTTCGAAATAAAATTGTTTTTCAAGCAATGTAATGCAAGGTGCTTTCTAACGTTGGGCAATGTGTTTTTTCTCGAAATTTTGTTTCGAGAGACTAGATAAGTAATTCAAGTGTTTATGATATGTCGCTGTTGTGAATGTCTGTGGAGTGTATCTTATTAGCCTGTCCTGACTGGTGGAGCTCATCCAGCTGTGTCTGGATATCTTGGTCAAATATTCGGGTAGTATGTTTTGTCTGTTTAGGGTTCTGTAGCATTCCACACGGCTGGGCAGCTTGTTCCCCCCTCCCTCCCCTCTCTGTGTACAGTAGAGCCTCCTGTCCTGGCTGGTAGAGCTCATCCAGCTGTGTCTGGCTAATATTAAAGCCAGTACTTTAATATTGTTTTATGTATGTTTATCAATAGTGGGTACTGCCCTAATTCGGTCCTGCACCCGTTGTTAGGTGTTTTTTAGGTGTTATTAGGGCTTCTACCAAATATGAACACATGGCTTTAAAATGTATACAATTCTAATATTTCCTTTTTTCCCATTGAAAGTATAACATATGTGGTGTGAGAAAGAGGTCCTCATTTAAGTGCATAAAACTCAGGCACTGGCGCAACAAACTGAACAAAGTTCAAGGGGGTATACGCTTTCTGTAGACACTTTATTTCCTCTTTTTCCATACTTTAAGAAATGATTTGGGAAACCTGTGGGACACTGGAGGTCATTATACATGAGCCTCTTTATGCACCTTTTAAGCCATTGAAACCTAGTTGCCTTGTTAAAAGGTCTAATATTACAGTAGGTGTGGTTTCTGTCTCCTAATTTCTGAGAATGATCAAATTGGGGAATAAGTTGTAGGGAATACCACTCTTGCACTTCTAAGAAAAGACTATCTCAAATGAAACTCGCTATAGAAAGACATCTTGTTGAAAAATTCTTTATTTTTTGTAATTGCTAAAGAAAAAACATTCATCAAGTCCTTCACAAATGTTTTGTTTGTGACTTTCTCTGTTTCTCTCACACTCAACTGAACTATGTGTTATGTCTTGTAAATGTAATCAAACATTTCACTTAGGTGTGTGGGTTAACACAAACCCATGTTGTATTAAACATTCAGTTTTTCATTCCCGTTTTATCTAACAATTGCATCCATGCTAGGACTACAGTAAACAACACTTTTTACTAAAGTAAATGAAATTGTTCATTAAACAAGACACATTGTTTTAAATGTATGCAATACGACGACACTAAAAACAACACTGAAACTTTTCATTGAAATACTGGACGAGATTGTGCATATTCAATGGATTTCTCCTGGTGCTTTTTTTCATCAGTCTTTTCATATTCTTGTTCTCTACTCAGGTGTCTCCTGTTCCTTTGGTGATGTCTGCTGTACACACATGGCATCATACACTTGAGCAAAGTGTGATACCACCGTTTGTTCTTCTCCTAAAATAAAGATGAACATTGACAAAAGTCAGAAGCACTCTTTTCTTTGACAGACGAACAAACAATGCAAGAATAACCATACTCTCTGTTCCTTACTCATTTCTACCTACCTGTTTGACCACTTTGTCTGCTTCAGTCAGGACAGGGTGCTGGGGCTGACTCTGAGCAATCTGAGAAGAGCTCTCTGTGATCTTCTCCCCTACAGTGGCTACATTGTACTCTGTTTGAAATCCAGGTATCGCCTCCGGTAAGTTCCTCGGTCCTTTTTGGGACTTGAAAGGGTAGAATCATTTTGTGACTACATTTCCTTGTCATGCACTGATATGTTCTGGTTTGTGTTCGATTTCTGCAGGCGTTCAAGTACTTTCTTTTTGTTCTAGATTGGCAGTGTTTGAGATGGTAGGAACTTGTCATATTCTCAACTTATTTTCTCTATGAGACTCTGAATGCTCTGTAAACATACTATTTTAGCAATTCTTAGAAATCTGAAAGCAGTGTTACCTGTATCATTTTTTGTCTTGGTAGTAGTATTGCAGCTCCAACATCAGCACTTAAATAATGGTTTGTGATGTTACTTGTCCTTGGAGTTAGTATACTCCTGAGAAGTCAAGAGAAATCTTACGTAAGCATTAATTATGTTTCACTTTTGAAAGCAAAGTACGTGTCAAGTACTTTGAAGGCATTTGTTGATACTTTTAAGCACTTTCGTTGATTTTTATTATCCATCAATTAGTTATTACAAGTCCAACATTCTCTACATGATCTCACTCCATATTCAGAATGTGGGAATACAGTTGTTTTAAGGAAATGCCACTGAATAGATAGTAGCTGCACTCTACAAAGATGAATTTGCTAATTAATCAGTCAGGGACACAGCTTATACTTCAGTAGTCTTAGATCATGTAATGATGATTATTGTACTTTATAACTAGCAATATCCCCATATCCTGTTCATTGCCCCTTTTTCAGTCATGTGGATTGACTTATGCCTGAAGTGGTTAATTCTCACCTTGACATCTCATAGAACAACTGAATCTCTACCAAGGGTGAATGTGTCCTTCCTCTTAATGTCTAAAAGAAAAGGTTAAAATTCATTGAAGCAAAATGCAACAACCCAAAATGTTGCGGAGGTCGTTTCCACAGTTATTTCATATGACAGTGCTTGGAGTGAAACTACATGACCATGGTGAAGAAGTAAAAACACTTACCTTGTTCCTCCTGACTGATGTCCTCCTTATGCGTGTTTTGCACAGTTGAGCGTTTTGTGTCTTGTCGTCTGTGTAGGCCCTCTTCCCTGGGATAGAACTAGATGATATTTAGACACGTTAATTTGACTTCTCCATTGCTCACATTGATGTGGATATGATTGTAATGCTCGGTTTTGTGGGCTTCCCAAGAAAACAATAAATCCCTTACTACTTGTTCGAAATGCAGTAGCACAGATCCTAACAAATACAAGAAAGAGAATATCATTCCTGTTTTGAAAAAACTTCACTGGTCACCTGTATTATCTAGGATAAATTTGAAAGTTCTTTTACTTGTTTTTAAAGCTTTAAGCGACCTAGCACGTCTGTACCTTACTGAATGTCTGTCTTCATATGTTCCTATACGTGACCTGAGATCTGCACATACTGGCCTACTGCAAATACCACATGTGAAATGCAGAAAGAGTGGAGAGGCTGCTTTTTGTTTTTATGCTTCTACATTATGAAACTCACTTCCACTTTTTATTAGGCAGTCAAGCTCGGTACATTGTTTTAAAAAATATGTGAAAATGTTGCTTTTAGTTAAAGTGGTTCTTTGTTCTTTCTATTTATGTTTCTTGTTTTAGTTCTCTTTAATTGTTCTTATTTTATTACGACTTTCCTAATTTGTATTTATTTAATTGACATGTATGTTGCTTTACTGTATTGCTGTATTTTCCTTGACAACTGAAAGTATATCTCTCAATTTTAATATTTTATTTTTACGCTTGCTTTTTAAAGCACCAAAGCACTATTTGTATTAAAGGTGCTCTATAAATAAAGTTTATTATTATTATTTTTAATATTATTATTATACTTTGTTACATTTTTGGTTAGGACAAAGATTCTAGTAGAGGTGGCCTCTTTTACCCCGTTCCAAAAAATTGGAAAACTACCTTCAGAATACACTGACAATGACCATCTACTGTCTCCTCTAACTGTGTATTGTCATCATGCATATCTTGTGTATTATTTATTGTAGTTGGTTTTGTCATTCTGTAAAGAAGCCACCTTTCAAGGCACTATATAAAATAATGTTTGTTATTATTATTTACATTTTTCATCGTTAAATCTGGCGAAGAATCTTAAGAGAATATCAAAAAACACGTTGCTCTTACTTTTCCATTCCAAGAAATGCCCTCAGCTCGGATTGCAGAGATTGACCTCTCTGTCTCAAATTCTGAGAAACATAGACTCGATTGAAAAATGACCATTTCCTAAGATTCACATAACATCACCAGTCAACATTTGCCACTTGACATCAATAGAAACCATAGAGTACATGACATTTCCAATCAGTTTTCTTTCAAGGTACAATAGCAATCGCCTTGCCAGAAGAGTTATACTGCGGTAGATAAATATTACAAATGTCAGATACACGCAGAGTTGTTTGGATTACTATGAAAAGATTGGCAAATATATTTATGTTCATTATATTTCTTGGAGTGACAGAGCTAAAGAGAAAAAAATACTTACCTTTATCTCTGCAGACAGGATCGCAAGGGATTCCCTTATACTGGGTTCCTATATAACAAATAATACATTATTC